>NC_133157.1:55667500-56292500 GCF_040802235.1 Manis javanica
TAGGTTCAAAAGCATATGTCAAGAATTCCATAATCTTTGGGTACCTCTGAAGAAATCTTAGAAACTATCATTTTCATTGCTTCCAATACCACCAAACATAACACATAAACAAGATGTAGCTGAGAAGAATAAGAAATATTACTAATATTTTGATTGAAGCCTGGCATTTGTACTTATCCTGGATATGTGGTCCTAAGTTCCTGAGGACAAAGTATGAAAGTATTAGTTTCACTTTCTGAACCTGTTATGATGATAAATAGAAGTCTAGTATACTCAACTAATTTTCAGTTTTTTTTTTAACTAATACTACAGTTTTTTTTCTAAACATCAAATGTAAAAGAGAAATTATAAATCTGTATTAACCTTGTTATCTCAGAAAGGATATCAATAGGTTATTTTCTTTAGCTTTGAAGGTATACTTTTCCTATTAAATTTAAAATTTGCAATGGAGTTTAAAAATGTTACCCTTTCTCAGTGTTGCTTGTAAAATGATCCCTTCTGAAGTAGGATGTCTGTAAGGGGAGAATAGGAAGTTGATCATGCATTTGATTATTTAGGGACTACATAAGATGTATGTCATGCCTTTATTTAAATGTGGAAATAAATATATGTATACACATATATGTGTGCATGTGTTAAGCTTTGCTATTAGCAAAGATAACAGAGTAGGGGAAAAGAAAGGGAGATGTGCTACATATTTTAGAAATTTATTTCTATTTCTTACTTTACAAATTTTATTTTTTAATTTTAATAAATTTTAAATTATAAGTTGGAAAGTGGTCCAAATTATATTTCCAAATTTATTGAGATATAAACGATATGACACTGTGAAAGTTTATAGTGTACAATATATTGATTTGGAACACTTACATGTTATAGAATGATTACTACCAGAGCATTAGCCAAAAACTCCATCATGTCACATAATTACCCTTTCTTCTTTGTATTGAGAACATTTGAGATCTACTCTCTTAACAAATTAAAATATATAACAGTATTAACTATAATTGCCATGCAGTACATTAAACCCCAAATTCTGATTCCCAGAATTTGTCTTATAACTGGAAGTTTGTATCCTTTGACCAATATCTCCTGATTTCTCCTACTCCTCAGACCCCACAACCACATTCTATTCTCTGTCTCTACAAGTGTGGTTTTTTTAGATTCTACATATAAATGAGATCATATGGTATTTGTCTCTCTGTCTTATTTCAATTAGCATAATTTCCTCAAGGTCCATCCATGTTGTCACAAATGGCAGGTATTCCTTCTTTCTTAGAGATGAATAATATTCCATTATTACACACACACACACATATATATGATTAAGTATAAATATAAATAATATATTTTTAAAAACAATAAGGGTGGACTTATGTTGCTTTGATGCTGATGTGATTTCTATTACTTCCTCTTTGATTAAATATATTCAAACTGGATTGCCATATTCTTATCAAAATGATAATATATGCACTGTTTTGACATTTGAAACATTTTAATTTATTTGATCTTTATAAAAATCAGATTTAACATATTTTATTACATTCAATTTACAAATCAGTGTTTGCAAGTGAATTTATCTTTCAGGCGTCCCTTTATTGCCCTTTAGTGAGTAGGTGTTTGATAACAGTATCACCAAAAAGAAAAGAGGACTGCTATTCTCAAATGGCATTTTAGTGCCATGTAGACACTGATTGCTATAGTTCCTTCTAAAGGAAACAGTTAAGACATTGCTCTTCTCCATATTAACCTCAAAGGCCATTCTGCTCTTGCCAAAACCCAGAAAAGTAAAGCATCACTGGAGAAAAAAAGAATGTTCTAGAATATACACATTCAAGGGTTCCTTCACCTCAACTCTCACACTCTAACAGATGAGAGGGTTTTCACACAACACATGATAAACTGCAATTCTCTCCTATGCTCCAAATACAGGTAACTATTCAGTTCTGCTTTTTTGGAGATTCTCACCTGGGAGCTTTTGATCCCACTGCTGGTATTTATTTATTTTGCACGCCTACTAAAAAATGGTCATAATCTGATCAGATTTGCACCCATAGAAATGACCATTATTCTCTAAAACTACTGACCCAAAATCTTAGTTGTCTTTTTATACTCTGTGAACTTGATTCCCATTTTTGTATGTTGGTTCCTTTCTGTCTCTGGACTGGGTGTAATTTTCTTGTTTCTAATATTACCTTAAAGTGAAACAAGTATAGACTATGGATCATCTTGACAAGTTTCTCCTGCTTTAAAAAGTCATGACTCCAGAGAAGCCAATGAGTCAATATGAAGAGGCATAGTGCCCCTTTCTGTCACATTTGAGCTTGTACGGGGAGAAGACATCGTGAACTAAATTTATCATTAGAATGATCGTTTATTTCTGGAAATACTGATCTGACCAAAGCACCAGGAACTGATCTCTTGTGAGAAAGCCTATGAGACTTTAAGCCTGAGAATTCATTACCCCAAATGCTGAAGGTCAGCAATGACTTTTATCCCCTTTTTAAAGATTTGAACTTTTAAAAGTTTAGAGACTTAACAGTAGCTACTGTAAATGAAGCTTAAGGGCAGAGCAGAGACAGAAATCAAAGGCAAAGTGACATCATGTCACTAAATTAAACTAAATTTATCCTTATCTGAGTTCCCTCTTTTTTTCCCTTCATATCACAACTCCCACATGCACACAAGCTAAAAAAAGCAGCCCTTTACAGGAGAAAAAATGTTAATAGATCTGGAAAAGAAAGATTGTAGGTCTTGATGCAGGGTTCATGCTGATGTGCCTAAGGAAGATTTCTTAATGCCTATTCACCCTTCGTCAAGATTAGACCACTGGGGTATATTGTACTTTTATAAAGACCCAAATCATTTTCAAAGTTGAATGGAAATTATCTCTTTAAAGTCTGCCTGTCTTGTGCATTTGCATTAGTCTGAGTCTCTCCACTCTTCATCATTGAAATGAGTCCTGCACCTAGCAACATCTGTCACAACATGGTCACTGCTTTATACCAGTGCTATCCATTATGTGAAGCCCTGTTTGATAAAAGAAAGAAATCTGCTCAAAGAAGAAATTTACTGTACAGTAGAAGGATAAATTAAGAGATCTCTAAACTCTTGGGAGTGTTCTGATTCTAGCTATTTAGAGTATTTATTAAAAAAACAAACAAGAAATACCAACTAGCCTTTCCCTCAAAAACTATTTTTGATTGACTCCTCATTCAGTTAAGTCTTAAGTATTGAACCACATTTTTCAAAGATCAGTATAGATTATAAACTAAGAAGTGTGGATATTATTTGCATGTGTATGAGTGTGCTGTAATTTAAACAAGGAATTTGGAGATATAAAGATTCACTCATAGGTTAAAAATAAAAGTAATCACTTGAAACTAGAAAAGAGAAATTAAAAATCATCATATCATAGGGAAAATTAAGATTCAGTTAAGGTAACTTGTAGTATCTGTTCTCTTACATACTTTCTTGCATCACAGTAACTGGGATATATTTATAAGTAACAGAGAGAAAATTCTACTTTATTTCATAATTAAAATATATTAAGAGGACTCTCTTTGAAAATAATATTTTAGCACTAGTGAATATAAATGAAATTCCAGCAATAGGCATACATATGCACATCCTTGAACATTTTCCATGCTCTACCAAAGCTTCAGAACTAAATTCATTAATAAATATTTCATTTAGGAAAATCAAGAAGCTAACATTTCCTATTTTAAAAGTGTAGCAGATAACTTCAATTGGCCTAAAAATTTATCCTATAAAATTCAAAACTTAAAAAAAATTATTCAAGACAAAAAAAGACAAATAAATAACAATAAAAATAAATACAGAAATAAAAAATAAACAAATAGTAGGTAGGTAAACATATAAATAAATAAATAGTGGAGATCATTATACTTGGCATTTAAAGTTCATTCCTTGATTCAGTTTATTCCCAGCTATGTTTTCCAAAGTATTTTTCTTCAGTATAACATACAGTGTCTTGAATTTTATGTGCTATTATTAGTTACTCAGAATCTTTTCTCAATATAGCAGAGTAAATTTTTAAAAAATATAAAATAACTATTTAGACATGGATTTAATGCATTTACATTACTTTCTTAAAAATTATGCCAAACTTGTTTAAACATTTGTAACTGAAGTGTATAACATTAATAGTATTACAACACCTTTGTGTAGTGACACTCTCAACGAGCCTTGAGATCCTAAAAAATAATTTGACTCTAAGATAACTGATATCATATCAATGTAACTTCTATTCTGTTTCTTTCTGCGATTATCAAGCTATGATATTTCTTGGTGGGTTAGTTTATATATGTGTTTATATGTATGTATAATACAATTACTAGTGTCCCCTCTAAGGATGAAAATTCCTTGCAAATGTGAAAATAAAATGAAAATGATTTTAGAAAACTACTGCAGCCTGGGGAGTCTTAAAATAAACTTAATACTTTCCAGTTCCTAGATGAATGTATAACAGTTAAATCATTCTTCCATAAATATGAAGTACATTAATGTAAGACAAGAAATGAAACAATTACAGCACTATTAAAGAAAATCATGATTCAGATAAGCACCGGCTAAACTTCAAAATGAGAAAATCAAGTCAAATTAATTTACAATTAAAATTAACCCTGGAATTCACTTAAGAATGCATCACATTAGAGACTGGCATTCTTACACTTAGCCAGCCTAGTTAACACAATTTCTTCTATTAATGCTGGAATCAATTGCTGTTTCTTTAGTTAAGGATTAGATGAAGTAATTTATATGCAACTTGAGGCAAAAAAATAAGTAACTTTTGTGGTAGAATAAAACTCAGTGTGAAAAAATTCTTACAGTATTAAAAACTAGTAAGAAACAATTTTGGATATAATCACTTAAAACATTTGAAATACATTTTATATAAATATATATATATACACACACACACATATAAATACATTATATATATAAATATGTATATATTTCTTCTTTCTTTGGTTGTTTTTTTTTGTCAATTATATCAGCACATATAGTTCAATTTTAATAATTCCACTGTGTATACACACACACACATACACACACACATGAAATGAGACTATAAAAAAATACCTGATATTTTTGTCATTGGAGTCCCAGTGAAAGAGAAAAAATACTTGATGACACAATGTCTGAAAATTTCCAACATTTGCAAAAGAAATTAACCGAAGGAACTAAAAGAACCCCAGACAAAATAGTCCCAACTAAGTCTGACACATCTTTGTCAAACTTCTAAAAAGCAAAGAAAAACTAATAAGCCAGGAGCAAGGAGGAAAAATAAAAAAAGTCACCTTACCTATAGGGAGAAAAGACCATTTTGACAATGATGGATTTCTCATCATAACTATGGCCATTGGAAAGAAATGGAATAGCATTTTTAAAGTGTGGAGAGATGATTATCTACCCAGATTCCCATATGTTGCAAAGATATCTTTAAAGAATGAAGAGGAAATCAAGACATTCCCAGATAAAGGAAAACTAAGAATTTGTCACCAGAATATATAGCCTAACAGACTAGTTAAAGAGAATTCTCTGTATAGAAAGAATATGCTAATAGAAGGAAACTTTCAATATCAAATGTTAGAAATAATACATTATTCTTTCCTTCCCTCTTGAGTATTCTAAATTGTGTTGAAGCAGTTGAAGACAGTTGAAGCAAAACTTATACTGTTTAATGTAGTTCTAAATGTATATAAAGGAAATATTTAAAAAGATAATGTTATACTTGTTGGAGAGCAAAGGGAGATAAACAGGGTTAGTTTTGGGTACCAATAAGTTATGCACATATAATTAAATAGGTAGAACTATTAAAAGACATGCCAAAACATGCACTCAAAAAATACTGTAAATGAATCAAAATGAAATTCTATAAAATAGCCAATAACCTACATGAAGTCAGAAAAAGGTGATGATATATAAACAGAGGAAACAGAAAACAAAAAATAAAATGCCAGACCTAAAAGTGATAAGTACATTAAATGTAAACAGCCTAAATACACCAATTAAAGCACTGTGATTAGCAGAATGGATTAAAAATTATAACACATATGCTATTTCCAAGAAAACTCAAGGTAGAGCAGCATAATCAGGTTACAAGGAAAAGGATGGAAAAAGATACATTATTCAAATATTAATCATAGGAAGGCTGACTGGCTATATTAATAACTCATAAGTAGACTTCAGAGTAAAGAAAATTACGAGAGACAGAGAGGAGCATTCTATAACACTAAAATAACCAATTCAAGAAGACATAGGAATTCTACATAGCTGTAAATTTTGTGAAACAATAGAACTGAATGAGAAATAGAAAATTCATAATTATATTTAGAGACTCTATCACTCTTTTCTCAACATAATAATTAGAATAACTATTGATAATATAATTATCCCTAAAATCACCAAGGATATAGAAGAGTCAGCAACACCATCAAACAACAGGATTTAGTTGACATTTATGGAACACTTCACCCCAAGCCAACATACTACATGTTCTTTTCAAATTCCCAGGCAACATAAACTAAAATTCATAATATTCATGGCCATAAAACAATCCTAAAGAAACTGAGAATAATTTAAATCAAACAGAGTGTGTTTGCTGACCAGAATAGAACCATGCTAGAAACCCATCACAAGAAAAGAGGGAAATCTCCACTCAACTGAATATTCAACAACGCTTCTCTAAACAATCCATGGGTTACTGGAAGCTTCAAAGGAAAGAGAAAAACATCGAACTCAATGAAAATGAAAATGCAATTATCAAAATTTGGGGGACACAGTTCAAGCAGGGAACTTATAAGGAGCAGGGAAATTATAGCAATAACATATATTAGACAAGAGAAAAAAGTTTCTAATCAATAAACTCCTACTTTAAGAACCTAGAAAAAGAATGCAATAAACACAAACCAAGAAGGAGAAAGGAAATACTAAGGATAAAAGTAGATATCAATGAAATTTAAAATTGAAAGACAATAGGAAATATAAATGAAGCCAAAAATTATTTATTTAAAAAGATAAATTACAGTGAGAAACCCCTAGCATTACTGACTAAAAAAAAAGTGAAAGACATGAATTAGTAGTATCGAGAATGAATAGGGGATAGCTCCGCAGGTATGGCAGACATTAAAAGTATAAGCATATGTTGGAAACAAATTTACACAAACGTATTTGAAAACTTAGATGAAATTAACCTATTCCTCACAAAGTATGAACAGTATCATCTGATTAAATAGGAAACAGATAATGTGAATAGCCTCATAATAAGGAAATTTAAACTTATAAATAAATAAATTCTGCAATCACTTCCAGAAAGGCAGTATAAGGAGACCCACATACCAATTCCTCAGTGCAACGAACATTAATTGATGAAATTATTTTAAAATGCAACCATTAATAATCTCAGGAAACTACACCAAAAGCAGGCAGCAAAGGGGGAAATATTTTTTTAAAGAAAAATTTACTAAATCTAAGTGAGAAGACTGGGAATCTATTGCACTTGAGCCATCATCTGCTCTTGAATCTTCCCCAGCTCATTCTGAGAGAAGCTCCATTTTGGACAGGTGTGGCTCAAAAGACAGGGCCCCTTCTCCTCTAACATCCTTTATCAAAGATATTGCACCTCATAACAAGGTTTCTTATCCACTCCACCTGCAAGTTCTAAGGCAAAATCATGGTGAGTTTGGCTAAGAGGTCAGGGCTTTCAGCTGCCATGTACCTGCAACTCAAATTATGGTAGGTTGAGAATACTAGGGTCCTTATTGCCTATACCCAGTTTGCTAATAAAGCAGAGATTTCATCCAAAGAATGGTGAGCTAAGAAGACCAGAGTCTATGGCCTCTGTCTAGTACCTAGAACAGTGACTCTGAGTTTTCACCCAGATAACTCTCAAAATCCATTCTGAGAAACAGACTTTATTTGAAACAGAATGTTGAAAAGTTCCAGTTTAAAGGCATTCTCCAAAACAATGAAAATTTTGGTTTTAAGTGATTATAAGGGATTTTATAGTTCTATCAGAAAAACAACTTAAAACTATAGAATAGCTAGTTTACCAAAGAGAATCAAGAAATAGACAGCTAAGAAAAGCTCTAATGGGGTCATAACAAACCACAAGGACTTTCCTCAAAACTATCTCTACCCAAATTTAATTAGACAAGCCAAAGAGACAATTTATATCCTATATATGTTTATTTATACCATATATCCTATATATGTTTATTTATACCAACATATACACTATGGTGTTATAAACAAAACAAACAAAAAAATGGAGTAATCAGCTAGGAATAAGTGGAACCAAACAGCTGAGTGTGATATAAAAAGTATAAGGTAGTTTAACAGAGATATCAGGGAAAGGGACAGAGACATCCCTGCTAAGAATTATGGCTATAGTGACTATGCAGATGCTGATAGCTGTGTTCTCTGAGGAGTAATTAGACATTGCCTATTGCTGAAGAAATAAATTTTAAAATGGTCTACCCAAATAACTAAACAAATAACAAGAAAACAAAAATAGCAGTGGGACCAGAAGAGGAGGAATGGGATTTAGTATCCAGAGTGGCTACAGTATATTATTAAAAATCAAAATTTCACAGAAGTTTATAAACTCCATGGCATTATTCATGGCAGTTTTCATGGATGTCATACCAAAAGTAAAGGCAATAAAAGCAAAAATAAAGAAGTAGGATTACATCAAACTAAAACCTGCACAGCAAAGGAAACAACAGAGTGAAAAGACAACCTATACAATGGGAGAAAATATTTGCAAACCATGTATTGGGTAAGGGGTTAACGTTTAAAATGTGTATGTAACTCTTTCAACTCTATAGCAAAAAACAAATGAAAAAATAAACACAGATAGCCTAATAAAAAATGAGCAAAGGAGCTGAAGAGACATTTCCCCAGACATACCAAGAAGACATACAAATGGCCAACAAGTACATGAAAAGATGCTCAACTTCACTAATAATCAGTAAAATGAAAATCAAAACCACAATGAGATAACATTTCACACCTGTTATGTGCCTATAAACAAAAATCACAAAATATGGCAAGTGTTCGTGAGGATGTGGAGAAATTGAAACCCTTATTAACTATTGCTGGGAATGTAAAATGGTGCAGCCATAATGAAAAACACTATGGCATTTCCCCCCAAATTTAAAAAAAGAACCACGAGATGCTCCAGTAATTCTGCTTCATATCCAAAATAACTGAAATCAGAATCTTGAAGAGATATATTCCTTCCCATATTCACTGCAGCATTGTTCACAATCACCAAGAGTCCATCAACAGATGAATGGATTAAGAAAATATGGTATACACAAACAATGCATTATTATTCAGCTTTAAAACAAAAAGGAAATCAAACCATATGTGTTAACATGGACGAACATTGGGGACAACATAATAAGTGAGTAACAGTCACAGAAGAACAAATGCTCTGTGACTTTACATATATGAGGTCTATAAAATTGTCAAACACTTTGGATCAGAGAAGAGAATGCTGGTTACCAGGGGTAAGGGGATGGCAGAATAGGGAGTTATTATTCAATTGGTAAAAAGTTTTACTTATGACAGGTGATTAAGTTTTAGAGATCTGCTGTACCTCATCATGCCTATAGTTAACAATATTGTATTTTACACATACAAATTCATAGATCTCATGTCAAATTTTCTTACCACAATAAAAAGCAAATAAAATTAATGCTCTGCCACAAAAAATGACTTGTGCCAGATGATTTCACTGGTGTACTTTCACAAATTTTTAAGGAAGATAGATAACCAATTATTAAAGGTCTCAGGAAAATATAAGCAGAGGGAATTATTCCTAACTCACTCTGTGATGGCAGCATTACCCTAATATCAGTATTACATAAAAATATTACAATGAAAAACTACTTATGTGTATGTTTTATGAACAGATAAAAAAATCCCTGACAAAATATTAACAACTCAAAGTCAAAAATATCTAATAATTATACACTATGACCAAGTGGGACTTATTCCACAATACAAGACTCATTTAATGTTTAAAAATCAGCATATTCAATCAAATTATTGTTCCTAAAGAAGAAAAATCATACAATCATATCATTAGAAAAAAAGGATTTTACAAATCCCAATGCCAAATTCCAAAAAGCATTTGACAAATTCCAATAACCAAACAAGAAAAAAAGGGCAACTTCCTCAAACTGATAGAGAATACCTACAAGTATTTACAAGTGGAAGGGTTTGCAAATGAGTTAGACAAGAAAAGATATAAAACTGGTAAGGAAAAAGAAAACTTTGTTCACAGATGACATGGTTGTCTGTAGAAATACTAATGTATCAACAAAGTAAAACCCTGAAACTAGTAATTATAACAAACTTGCAATATATAACATTCCTGTGAAAAATTAAATTGCTTCCCTATATATCAGAGTTAACTACTGGATTTTGAAAATAAAGACACAATATCATTGAACATTGCACCTAGAATGAAACACTTAAGTATGACTGTAATATGTGCATTTATTCTTAGATTTTTAAAAAATTAAAACCAGATAAAAGAAACAGAATAAGATCTAACAAATGGATATTCTGTATTTATGAATTGGAAAACAGTATATGTAAGGAGTGAAGTCTTCCCATTTTGATGTATAGATTCAATGCAATAAACATAAAAATCCTACTATGCTATTTTGTAGATATCTACAAATTGATTCTCAAGTTTATATGGAAGGGCAAAAGAACAAGACAAGGAAAGACAGAGGACTTCACAATTCAGCTTTAAGGTTTACAATAATCAACACAGAATGGTACTGGCAAAAGTGAACACATAATTAAATGCAACATGATAAGAGTCCACCAATACACCAACACAGTATGGTCAACTGATATTTGACAAAGGAGCAAAGACAATTTAATCAAGTCAGGATGCTCTTTTTAAGAAATGGTGCTGGAAAAAATGGACTGTTACATGCCAAAAAAAGTGCAGACATAGATTTACGCCTTTTATAACATTAACTCAAAATTATTGGCCATAGGCCTAAATGCCAAATAATAAATTTATAAAATTCCAGAAGAAAATACAGGAGAATATCTTCATAATCTTGCATATGGCATGGACTTTTTAGATACAAAACCAAAAGCATGATCTATGGGGAAAAATAAAGACAAGTTGGACATTATGAAATGAAATACTTCTGCTTTGTAACATAATGCTAAGATAATGGGAAAAAAAAGCAACAGACTGAAGAGGAAAATTTCTAAAATATATATATATATATATAAACAAATACTAGACCTTAAGTATTTCATATATATTTACATATATATATATATATCTGTAAAGGACTCATATCTAAAACATAAAAAGGACTAAAAAAACCCCAGCAATAGTAAAACATACAATCCAATTTAAAAATGAGCAAAAGATCTGAAAAAGTCACATAAAGAAGATACACAGGGAGCCAAGATGGTGGCATGAGTAGAGCACCAGAAATCTCCTCCCAAAACCACATATATCTATGAAAATATAACAAAGACAACTCTTCATAGAATAGAAACCAGAGGACACAGGACAACATCCAGACCACATCTACACCTGGAAAACCCAGTGCCCTGCAAAGGGGGTAAGACACAAGCCCCAGCCCGGCAGGACACAAGAGCCCCTCCCCCCAGCTCCCGGTGGGAAGAGAGGAGTCGGAGTGGGGAAGGAGAGGGAGCCCAGGACTGCTGAAAACCCAGCCCCAGCCATCCGGACCAGAGCACAGACAAAGTGCATGCATGGGGCCCTGAATACTAGGGAAACAGGGCAGTAGGACCAGTGAGCAGGTGTCTGAGGCTGATGCCGGAGAACAAAGAAACGGGAGCAGACATTTCTTTTTTTTTTTTTTGAGTGCTTTATGGAAGTCTTAAAGGAACAGGGACCCCAATACTATGAAAACAGGGCAGCAAGACCAGTGAGTGGGTGCCTGAGGCCAGCGCCAGAGAACAAAGAAATGCGAGAGGCCATTTTTTTTTTCTCTTTTTTTT
This sequence comes from Manis javanica, assembly GCF_040802235.1. Lineage (NCBI taxonomy): Eukaryota > Metazoa > Chordata > Mammalia > Pholidota > Manidae > Manis > Manis javanica. The sequence continues at coordinate 55,679,543 of NC_133157.1, forward strand.
TGGCAAGTGCTTTTTGGAAGTCTTAAAGGGACAGGGACCCCAATACTAGGGAAACAGGGCAGCAAGATTGGTGAGCGGGTGCCTGAGGCCGGCGCCTGAGGACAAAGAAAAGCGTGCAGCATTTTTTAAAATTATTTATTTAATTTTCTTTTTTTTTGTTTTTTGTTTTTTTGTTGTTGTTTTGGATTGGTGAATGCTTTTTGGAAGTCTTCAAGGGGCAGGGTGGGACACTTAGTCCAGAGGCAGGGAATCTGGGGATCTCTGGGCACTCTAACCCCCTGGGCAGCAGGGAGCACAGAGGCCCCTTATGGAGATAAATAGGCTCCCAGCCGCTCCCCCTCCAACGGGGCTCCACCATTTTGGAGCAGCAGCCCAAGCCAGGCCACGCTCACTGTCACAGTAGAGATAAACTCCATAGCAGCCAGACAGGAAGCAGAAGCCCTATCTGCATGCAGCTGCCCAGCACAAGCCACAAGAGGTCACTGTTCTCCCAGGAGAGGAAGGACACAAACCAACAAGAAGGAAAGCTCTTCCAGCTGTCACTTGTAATAGCTCTGCAAACTATCTCTCTCACCATGAAAAGGCAAAACTACAGGCAGACAAAGACAAAAGAGTCAATACCTGAGAAGGAGACAGACCTAACCAGTCTTCCTGAAAAAGAATTCAAAGTAAAAATCATGAACATGCAGACAGAGATGCAGAGAAAAATGCAAGAGCAATGGGATGAAGTGCAGAGGGAGATCACAGATGCCAGGAAGGAGATTAGAGAAGTGAAACAAACCCTGGAAGGATTTATAAGCAGAATGGATAAGATGCAAGAGGCCACTGAAGGAATAGAAACAAGAGAACAGGAACACATAGAAACTGACATAGAGAGAGATAAAAGGATCTCCAGGAATGAAACAATACTAAGAGCACTGAGTGACCAATCCAAAAGGAACAATATCCATATTATAGGGGTACTAGAAGAAGAGAGAGGAAAAGGGATAGAAAGTGTATTTGAAGAAATAATTGCTGAAAATTACCCCAAAGTGGGGGAGGAAATAATCGAACAGACCACGGAAATACACAGAACCCCCAACAGAAAGGATCCAAGGAGAACAACACCAAGAAACATAATAATTAAATTGGCAAGGATCAAGGACAAGGAAAGAGTTTTAAGGCAGCTAGAGAGAAAAAGGGCACCTATAAAGGAAAACCCATCAGGCTATCATCAGACTTCTCGACAGAAACCCTACAGGTCAGAAGAGGATGGCATGATATATTTAATACAATGAAACAGAAGGGCCTTGAAACAAGGATACTGTATCCAGCACGAATATCATTTAAATGTGATGGCGGGATTAAACAATTTCCAGACAAGCAAAAGCTGAGGGAATTTGCTTCCCACAAACCACCTCTACAGGGCATCTTACAGGGACTGCTCTAGATGGGAGCACTCCTAAAAAGAGCACAGAACAAGACACACAACATATGAAGAAAGGAGGAGGAGGAATAAGAAGGGAGAGAAGAAAAGAATCTCCAGACAGTGCATATAACAGCTCAATAAGTGAGCTAAGTTAGGCAGGAAGATACTAAAGAAGCTAACCTTGAACCTTTGGTAACCACGAATTTAAAGCCTGCAATGGCAATAAGTACATATCTCTCAATAGTCACCCTAAATGTAAATAGACTTAATGCACCAATCAAAAGACACAGAGTAATAGAATGGATCAAAAAGCAAGACTCATCTGTATGCTGCCTAAAAAAAAACTCACCTCAAACCCAAAGACATGTGCAGACTAAAAGTCAAGGGATGGAAAAACATATTTCAGGCAAACAAAAGCGAGAAGAAAGCAGGGGTTGCAGTACTAATATCAGACAAAATAGACTTCAAAACAAAGAAAGTAACAAGAGATAAAGAAGGACACTACATAATGATAAAGGGCTCAGTCCAACAAGAGGATATAACCATTCTAAGTATATATGCATCCAACAGAGGAGCACCAGCATATGTGAAACAAATACTAACAGAACTAAAGGGGAAAACAGACTGCAATGCATTTATTTTAGGAGACTTCAAAACACCACTCGTCCCAGAGGATAGATCCACCGGGCAGAAAATAAGTAAGGACACGGAGGCACTGAACAACACAGTAGAACAGATGGACCTCATAGACATCTATAGAACTCTACATCCAAAAGCAACAGGATATACATTCTTCTCAAGTGCACATGGAACATTCTCCAGAATAGACCACACACTAGCTCACAAAAAGAGCCTCAGTAAATTCCAAAATATTGAAATTCTACCAACCAATTTTTCAGACCACAAAGGTATAAAACTAGAAGTAAATTCTACAAAGAAAACAAAAAGGCTCACAAACACATGGAGGCTTAACAACATCCTTCTAAATAATCAATGGATCAACGAACAAATTAAAATAGATATCAAGGAATATATAGAAACAAATGACGACAAAAACACAAAGCCCCAACTTCTGTGGGACGCAGAGAGAGCAGTTTTAAGAGGAAAGTATATAGCGATCCAGGCACACTTGAAGAAGGAAGAACAATCCCAAATGAATAGTCTAACACCACAATTATCGAAACTGGAAAAAGAAGAACAAATGAGGCCTAAAGTCAGCAGAAGGAGGGACATAATAAAGATCAGAGAAGAAATAAACAAAATTGAGAATAAAATAGCAAAAATCAATGAAACCAAGAGCTGGTTCTTTGAGAAAATAAACAAAAAGATAAGCTTCTAGCCAAACATATTAAGAGAAAAAGAGAATCAACACAAATCAACAGAATCAGAACTGAGAACGGAAAAATCACAACAGACTCCACAGAAATACAAAGAATTATTAAAGACTACCATGAAAACCTATATGCCAATAAGCTGGAAAACCTAGAAGAAATGGACAACTTCCTAGAAAAATACAACCTTCCAAGACTGACCAAGGAAGAAACACAAAAGTTAAACATACCAATTACGAGCAAAGAAATTGAAACGATAATCAAAAAACTACCCAAGAAGAAAACCTCTGGGCCGGACAGATTTACCTCGGAATTTTATCAGACACCTAGAGAAGACATAATACCCATTCTCCTTAAAGTTTTCCAAAAAATAGAAGAGGAGGGAATACTCCCAAACTCATTCTATGAAGCCAACATCACCCTAATACCAAAACCAGGCAAAGACCCCACCAAAAAAGAAAATTACAGACCAATACCCTGATGAATGTAGATGCAAAAATACTCAATAAAATATTAGCAAACAGAATTCAACAGCATATCAAAAGGATCATACACCATGACCAAGTGGGATTCATCCCAGGGATGCAAGGATGGTACAACATTCAAAAATCCATCAACATCATCCACCACATCAACAAAAAGAAAGTCAAAAACCACATGATCATCTCCATAGATGTTGAAAAAGCATTTGACAAAGTTCAACAACCATTCATGATAAAAACTCTCGGCAAAATGGGAACAGAGGGAAAGTACCTCAACATAATAAAGGCCATATATGATAAACCCACAGCCAACATTATACTGAACAGTGAGAAGCTGAAAGCATTTCCTCTGAGATCAGGAACCAGACAGGGATGCCCACTCTCCCACTGTTATTTAATATAGTACTAGAGGTCCTAGCCACAGCAATCAGACAAAACAAAGAAATACAAGGAATCCAGATTGGTAAAGAAGAAGTTAAACTGTCACTATTTGCAGATGATATGATATTGTACATAAAAGACCCTAAAGACTCCACCCCAAAACTACTAGAACTGATATTGGAATACAGGAAAGTTGCAGGATACAAAATTAACACACAGAAATCTGTAGCTTTCCTAAACACTAACAGTGAACCAATAGAAAGAGAAATCAGGAAAACAATTCCATTCACAATCGCATCAAAAAGAATAAAATACCTAGGAATAAACCTAACCAAAGAAGTGAAAGACCTATACCCTGAAAACTACATGTCACTCTTAGGAGAAATTAAAGGGGACACTAACAAATGGAAACTCATTCCATGCTCATGGCTAGGAAGAATTAATATCATCAAAATGGCCATCCTGCCCTAAGCAATATACAGATTTGATGCAATCCCTATCAAATTACCGGCAACATTCTTCTATGAACTGGAGCAAATAATTCAAAAATTCATATGGAAACAACCAAGACCCCGAATAGCCAAAGCAATCCTGAAAAAGAAGAATAAAGTAGGGGGGATCTCACTCCCCAACTTCAAGCTCTACTACAAAGTCATAGTAATCAAGACAATTTGGTACTGGCACAAGAACAGAGCCATAGACCAGTGGAACAGATTAGAGACTCCAGACATTAACCCAAACATATATGGTCAATTAATATTTGATAAAGGAGCCATGGACATACAATGGCGAAATGACAGTGTCTTCACCAGATGGTGCTGGTAAAACTGGACAGCTACATGTAGGAGAATGAAACTAGACCATTGTCTAACCCCATACACAAAAGTAAATTCAAAATGGATCAAAGGCCTGAATGTATGTCATAAAACCATAAAACTCTTAGAAAAAACATAGGCAAAAACCTTTTAGACATAAATATGAGTGACTGCCTCTTGAACATATCTCCCCAGGCAAGGAAAACAACAGCAAAAATGAACAAGTGGGACTATATTAAGCTGAAAAGATTCTGTACAGCAAAAGACACCATCAATAGAACAAAAAGGAACGCAATAGTATGGGAGAATGTATTTGAAAATGACAGATCCAATAAAGGCTTCACGTCCAAAAAATATAAAGAGCTCACATGCCTCAACAAACAAAAAACAAATAATCCAATTAAAAAATGGGCAGAGGAACTGAACAGTTCTCCAAAAAAGAAATACAGATGGCCAACAGACACATCAGAAGACACTCCACATCGCTAATTATCAGAGAAATGCAAATTAAAACTACAATGAGGTATCACCTCACTCCAGTAAGGATGGCTAGCATCCAAAAGACAAACAACAACAAATGTTGGCAAGGCTGTGGAGAAAGGGGAACCCTCCTACACTGCTGGTGGGAATGTAAGTTAGCTCAACCACCATGGAAAGCAGTATGGAGGTTCATCAAAATGCTCAAAATAAACTAACCATTTGACCCAGGAATTCCACTCTGAGGAATTTACCCTATGAACGCAGCACTCATGTTTGAAAAAGACAGATGCACCCCTATGTTTATCGCAGCACTATTTACAATAGCCATGAATTGGAAGCAACCTAAGTGTCCATCAGTAGATGATTGGATAAAGAAAATATGGTACATATACAGAATGGAATATTACTCAGCCATAAGAAGAAAACAAATCCTACCATTTGCAGTAACATGGATGGAGCTAGAGGGAATGAAGCTCAGTGAAATAAGCTAAGCAGAGAAAGAGAAATACCAAATGATTTCACTCATCTGTGGAGTATAAGAACAAAGGAAAAACTGAAAGAAGAAAACAGAATCACAGATCCCAAGAATGGACTAGCAGGTACCAAAGGGAAAGGGACTGGGGAGGACAGGTGGGTAGGAAGGGATAAGTGTGGGGAAGACGAAGGGGGATATTAAGATTAGCATGCATAAAGGGGGGGATGGGAGAAAGGGGAGGGCTGTACAACACAGAGAAGACAAAAGTGATTCCATAGCATTTTGCTATGCTGATGGACAGTGACTGTAAAGGGGCTTATAGGGGGGACCTGGTATAGGACAGAGCCTAGTAAACATAATACTCTTCATGTAATTGTAGATTAATGATAAAAAAAAAAATGAAAGGGTGATTACTCCCTGATAGGATAAAACTAACTGTAAATCAATGATTAATGCATGCTTTAAATACCCTTAATTTTGGTCATTTAAAGAGTGTCAGATGATCAGCTATGGAAGTACATTTTTCTGATAATATTCCTTTCTCTTTAAGAAAAAAAAAAGCAGTTCCTGTGTGGTGACCTCCAATAAGTTCTTCACAATGGTATAAAGGGAATATCAAAGTGTGGGCAAAGGGTCTGTTTGTGTTTATACAGAGGATCAAAGCCCAATTTGGCTACCCAGAAAACAAAATAAGATACGATATGAAGTTGTTCCAATATCAACATACTCTGGAAGAGTCATTCCAGAAGATGATCATCAAAAAATGTCAACAAAAATCCTGGCGCTGTTGCAGTTGTAGCTGCATTCATCCCACCGGTTCCTGGAATTGCCATTGGAATGAAGAAGGAGATATGTAAGCTGGTCTGTGCATACAGTAAAATAACAAATTTGACTGGATCTATACTGTTGGAACTCAACCAAGAATTAGGAGAAGTGTAAGTTGCAGCGCTCCAAAATCTTGAGACTACAGACTATCTACTGTTAAAAGAACATATGGGATGTGAACAGTTCCCAGGAATGTGCTGTTTTAAATTGTCTGATTTTTCTCAAACTATTCAAATTCAGTTAGACAATATCCATCATATCATAGATAAGTTTTCACACATGCTTAGGGTGCCTAACTGGTTTTCTTGGTTTCGCTGGATATGGCTGGTAATTGTAGGTCTGCTTTGGTTATGCAACTGTATTCCTATTATGTTAATGTGTGTGTGCAATTTAATTAGTAGTTTAAAACCTATACATGCTTAAGTTACTCTACAAGAAGATATGTCAAAGAAATAATCAATCTTCCCATGTTTTCTTCTGTCTGCTACTTCTATAGCTTTTCTTCTTCCTTCCTAATTACAACCCTTAAATAGAATTTGTGCCTCATATCGAATTTACCGAGTATCATAATTCCTCCAAGTGGTAAAGATACCTCAGGACAAATGCTGGGCATAAAACCCACAGGGCATAAATCTGCAAAGAATTAAAAAGCTAACTTTTTCAAACAATATTGCTTCTCTCTCACTTACCAACTTTACATTTCCCTGTATGGCCCCAGAAGATGACTGGTTAGCCAGAGATGAGTAAGATTCCTCAAGGGAGGAACAACCTAAGACAGGCACAGTCGCAGGGGGGCCATCAGGTGAGAAATTGGGGATCAACAGAGGTGAGGCTTAGAACCTCACCCCCCTGTTTTGAGAGAAATCTTCTGCATCTGTGGATGTTTTGTTGCCCTTGTCTAGCTTGGATTAATACTTAGTCTACAGGCACACACCTGATCATCTACATTTGTTTTCTTACAGTACTAAACTATGTTTTCTGCCTTTACCTTGCATCTACCTACCACTTCAGAATTTTATTAAAAATAAATAAATAAATAATAATAATAAGGGAGAAATGTGGGATTCACATATAAATCAAGTATAAAAATCAAACAAATATTCATATCTGATGTGATTGTTTGTAGTTCATAATGTGTTATTAAAACCAAAAGTTTCTGTGATGAATGCCCTTGTACCGTTCACCATGTAAGAACTTATTCACTATGTAAGAATTTGTTCACCATGTAAGAACTTGTTCATTTTGCTTCCGAAGATCGGAGACTGATGAGAATTAGGCTTGGGGTGGATTAATGATTGTGCACTGAGTCCCCTGTACAGAATTTTATTGTTGTTAAATGTTAACAACCATTTGATCAATAAATATGAGAGATGCCCTTTCAAAAAAAAAAAAAAGAAGAAGATATACAGATGAAAAATAAGTATTGAAAATGTACTCAATTTATTTGTCATTAGAACATTTGAGCTAAAATACATTGTACTATATCTATTAGAATGGCTAAATTCCAAATATTGACAATACCAACTGCTGGTGAGGATGCAAAACAACAAGAAATCTAATTCATTTGTTATTGGGAATGTAAAATGGCACAGCCATTTTGGATGAATATCTAGCAATTTTTTACAAAATGAAACCAATAATTATTACTGTACAAACTACTAATTATTCTCTGGGGTAGTTATCCAACTGATTTCAAGCCTATGTCCAAGGAAAGACTGGCAAGCAAATACTTAAAAAATTTTTTTCATAATCATTGAAAACCTGAGGAAACCAAAGTACTCTATAATAGGTGAATGGATAAACAAGCTATCTTAATGCATACAACTGAATATTATTATGTGATTAAAAAATGTGAGCTACAAATTTACCAAAATTATATAGAGGAAGCTTAAATGTATATTGCTAAGTGAAATAAACCAGTCTGAAAATGCTGTATATTATTCCAATTTTGTGATATTTTAGAAAAGGCAAAACTATAGAAACAGTGAAAGAATTAAGTGGTTGCCAAAGGTAACAGAAGGAGAGGAGATAATTGAAAATATAAATCATGGGGTGTTTTAAGTAAGCCCAGTCACAGAAGGGAAACCACCATGCTGTGAGACCCCCTCCTGCTTGCCCTGGCTGACTCATTAACTTAAGCCTAATCAGCTGGGTATTATCATAAACAAGTTGAACTGGGGAGGAAAATAACCAACTCCAGCTCACTCTACCTATCCTGTTTCATTGATAGCGGAAACAATAAAATAAGAAATCTTGTGAAACCATGCAAGCAAGAAAAGAGGATTGAAATATTTAAAGAATTGGGAGAAAAAGGCACTGACTTTGAATTCTGTTCCCTGTGAAATAATCCTTCAAAGTGAAAAAAAAAACTTTCTTAAACAAACATTGAAGTGAATTTATTCTGTATAATACTATAATGGTGTATAGATGATATTTTGAATTTGTCAAAATTTATGGAACTTGAAAATATAAAGAGTGGACCTTTATGAGTCCTAATTGAAGATGAGCACCTAATTTAAAATGAACACTTAATGAGTGCTAATTTAAAAGATAATAATCATTTAGAAAACCAGAGAATCCAAGAAAGGAATGCAGAAAAAGTATTTGCTTTAAATGTGTGAATCTCTGAAGAGAATGGGGTTAAGTGCAGACAAGTAATTTTGGAAACATGTGAAGTATGTAAGATTAAGGCAAAAGAAACTAGGTAAACACTCTACACTGGTAAAGCTGTTTTCTAAATTGAGTAACAATTATGATCAGCTGTACACATTTGTCATATTGTATTTTGTGTTATTATATGTACCAATTTTTTTCCTTCTTTTCCTCCTTTAAAACATTATTTTGCGTTAAGTGAATAGATGTAGTGTAACAATGTCATTGCTTTAAGGATTTTTGCACTCTATATTTTTTACTTAGTATCTTAGTGTTTGCTGTAGGGCTCACAATATACAACTTATTTTACCAAAATCTACTTCTGAATTATACTAATTTATTTATAGTGAAATATGTAAATGCTATGCCTTTATAACTATTCTCTTTTCTTCCTTTTCTGTGCCATCATTGTTATACATAATAAATGCAATTGTTTTCTTTATTACTTTATATAATTTGTTTTTTTTCCACATAGTTTCTTTTTTATTCCACATTTCCTTCATTACTGCTTCATCTTGTGTTAAGTACATATCTTATAATGTGGGATTTTAATTGTCTTGTTTTTTTTCTTACTATATATTTGAGGTACTTTCTAAATGGCTACACTGAGCATTATTATGAATATCTTAATTTACATGAATCTAGTCCATGTTAATAACAATTTAATTTCAATAGTACCCAAAACCTTCCATTTATATACTCTGTCCCATCCTCTATTCTGTCACAAATTATATATTTATACATAATATTTGAATCAAAAAATTATCATTGCTTTTTACAGTTGCATTTTAAATCTCATAGGATAAAAGGCAAGCTTCAAATAAAAATACATTATACTATCATTTTTAAAATAGCATTACTGAGATATAGTTAACACACCATAAAATTCCCCCATGTAAAGCAATTAATTCAATATTTTTTACTATATTCACAGATTTGTATGCCATTATTACAATCAATTTTAGAATATTTTCATCACTTCATAAAGAAACTCTAGACTTCCAGTTGCCATTTCTACATGGAATTTGAAGTTACCACTCTGTTCTAACAAGTAAAAAGCTGAACGACAGGAAAAATCAACAACGCTTCTTAGATCCACGAGAGAGGGGAGGACATAGGGCAGACTACTGCTCCCAAAACTGGAGAAAAGGACAAAGAGTTACAGCTTACCTGAGTACAGAGTCACTGGTAGAAACTGCTCCTGAAACCAGTGTCAGGAAGAAAAATCTGAACTGTAAATTAAGAATTGCTGGAACTCCATGTGGACAACTTTGGGAGTTAAGAACTGCAGGGAAGGCCAGTCACAGGAGGGAAACCACAACGGTGTGAGATCCCCTCCTGCTTGCCCCCGCTGACTCATTAACTTAAGCCTAATCAGCTGGGTATTATCATAAACAAGTTGAACTGGGGAGGAAAATAACCAACTCCAGCTCACTCTACCTATCCTGTTTCATTGATAGCGGAAAAAATAAAATAAGAAATCTTGTGAAACCATGCAAGCAAGAAAAGAGGGATTGAAATATTTAAAGAATTGGGAGAAAAAGGCACTGACCTTGAATTCTGTTCCCTGTGAAATAATCCTTCAAAAGTGAAAAAAAAAAACTTTCTTAAACAAACATTGAAGGAATTTTTGCCAGTAGACCTGCCTTGCTAGAAATGTTAAAACTTATTTAGTCACAGAAGAACATATACTACATGATTCCACTTATACCCGTATCTAAAATAAGAGCAGAGAGCAGAACGGTGACTGCCAGGTGGAAGGAGAAAATGGGAGTTACTAGTCAGTGAGTGTGAAGTTGCAGAAATGCAAATGATTCGTTTTAGGGATCAACCGTACAACGTTGTTTCTAAAGTTAACAATACTGTCTTATACACTTAAGGATTTGTTAAGAGGCTAGAACTTATGTTAACTGTTAACACAAATTTAAAAATAAGAAAGATTGATTCATAGGGGACAGTACTGAGAACAAATACCAGACCTTAACTTGGATCACTAAAATGTAATTTTTTCTGACACACCTATGTGGATAAAATGAAAGTTTCTGTGGCCAGGATGCTCACCTGGCTCTGGTTGGCTGGCTCACTACACACATGTGGGCAATACATTGCTACTGACTCTATATAAAGAGCTCCGCCCAGTACTCTGGGTGACATGGTGGCACGGCTGCAAGGCTGCAGGAGAGCAGAGCAGAGGCTGGAGTGGTGGCAGCGCCAAGGTCATAGGCCCAGAGGATGGCTGTGTGGGACAACTGTGTGGACAGAGAGGCCCAGAAGCAGAGACAGGCTTGCTGCATGCAGACTTGCTCTGAGTGAACAGGATTTTAGTGATTGACCTGCCACCGTGGAAATAAAGTTGGGTATAACTCTTTCACCCCAAGAACATTTTACGTCATTTTCTTTGGTCACACTGAATCCATAGTGAACTTGCCAGGGGCTGATACCCATTGGCAAGAGAGCCTACTTTGTCTTTGTGTTTCATTTCCAATAGTTTGAAAGCATCATTTTATTTTGTTGTGATGTCCTTTAAACAATGCATAATATTTCCATTTATGGAATGTTTATGGTTTCATACAACCTATTGAAATACTTTTGAAATAAAAGTCATTTTTAAAAATACACAAATAACATATTTAGATAAAATGTAATTGCACTGAGCACAGTGATTTAGAATGGTTGATGGTTGATGAATAAATTAATGATCCTCTGGAAAAACAAAACACAAACTTCTATTGTAACAAAGTAGCTAAAGCTGGACAATTAAGGCTAGATATTTGGTTAACATATCCAAAATTTGTGGGTAATATCTCTACAGATACATAAAAATATGAACTATTTACATAATGCTCCAAACTTTTATTTTAGGGTTCTCCAACTTAAATTTTTTTGTTCAATATCTATATACCATGTTTTTGCTTAGAAGAATGAAATATTCTAGATAGAATGATCAAATACATACAAGTAGCCATTCCAAATTTTTCATTTAAACAGGGAAAGTTTTAAATATATGTTTGTGTGATATTATACCACCATTGATCAGTGGCATAAGTCATGATTTATATGATTTAGCACATAACACTGGCATTGCAGTGAGGCCACACCTGTCTCTGATGTAGCACCATTAACACCAGGATTGTTTAGCTCATTTATATACTCATGGGAAAAGAGGTATACCAAATCACTTCTCATTTGAAGGAGTTTATGGACTACTGAAGGGAAATGCATTTTAGTAAACCAGGAAGAAAAAGAAAAAATAAATTAAAGAATGTATAATAATTGATGATAACAATATAAGAGATGCTATAAAGCAGTGCAAGATTACTTACCTAATGGATGACACAGACAGCAGGACTTATAAGAACTCTTAGAAGAAAATGACCGTAGATGGTAAGAAAAGAAAAGCTTCACACGGAGAGAGAATTTGTACTAGGCTGAATATCAGGGCACCCAGTGTAAACTACACCTAAGGGTCTTGTACCCAACTTTAAAAACTTGTAAATTTACCTTTTTAAATATTTTTGAATTCCTGTGTCTCAAAGGAAGTGTCGATTTTGCTTTATAAAGTGAATTTCTCAACCCAATGAATCTTTTCTTAATTGTTTTCTCTCTAATTAATCATAATGTTGATATTTAAAAATTCACCTGTTGTACAGGCATTTACTATTAACTTATAATTTAAAAAACACAATTGCAGGAAAAGGCATGCATAACTTAAAAGTTTGGCAAGATCTTATAATAAACTTTGCCCAATGCATGTTTATATTTAAAGCAAGTTCTATCATATTCACCACAATTATCAATATGTGTATATATGTCAATATTTTTTTAGAAATTAGTGTTTTCATCTTCTGTGTTATGATGCAGGCCATGATAAGCTCTGAGATGTGTTATAAATTTTTATTATTAATAATAATTGAATCACTAAAATTCAGTATTATGCCTTTGCTCATAATTGCCTCATTAGCACCAGTTTAAATCACTACATAATCTCTTGAATGGAAAATAATAAAGTCATAACTGTCATGGAGAATATGCACAACACAGTATATAATCATCAGAGTAAGAGTGGTATAAGTATAATTATGTACCATGAACATGTGGCCACAAGACTGCTATCAGTAATATATACACTGTGTTGGAAGACAAATATAGTGGACTCCTTTAAGAACTGTCAGCAAAGGGAGAGTTTAATAAAAGCTCTTATGACTAAATATAACATGAAAGTAAAAACAAATGTGGAGCTTTAGTATATTCTTTCTAAAATGCATTGTAAAATTGTTACATTAAACCATTTCTTGGAAATGCAGTAAATTTAAAAAATATCCACATTTTTAGAAAAAAATTATGTTCAAGTAGCAATTATGTAAAATAGTTTAAAAAATGTCTAAAGATGTCAATAATACTGTGTCCAAGGGTATAATTCTCGAGTAAGTAGTGTTCTTAGACCAAAGAGTATATGAGCATACTAGTTTTATTTGTACCAATAGTTTTTGGGGTAAAGTCAAATTATTTCTATTAACTGATAAATTCTCCCACAGTAATGCTTCATCATTGTACTTGTTTAATTTATTCACTAAGGAGTTTTAGTTACTTTTATTAAACTTTGTCAGAAATTTAAGGAAATGATTGTTTCATCCTTCCAAAAAATAGTTCTTTTGGGTGTCCTGAGTGACTGACAGACATTTAATTAATTATATATAGCACAACTTTTATCTAGGAAGCTTAAAATATAACTTTCTATGAAGGAAGACTAAAAAATAATACAAATGGAAGAAGATATTAGATGAATGAGAGAAATGCTCATACATCAGATGAAAGCTTTTATTTATTTTTTTAAAGTGTCTTTGAAGAAGTTGAAGATGTTAACAGTAATTTCGTATGTCTTTTATTGGTCCTCATGGTACTGTTACACAGAACTCAGTTTATCACATGGTTTTCTTACTATAAGTCATAAATTACAACTCTCCTCTAGCCTGTTGTTTCAGATACTGCGTTTTCAAACCTCTATACTAATCCCTGTCCTCCAAAGGAACACTGCTTTCAAACACCTGATAAATGGAGGCGCCCACTGGCACTATGTAAATGAGAAGTAGATAGCTTGACAGGAGAAACACAGAGAACAGCATTATCTAAACGCTGACCCATTCAGTACAGCTTTCTCCACCAGTAATAATTAGATGTTACAGCTTAGTGATGTGTGGCACTGTTCAGGTCCCAGGTGTGTTTCTTCCTGAAAATATACCCAGATGGGTATCTCCAAAGTGTATAAAAAGCACTGTACTTATTTATACTGGTACCAAAAAAAAAAAAAAGGAAATACATTCCTAAACAAAGGAAGATAGATAGTATCTCAAAAATGTGGAAAAGTCTAATGCTTTCCTTGCACATGTTTTATTCAATAGCAAGTTTCCTGTTATCATCCATTCACCGAAAGTTTAGAACTGGAAAGTTCCCTGAAGCAGGTTTTGGAATTTCTTTCTCTTTCTTTCCTTTTAAAACTGTAATCTCTTTGGCCAAGGACTTCCTCCATGAAGGACACTTCTACATATGCACACACACAGGCCACTCATCCATACACACATGCCCAGTTGTCAATTGCATATACAGTCAAGTACAAATATAAGATTATTGGAGTTATTCAAGTGTTGAAAAAAGTAATATAAAGATAAATAAGCAGATCAGCTAAAATAGTTGTTTGGAAATGATATATATTCAACCCAACAATTGCATTCCTGGGCATTTTTCCAAGCAAAACAAAGACCTTTCAAACAATTATCTGTGCACAAATGTTTATAGAAGCCTTGTTCATAATAGTAAGAAACTGGAAACATTTCTGATGTTGTTTTTCTCAACTTTAGGTGAGATAGTAGCTACAGTGCCCCTAGCATTACCAACACCGTAGATTCTCAGTGTTGGGGTAGATTGAGAGTCAGCAATAGATCTTTTGATTGGTTGTTTATGTCTTCATATGAGCTTGCAAATTCATTCCATGTCTTGGTGAGAACTTCATGCACTTCCCATGTACTCCATGTGTTTTTGTTATCTGAAGTGCCCTCATTTGCCTTAAGATGGTAGTGAAAACTTCCACAAATTTTCTAACAAGGAATTCAAATATTTCTTCCTTTAAGAATGTTTCCTTCCACTTAATTTGTATTATCGCTAACATAGTTATGTGCGCCCTCCATTTTATCACTAATATTTCTTATATATGTTGCTGGTAAAATACAAATTAATGTCTACTAGATGTGTCTCCTTATGTGTAAGTTATGTGGTCAGTAGTCATATAATTTGCCATCCAAACTGGAACACTTTTGAAAGTAAACTTTGATGCTGTTAGTAATAATGCGAGGCTGCCTGATAAAAATCCAGATGAGAACTTAGGACCTAGGATCAAATTCACCATTAAATAAATAATTGTGTGGAGTCTGGGGACCAAATATTATGGTTACTTATTTATGAGGAGTCTAGCAATTTGCTTTTCATATAATCAATGTGCATTAATGTTCATGGCACCTGAATATACAAATGATTCCATAAATGACTCAATGTATACATGCTTTGGCCAGTGATCTCTGGTGACATCTTTGATACAAGTTAGTAAGGTTTTGTCCTTGAGCAGCTTGTTTTACAAACCAGGGATGGGACCCTGTACACCACATTTTTCACTCTGTCACCTTGCTCCCCTTCAGGCTCTGCCAATAATGGACACTTGAGAGAGACTGAGAAGCTGGAGGTGGGAGAGGCCTCATTTTCTGTTTGCCCCCTGCTCCTTTAGCATCATTGCTTCTTTACTGCAGAAGCAGCAGATACTTCCAACAGCAGCAGCTGAATCTGACTTATGGCTTTTTTACATAAATCATGACACAGCATCATTCTTTCCCCTCAAAGGTACCGGCACCTTGGGCTGGCATCTCATATTCAGACATCTGGTTCCCTTCGAGCTCAGGGACTCCCGCAGCAGCTGGCCAGAACCCACTCAGAGGTCAGAGTTTCAGTCATGTAGGACCCTATCTCCAAGCCCTTAAATGTTGATGATCCAAACCACCTCCACCCTGTTCCATCATCCCTAAGGGTGGCAGGTGTTCATGAAATTGTCATCTCCATGATACACTGGTATTCTCTCTGTGCCTTTCCAGTCACCTACTTAACACTAGCAAACTTAATTAAGAACTATTTACAATAAGCTATTTTGTTAAATTACTGAACTGTACAGGAACCTTCTATACAGGAATAATATTGTTACACATTCCATAGAATGTGGGTTTTCCCCCTTTGGGCTCATGTTCTTACACTGTTCATTACCAGTTGGCTATCAGCCACCAAGAGCGTAAAATCAATAATCCGGCCTAAGCAGGAAATGTGACACTAGATTTGCTTTAACAAATATAAACACACACATAATCCCAGAAAAGGAATTCCTATTAGCAAAATTTTAGTTTATCTCCAATATCCATATTCCCAATATCCAATATTTATCATATTTTTCTGTTTTTACTCACAATATGTAATATAGTAACTGTAATTATAATTTAATATAAAAAATACAGAACCATGAGGTATTAGTTGTACTGATACTACAGTTAATTTCCAGGCACCATCTGTCCTATTTTAATTGGTGTAGCACATTATTAATTCAGCTATTTTACATATCAAAAATAATTTTCTAAATAATGTTCATATAAATCTTCACAATGACCACTTATACAGTTAAAAATTATTCCATTAATTTGGTATATAAATATTTATGTAGCCATACACCAGCTTCTGGACTACCACACCATACCACAATGAGTATGTTTGCATATATGTTTATATCTACTTTTTCCTTTAGGATATGTCTTTGTGAAAATACCTAGTTTTGGAAATACTGAGACTGAGAAAATGAAATCATGTGCCTGTAATAAAAGACAGAATTTGCTATCCTGATGGTTTATCTTTAGACTTAGCTACACCAAGGGAAATCATGGCAGTCTTATCCTCTGTAGCCTGGAAGATTTTGCATCAAAATTGGTACTAAGAAATTGGGGACTGTATTTTTCATGGAAAGCTTATTTGTTAGAATTTCTTTTTTTCAGGTATTTGGAAAGTGGGAAAGATTATAATTCAGACATAAACCTGATAGTCCATTGAGATAGGGTGCATTATTTATAGAGCGGTGTTGCAGACACTCCATTTTCTGAGAACATTGGTGGTTTGCTCTTTCTCACTCCCTTTGAAGATAGGTGTAACTATGCATCTTGCTTTCACCCATGAAATATAGGCAGAAATAATAGGTTCAATAACCTAGGTCAGAGCACAGGAGGATGAAGATGTGCCTAGCAAATACAGAGAAATTAGGAGGAAAAACAAGAGGGTGTGTGGAAGAATAATTCAAAAGAAAGCAGTGGTTTACAGAGTTAAGTTCTGATGAGAGATCAAAGGACAGCCAGGTCGAAAAATCTACACTCTTGGAAAATTAATAAAAAAAAGACTGTTGGTAATTTTTGCAAGGGAATTTTCAGTGAAGTGACATGATAAGGACTAGATTACAGTATATTAAGGAGTGAGTAGAGGTTGAGAACATGGACATAAAGGATTGGACTGCTTATTCCAGAAGTTTGTTCATAAAGAAAACAAAGGAACTAAAGTGAAAATTATAAGAAGTAGCAAGATCAATGGTTGGTTTAGATATTTATTTGTTGTATTCAAGACAAGGTAATTTCTGCATGTTTAAATATTGATAAAACTACAATGATTAGGTGATTACCTTCACATTTTCAAATTGTATAAAGTTTCTTTTAAGACATATATAAGAGATTCCTACTAACAACTAGTAGAATTGGTAGGAAATGTGAAAGCAGAATCCTCAATCAAACCCAGATACAGATGCAAGGAGCTGAATATATGGTTGTATTTTATGAATAAATTTTGAGTTGAAGACATATAGAGTTTAAAGTCATGAATGTATAGATCATAATAGCAATACAAGGAAGAGAAGAGAAAGAGGAGAGAAAAAAGCCTTCAGAAATGCCCTAGAGTTGGTTAAGGAATAGGATGCTTTTATTTATGAATGGACATATTCATTTAATTTTTCAGTTGCCAATACCTATATCTATATATTTATAACTATATCAGTGTATACTTGTATACATTTATAGGTATAAGAACTAAAAATATAGAAAAATGGGAAAGTTTCTTGGCCTTTTTGACAATATTTATAAAATTTTGGAAGTGTTTTGTTGTGTGCTACTTAAAATTTTTTGGTTTTTTTCTTAGTAATGTATTTTCAGTATCAAAAATGTATGCTCACTAAGATTAATAAATAGAGCATAGTTTGAAAGCTATATCTTTAGTTTTTATGGGAGGCAGAAAACTAAGTGTAGCCAATAATAATATGATATTGGGGTATTTATTCCTCCAAAGTAGGCTACAAAAATATAGTTCCTGATAGTTGTTAGGTATATAATTTCTGCTTAATTGTGATACATTATAAGAATCAAAATAAGTTTATGTCTGTTAGTTGCAATTTTTACTAACTTTATTTATAATATTGAATATTTTAAAATCAGAGCACGGTACAATTAGTCTTTCCCCATCATGATTATGTGGGGTGGCCATTACCCCTACCCCAAAATATAAGCAAATGAAATCCATGGGAATGAAACAAAGGGATCTTCATATATAACAAGCACTTCAGAAAATCACTGTGTCAGGCATTCTGAAATGCCTCTCAATGATCCCCACTCCTTGTACTTCAACTTTAGTGCATTTCCCTTAAAGTGTGGGCTGGATCTAATTATTTGGTTCTAACAAAAGAATACTCCAATATGATGTAATGTCCTTCCAAGATTAGGTCATGAATCATGTGGCTACTTTCTTGTTCATCTTCAATATCTCCCTCTTGTTCACTCCCACTTGCTCAAATAGATGAAGCCAGCCACCACGTTGTAGGCTGCCTTATGGAGAGGCCCATATTACAAAGAGTTGAAGACAGCCTCTGACAAATAGCTGGCAAGGAATTAAAGCCCCCAGTTCAATAGCCTGTAAGAAATTACATGCTGTCAACAATGACCATTTGAGCTTGAGAGGTCCTTAGATCCTATCTAACCAAATATCGATATGACTGCATCCTGGATGATACTCTGATTACAAGCCTGTGAGAGTCCCTGAGTCTGAGAACTCAGCTAAGCCACGTGCAGATATCTGTCCCACAGATATTATAAAATAATAAAGGAATGTGTTATAGAATCCTAACCTTTGGACAGTTTGTTAGTAGCACCAGATAACTGCTATAATAGGTTTGTACACTAAGATCTAGAACCACCATTTTAAAAAAAATGTGGCAAAATCAATGATGAAGAAGGCAAAGATTTTCTTCTTCAAGCCTTAGAATTTATTATCACATGTTAAATGTTTTGACATTATACACAAACCAAAAAAAAACCCCTGAAAAAATACTCTGGGAATCACTCATTGATACAATAAAAAGATCTCAAAATACAGTGTCTTAAATAAGGGAATTTTTTGCTTATTATTATTATTTTTTCATTTCACCTAACTTTGTAAAGATAACTAAATTGTCCAGAGCTGAAACTTAGGTCAGTTCAAGAAGTAACAACAGGTGCAGAAAAACCATCTTCCTTGTTCTTCTGCCATTACGAACAGTGCTGACTCAATCTACATGGTTAAAGCAGTCTTATAATCATTACATCTACATTTTTCACCATTGAAAGGGGGAAGAAAATGTGGAGAGTAAAGAGTTTTAAAAACATGGCACTGAAATTGTATTCATTTTTTTCTGTTCACACCCCCTTAGCCACAATTTATTCACATGGCACACTAAGTTTCAAGGGAAGCAGGAAAAGGTAGGTTCTAGCAGGCAAGCCATATGTCCAGTCAAACTGAGAGCAAGCACAGATTTTGGGAGACATGAGCAATATCTGCTCTTAAAATCAACTCTACATCAAAGAGATTGAATACTCTCAAAGAAAGAATGACCAGAGCAAATTAGGCAGACAAAACATAAGCAAACTATTAAGTATGACAGGAGTTGGCATTTTAAAGAAGTAGGCAATGATACATATGGCTTCAGTGTAGAGCTCTGGAGGAATCTGAATGAGCTTACTGAAAAAGGTGAGTCCAGAAAGATAGCTTGGTGTCTTGGCAGAAGGTTTGGAAACCCTACAAAGGAATTTTTTTTTTCCCTAAGAAGAGTGGAAACTGTTACTTATTTCAAGCAAAAAGTAGAAGAATGAAGTTTGTCTTAAGAGGCATCTCAGGGAGCAGAGATTAGGACATTAAGCTGGAGAAGAGGATATTTTTAAACCATATTTTAATTTATAGTTAAATTTTAAGGCACATTAGAAATAGAGGAAGTGAGAAAGAAGGGATGACTTTTTAGATCATGCACATGAAATAGAATAGAAAAACAGGATGGATTAGAATGAAATGGAATAGAATAGACTAGGATATAACAGGATAGGATAAGATAGACTAGAACAAACATAACAATATAACATACAACATAGCAAAACATATATATTGATAGAAAGTTGAATGTAAGCATGAGACAGAATGAAAATTTGACTAACTTCAAAGTTTCTGAGCTAAAATTCTCCCTAAACAGATTTTCTGGGAAGTACTACAGTAGAAATAATTGAGTTTTTTTGGAAAAGAGATAATGAGCTCTGTTCAACATATGTAGAGTCTCAAGTACCTAAGGGATGATCTGATAGAAATTTGTGAGTAAAATCAGAAATTATATTTTAGTTTGTCCATGTTTATTGCCTTGGCCTTATTTTAGAACAAAATGTCTTTGTTGTGCTGAGTTGACTGACCTAGTAATCTGTCACCAGGTCAGTATTTCCAGAACCTATTACCCAGTTAATAGCTTTCACTAGCTCTTTTTCTCTCCATCAGCATGTGTTGAGCAATGAAGCACAAAAATTGCATATGGTGCCTTAATTTTAATACACAAACATATACTGCATTACTGTTGTATTTATTGCTTTTCATTTCCTGAAAGCATATTTGACTGAATTTTTGGCTCTAATTGAGAAAACTGAAATAAACCAGTTTTACCTTGAATAATGATTTCCCATCATCTGCTCTCATTGAATAACATGAACTATATACCTAACCAGACAGAAATTAAATTTCTTTAGGAGATTATGAACAATACTATTAGGATTTATTTCCTTTAAATAATGGCTTTAAAAGCTGGTAAAAAGAAAAAAAAAGAAAACCAAAAAGAGAGTGTGCATTGAAATAATAATGAGTTTTCTAAGAAATTACTACAGATTTGAGTCTTCTTCATTTATCCCATCAATGACCTAATACACCGCCCTGTTAGACAAGGTCTTTAAACCAATTACATAAGGTTAATTGTATAAATTAGCATACCTAATATGATAGCAACAGCACTAAACGGGTGAATAATGAGTGTTACCTAACTCGATGCATTAAATCTGTTTTTGTTCATCTAATAATAAAAGCAATACCCTTTTAACTATTAAATGGAATAACCATTATTTGTAAGTATTTGCTTCTTAGAGAAATACACATGAATCATATCATTTGCTTTTATTTGTAATTTTGAGTACTATAATGATGTTCTCACAGATCATAATACTTGAGTATGCTTCCAAATAAAATTACTATCCAATGATTAAAAAGACTGCAGAAAATGGCCCTAAATGATGGCAAACTATATTTGGCATTCTCTTTATATAGTGCGCCCTTAACAACGGTTTGCTGGATTTTGGCAAACCGAAGACAACTGCGTTGAAACCAGTCTACTTCTGTAAGAGGACATTCAAGTATATCCCAGTTGGTCTCCAAAATTGTTCCTATTCTATGCCCCACGTGAACCAGCCACAGCTATTTCTCATTGGTTGGAAGTGCCATGTTCTCTCATGAATGAATTTGCTGATTATCTTCACCCCTTCCTGTATTGCCATTTCTCCTTTTTCTATGTTGAGTTCTTAATCCTCACTCCTTTCCCATGCTTTTCATGCTACTCTTCTTCCTTCTCTTTCTCCTTCCTATCTTCATACTTCTCCTCTTTATCTCACCAGCTATTATCTTTCTTGGATATCCAATGCATTTCAGCATAAATAATTCTATACCTCTATGTGCAGATGTAAGGTAGTTTTTATTGTTTTTATTTTTCTTATGCCATCAATCACTGTCCTCCTTGGGCTATGACTTCTTGTACATACACATGCCTACTGCCTAAGATAATAAAGGTTATAAAGATACATGTGTTTCATTCACATTTTTCTTCCTTAGTACCTATCCCTGAAACTTTAACATGTTTAGTCCTCAATAAAGATTTGCTGGAATACACTACATATGCATGGTAGTTACTGGCAAGATAGATCCACTGAATCAACATTACCGCATTTTAGCAAAATAAATGAAATTGTTCTTTCAATTTATAAAGAAAAAGAATTAAACAGGAAAATGGAAGTGCTTAGATAAAGTTATGTTTCCACATGTGAATTCTCGCTAACACTAGCTTGGGAATTGAGGTGAATCAAATTTTTTTTATGACAAAGTGAGTTCATGAGATCTCCAAAGGAGAAAAAATGTTCCCATTTGGATAAAAAAGAAACATTTCATTATTTTTAGAAAT
Organism: Manis javanica; assembly: GCF_040802235.1. NCBI lineage: Eukaryota > Metazoa > Chordata > Mammalia > Pholidota > Manidae > Manis > Manis javanica. Next base: position 55,702,004 of record NC_133157.1, read on the forward strand.
AGGAAGAAAAAAAAACAATGGAAGGAAGGTCATAGAAAAAGATTACAAATGAAAGGCAGTAACTTATGTTAACTATGTAACTATGTTAATAAAGAAAACCACAAATGCTACAGGTATAAAGGATAGATGAAATGATATCACAAGCAATAGAGAGAAAATAAATTTAAAAGCATAAAATTAATAATACATTGTTTTAAGTGTAATATAAATTAATAGAAATGGAAAGGCAAAATTACAAAGATTGAATATTTTGTTTTTGCTCTTCTATAATAAAGTCTGCCTAATATAAGAGAAAAATAGGAGCATAAATGTGAAGAAATATCATTCATAATTATAGCCATTAAAAATTTTTAATCTTTGCTGATACATTATAAATCATATGAATTGAAGTCTACCAGCCCCTTATTATCATCTGACATATCTTCATATACTTAATGTTTTATATTCACTTAATGTTTTATATATCCTTGTCCTTGACTCTGATTTCCCAATTCATTCCTCATAAAATACTCTTCTGCTGTATCTTGGAAATGGCATCCCATAAGCAGAGAGCTCCATTTTATCCCAAAACTTTTTCTGAAACAGTATGACCACATCCACGTCATAAGAGAAAATGAGGTCTTTTCTGAATCCACAATTTTCATTGTTTTTCTCATAAATGGCAGCTTTTATTATCCAATACTTTATGTTCTTCAGAGTTAACAGAAGTGGCCTTGCTTCCTATTACTCTTATAATTTATCATTTTTTACCATTTTGTTAAAAATAATTTTCATTCCTTTGATGCCCATTTGGTTATACCAAAGTTCCCTCTCCTGGCAATTATTTATCAATATCTTGATTACTCTAATCCAGTAACTTCACAACTGACTTTTTCAACCAACTTTCCATTTCTCAGCTGAAGCCATGTTTTCATCCTGGATGTATTAAATGCCCACAAGGATAGGTTTCTAATATTTTGCCTGTTGGATTATTTATCTCCCTAGTCCAAAAATTATTTCCAGGTAGATGACATATCTTGATCTTTTAATTAAACATTGCTGGAATCCTAAACAATGACTTTCCTTTATATATTTTCAGTTAAGTGGATCACAAGATTATGCCTAACAACAATGAACTCATGGGAAATTATTATTTTTAACTAAATAATGAACATCATACTAAAAATTCTAGTATCATGTATAGAAGACCTTGGATATTGGATAAGCAACCAGCAGTCTGCAACACTATCTACTTTCATATCTTAAAGAGTTTATACAACTGATATTTTTTCTCTCCTTGATATACTTCAGCTATTTGAATCTCTTCGCTGTTTAAATATGCTCACAACTGTATTATTAATATAAATAATTATATAAGCATATACACATAATTACATATATAATAATCATAATATATATAATATATAATAATTCCACACTCAAGCACTTATTTTTCTGAAGCTACATTTCTTGACTCCATTTCCATTCAAACACTCCTGAAAGGATTGTTTAATCTGAGACACCATTTCTTTGGGTCTCATTTATTCAAAAGCATAATTAAATCAGATTTTGCATCCTGTCTAATGCAGCAGTTTTCACTGAATTCTTCAGTGATATCTATGACACAAAGTCCTATATGACATTTCTTTAATCCTTTTTCTTGACCACTTTAACCTCTTGATACTATTGGCCAGTCTATCTTCTTAAAATAATGTTTTCCCTTGGCTGGCTTAACAAAACAATTCTATGAGTTTTCAATCCACAAATCTGACTTCTGTATCCCTTATTGGAAGCTATTACTTTTCTAAACAACCCCTACATTTTGTTTTTCTTCAAAGTCACACTTTATGATATTTCTAGCTATATTATCTTCCTAAGCCATCTAATACAGTCACTTTTTCATTTCACAAACATATATCTAACTACCGATTCTGTGCCAAACACTCTTTCATAGGCCAGGAAATTCCTTGCCTACAAAAATTCATTATCTCATGAAGCTACATTTTAGTGTAAGGAATGGCTAGTACACAGAAAAATAAATGAAATATATAGTATATTACAAAGTGACAAGTAACAAGAAGTAAAATGAAAGCAGAGACACAACATAGGTATTGTCAGGATGGAAAGACTGTTTTTAGAGACAGTAAAAAGACTACCTCCCAGAGAAAGTGATAGTTGGGAATGCTGAAGGAGGCGGTAAGAGAATGGAGTTATGTGACTATCTAGGAGGGGATCATTCTGAAAGGAGGAACCTGGAGAGTATATTTTAGACACCATATTCAGAGCTTCATTTGCATTCCATAGAGAGGCAATAATTTCTTGAATAAAGAAAGAATCTTCGTGATTACTATTATTTATTTGAAGAGACGTAAGTCAAATATTTTATAATCAGTGAAATATATTTAGGTTATTCTGTCATTCTTGCATTGCTAATAATTATTCTTTTATAGGGTAGATTAAATTAAAATATAAATATATTAACATAATGTAAATATCAATATAAGATTATAAAGTATAAATATAAAATATTGAAAATATAAAACATTCATAAAATATAATTTGTGATTCAGTTTACTAGCACTCTCCTAGATTATGGGATTAAAAGGATAAAACTATATAGAAAGATCATAGTGGGTTTTAAATACTTAGTCAAGTCATATACATATAACCTAAAACCTTGAAAAGTTTGAATTCATACTGTGGTCTACCCACTCTGCTACCTCTATCCTCTCTCTTTACTATTGTAAAGCTGTTTTGGTGGCCACACACACACACACACAAAAACAGCTTTTAAGCTAAAGAATTTAGAAAAATATTTTTATAAAAATGAGTTTATTGGTTCCTCAGATGTTCTACCCTTAAATAATTTTATCTCAACTTTCTATGCTGCTGGTGATTTAAGCCAATGCTCAGCTTGAAGGATGTTGGCTCAGATATATCTTGTTTCCTGAAGTTCAAGCAACAGTTTAACTTGTCACCCCTCCTTATTTACTAAATTCCAGAGGATCAGCTGTGACCTGGCTAGTCAGTCAACAGCCTGCATTATTTTGTGGGAACCTTTTGTTTCTATAAAATAATGAGCCTCACAAACTGGAAATGTCTGGCCTTTCCCTTCCATTGGTACATTCTCCATATCTGATCTCAATGCCTGATCTATAATGACTGAGCGGTGGTAAGAGAATAAGGAATCCTTAGAGACTGATGACCCACTGAGATTTTCTCTTCACCTGACAAATAATTTCATTATTTTAGTTTAAAGTAAAATATATCCTCTTATTGAGATTTATTGTGATTTTGCCTACAGTTTTCAGAAAAAGAGCAGAAGAGATGGTGAAGATGGACTAAAAATATAAAACCACAGAAACCTGATAGGAGTTAGGGGAGAAGGTCTATATGTTAAATAAAGGACACCTACGGATGTCAAAAAGAATATTGAGATAGGTAAATATATGTAGTAATACTGCCTCCTCATACCTACCTATGAGACTGCAAGCGGTTCACCTCCACACTGCTGCCTTGCACATTCACATGCTTATTAACCATAGTCTTACACTGGGATCAGGAAGTAATTCTCACCTACGTTAAGGGATTTTTAAATGTTTAAAAACCCCTGTTTCAAAATACATGTGGACTTAATTCTGTTTCTGCTAATTCCGACACTCTAGACACATCTTCCTAAATGTCATGCACACTCTCCTAGAATATTCCTTCTTGTTTGTCATAAGAAAATTTGCATATATTTTTTCTACTATGGTTTTGTTGCTTCTATTCACTGATCCTAGTAACATATAGCTCCAGTAGTCTCAGTTCTTCTTCATTTTAGCATAATTACAATTCCTCTTTTCACTACTGACATGCCAATCTCTTCAACTTTGCCTGCTTCTATTAATTATTCTGCATGATAGTTGAGCAACCATCAAAGTGCCAGAAACACCTTGAAACAAGATACATGGCAAATCATAGAGTAGAAGAAATATTGTTTTACTGAAAATTATCACGATTTGGATAACAAGTCACAGAAATAGTAGGTTTGGAATCTGAAATTCAAATCATATCTTTTTTTCAAAATCAGCTATGTTTCCACTCTATTTCCATCCTTTTGCTTTTTATCCTCTATTGTTCCTTCCTTATATTTATTAGTTTCCTGAAACTAACATAACAAATACCATAAACTTGGGAGCCTAACAGAAATGCAGTTTTGGAGACCAGAAGTCTGAAATCAGTATCACTGGGCCAAAATCTATGAGCTGACAGGGCACACTCCCTCTGGAAGCTCTATGGGAGAATCTATTCCTTTCCACTCCCAGATGTTAGCGGCTGCCAGCATTCTTTGGCTTGTCATTATATAATTCCACTCTCTGCTTCCATAATCATATCCATTTATCATCTTCTATCTATGTCAGATATATCTTTGCTTTCCAGTTATACTAATACACGTAATGGCATTTAAGCCCCATCTTATCATCCAGGATAATCTCCCCATCTCCAGATCTTAAACTTAATCACATCTGTGAAGTCCTTTTTGTCATATAAGGTAACATCCACAGGTTCCAGGAATATCTTTTGCAGGGAGGGCATTATTTAGTCTACCACACTCTCTATTCTTCACCACTCTACTCTTAACCCAGATTCATGGAAGTCATTCCCTCATTCTTACTGCCATACAGGGAGCTACAGAGTCTTCTTATTAACCCTGTGGCTTGACACTGTTCTTTGTACTTTCACTCACCTATCACTTTGTAAATAGTCCCTTTCTTAAGCACTTCTTGAATCATCCTTATTTGTGTATGTCATCTGTATCATATTTGAATCTTTAAAATTTCTAAGACAGAGATATAATTCAGAACATCAGCAAGGTGGCAAACAGGAAGTCCTGAAATCTCTCTCTCATGAATACACCAATTTATTGACAATACACATAATAGTTTCATTTGTGAAAAATCCAGAAACTAATTTAGAGGATCCTGCATTCTAGGTGAACAAAGAACCAGTCACAGCAAAGCTGGCAGATATATTTGAGACATTATGTCACCATAGCCCTCTACCCCTGGTAAAGCACCACACTATTTGAAGGAAACCCCTAGCTCCCAGATTCCTCCTGGGGAGGGAAGGGAAGGACTAGAGCATAGTTCCAAAGTTCTGATTAGGCTCGAGTCTTCTTGACACACTGACCTCTGTCTCACCTGTCATGGAGCTCTGATAAGTCCAGGCATATAGTAATTCCCTGATGTCCCCTGAGAACAAATATTGTTGTCTGAACTAACAAACACATGCCACAGCCCCACTGCCAAGCTCAGCACAAGTAAATAGGAAAAAAGAAACCCAGCTCCCAGCTTCTCCAGGGAGGGAAAAATTGATGGACTATATGTCCAATGCTCTGACTTTTCTAAGGCACTGGAATTTGTCTTGATTGTCTCAGAGTACTGATAGGATCTAGCATATTCTAGCTGCCTGAAGTCCACTGAGAACAAGAGGGCATTTTGAGCTTTTTGAAGGTTTGAAAGGTTGCCTAGAATCCATGGCTGGGCTGACTGGTGTGTGTCTTCTCTTGTACAAAACCATTTCATGAAGACTAAGAAAGGTGGCTGTATGGTATAATGTGCAGACACAAATACAAAGAAACAAGAAAAAAAAATTTAAAAAACATAGAAATATATTTCAAAGAAAGGAGCATGACCAGTTTCTAGAAATTGACCCTAATGAAATTGAGACATGATTTACTTGAAAGAAAACTCAAAATAACTATCATAAAGGTACTGAATGAAGTCAGGAAAACAATGCATGAACAAACTGAAAATTTTAACTGATAGGAAGTATTAAAAAGTACTAAACAGATGTCATAGAGTTGAAGAATTAAACAAGTGAACTAAGAAATTTTCTAGAGGTGTTGAACAGAAGACTTGATCAAGCAGAAAAAAGCCTCAATGAAACTCAAAGACATGCTATTGGAAATTATACTGTAAGAGAACCAAAAAGAAAAAAAAATGTAAAAAAAAACACGAAGAAACCTAAAGAGACTTATAGGACACGTTAAGATTTAAGAGGCACAGTAAAAATGATATAGTAAACTACCCAAAGAAATAATGGCCAAAACTTCCCAAACTTGGGAAGGAAATGAGCATCTAGATCCAGGAAACCCAATTTATATCAATTAAGTGGAATTCCCCAAAATATCCTCACAAAGACACATAATAAAGTGACCAATGTCAAAGACAAAGAGAGGATTATGAAAGCAGCAAGTAAAGTGAATGCCATATACCAAGGAACTCCCATGAGACTATCAGAGGTTCAAAAGCACTTTAGTCTGGGAAGAGGCAGGGAGGGTATAATATATTCAAAGTGCTGAAAGAAAAAAAACTGCCAATAAAGAAAACTATACCCAGCAAAACTGAACTTCTAAAATAAATAAGATATCGAGGATTTCCCACACAAGCAAAAGTTGAGAGTTCATCACTACTAGACCTGCCTTATAAGAAATAATAAAGGGAATTCTAAGTTAAAAAATATATACCAAGCAGCAATACAAAAGTATAAAAATCACTGTAAAGATAAATATATAGGAAAATACAAATAATGCAATATTTTAACAGTGGTGGATAAATCAATTTTAATTTTGGTAAAAAATTAAAATAAAAAGTATTAAAATAACTATAAGAATATGTTAATAGATACAAAATACAAATGGATATAAATTGTGTCATCAAAACTATAAAATGGAAAGAAAGGAAAAGTATAGAGGTTTGGTATGCTATTGAAATATCAACTTAAAGCAGTTATTATAATTACAGACAGTTTTATTTAATCCCCATTATAGCCAGAAAGTAAATAACTATAGAAGACATACAAAATAAAAAAGAAAGGAATCAAAGCATTTCAATACAAAAAAAAAATCAGTGAAACACAAAGGAAAAGAGCAAGACAGGAAAAAAGGGACAAAAACTATAAGGCAGAAGGAAACAAAATGGCGACAGCAAGGAATCTCCTATGAATAATTATTTTAAATTTAAATGGTTTAAATCCCCAATCCAAAGACACAGAGTAGCTCAAAGGATTATAAAAGACAAAGCCAAACAAAAATCCAAGATCCAAGTATTTGCTTTTTACAGGAGACTCACTTTAGATATAAGAGTGCATATGGCCTAAAACTGAAGGCATAGAAAAATATATCAATGCAAATGATAACCAAAAGAAAACAGGATTGATATTCCCTACATCAGATGAAATAGACTTTAAGTCAAACACTGTTATAAAAGACAATTCTTAATTGCTCCAAAATGAAGTTTCCATTTCATAGAAAAAGGGAAATTTCATGATTATTCCTTGTGTAAGTCCATATGGACAAAATATTATAACTCGAATGGATATTTTAGGATCTGCCAGCCTTAAGGCACTCTCAATGTAGACAATGCCAATCAAGAAACTCTATCTGTGTCCCAAAAAATACCTAACTTTTACTTATGTCATATAAAAGGAAAAGAGGATTATGTAATGATGATGAAATTTATCTTACTCTCCTTATTTGGAAATCTTAATAACTTTTATACAACTTGTATATTTTATGTTATCTGAAAATTACTACAACATTAGAATACTTTAATTTTAAAATGAGACTAAGATCTTCCAGGACAGTTGTAGTTACTAAAGGACAAAAGAAAAAAAGAGAAAGAAAGAGCATGAATTTAAACTCGGAATTAGTAATAAGTGTACCACACATAAAATGGAAGCCAAATAAGTAATCCCTGAAGAGTATGTTAGATGGACCATGGAAACCTATTGTTCCTCCTTTTAATAGGTGGTATTTTACATGTTCTAAAGTGAATCCCCAAAAATATCAAAATATGATTTTAGAGTTACTTTTCAAAAAACTGAGTATGAGGGCCTGTCATTAAGATTAAGAAGATGAAGTTATAATTTTCTGTAAAAATATTCATAAAATAAGTTATAATATGCAATCAAATTGTGTCTTACTGAAAATAACCTCATTGTAATGATTTAAGAACATTAAATGTACATTATATGTACATGTGAATTATAAAATAGCTACTTGTTTATTAGAAACAATTCTTCTGATAGTTCATGTATGATTTCCATAAATACAGGCACTATAAACCTCTACAAATAGACCCAAAATTTGTATTGGCCCAATATTCAGAAAGCCAAAGAAGAATGAAGGTAAGCTAAATCAGAAATTTCTGAGTAAAGCATAATTTAACTCATATTTAACTAATATACTAAAATTAAAATTGTCTGGGTTTATTTCCCTTTTTTCCCTGAAGAGGCTTACAAAAATATTTTTCAGATAGTGTTCAGACCTATGCTGAACTTGCTGTTAGTATCAAATAGTACTATTATCATATAAGATCGTTCTCTTTGGTTAAATAATAAGCAAGCTGCTGTCCATTCGTCTCTCTAAGTATGATGAAACATTGAAGTTTCCATTTTGGAGAAAAATAATGTGGATTTGAGTAGTCAGTGTTAAGTATTTTTCAATTGAAAAGTAAATAATCATTACATTCACATTTTTAATGACAGGGTAAATAAGTTGATGTTGTTGACCTTCAAGGTGTGAACTGAAATGATTCTTCAGAGAGTAAAATGGGAAAGAAAAAAAAAATGTAGCTACAGATGTCTCAACTTACTGTAAGGAAATCCTAATAATAGGAAGGCAACATATACAATATATGTTATGATTGATTTTGAAGGTTTTCCCCTCAGACCAGCTTTTGGGTTGATTTTTCTAATGCAATTTAAAAAATGGAAATATAATTGGAAAATGTAGTTACCAAAATTAGCCTCTCTCTAAGGGAAATATATTTGACTGTCCCTGAAGCTATTTTATGTATGACTTTCTGATAAACAATGAAATATTCTTGGAAATTAGACAATTCTAGGAACAGAAGGAAGAAAGGAAATCTGGAGGCTGTCTACCTCATCTACTCAGAAGCCTAGTCTTAGGTCAAGCAGTAAGGAAGCATTCCTTGAGTGAAGAAAACTGTCTTTGTCTTAGTAAATGGTTAACTGCTCATATGGACAATGTCTGCATAAATGTCAACAGCAAAGGTGGGACCATTTATCTTGAACACATTCTCTTCCATATCTAATAGTTAAATTACCTTGAAAACATTTTTTAATTTTATAGGTCAATTTTGCCTTTAGCCTGTAAATATACATTGTAAGGGGCTTAACTTGTTTCTCAATGTAAAGCCAAAATTTGTAACTTACAGGGCTAATATTTGAACTTAAGATATCTGTCAATATTAGCAATTTAGGCATGAATAGTTAATCACACTCAATCCAAAGCTGCTACTCAGCAGTATTAGTCAAACTATCCTCACAACTCCTTCTGCTCCCTATTAATTCTAATTCAACCTCTAGACGCATGTAAAAATTTCCCTTCAATTTCCCTTCCTGGCACATGCTTTCTACTACTTGACTTGTTGAAGCCCAGCATTTGCTCATAACCTTTAGGTGATATCCTATATGTATGCCCATCATCGTGTATCTCAGATCAGATTGTTCCACATCTATTAACACAACACTCTGAGACTCAGGTGTTTGTTTTTATATAGTTGTATGTTGCTCTGGGTGTAACAGGTTCCAACTTTCTCTGAGATCCTTTATAATGATATTATTGAATTATTGTTGGGGATATGTATACACATTAAAACTAATTTATAATAAAAGTAACAATTGTAAATATAAAACTCAAATGGATCAGAAGGCTATAGAGTTAAAGTTAAAGTAGACCTCTCCTAACATCCGAACTTCATTCACAGTGTCCAGATATAATCACTGCTAACTTCATCTAGTTATGTTTTACTAAAAATGGCCTACACATATGTAGGTATAAGTGAGGTCATACTATCATGAAACTTTGCCTTTCACTTAACAGTATATTGGAAAACTTTTCCTCCTTTAGGACATATTACTTGATCTCATATTTAAACAGATAAAATTAATCTATCATACAGATGTGATTTCATATTGAAGCTATATTCGATTGATTGCTGGATATTTGTATTCTAATTTGTATACAATTGTAACCAGCACTGCATAGCATGACTTTACTCTCATGATTGTGTTGTCTACAACCTGTGATGATATAAGATACATTCCTACAAATGAAACTGCTTAATCAAAAGTAATGTGAATTTGTTACATATTGGCAAATAGCCTTTAAAAACTGCAACAATTTACAAAAATATCAATAGTATCTGAGAACTGTTTTCTCATAATCTTGACAAACTTACTATTAATCATTTTAATATTTGCCAATAATAAAATAATCTAGTTGTTAGTACCCTTAGGTATGTGTACTTATACATATATATATATGATCTATTTTTATTTTTTGTGAATTGTCAGTTCTTTCTTCTTTCCTCTTATGTTGCTGTATTTTCATTTATTTTTAATATATAAAGGAAATTATTTTCCATGAATTCTACAACTCAATATTTTTATTTGTATTATGTATTATTGATCCAAACCTTACATTTCTTGAATTAATTTCATCTGTAACACTATTATTTTTATAATAGTTTTCAAATAATTTAGTTATATCTGCATCACTATTAATGATAATTGATCTCTATTTCATTTGCTTATTTATTTTTATTTTTGAGCTTGTGTTACATGAATACTCCACACCAGATGCAGCAAAAATCAGAGCTAAAGCAAAGACATGAATCAGTATACAGTAAACTTGTGAAATGTGGAATTGTTTATTGTTGAGATAATCTGTGCCTCCATATAATTTGTGTGTTCTCTGTGAATGAGTTTTCAATGTGCTATTATAACTCAACCTGGGTGCATAACTAATTTCATTGTTGGATTAGTTTTCCTTATCGTTCTACTCCAGAATCTTTCTAGGTTCCTCTCATACTTGATCAATTTTTCTGCTAGTCTAGTGTGCTTGCCTGATAGACTGATCCAGAGTTCCATCACAGAAGCATCTGAGATTTTGTTTTTCTTGATCTTTGTCAGGTAATGGTTCTGTGAAGTATATATTCGAGAGTATCATGGAACACAAAAAAAACAAGAGATTTCCCTGAGTTCAAGTCCCTCTTACAGATGTTTTTGTGGGACATCATATCTGGCTCCTTGTAATATTATGAATTTATTAACCACTCCCATATTATAATTCATTTCTCTTCTTTCTCATATGTCAGTTTACAATACTCAAAGTGACCAGAAAAAAGTAATTATATTAGGTTGAGGGTAATTTTTATTTTGTTCCTGGAAGAAGGACTCATCTTTTTATCTACACAGCTGGACATCTAATCCATAAGGATTTAGAGTACCAAGGATGGAAAGCATATATTTAAGATAGTGTTAGTCAGAGCGATGGCAATCCTTCTTCCATATTTTTCCCCAAACATAGCCAACACAAAATATTATGCTGTTGCACTTGACTAAGCACATTTACTACAATTCTGAGATAGAGAGCCCAAGGCTCTCAAGTTGCTTCCCCTAAGGCAACAATATAGCTGAGACTTCAACAGGCCACTCTGCCATTCTTTTAGTCTGTGTAGCTTCTAGTGATGTGTATTATGTTAGGAATGGTCATGCACAGCGATGTGTCAATTATATTACTTCCTGTATCATTAAATAAGCACCTTTATCTGAAAGAATGCTATGTGAATTTCTATGTCTGTTAATGCAATTTCCAGTAAGCCCTTTAACACTGTGGGCAAAGACACTGAAGGCAGGAAAGGCAAACTCAATCTTGGATTAGTTGTCAGTTCTGGTGAATTACAAATTACTACGTTTGCCATGGTGAAAGGGATATAATCCAATTAAATTGAAACTCAGTAACTCTGATCACGTGGATGAATGGTCCAAATGGAGAGTTTGTACAAATCTCTTCAGTAGAAATACCATGCATGGCAAAGCAGCTGGAAATATCACTGGACTAGGTATTGCATTCCATTTTTGGTCTTTTTTATTTTTTAATTTTTTTAGAGAGGGACAAACAGGTGAAATAAAAGGAATACAATGGGGCCCACAAATCCTTGCATCCTTTAAACTCATGGATTACATTGAATATTTCAACAATTTCTCCCAGATGAATTATTACTTATGATTCACTAACCTGATAGGAAGGGATGAGGGACCGTTTTAGGGGCTTCAATTTAGGCCTTTTCTAACACCTCTTTCTAAGTCTCAGGTCAGGAAATCACTGTGAGGACTCTCCACCAGCTAGGTGTGTCCATTCTAATTATGCATTAAAGTACCAAGTAAATAAGCACAAACTGGATCTGAGTACCTAGCGTATCCAGTGTGAGATGTCTGTGCCAACACTCTATGTATTAATCTCATTCTGTAAGACTGCCTCTACAGAGGAGGCCCTAATAGCAATTCAGAACCTGGTATCAATGCTAATGAGAGTCTGCATATAGCCGACTTGAAATGTCTTGTATTTTTTGTCTAGTAGTCCCTTTGGATTGAAGGGCATTGTAACGTTCCTCCTCAAGAAACCCAGCCTCTACATCAGTCAGAGTGCTTTTGATCTGATAGCAGGTTTGAACCAAAAAAGTGAATGAATGATTGCAATCTTTCCCTGTAGCAGCTGACTCCTGCCTTCTTTTTCATCACCTTTATTTTTCATATTTTTAAGCACAGAAATGAAGCAACTTCCTAGATGACAGCCTATTTTGTCCTTGTCTCTTAAGTGTACTATCCCTGAACTTTGTCTTCCTAAGTAATGCTTGATTTACTAGGCTAATTTTCAGTTACAATTTAAGATAGAACTCTATTTTGTTTCTTTTATTCTCTCACCCACTCTAGCCTAAAATATTTCATCACATAAATTTTATATGTGCTTATAAAAAGACTCATTTAAATGCACACAACAAATTTCTCATTAGCACCTTTTACCTGCTTCCAATTTTCTGTAGTCGTATCTCAACCTAAATCTTACACTATTCTGCTTGAAGATAAGGCTCATACTACTGCTTCGTATTGATATTCAAATAGAGTACTCAACTAAAAAAAATAAAATTTCATTTGGAACAGCAAATAGTCACATCAAGTACATTCCTATTTTTTTCCTGGAGATAACATCTAGACTAATCCAACTCAGAACTGGGAGGATTTAGATGATACTATTTTTTCTTAAACTTTCCAAATGATGAATAATTTTAAACACACAATTATGATAAATCATCATATGTGGGATTTATCAATTATGATAGCAAGTAGGTTATTTAAAACAGTTTTTAAGGTTAAATTTATCCTTTTAGTAGAATATATTGTGTATTATAGATATTTAAATCTATTTACATATTAGGCTCATATCCATTCACTTTTTTGGTCTTGTTTCAATAATGCTTCTTTTATTTCCTTCTTTAGGAAGTTCTCTATTTTCACTCCCTGTGATTAATAAAAATTCATAGAGAAATATAAAATCCTGGCTTAAACTGAGTATATTTTATATTCTAGGCTAGAAACATTTTCTATATTAAGCATGACCACTTGATTTTGAATCTATACTTATAAGAATATGATCCATTTATTTACTATTACCTTCTGAAAAGGAAAGCTGTTGTTGGTGAATGTCAGCTACATGAAAAGGTATCAAAGTTCACATGTTAAGTGTAATCAGTGTGTGCCATCAGACACCACTTCCTGAAAGTTGAAGAAGTCATACAGAGCACCCCAAGCCGTTGAAAATAATTAACTTCTCACTTTAGTCCTTGTGGTATCAGGGCTCAAATATATTAAAGACATATTGATTGTGATTTTGTTTCAGTTCTTAAAGAGACCTGTGGGATGTTGTTTGTGTTACCCTCTGGCCTTGGGCAATGGTTGTCTGTGTTACTTTCTTGTACATTTAAAGCAGAAAACTAAGTGATAGACAAGTGTGGCAGAATAGACTATATTTTTTCATATCAGATGTTTCTTAGAAGTAGGCAATGTGCAAGCAATCAGCAGTAATACTTTAACATAGTTAATCTTAAGTATCAAGATGCAGCCCACTTTTCTCTAATATACTTAAAACCATATGGTTGTTTCTGTTTTTTGTGTCAATTTGGTTGGGTGGGCAATACTTAGGCACAACATAAGACATTTTCATTGATTCTTGAAAGGTCTTTATTCACACTTGAGCTAAAGCAGCTGGTGGAGGGTTAGAGAGCGTGCAAGTCACCAAATCTCTGGATATTGCTTTCTGCTGCACCATCTGTGCCCTGTTAAATATTCTTGATTTTTGCCAAGTTTGGGCCAATTTATATGTTAAATCAGTTACTGAAATCAGGATCCAAGAAGCTTGAGGGAGAAAAAAATGATATTAAACTGCATAACTCTTATTCATTAATCATTACTATTGGAATGGGAAGTTCAAGTACTGCCACTCAAAAGATCATTGTGAGGAAATCAGGCTCCCTAGATTTTGGAAGGACTGTGAATGTGAATTATTTTTCAGAGCATTCACCCCAGAGAAATGTATCCCATGCTAGTCTTTCGAGATAGTGAGTGAATTTTGTATGGGATGCTATAGAGCAGCTGCAGACTCAATTCTGTTCACAAATGCTTTTTAATCTTCTATGCACCATAGCCTAGTAAGACCTAATATAGTGGCTAATTACTTTGGTAGCCTAACATTTTTACTGTCTTGTACTTGACAACAGCTTTGAGTAACACGGATTAGCCAGTATGTACTTCTCACTTTAAGAATAACATTCTAAATTGCTACATGAACAAGGGTTCAAATTAGGAAGGCTACTGTCCTGCTTTTGAAATATTGATTTTCAACAGCAAACAAGACTGTCTTGTTATTTCAAAATTAAAAGGAAGTCTTAGCATATAAAAGTCAAATTACATTTCAGATGTCTTTGATTAAATTAGATATAACATTCACTGATAGCCAAGAATGGAAAACACTAAGATTTGAGTCTGAACATTTTAGAGAGTGAATAAAGAATAAAAGAAAGACCAAGGGATGGTTAAGAAGTAACAGAGAAAGAAAACACATAGACACATTTCTCTCAAATATTTATCAAAGCTTTAAAACATGAGCTAATACTTAATCTACTGGACAATTTGTTTAATAAAAGATCAATATATTCTAATATGACTGATGAGACTGATGCCCGCTATTATTTGGTAATTACCTTCTATGTGTCCAGTACTGTGCTGAATGCACTGGTTTATTATCTCATCTAGTCTACTCAAACCATACAACTGTATACACTCTAAATATACATTAGAAACCACGTAAGACCTGTCAGTGTTTTATGCACAGGTGACAGTAAGAAAATATTTATTGACATCAAAGCCATTTCAAATTCACTCACTGCCAAAAATGCTTGTTAAGTCATATATAAATTTTTAAATCATAGGTTAAAAAATATCTAGCTGATACAACAACCTCTGACATCCCATGTTATGGACAGAAACTATACCTCATTATTTCTTCATGTTGCCCTGAAATGAGTAGTAATATATTCTGCAAAGAGATAGTATTCAATACATTGCCCATATAAGAAAAAAGGTAAATAAAATGGTCTACTGCCAAAATATCAAAGCAAACTGGCAAAGCATGTCTTCAGAATTATTTGAAGATCTTCCAAGTTCTCAATACTTACAGCTAAAACAGCAACATTCTGTAGCATTCAACATTTAGTTTTATTTGCCACAAGTAAAGCTAGAAATAATCTCTACATAGATGTTCAACCCCATCTATCCTATTTGTCAAAATTCAGGTAGCACTACTAGGCAAGTATTCTAGGAAGCAGGGAGTTGTGTGAAATAAAGCCTAAATAAGCCAAAGAGACTGAGCTTTAAAATTATTTTTATATATTCCAGAAAAGAGGAACATCTGTTTTCTTAGAGGAAGTAAATGTAAGATCACAAAATTCAGTATTATCTAAAAATTCTTGAGAGCCTACTGTAAATAATGTTGTAATTGGGAAATTTTACTGAGTTTATGCAATTTCTCCAGTAAAATGTATAATTTTTAAAATGACCAAGGATTTCACAGTTCACTTTGTCAGTGCACAACTTCCACAGTTTACTTTATGACGGATACGAAGGATAAAGAAGGTAAGGAATAATGTATATGTTTAAGTAATAACTCAAGTATGGAATTACCCTAATTGCCTTCTATAAATGAATCATGGTCAGTGGTCACCAGGTCCTTCGAGCTGTAAAGAAAGATCTCAGTGAATGACAGCAGTATTTCATCACTAAGAATCATCCATCTAAACCAAGGAGAATGTAAGAAGGCTGATGGTTATGGTGTGACAATTATTTTCCAAAATATATCATAGTATTATTTAATATTTTATTAAAGATTCATGAAATGTCATTTCTAAAATTATATCAAAATTTCAAATACTAAAATTTTATACAGTTTGACATTATACTATTAATGGATTATTAATGGCTAACTTTCCACAATATTTACTGATGTTAGGTGAATACAAAGGAATTTCAATTTGGTTACATATCACTATACAGGCAGTCACTAAACTTCATAGGAAAAGACAATGCCATTAACGGTCCATCAAAACATTACGTCTATGTATTAGTTATATAAACTTAGATAAGTAACATAAAATGTATTCCTTTTCAAGTAGTTATGATTTTCAAAATCTAGATATTGAAGTCTGGACCAATAAAGAATATGTGTTAGGTCAACTTTTTTCTACATACTCATATATATTAGATTTTTGATTCAAAATTAAGACACATGTTTTAATATCTGAAGTAAAAGAAAAGTTATGTATAAAAAAACAAAGTTCCTTTTCCTTTTTCCCTATCTTTTAATAATTCCTCTGTTCTTCTCTATTCTCCTAGCTATCTTTTTCTTTAAATTTTCTTTCAGCTTATTTCTTTCTTCTAACTTATTTTATTTTCTCTTTGAAGTTTAAGTTATATTACTTGAAATGTACAACAAGGAATGACTGTCCAAATAGACTAAAACTAAAAATGGACTTAAAATTATCCAGATTCCATATGATTATGATAATTCATTAAATTCAATTTCCATAGAGCTTTTTATTTATATCTGTCAGTTTACCAATGTTTTATATAATTGTGAACATAATTTTGGAATATTATTTTGGTGGTTTTCAAGAATTTTTTCTGGTCTCTAAGCTGTAAGAATGGATTGCTAATTTTGAAAGACAAAATGATTGCTAATATTTAAAATGTCTATATTCTAAAAAAATAAACATTGAGACTTAACTAAAATAAAACTCACTGGTAGGTTTATAATATTTCACATGACTTAAAATATAGACTTATGAGAAAATTTGACTAAATTTAAGCATAACATGTTTTTCTATTACAGGGGAAATTTGCAGTATTATTAAGGAAATTAATTTAGTTCAACATTACAACATATGAAACTGCTTTCATTGCTGTTTTTATGTAGATCAATTTTTAATAGAAGGAAAACATTTCAAAAATATCATGGATGAAAAATTCTCAAAATTAATGGATACACTGCCACAAAAGGACATTTTGATAAAAAGATGTGAATTGACCAATTGACCAATTCCATAATTTAATATGGATGTGCTGTGTATTACAAAGCATAATTCCCTTAAAAGATCAAAATGATTCCTTGGATTCACAAAAAATAACAGCAAGAGAAAATTGGCACATCTACATGGTAATTTCCACATAGTTTATAAATTCTGATTAAGGTGATGAAGTATAATGGATTAGTTCAATGATGACTTCAGATTACCACAAGAAAAACGAAGCTAACAGCTCAAAATAATACTTTAGGCCACTTTAAAAATCAATGTCTCCTTAAAATAGCTAACTTAGAGAAGCACCATATAAAGTGATATTGTCCATTCTAAATTTCTTTTAAATAAGCAGTCTTCATTGTGATTTCAGTATTTGAACATGAGTGTTCAGGAATGTAGACTAAGGTTTACTTATTAATATCTGGAACCCAGCATACCTGATAATGATAAGAATTTGTTTAAATAAATTATGAAAGATATCTTAATCTGAAATAATGGCTAGCCTTCCTGCTAATACATGGACAAATTTTAAAAGACTTAACCTCTATTCAGTTTAAATCAGTACAAGCTAACCATTTAACAATAAAAAACTTTCTGTTCTGTTAGAATTTAATTTCAGAGTTGAAAACATATTTTGAAGAAAAACAGAGAAGTTCATTATCTCTAGGGTGTTAAAAATACTGCCATTGTTCTCATTTAATAAAACCAAAAAACAAAGTATTTGCAGTCGTACGTAGTACTATGAAATACCAGCAAGACTAAAATTAAAATGAGACTTTCATGGCTCAATTCCTAAAAATGCTAAGATATCAAAGAAGTGTTAAGCAAACAAGAAAATAAAAAATACTTTTTCTAAATATAAATACATATGAGTCTTTAATGCTTTTTAAATTTTTCTGAAGGGTCATAATGTGTCTTTGCAAACAAGGTAACTGAATACATTTAAAAAAGAACTGAAGAATATCTTCAGATACATAAAAGAAACTTATGTTGTACCAAATAGAATATTGGAAAGAAATGTGGAAAAATCAAACCTGACTCACAAGAGTATCTTCTAGATAATTAGAAGAATAGTGTGAACATTATCTGATTTAGGTAAACTGAATAGGACTATCTTCTAGATAATTAGAAGAATAATGTTAACATTATCTGATTTAGGTAAACTGAATAGAACATGACTATTATTAATACAAGGAAATGAATATTTAGATGCAAGTGTGGAAGTGGCATCAGGACCAGAGGTACAGATTTAGGAGAAATCAGAGTTGATGTTTAAAGGCAATGTAGTGATGTAGAGAGAACTGAACAGAGTTTCAAAAGGTTGAGATTTTAGTTATTGCCTTTTCTTATATTTCTTTTTCCCAAATTTACTTTATGAAGTAGGAGCAACTCCCTGCCACACACACTATGTTTTATAGAAAACTAAGGCTTACAGCACTGAACTCAATGTCTCAAGTTCATGCAGATAGTAAGAACAAACCAAACGTTCATTTATTTGTGGAATATAAAGACAAAGTAAAACAGAATGAACAAAACAGCATGGGACTCATAGACACTGAAAAGTGACTAGTGCTTACCAAGGAGGAGGGGTTAGGGTGGGTGGGTGTGGAGGGTGAAGGGAATAAAGAGGCACAATAATTTGCAATCACAATGTAAGCTGGTCACGGGGACAGCAGTACAACATGGAGAATACAGTCGGTGATTCTGTAACATCCTTCTATTGACAGATAGTAACTGCACTAGAGGGGTGAGGATTTAATAATATGGGTAACTGTTAAACAACTGGGTTGTACATTTGAAACCAATATAAGATTGTATATCAATGATACTCAAATTAAAAAAAAAGAATCCAGGCTTCAGGCTTCAGCTATTTATAACAACAAACCATTACACTACGAAAGAGTTATTTAAAAGGAAGGAACAGTACTGGAGTAAAATATTACTATTGAAAAGTTTCAATAAATATTACTCCAAAGAATTTAAAAAGCAAAGAGGTGAGTTTCATGAGTGACTTTCTAAACTACATAAAAATATCCATTTCTTATAAATAGTTTGACTCAAAGAGAGGGTGGAAGGTCATCAACAAAAATGAAAAAATACATAGACATAGATTAAAAAATTAATGAAAATCTGATTTATGTTTTGGAGAGAGTGAATTAAAAGTTGATATATGGAGGATACGGTTCTGGGTGATGGCTTATTTGTATAGTCAGATCTGGATGGAAATTTCCAACAAGGTTAGTATTGAATACTAGGTCACCAAACAGCCATGGGCTTACACAAAACCTGTCTCCAAGTCCTGATGTAAAACCCCTTCTTGACAATTTTTCCGCCTTCTCTATACCTGCTATGTTGGAGAGTCCTATAACAGAGGAGTTTAATTTGCTTATGCCCTCATAAAGGTGGGTTTAAAACAAGAAAAATTTTTTTCTTCCTTTTAGCCACAAGCCTTTCAATACAACGTTATTATTTAATAGTGTGCTGGTAATGTCAGGAACTGTGTGTTACAATGGAGTTTGACAATGATAACTGGTGTGCTTGTCTGCAGAATGTAGAAGATGTATTTACTTCTATTGGTGCTGCATCGGAAGCATTCTGGCTCCTACTCCATTCCCTCTTTCTTGGGCTTTGGAAATCCAGACCTGCATTAGGGTGTGGGGAAATGTTCTTTCAACATGATTCAGTAGTCTGACATAAGGGTAATGAAAATCTGATGGAAATGTCTTACTAGACAACTGAAGTACAGTAACTAAAAGCTAAGTTAGAATAAGCTCCAATACTTAATATATTTGCGTGTGTTTTCAGAAGAGTGAAATGGAGAGAGAAAGTAGTTGCTTTGAAGGAGCAATGAAGGCAAGCAATTAATTTCTTCATTAGGATATATGATTAATGTAATTTTAGTGAACACAAAGCAAATAATTTTATTGTGCACAGTATATATAATAGAAACAGTACAGCAAAGAAAACATCAGGAACAAGAAAACTAACATTCTGAAATCAAAACTTGAAAATCACTGAGAACTAAGGGAAAAAATAAGATTTTTTAGCTTTTATATGTAATTAGAAACTGAGATTGAAAAAAATCATTCAAGAATAAAAGAAATTCTGAATGCAGACCATAAGACTTCAAAAATTTATAAATGTGTTTAATTAAAAAAAATCATAAAAGGCCTTTTTGAATCATGGGTCAAAGTCTCACTTAGGCAATATTAAAATGTGTTTTAAGAGAAGCTAAGGACTTCTAGCATAATAAAATAAAATTACTAAAAACCACAAAGATCAGCACAAAAGCTGGATCTTCTCCAAGAAACCTTGGCATGACACAGTAGACCAATTTACAGATTGCATCCACTCTTCTAGAACACCAGCCAATTAGACCTAACATTTTCTTGAATATGCACTTCACTTGTAGAGAAGCAAAAATGCGAAACATTAATTTTATCAAGCTAGTTGAGAAATTTTTCCTGAAAATTAGATTAACAACTACAAAACTCACATTTTGTGGTTTTTTAACTGATTAGATGCTGTGAGTTATAGGAGTCACATTGGTTTATTTCCTGCCTCCTAGTCTACAAATATCCATGTATCAGTTAACACTTGTTCAAATTTATTTTCATACAGTATTGGAAAATAACTTTTTCTTAAATATTAAAGTTTGATCTAAAAATATCTAATAGCTTTGAAGAAAATAGAACATGCTAAATAAACCCCACAAACACATTAACTATGACCAAAATGAATTCAAAGGCCAGTTATGAAAGTATTTATGTTATTTTCATTCAATTCAGTTATTTATTGAGGACCTTCTATATGTCAGGAATAAATAGGATTGTGATGATGAATAAGACCATTTTTATTGTACCAAACTGAACCTTCATTCCAAACAGCTCTTTTTAGATTAGGCACATAATTTGTTGGTAACTGGAAGCAAAATTAACATACTTTTCACTGTCTTATCCAAATTTAATTTTTAGAAAAAGTAGGAATTAACTACTTTTTGAAATTTAAATTTGTATCTTTTCATCATGAAAGCTTCCAAAAATACAGAGCATGTTGAAATAATAAAAATAACCATATAGATTCATCAATTAATCTTTTTTGGATTTTTTAACATTTCTATCATAATCTAATCCACCTATCTATATCTATTTTCCCACCTATTTTTGCCTTTTTGTAAAACCACTTTCAAGTATATAGTCCATATTCAAATATCTTGAACCAGTATTTACTAAAAAATAACATATTTGGCTCCTAGATCTCTTTAGATTCTTTAAATGTATATATCTCTACAGTATCGATTTTTTGAAAAGATCAAGAGAGTTGTTTTTAGACGATTCTGAAGTCTGAATTTGTCTTTTATCTTTGTAGGTGGTCAACTTGTTCCTTTATATATTCTTTATGAACTGGAACATAGGTCTAAAGACAGATTGACTTTACACATTTTTTGGCAAAAATACATCATAGTTGATTGGGTAGTTCATTGAACCTCATAAGGAGATATTTACTGTCAAGTTGTTTAGCTACTCAACATCCTAAATTAGATCACTAGATTTTGGGAGACACTGAGATCTTTTTATTGTAAAGGTATATTTTCTCCTCTGATACTAGTAAGTAACATTTTGAATGTCTAACCCTTTAATGGTATGTACCTGAGAAATTATTGTTTTGAGGATTAAATCATATGAAATTTTCTTAATTTATATTGTTGTTTCTCCCTATTTATTAAAGGGTATTCTTTACAAAGGACTAGTGCTAATCTCATAGAGCCGAAGTCATCAACTATGACAAATTCTTTTTCTTTTTTTGTTGTTGTTAAGGATTTGTATGAGTTGTTTATATTTGTTTTATTTCTTTTTGAGCATCAATATAAGCTTACACATATTTATATATTTAGTGTATTATAATCAATTATAGCAATGATCCTTTTAATGCATAACTGATCCAAATTTGGCACAGGGATCTCCTTCAGTTTTGTATCTGTGTCAAAGACTTCAAATAAGTCTTTAAAAGGTCCCCTGCTTTTTGATAAGACAAGATACACCACATTTTTCTTATAATTTCCCTGCCTTACATATACAAATACCCATTTCTCCAAGAGATCCTGTATTATATTAGTGAGGAATGATGTTTAGAATTCAAAATTTGCCATTTAGAGGTGCTCATTTTTAATGGTCATTCAGTTTATAGAGCTCAGAAATGAATTATTAACATTGGTTTATGTAGACATGCCTAGTTTAAATTTAATATTAGATATTTTACTTGTTTGAAACTATGCTTTTATTTATTTATCAACTTAAGACCTTGGTTCTAAAAATTTACATATTGTATGTATTTTCTTATCCTATAATAAATATTAAATGGTTTCAATATTATTATAAGTAATATTACTATAATATGTTACTATAATAATATTATACTTATGGTATACATGGGTAACACAAGGGAAATTTATAATTTTTTTGTGGGTTTTTTTGTTTTGTTTTTGGAAGGGTTATATCCCAGTGATGATTTATAGAGTTCTCAATTTAAAAAAAATCATTCTAAGGTATTAGGATTTTATTGTCTTCCTTTATAAGTGTTTGCACTTGTTTGGCAAATTATTAAATCACTTTCATATCATCTTGGTGCTTTCAAGTCTTATTTGAAAGCTTTGTAAGGGCAGGTCTAAAATATCCTTTATTAAAGAGCTAATTTAACTACAGAAAAAGTGTGACCTACTGGGTTCTCTACTAGAGTTCCTATGTTTTCCCTACTGGGTCTGATTAAAACTGAAATGTCACCCAGCATGGCTGGAGCTCTTGTAATTGTTTAGCTTACATCTTGTTTGTTTGCTTCTGTTATTGTACATGCATGTGTGTAGGTATTTGCACACTTTTGAAGTTTTTTAGTGTCTGGCCTAATAAAACCTTACTGCAGTTTTTTCTTTCCTATTTAGTTGTATTGTCTAATAATTCAAATCAAATGCTAAATACCACAGAAAGCAGTGGCCAACTCTGCCTTTTTCCTTTCCACTGTAGAAATATTTCAGTTTTCCCCATTTAAGAAAGATGTTAGTCTAGATAAAGCACATATATTTTGTCATGGCGAGAAAGATACCATCATTTAATATATTACTCTGTGTGTGTGTGTGTGTGTGTGTGTGTGTGTGTGTGTGTGTGTGTTCTCATCAGAAATGGGTACTGAAATTTGATGAAGGTCTTTTCAACATCTACGAATATAATCATAACATTTTTCTTTGACCCTATTAATATGAAAACAATATTTTAATCCTCTATTTCCTCAGCTGTAAAAACCATAATTATGCAAGCTGGGGCAAAGATAAGTAAATATCCATATCACTCACAAATACAAAAAATAAATAATTAGAATTAATAAATGATAGTGCTTAACAAATAAGATCTATCAAATTGGACCTCATTCCAATGTCATTTTGTACCAATTTTCTGAATAAAACAAATCAGTTTTCATTTGTATTTAATAGATATGGATCATAAAACATCATTTTATATGGCTGAGAAGCTATTCTCTTTCATTTGACTGTTGTTCTATACTTCAGACTTCTGATTCTCCATTCACAAATTTATATTTACTACACTTTTAAAAACTGTGAGTAATAGTGGCTAAAAGTATAGAATAACAGAGGCTGAAATTAAATATAACTGTCTAAATCTACAAAACTGTAATATGCAATACTTTTTAGCTCAGCAAGTCCACTTTAAAAAGGTCATAAAATATATTCTTATAAATGTGAAAAATATATGGATAATAATATTCATTATAATTTGTAGTTCAAGTACACAAAACTGGAAAGAATAAGTATGTTCATCCAAAACTTCTTAGGTAAATTATAGTGCATCTATACAATGAAATACTATTAAATTGTTAAATGGAAAGTGAAAATTAGTATGTGCTAAGATGGAAGGATCTCAAAAATGTGGTAAAAATAAAAGGAACTTAAAATATGTAAAAGGATCCCACTTTAAAACTAAAAATTCCCAGAGAATTTCTGAGTGAGAATATACAAGAAATGTTACCTCAGGAAGAAGAACTGAAGTTACTGGGAAGGAGGTCTCTTTATTTTTGAAATATTTTTAAATATACACACATTGCTTTAATAACAAAACATTTAAGTTAAAAAAACAAATTTACAAAGATACATTGTTAAAAGTTGTCTAATTAAAAAAAAATCATACATAGAAAATCAATGATTCAATTTGCACACTCAAATTAAAATTTCACCGATTTTTTTTTGCCCTAGGAATTAGATTCCAGCACTAATTTCCAAAATAAATAAGCTTCAGAAATTTTTTCCATTACAAAGGCACTTCATTTTTATTCTATTTTGGTTGTTATTCTTTAAATTAGAGAATTCAAAGTTTAGTATATTGGATAATTTGGAAATGCACCATGCAGAGGTGAAGCTATTTTGTCCTTCCATCACTCTTATTTCTGTGTGAAGTTTATCATTCTAGACTCTAAGCAGAGGACCTAGGGAGCCCTGAGGCTCTATATACCATAGGTACATAGTAATCAGAGGTGTCACTGAAACCACAGTGGCCAGAAAATATTAGAGTCTACATCTGAATACCTAGACTTTTCCAGCACATTTCAGAATCACTGCCTACCAAAGAGCCAAATTAGACTATAAGAAGCCAACCCAAAATTCAGAAGCAGCGTTTATGCATCTAGAAACTGCTGAAACCCAAAAGTGAAATGAAGTTAATAAAAGAAATGTCCTCTGGCAGTACACTTTCATTAGCTACTCTGAGTCTCAAAGTTTTAAAAAATAACAATATCTTGCTCTTTTCTTTTCTTTCATCACATAAGTCTCTAGCCAAGTATTATCTTTTCCACGTGGAAAAGCATTGATCTCTTAAATGCCCTTTAATTATTAGACATACACTGTTGGAGTCATTTTTAAATAACTTCTCTATTTTCCAGTCCAATGTGGGTGAGACAAGAACATGTTATGAAGTTTAAACTATGATATGAATGAGCCCTTGGGTAATGAGATAGTTTTTTGTGCATTATAATAGCCCAAATCTAAATAAAGTCAAGGATACTTATGTTGATAATATTAAAGGAAAATGATTTGGTTGAATATCTAAGCTGTAATGTATTTTTAGCCTTAGATGGCACATTTTAGCATCACAGTGAATGGTAAAATTATGAACTCTTAGTTTGGAAATGGGATTTCTGAGGTCTTAAATTGCTAGTCTAACTGTTTATCCCTGGTGCATGCTGGAAAAAGTGAGAATTTATTTTGATCATGTATATTTTCAGTGAGAACTTTATCATTTACAAGACTGGCATAATGACTAGAACCATCTTCCTTTTTTTTTGTAGATAATTATTTTTTATTGAAGGGTAGTTGACACACAGTATTACATTAGTTTCAGGTGTACAACACAGTGAATCAACATTTATATACATGATAATTCTAGCTACCAGCTATCACCATACAAAGTTGTTACAATATTTTGACTATATTCCTTATGCTATACATTACATCCCATGGAACCATCTTCTTTCAGCTAAATTCTGTCTCCTTGTATCTTTATCCTACAGTCTTGGTTTGCCCTCTAAATAATGTAGAACCAAGTCTTCCAATTTCATGATACAACTATTTAAATAGCTAAATATTTCTACTTATCTCCATTTATCATCTACAAGCTAGTTGTCTTCTATTCCTCATATCACTTTCTTTTGAACATGATACCAAACACTTCAATGCTTCATGTAGAACTTTCTTTTAGATACTCTTCTCTTCTGTTTTTCAAATTCCTGGCCATTTTAAGAATCAAAAGATATAATGCTCTGTTTTAATAACCACTATAAAGTGTCATTTTTTTGTCCATCATAATGTCAGACAAATTTCAGAAAATCAAGAACTCTGTATTTGATTTAAAATTCATGAGGTTTTCTTACCTTTCAAACAAATATTCTACAACAGCTATTCTCAGTTTAGTTCACAGGCCTATGAGCATCCCTAACACACTTCCAGGGGTTTTGAAATGTCAAAAAACTTTTAAAAATAATACTAAGATGTTATCTGCCTTTCACTGTATTGACATTTGTACTTCTAAAACAAAACCAATGGTAGAGAAGTATGGTGATGCCATTTCATGAATCATTGTAATGGCATCAAACTCTACTGGTTGTCATTTCATTTTTACTGTCATGCTCTCAAAAGAAAAGATTGTTTAAGGTTATCCTAATGAACCAGTAAAACTATTTTTAATAAATTTCAATATTTATTATTCAATGTAATGAATTAGAAAATATATATATATATTTTATGTATATATATATATATGTGTGTGTGTGTGTGTGTGTGTATGTTCCAAAGTATGACTATTAGAGAGAGAGATGAGATGGAGAAAAACATAATTGAAAATCAATAGTTCAAGAGAATGAGGAGCCAACATGTCTTTTGGATCCCTATGTGGGTGCTTAAGTCATCAAGGTGGTGACAGAAGTAGAGGCAGATAAGAAACAGTAAGGCAGAATACAGAACATGCTTCAGTGTTTGAGAAGGGTGATGTAGATATCTAGGGGTTGGTAGATAACAAATTAGAAGGAGGACCTTTCTTTTTGTTTTAGTAGTTGAATGGCACGAGGTTCAAAGAAGCTAGTATTTTGAAAGAGTATCTGAGGTAAGTGGTTTGCATTTAGAGAATATACTACCTCTGGTTCCTAATTGTAAGGAATAAAAGTATAAAACATCTTTTACTAGAGAAGCCTACAAGGGAAATTGCTTCATCAAGAAACAAGAGAACTTGAGTTCTCACTAAGAGTGAAAAGATTAAGGAAACATCAAAAGAAGGTATTGAGGTTAAAGAAGACTTTTTAAAATCGTATGTCTAAAGAGTTTGTGGGACAAGAAATAACAACTGTTGGAGTGGATGTAGAGAAAAGGCAACCTTCGTATACTGTTGGTGGGCATGTATATTGGTACAGCCACTGTGGAAGCAGTAAAGAGGTTCCTCAAAAAATTAAAAATAGAAATGCCAGTAATTTTATTTTTGGGTATTTATACAATGAAAACAAAATCACTAATTTGAAAAGATATATGCACCCCTATGTTTATTACAGCATTATTTACAATAGCCAACATATAGAGGCAACCTAAATGTTCATTGACAGATGACTGGATAGAGAAGATGTGGTACTTATATACAACAGAGTATTACTCAGCTATAAAAAGAATGAAATCCTGCCATTTGTAACAATATGGATGGACCTACAGGGCATTATCCTAAGTGAATAAGTCACATAGAGAAAGACAAATGCCATATAATTTCACTGATATGTGGAATCTAAAAAATTACAACAAATAAACAAATGAACAAAACAGAAATAGCCTCATAAACATGGAGAAAAAATTGGTGGTTGCCATAGGGGAGGGGAGTAAGGGATGGGTTGTATAAGTGAAGGGAATAAAGAGGTGCAAACTTGCAATTATAAAGTAAATGATGGGATGAAAATTACTGCATAAGGAATATAATGGGTAAGAATGCAATAATTTTGTAAGATTGTAATAACTGAGATGGTAACTACACTGATTGTGGTGAGCATTTTTTAATGCATATTATTGTTGAATCACTACATTGTACATCTGGAAATAATATAAAATTGCATATCAATTATGCTTCAGTAAAAATGAAATAAAATCAAATAGTTTGTGGAGAGAAGAGGAGTAGGGCATTAGGATTATGAGAAGATGAGTAGACTAGTATGGTGATGATTGTCCTCTGGATAATTAATGGTCTTAGATGAATAGGATAAAAAAGGTGATGATGTAAATCCTGATCAATTTCTTGTTTTAGAGTAAGCAGCTCAGTCAATTCAAACTGTGGCCCAGAACACTTAACATGGGGAGAACACTGTAATTTCTCCCTCTTGAAGCTACTGAAGATATTTCTGTGCGGACAGAAGAGTAAGAGAGAGGGCAAGGGAAAGACTATTTTCTTTCCTGTATCCTGTGCCTCACCATCATGTCCTAGTGAGTTACCACAAGGTGATGACTGCTCCCATTGTTTCAGACACATCACTGCTCCTGGTGGCAACAAGGCCCTGGGTGTGATGTAACACAGTGCTTGACTAAGGAGAGAAGTCTTCGTGGCTCAGATTAGTGTGGTAAATGAACACACTGGAAAAATAGGGCCAAGATGTGCTTCACTGGGGGCTGAAACTTGGTGTTACTATGCGGTGGCTGACTTCAGAGATGCTGACTAAGAAGGATGAAGTTGAAAGCAATGAAGTGATATTTAACAAACATGGGAGTATGACTCAATGAGGAGTAGAAATCAATGAGGCAGAAACGGACTCCTCTTGAAAACAAATGAGGCAAAAATGGACCAACTCCCAATCCTTTTCAGGATCCTTTTTTTGTTTGCAACTAAGTCAGCCAAGCTGAGTTCCAGTCATATTTCTTCCTGCTCTGAATTGCCTGTATTTATGTCCAGTTATGGACATGAAAAATAGCCCACTAGAAGCATAATTGCCCATCCTCCTTACTCCTCAGCCAAAATTGCTCTTATACTGCACAAGTTCTAACTCCCAATGTGTTTAAATGTCATCACTCAGTCAGTGCCCTGCCTAAACCAAATACATCATCCCATTTCTCTTTTCAGAATATTGGGTTTGGAGTAAACAGGGACATTAGAGAGGACATTGTGCTAATGGATAGGACTAGAATTCACACAAAAAATATCAGCATCCAAAGGAAATCTTCAGACTGTAAGTTATGTTGTTTTCCTAGGAACACTTTTGTAATTTCATAAGGCTGCTGAGAATGATATTTGTAGTTTTGCTCAGTACTAAGGGGCCATCCCCAAAAACTGTTGAAAAGCATAGGATGGGTTCACTGTTTTGTAGCAAATACTCAAGCAAGAATGTCTGGAGAGTGACTTAGTGTCTTTAGAAACAAACTATGGAGTTTGTAAGGAGATAATAATAATTCATCCTAAAATTTGGGGTTAAAGTTCACATTCTCTAACAAGGTTTTTAAGGCTTTCTGTCTGCTTCCTCACTGGACTTATTCCTCACTATAGACACCAGTCATATAGAGATAGTGAAATCTCCTTTGCGACTTTTCTCACTCTGTTCTCAGCATGGAATGCAAACTCCTGATGCTCAGGATGTGACAACTTTACTCTCCAAAGCTCATTCAAAATATTACCCCTCTGTTTACTGGTCTTTATAAGATCATAAATCGCTTGGGGGAAAAGGCTGTAGTCATGTGCTCACCCCACCCCGCCCCACCTTTTTTTTTTTTTGCCTCTACACTGGAATTAGTACAGTGCTTTGGATTAATATACATCAAATACCTTGTATGTACTTTGAGATGACATGTAACATGAGATGAAATGTGTACTTGGAGACATGGATCTAATATTTAACTCTGTCTCCACTATGTATACTATGACAATTCAGAAAAATTTGATCAACTAATGTTAATCCCTTTTATCTTCCAACTTAAAATAATACCTCAAATACAGTAAGAGAAGAATTCAAGACTGAAAATAGATATCAAGTTTGGCTAAGCTTTGAGATAAGGTTGTAGAGACAGTATGCCTCTGAGAACAAAGGAATTTCTTACTCTTTCAAAACTTTTACCTAACATTGCAATAGACTAAAGTATTTCTTACTGATTATTTTTTAAATTTTATGTGTGAGGCCTTTATTACACCTAGTACTTGGGGCACAGAGCTGGTAGGCCACCACCTAGGCCTTAGTTTTTTTTTAACTTTAAGTGAGAAATGGAATGATATTTCCGGTAGACCCTTAAAGGACAAAGAATACTATTTTTAATGACCACAACATCCCTTATGATTATGTTCGTGTTAGTGAGCAAAGAATACTGAGACAACTTATGGAATTGGTTATGGAGTTGTAGAACCATATTAATAATGATGCTTCACATTTTTAAATAGTATTTCTTAAAAGACAGCTGCTTATACAAAACGTATTTAAGGGTATTTCAGATAATTATAATTCAGAATAAACTAGTTTAGAACTCAGAAACAGATATAAAGTAGGAAAGAGTAGTATTAAAATTTGCCACTTATGTCCTCATTGCTTTTAACAATGATTAATTTTGCCTGATTATTTGAAACACTGTTAGGTCATTTTATTTAAGTTGAATCAAAGGTCATCAAACAATGTCTATTTAAATTTTGATGGATAAGGCATCACCATTCTCTCTCACTCTAAATATGTAAAATTCTAGTAATAGATTGCTGTGATCTATGTGGCAGTAATAAATGCTTTCTACCAAATAGTTACAGCTCTTCTCTATCTTGATACATGATAGGATTACACTGACTGATTCCTTGCAGTTAAATGTGATCATGAACATACTTGACTAATGAAATATGAGCGGAAATGACATACATTGCTTCTAGACAGAATTCTTTTAAAGTAGGTAAGTAACTGTCTTTTTAAGCCACTCTTATGGTAATGCTATTTTTAAAAGGTTATTTTTAATTTCAGCATCAGACTAACCTCAGTGATCAAGAAACTGAAATCGAGAATTGAGTGTCTTCATAACAAAATCATAAAGATACGTTGCATAGGCTTAATGGTTAGGGGGCTGGACAGCAATAAGACTGTGATCCAGGGTCTGAAAAATAGCCATCCATGTTAGACAGTAGCAAATTTTTTATTAAACATGAATTCTGGGGGAGAAGTTAGAAAATAGAATATTATTTGTATGTATTGTTTCTTGGAGATTGAGACTGGTAGGGTATCATGGGAAAGAGATGACCTCAGGAAAAAAGTGTGCAATATGAAAGCAAGAATGAATGGAACTAAAGAGAATATAATTTTCAAAACTTTTATGTTTGGAAGTACTAGTGATTCTCAATTTGTTGTAATGAAATTATAAGTCAAAAATGGCTTATAGCAACAAAGACTTCTTATGGCTGTCAGCAGTGGCCATTATTCCTTTGTGAAAACCTCTGATAAACTTAAGTATATGCGAGTAAATATCCAACAAGAGATGTATCACAAGTGAAACATCACCATTACAGATAGTAAATATGGCTCATAGAAAATTAACTAAGGAGCTGTATTTTCCATTATCATACGATAGGCTCAGGGCAGTTATAGCTACCTTGAAAGAGAAAGAGATATGGAGATCAGAAATAAAGAAATATGGTAGACATAAGAAGTATAACTCAAAGGATACTCCGTGGATATTGGAACAGAGAGCTGTTTGGAATCAGGTTGGAAGCTCACTTAATTTTTGAAAGAGATATAAGACTAAAAGAAGCATCAATTGGGATCTAAAATTATGTCAAGGCTAAAAATGACCACACAGCTCCTAACTACCAAAACAGTTAGGTGGGCTGACTAATCAGGTGTGCTGTTAATAAAGGAAAATTTATCACAACCTACTTTTAAAAGTGAAAGTCTCGCAAGTGTCAGTGCTGTAGCTATGAGAAGTAATGGACAGAGATGCTACTAATTTAGGGAAGCAGCCTAATTCAACATCATCTCTCCCAGGACAGGAAGGGAATTTCTCAAAATACCTGCTCATAGATATGTCAAAATTCCTATGGACCAAGAAACAAGAGACATTATTTGTCTCCCTTGTTTCTTCCCTTTCCAAGTGGGGTTATTTATTGAAGTCATTCCTTCTTCTCTGACTTAGAATATTGAAGGGTAGGAACATATACCTTTATAGGTTTCCAGAACAAATAAAGCCATACCTAAAACTCTAGAATCAATTTAGGACTAATTCACAGCCCCCAATTCAGAGGTTGCCACAAATTCTCATAGACTCTTTTCTTGAGTATGGGTAAAGTGACCTGCATAGAACTTTTGGATTTTCCCCTTGAGAAAGGCATGTGTTTAGTCTGGAAAGAAGGAACTGAGTATATGGTAGCTAGAAGGCGAATATGGTAGTCACTCGGGTGTTTACCATTACTTCTGGTTCTCCTCTGGGAATATGTTTGGTTCGCACACACTTATAATTAGGTGAAGACATGACACCTACCTTGAAAAAAATGGGGAGAAACTATGTGTCACTTTCACATTGAAGACTTCAAAAGCAGGTATGTAATTTATCATGCTCTCTTTTTCTCTGATGCAGCAGTCAGTGATGTTCCAGGTGGTGGAGGTTATCTTAGTCTGTGTATCTGAGAGGAAAATATGGAGAAGAGCTGCAACTAAATGATAATAATCCCACATCATACAAGCAATAAGTGAGCCTGCAGTTATTTATTACTGCAAAATATCCTAACCTGCTTTAACTACAAAAGTTCTTTTTTTTAAGTCTGTTTTCTTTAAATCATTTCAAAATATTTCTAACTACATATGTATGTATATGTATGTATGATGTGGTAAAAAAAATGCTAGATATACCCCTGCATTCACTATATTAAAATGTTAGAAATTAAGTTGGGCTAGGATTCAATGTATATTTGCTTTAATCCTAAATATAATTGTAAACAAATTGAAAAAATTATTTAACTCTGTCCTTTCATTTGTAAAATAAGGGACATCTACTAAATTTAATTCTAAATTTCTATGATTCTTTTAAATATAAAACAAAAAAGAAAAAAGTTTAATGAATTTTAACATTTTTCAATGCAACTGATTTTAATTTAGCAACACATTATATGTATAATGTATATATTATTAGCATTTACCCAGAAATCAGGATAACATACCATAAATTTTTGGGAAAACTATTCATAATTCTCAAGATCTCCCTTCTTCAAGCTTCCTCACTACCACCAAGAAGTTTGATATTTATTTTTAGCTTTCTGAAACTCAGAGCCTCACCACTATTACCTGTCTTGAGATAAGCAAGATCTTAATTTTATATCACCAAAATAAACCACAGTTTCCCAGGTCCTCTCTCATCTTCTATATTAAAATTATGGGTTTATATGTTCTTGCTTTATTCCAGTATCATTCTCTCCCTCAAAGTCCTGAAACTCTTCAATTTACCACTTTTGTAATGTGGTCCACTATCAACAAGACCTTTTATATCTTTAACTCTTTGTATAAATTAGGGTTCTCCAGAGAAACAGACATGTTTCTATTTCTATATACATACCTATTGTATATAGGTGTGTATACAAGGAGATTTAATATAGGAATTCCTTTATATGATTATAGAGGCTTAGAAATCCCATAGTCTGCTGTCTGCCAGCCTGAAAGCTGGAGAACCAGGAAAGTGGGTGGTATAATTAATTTAATTCAAGTCAAAAAGCCTGGGAATAGGTGGTGGAGATGGTGAGAATCCTGGTCCACGACCGAAGGCTCAGGAACCAAGAGCACTGATGCTCAAGGACAAGAGAAGACATATGTCTCAGCTTGAGCAAAGAGAGTGAATTCACTGTCTCAGACTTTTTGTTCTATTCAGGCCCTCAGTGAATTGGATTATGTCCAACCACTTTGATGAGAATATCTCTACTCAATTTACTGATCCAAATGCTAATCTCTTTCAGAGACATCCTCATAGAAGCACTCAGAAATAATGTTTTATCAGCTATCGGGGCATCCCTTAGCCCAAAGTAGCACATTAAGTTAATCATCATGCCCCTTATCCAACCTCCTATAAATGTCTTCGTCTATACATTAATCTGGGTCTGTCTAAGGATACAGCTTCCTCTGCATACTTCCTTTGGTGGTCAACTTTTCTCAGATATAAAATAGATGTAATTGTCTCACTATGATTTCTAGACAGATAATTCTTTCTCAGCTAACTCACTCTTATTTCTTGGATAATGCAGCTTCTGGATCACTGTAAGTCTTTCTAAAATGTTTTGTCTTAATGTTTAGTAAATTCAAAATATATATGCTCATAAAATTACTATAAAAGTTGTAAATGTGGACTAGATATTTTGCCTTCTAATATTTTAAATAAAAATTATTTTCCTTAGATATTATGTTATCAGCTAGCATTCAAAGGCATAATTAGGAAATGTAATACATCACTAAATATCATATTAATGATAAATACTGAGCATAATGTGTATTATATCATATAGACCTCCTTCATGGCCATACATTCCCAAACAACTGGTTTACTTTTTATTATGAACAGAATAACTCTTATCAATGTTTATGATTCCTTCTTTGTTTTGCTTATAAGTCCAAAGCCCATTTAGCATCAACTCTAGCAATCATACTTTATTACATGGCATCTTTGTTCCAGTTTCTTCTTACTTTACGGCATTATTTTTCTTGTGCTCCACTCCATTCATCTATTTGCTTGCTTTATTTTATAGCAATGTGGCTTTTTTCTCTGGAACTTGACTTATATCTTCCCTGAACTGAGGCAGAATATCAATCAGTTAATCAATTTAAAAACAAAAACAAATAAGTCTGGCATACTGATTACAAGTTTCGGGATAAAAATTTTATATGGCTTCAAAGATAATAGATTATCAAAACAGACCCAAGCACTAAGAAAAAGGCAGAGATTAAATCTCCAGAAATGAGAATCACAACATAGGGACATTTGTGAAATTAGGCAAAATTCTAATTATCTAAATTGGAATCCAGCTATTTTAAATGCTACCTAAGGTAAGGGTCCTCAAGAAGGGAGAGTCTGAGGAATTTAAATGGGGCAAATAGTGGTGAGAAGATTGTTGATGGAACTCAGTGTAGGCAAGAGGGAGGGAAAGCCTGAGATAAGTCTTCTGGTTCTACATGGGTTTTTCAATGACATATTACAAGTTAAACCTCTCCTCCTACACCTAAATCCAGGTGGCTGCTCCCTCACTTAAACCAACCTGAACCTGGTAACAGTTCTTTATGTGTTTCCTTTAGCTATAGTCCCAAAATTCTGATCTCAAAACTAACCTATAATTTCAAGAATTTAAGGGAATTTTACCTTGTGTCTGATCACTGTACTTTCACAAGCAAGGAAACACAGTGCACATTTCATGCGTGCATTCATATATTCAACATGGATCCAAAATGCATAGTTTAATTTTATGTTCAGCAAGCATAGAGCATTTGCCATGATGTATGTTGAAGTTGAGACTATTTCTATCTACATAGCTTTATTGGGACTAAGAGTAGAAACTACCTTTCTCAACACAAGTTGACTATTTATTCCAAAATTATTTTGTTAGGAAGGCAAGGCTATAAACTAACGAATAGTTTCATTATTTGGTTTTGGAAAATCTTGCAATTTACCCAGACAAAAATGTATTCATATGGGCAAAATACTTGTTCATCTGCTTTAACAAAACACACTTTACTTATCGAATTTAACTTAAAAAAACCCAAACGCCAAATGATCAAACAAACAAACAAACAAAACAGAAATAGACCCATAAATACATAGAATAAACTGGTGACTGCCATAGGGGAGGGAGGTGGGTGAAAGGTAAAAGGTTAAGGGGATAATGCAGCACAAACTTCCAGTTATAAAATAAATAACTCACATGGATGAATAATACAACATCAAGAATATAGTCAATAGTATTGTAATGTCTGGATACTGACAGTACCTACACTTATCATGGTGAGCATTTTGATGCATATAATTATTGAGTCACCATGCAGTACACCTGAAACCAACTATATCAACTATACTTAAATAAAAAGTATCTCTCCTTTCTGTGTCAGTGAATTCTAAACAGTAATGTTAAATTTTCCCAATTAATATCCAATAATATGCTAAAATGTGCCCCTTCATAAAAGATGTGCCTTAAGCTACTTGAGCCGAGATCCCAAAGCCTGTAATACACTCCTCTGCCCCTTCTTTCATAGACATTATAAAATGTTTTCAAGATTGTGTTCTTTATTTCAACTGTTTTAATGAACTGGGCTTCCCTTGACTAGCACTTCTCTTGGTCTTGGTGGGAGGCTGCAGATGATGATGTAAGGCCCTAAGTATTGTATCCTTGTATAAATATCTGTAAGTATTGTCTGCAATTAATGACTAACACTGGGGAATGAACAGCTAGAAATTAATGGCTTTGGAATACAACAAGCTTGGTTTGAACTCTATATTGTTAGCTAAATACCTATTATAACATATGTAAGATATATACAGCATATATCACTGTATGTACTGCTTGGATATAAATCCAAAAGTCTGAGGTTAAATAGAAGAAAAAGTTATAATTAGATGACTGGAACAAGGAATAGGGTTAGGCACCCATAAGAACCTTGAGTCTGATAGGCAGCAAAAGTAAGCATCTAGGGAATCAGGTATAATACAGAATTTAGCCAAATTGATAATAATCATCAAAGTGCAACATCAAAAAGAAAAGAATTGTAAGTAGCATTGGTGGTAAAAATTACCTTGTAACTGAGCCAACCTCTTTTTAGAAAGGAGTCTATATTTTTCCTATGCAAGGCACAACCAGTAGTAACAAACTTGCCTTATAACTACATATATTTTCAAAAGGTATTCAGGAACAGAGCCCAGTGGGTTATCCTAATAACATCCACTAAATATTAGAACAGATGAGTCCTCTTAGTTAACATGATCTAATTTGACATAGACTCAGAAAAGAAAATGTGGCTGAGTATCTATAATGATTTGCATCCTTCTTTTTTCATATATTTCACCAAATTGCATGAGAAGGAGGAAACTTAGTTTTCTAGGCAATCTTTAATCCTTTCTGTGAGGGGATTGAAGGTAGCTTGTTTTCTTTTTTAGCATCTTTACTTGCTTAGGTAAGTCAAATATTTCACATGACTGACATATCTGACAGAAATTAAACCAATGAGAGAGTTCTTTTCCAAAAGCATTACTGCGAATTTCTATTATACCAGTTATTATTTGAAGACACAATGCCTTCTCTTCCTTCAGCCTGTCAGCTTTTTTCTTTCATTCCATTGCCACAAAGGTAATGGGCATCACTGACAATTTCCATTAGGAATGTTGAATATGAACTATTTATGCCTTATAGCTGAGAGTGTTTATGCTAGCAAATGTATGTTTCATCTTACCACTTTTAGCCAATGTCTTGAGATCATTTTTATCTGGAAAAAAATGCACATTTCTAAAATGAAGTACTATATGCTATTTGTGCTCATGTTATTACTAAGTTCTTAATAGTAGACACCATCTTCAGAGTTGCTATTCTGAATAATTGTTTTCTATTTTAGTCCATATTTTTGTTGAAATGTGGCTTATTTGTTCCAATAACATTTTTAATGTTTTGTTTAAGGCAAAAATAAAAAATACAGAGTCAGAGCTGAGATGTTTAGTTTGCTATGATTAACCTTAGAGACATCATTCATTTAGCCATAAAATAAAGAAAATTAATAACATATTAAGAATCAGAATGCAATTTTAAGCAAAATTTTACATTTTTATATAAAAAGTAAACATTTGTCTCAAATTGTTTAGTAGGTTTGAACTTTAAAGTTTTTTTTTCTGGGTACTATATATTGCAAAAGTTGATCTTAGTGCTTTTGGACAAGCTATTTCCACTCTTTGGAATACGTTTTCTCATCTAAGTCTCTTTAATTCTCAGTTTTTCATTTTAACTAAAAGCCCCTCTTGAACCTAATCAACATTAGGTTCCCTGCTTTTCCCTCATAACTCACATATTTACTCTACTAGCATGATTACTTCTTAGTATTTGTCTCTATTATTGTTATTTAGACTGCTAGAGTGAGGAATTTATCATCCTTGGACAAGAGCAGAGAGGCAAATAGTCAACAACAAGGCAGAGTTTTACCAAGGAAAAAAAATGTATACATATGAACTGTCATTGAAAGCATCTTTAATACAGTGATCTCATTCATAAGAGGCAGAAAAAAAATCAGCATTTGGGAAGTCAATGAAAAAATAAAAAGACCCAGTTTAGATGGAACCTGGTACCTACCTCACTGCCATGAAGACAGAGAGCCCAGAGCAGGAGGCTCCTGGGACCTCAAGGGAGTATGCTGTGCCCGAATCAAGGGCTTTGACACGTGGAAATGAGCTTAAATTTTTTTTTCTGGGTATTGTATTTTGTGAAAGTTGTCTCAGGGCTTTTGGGCTAGCTATTTCTACTCCTTGGAATACATTTTCTTCCATTTGTCACCTAATTCCTGTTAACACTTTAATTCTTAGCTGGCGCGTCCTGAGACTTCTGGGATGCCTAAGCTCCCACAAACATTACAATAAAAATGGTTGCTTTCGTAAAACTATGGCTACTAAGTTTATTGCAACAAGTAAAAACATCATGAAAGTCTTGTAGTGTCTCAAGATTATTTTATAAAATATCTGAAAACTGATATTCTCTTTAAAATACTTTTTATATTGCTCCTTCACAAATATTACTATTATTACTAATACAAATAAATAATAAATTATGTATAATAATATAATAACAATAGCAGAATAACTGATATTAACTTAGTTCCTAACATGTGCTTAGCAATATATACAATGTTTTATTGTATATGTGTATTTCTTATTTGCCATAAAACTCCATGATGTAAGAAACAGGAAAAATAAGAAAACATGAGAGATCAAAATGTTATAAATGTTAGAACCAAAGTTGGAATCAATATCAAATTCCTATTATGTAACAAGCACTCTTGTAAGCAGTGATTCATTAGATAACAGAAAGAAAAGAGTATCTACTGTTGTGGAGTTTATATTCTACTAAGTAGAGAAAGACAATACAAAAAAAAATAGCAAGGGAAAGAGTTAGAAGGTAACAGTCACAATGGCAAGTTAAATATGATGGTCAGCGAAGGCTTACTGAAAAAAGACATTTGAGTAAAGATACAGATGAAAGGGGAGTCTGGATTCACTCCAGAAATAGCACTAAGAACAACATGGCTGTAAGAAGAGAGAATCAAGGAAATGTTTAAGGGAAGTCAGATTATAAAGTCTGTGGAAGCCATTTTATTTTCATTTTAAAGACTGTCTTTTGTTCTGAGAAGATTTGAGAGACATTGGAGAACAGTAACACAATCTGACTTCCATTTTGATGATCTGTTTTTGGAAGCTGTGTTCAAAAGAGTTTGTAGGAGCACAAGAGTGGAAGCAAGTACAATGTAGGAGGAATGATGATTATTAGGCTATAGCCTCTTGGCTCTAACCCATTCTACTTTGTTATGCCTTGTGATCTGGGGCTAGGACTCTTTAAACTTGCTAGCATTCAAATCAGTTGTGCCATTAGTGAGTCACAGGCAGCCTGGAAGCTAAAGGAGAAAGGAATGACACTCGCCATCCATCCTCTTTTCCTCTTGCCCCTTTAGCTGAACTTCAGCAGTTCGGTAACAATTAGTTGCAACAGCAGTGACTGATTCCAGGGCGTAGTTTCCTTAGAGATCCAAGAACCAGCCTCCTTGTGCCTTCTCCAGAGCTCAAGCACCAACACTTCAATGGTCTGGAATCTCCTTTCAGCTCCTGGGCTACCTGTATTTTGTTTACAGCACCATTAGAGCTCATGAAACATGTATATGAACACTAAAATTGATAGTAAAAGCAAGAGAGTGATTATTACAAATGTTAAAAGAGTGTTCACCCATGAAAGGGTAGGAGTATCTAGAAGGGAATTTTAGGGGAAGGCGCTTCTGTTGTGATTGTAACTTTATTGATAGGGGTGATTGTTTTATGAACATTTGTTTATAATTATTCACTATGCTGTATATTTGTTCTATATATTTTGTGTGTGTGTGTATATATATATATATTTCACAATAAAGAACATGGAAAAATATCAGTGTGAATTTTAGAATCATTCTGTCAAGTTGTCACAATATCAGTCAATTGTTTAATAGATCTACAAGTTGCTAAAACAAAAGCAAATCTGGGGAAAACTGCCTAATCCTTGGGGATAACAAAATTCTCTCCTCCTCCAAAATTTGTATGTAATATTTTCACATATGTGCTCTGAATTTTTTCCAATATTTTCCTGCTGCAATTGAGGTAGGTATACATTTCTCCCTTAACTTGTTTTTGCAATGAATTACATTTACAGAATTTACAATGTTAAATAAATCTTTCCCTCTTGGATTAAACACAATTCGTTCATCAGGATCTGAGAATTAAACTGAAGGAAGATTACCAAATAAATGCTGTTAAATTAAAGGGCTTACAAGATTACTTAGACATCATTTTTTCATAATTCAGTTGGTAAAGAATTTCATTGAAATTTTTAAATTAATTTTGATTTACTTACATAAAGTACTGTATTTTAGATTCCTCAATATTTAATCTTAGATTGTAATTTATTGTTTATTTGTGCATTCTTTTTTTTCTTTTATCAGTTTTAAAATGTTTTTGAATATTATTATTTTGAAAATAAACTTGCCTTTGTTAAGCATTTATATCTTGATTTTATTTTTCCATTTCCATGCCTTCATTCTGTTATTACTTTTGTAACTTTTTACCTGTGCGCTTAAAGCATTAATTTTCAGCTTCTTTTCCCTTAAAGTACTTAAAGTACTGTTCTTTAAAATACAACCTTAGGTGTATGCCTCATGTTTCTGCATGTGGCATTGATAGTGTCATTGAATTCTTAATAGGTTTTAAAATTTCATTTTTTGAATATTTGTATTTTTTAATGTATGGGTTTTTAAGTTGGCTTTTGCTTACTTTTTAGTATAATTGCACTGTGCATAGAGAAGACTGCCTATGTGCTACAGCTATTTGATATATGTTAGTGTTTGCTTCAGGACCTAATATATTGTGACTTTTGGAGAATGTTGCAAGTGTTCTTGATAACAATATGTATTCTGCAATTGCTTGGTGCAGAATTTATTATGTTTTGCTTGTTAATTGTGCATTTTAAGATATGTTATAGCTTATCTATCCATAGTTTGTATATATGTCTTGACAGCTGTCATAAGGATTTGTTAGTTTCTCTTTGAACTTCTATCAAATTATGGTTTATATATATATTGAGGCTTTCTTATTTCATGTAAACAAGTATAAACTTGTTACTGTTTTCTGAGTAACTGAAGTTTTCATCATTATACAGTGAATTCTCCACAAAGATTGTGTATTAAAATCTTTTTGTATCAAATTAACAGCTTTATTTTGTTCACCACTTTATGAGGTTTTTTCCCCCATTAACTGATTTTCAAGCATCCAAACCTTTAAACATTTTGGTCACAATTTCAAACAAAGCCTATAATTTGAGTTTGCATTTTCATCCAGACCAATCATTATTGTTTTTGTTTTTAATCTAGCATGTTTAATTTCTATGTATACAGCATTGCAACTGATAATATGCACTTATTTCTATATATTGTGTACTTTCAAACCACCTTTCTTTATCCTTCTTTTGTTCCATTTTATTACCTTATTGTGACCTGATTAAGATTAGCCTTTCTCATGCCATTCTATTTATTGCTATGAATTTGGATGTACTTAAAAAAAATCTTTGAGCATTAAATATGTTTATCTTGCATATTTATTTTTTAATGTAAATTAATATTTTAATCTTCTCATATACTACCAGATTTTAAAACATTTTAACAAATCTCCTCTTCCAAAGTTATATAACTTTAGTTTTGTCTTTTTGCTGTCAAATATATATGTAATGCATTTTGTAGCCTTAAAGTTTATTGTTTTGCATTAACATCAGATAAAAGTATATATTGTAACAGTGAAAAACCTTAGTATCTCTGCCTTCATATTGTATCTGTCTCCCTTACTGCCTGAATCTTTGGGTCAAAAAGCTTCTGCTCAGCCCTGCAGCTTTGCACATAGGCTTGTTAATAATCAAAAGGAATTTTGCTCTCAGTGTAAGATTGATGCAACTAACCACTTACCCAAAATTTGCCTCTCCAGAGGAGATAAAGAAGTATGTACAAAAATGATGACTGGATTGTCAAGGACTTACAGGAATGTCATGACCAGACCCATGTCAACCAAATGACTAAAATCAATTAACCAAGGACAAAAAGTTTCACAACCTTTCTCAGATGTCTGGATGCCTGATGCCAATGATCACCTCCTGACCTCAACTCTCTTCTGTTTCCCCCTTCCCTAATATGCAAGAAACTTGAAATCAACCCTAAGATAAGATGGTGCTTTAGGACATTAGTCTGCAATCTCTTGATCTGCTAGCTTTTCAAATATAGTCACTTTTCTTGACCCAACACCTTGTCTCTTATATACAGTGAGTAGCATGAGCTTAGATTCGGTAACAGTACTTTTAGAAATTTCTGAATATTTAGTCTAAGGTTTGATTAGAAAATATCATTGTACTATATATTTGAAAGATAATTTTTTTCTGAATTATGTACCTTTTATGGGTTGTATGCATATGTTTTCTCTGAAATCTTGTTTCCATTACAACTGTCTTGGGAATATTTTACATCACAGTCCCTAACTTCAGATTATGACATTTAATCAGACTAGGTTGAAAACTGAGCATTCGTACTTTTATAGACAACCCCCCATTCTGGTTCCCAATAGCAGCCAAGTTTAAAACAATAGGCTAAGTTGAACAGTGAACTCTCTGAAATCATAACAGTATCTTGTTTTTCTATATATTCCTAGTAGTTTTCATAACATGATGTAGTAGTGGCATGTAAGACAAATAAGTGAATAGTCAGATATCATAATGACATTCACTGCTTAGAATAAACAAATTCAGTATGTTGACACAGTCCTTCAATTTAAATTAAACATTAAAAGTAAACAAAAGCCTGCCCATTCATTTTTCTCTTAAAGGGTTTTAATAAGCTGTTTCAACAGTTTCATTTACTTTTTGAAAATAGAATCGTTATCAATCATAATCTTCCATCTCTCTAATTTATCCATCATTTGAAACTGTTAGCTATTGTTCGTTTTTCACAATGCACCTGTTTATCTTCATTAAATAAAATCAGACTTATTTGCTGATTATTACTGAACTAGTTTATGGTTGGTGATATTTTTAAATGGAAGCAGCAGTTTTGACTTGTAGCATATTCCACATGACAGCTGTGAACTAAGGTTTTTTAGAAGTGCTACATCTCTGGTGAGGTTGGTAGGCTTAATTAATGCCAAATGATGCTCACACTAGGCAAGAGACTTCTTGCAGTGAAGAAGGAAACAGCACATTTAATTTGTTATTATTAAAGGGAATGTGATACTGGGACTGGATGATGTTGAAGGCAAAAGGATCTATCTGGCAGTCAATGTAGGCTCATTTGCATTCAATTGATAATAAAACTATATTTTATTAAATATCCAAATACAAGCTACAGTTTTATATTGGATTGATTTGCTCTTAATTTTCGTTTCCAGCATGTTTTTTGAAAGTCAAACTCTATGTAGGGAGCTTCACAGGAATGCCATTCACCCACAAGTCACCAGTACATTAGATTATTCTTAATCTTCCTTGATTGCTAGTTTAAGTATTAAACTTTCTATTTAATCACTAATTCATGTTCCCAGTTGAACATACATAGGACATTTAATAAAGAGAGTCATATATATATTTGGATAATTCTGATATACATAACTTTTTATTTTCTCTAGATACTTTTTTTTCCTAATATTTCTATCTAATTATGAAAGAGGTTTCTAGAGGTCTAGTAATAAAAATGAAGTTTCTGCCAAGGGCTCCTTGCAGTTTTAAATTTTTTGAAAAATGTTTTAACTACTTTATTATTTTGTATATAGTTTTATATCTTGTGTTTTCTGCATAAATTACATACTTTATCATAACCAATGTCCTTTTATCTTCCTCAGCAATTCTTAAAATCCATATTTTCTGTTATTTTTATTATTATTTTAGTGTGCATGACATTTTTTAAGTACTGTTCCTTTAATAACACCTTTAGAAAGAAGGTGAGAAGACACAGTTGTATAGAAGACACCTATCAGGAGCTCTGAAGCTGAAACGACCCATCAGAGTTATTTTGTACTGACAAATGGCTACTTTATATCTCTACCTGGAGCAACCATTGCCTGTAAGAATGTGCCACACTCTCAAGTGCCACAGAAGATCTTGTCAACTGAAGGCTGTTTGCAGCCAGTACAACATCTCCCTTGAAGAAAGACCAGGGTGGCACAGTATCATGTCCACCATGAACATTACTTTTGTGAAGATATTCTAGTACCATTTCTTTTGTTCTTCAGCTCTAGCTGAAAACTGTTTCCCATATGTTATCCTTTCTGAGTAGCCTCAAGAACATCCTTTAATATTTCTTGCAGTGCCTGTTTGCTGGTGAAACATTTCTTAGGTTCCCTCTACCAGACATATCTTATTTATATTTTATTCTTGAAGTATATATCTGTTGGATGTAGAATTCTTGGTAGACAATTTTTGTTTGTTTTAGTATTTGTTTTTGTGTCCTTTCAGCACACTCGGTAGTTTCATAATTTTACAGCCTCCATAGTCACTCACAAAGAGCCAGTAGTCAATGAAATTGCTGTTCTATATGTAACACATC
Organism: Manis javanica; assembly: GCF_040802235.1. NCBI lineage: Eukaryota > Metazoa > Chordata > Mammalia > Pholidota > Manidae > Manis > Manis javanica. The sequence continues at coordinate 55,746,790 of NC_133157.1, forward strand.
TTTATTCTGTCATGGCTTTTAAGACTTTCTCTTTATCTTTGGATTTCATCAGTTGGGCATTCATGTGTTTAGGTATGGTTTTATTCATAGACATCTTGCTTTAACTTCACTGAACTTATTGAAACTCTAGATTTATTTCTTCCAACATTAGAAAATGCTGTCATTATTTCTTTAAATGCCTTTTCTGCCCCATTCTTACTTTTCTCCTGAGACACCTATTGCATGCATGTTAGAATTTTTGATATTGTTCCATAATCCCCTGAGACTGTTCATCCATTTTCACAATTTTTTCTGCATCTGTTCTTCAACTAGGATAATTTCAAGGGATTGCCAGGTTAACTGAAACTTTCCTGTCTTCTTCATTCTGCTCTTTAGCACATCTAATGAACTTTTAACTTCAGATATTGCATTATTCAATTTAAAAGTTTCTCTTTATTTTTTTCTTAGTTGTTGTTCATATAAAATATGCAAAGATTTTTCTCCACTGTAAGCATGTTTTACTGTACATCTTATAGCATACCTGCTTTAACATTATTGTGTGATAATTCCATATGTTATATCAGGTGATCTTTGCTTTTGAAATTAATCACATTTTCTTTATTTTCCATAAGTAGGCCTATTTTGAATTGTATTCCAGACATTGTAGAAACTCTATATACTGTCGTATGCCTCTGAAGAGTTTTGGTTTGTTGTTATAACAAGCAATTGATTTTGTAGCATTCAAACTGCAGTTAACTAACTGGAATTTAGATCTGGTCATTGGAAGTATTTTAAAATCTGGGAATCCACAGGTGTGAAGGAGTGAGGAGGTCTTTAAGTCTCTGGACTTGGCATGCAGTGGTGGCCAAATGGAACCTCTACAGAATGCTTCCTGATAGCACACAGAGAAAGACTCCATGGGTAAGACTCTACCTCCATATATAGTTTCTTCTTGCTTCTAGGAATCATAGTGTCCCCCAACTTACTGTGAAAGAGTAAAAAGGAGCCAATTTCCACAATGATCCCAATAGTTCTAGACCTCTGTAAGCCAAACTTACACTTTCCTCAAAAAAAAAAATACTATACTTCTGATATTTTAACAGGTAATAAGGGATAAAGCTCTTTCCTATTGCCAGTTTTATCTGCCAGCATCATAAGAGTAGCCCAGGTTCATTACACCATGCTGCCGTGTAGATCCAGAAATCTTTTGGCTTTGAAGAGGCAAGTAGCTTGAAGCTGGGCATGGTTAAAACTGGACCATATTCTGATCAGCATGGTCTTAAAACTCACAGATTTTGCCTGTGTCCTCTATACTGACACTGAATCACATACATATTTTGTTCAGTGTATGTCCTTGGTTCTATGACTCTGTGTTTCATTCTTCTGGCACATCTTTGCTAACTGTCCTGCTTCTGTAGGTGACCAGTTTATGCTTTTATGGAACAGGATATAACCTGGCTTTTGTTTTTCATACCACATCTTACCCCATGGTATCTAATATGAGGTTCCTTGATAAATAAAACTTTCCTATTTACTCACTAAATATAAATGGATCTGCCATTCTGGCTTAATATACAGATAAAGAGAAAACTATAAAAATGTTATAATATAGCTTAGATACATATGTGGCAACAGTTTTAAACTATAAGCATTAGTAAGAGTTTTCTCAAAATTTTTTCATTAATATCCATTATTCAAGAGGATGTGCCTATGGTTTTGTATGTCTTTCAATGCACTGCTACTCAAAATGTGGTCCACTGATTAAAGCCATTTTAAAAAGTTAGCTGTTGGTCTGTCCCAAGGTAAGTGCAGATTTTGAGAGTGTTTTTTTAATAAATTTTTACAGAGATTTGTTGAAGCTATTCTTATCTATGGAATGTAAATTAATGCAACCATTCCAATACAGTAGGAAGATATAAGATATTTGCTCTTATAAGTAGTATTTATTAATATATTTATTTGAGAAAATCTTCAAGTTTATAAGCTAAAGGTTACCTAAGTAAAATTCTCCAGTGGATACTTGAAAGTCAGAATCGATTGCATTATTTCTTCCTACATTCTTTTATAGAGAATGACACATTAATGGGACTTGATTGGGATAAACATAAATATGTTGTATTGAATCCTGGTATTTTCAGAAAGGAATTTATTATTAAATGATATCAATCCTAGCTGATACAGATATCGAGATATAAGGAGGATGTTCAAGAAAAAAACAGATATGATGATGGTAGCAATAGATACATAGTTTGAATTACACATGTGACTCTAGGGGTTCATTGTTTATATAGGGTGGTCAATTTTTTCATATATTTTTACATATTGAGGTAGATTATATGGAATTATGGGAAGTTTAATGAAGTGGAGATTTATTACTATGTGTGTGAGTGGCTGTGCATATGTGTGTCTTTAATGCCATTTTTTATGCATACTGGTGTGTCAGCTAATTTCATTAATACCATAATCCTCATTTACATGACACATGCCATGAATGTGTAATGTAGTTAGAATCAGTTCCTATGATTTTGATCTATAACAGTATCAATCAATCAATCAATAATATGCACAGTTCTGGTATTTCATTTCCTTGGATAAATTAATCCTTCTATATAAAGTTTAACTATGTTTGGGTGCCTAGATAACTGTTTTGTCAATTTTACAGTTACTTGCTGTCTCTTACTGCCCAGATTCCTCAGTCAGCATTATTTCCATCCATTTGAACTGTTCTGCAAAACTGAATCCCAAAAATGAACTGGCCAATCTCTTTCCTCTCAGGAAGCAACTCACTCTTCCACTAATTTACCCACAAGTAAATCTGTAGGGAAAAGATCTTTAGGAGATGATCTTTGAAAGGGTGTATAAAACTATCTGTGATACTTTTCCCTTCTTATAAAACAATGCATATTACTTGTCTTACATTGATAAGGGGCCCACAATTGGTTTTATTCCAAAGAAGCTGCCTAGATCTCTACATGTAAGATGCAGTTAAAAGTTGGTGGCAGTCTAAAAGCAGAGCACCTTTTAAATGAATAAACAAAACTTAAAACTTTAATTTTTCACTCATCAAAACACCTGGCTATATCTTATTTTGGGTTTCAAATGTCAATTATACCAATTTCAGATTATTTGTTTTGTCTTTAGGTCTGATCTTTTTCTTTAATTCAAATAATAGAAAAGGACCCTCATCGATGAAAAGCCCCAGATATTTATGTATGTTTGTATGGGGAACCGTAAGAGAAACCAATTTGGGTAAGTTTATGTTGTTCAATATACAATGATTCTTGATTTGTAGGCCATATGCTGGTGGAAATTGCTTGTGGTAGAAAAGTTTTTGACAGAGTGTTTCTTAAATTATTGGACTACAGTCAACAAATGTGTATGTTCCTTAATCTGTATTATATCTAAGTCTTTTGTATATTTTGTTCTACAGAAAAGAGGAAGTTAACACCATTAAAATCTCTTCTGTAAGTAAAACCATGCAACAAAATTAAGGAATCTTTAAGTATGATATATCTTTATATAGTGACCCAAACAGAATAAAAGGAGCAAAGAATCAAACCTAAAATCATCAAAGGGAAAAAAAGATTAACATTTAGAATTTTTATATTCTGATTGCCAACAGTGTAAAGTTAGATAAAAAGCTCAAGCTCAAGCAACAATGCCCTTTGTTCTCAGCAGAATATGAAACTTTTTCATTTATGATACATTTGAATAAAATGGATTGCTAGTTACCACCAAATTACATTTAGGACAAGCTTTGAATCAAATGTTTTTACTTATTTTCTTCCTTTTTCTAAAAAATGTCAAATATCCTAGCTATGCTGATATTAATTCATTTCTATGGTTTCTGTTTACAATATGATATGTGTGGTTTATTTTGCTTATCTTAGTTTAACACCTTCTTCTTATGGCAATTTGTTCTTTTCTCTTATTTGCCACAAACAGATTATCATACCTTTTCTTTTCTCTTAGTTACTATAAACAAATAGCCATTCCTCTAGCCTTAGCTGTTAACTTGTTCTAAGATGTCTTAGGGCCTGGTTTTCATCACTTTACTCCTATTTTTTAAGGTAACACTATTCACAGCTGAGCCTTTTGCAGCAGTGGCTGATATAATTCTTCCAATAAGAAACAAAACTTCCTGAAGTTCTTCCATAGTACTTGGGCATTAGCAACCTTTCCAAGACCATATGGTGCAGATGGTCATCCCATTTCATCTGGCACCTTCCCAAATTCAGTTCAAATTTAATACCAAATTATTCAAAGTCAATTTATTGCAAGAAGTTAATCTACCATTTTAGTAACAACTGGTGTGTGGTTATACATAAATTTAGAAATGTGATTATTAAGTAGACTCAAAGATGCATATTTTTTGTTATTCTATCTAAGGTAATATATTAATCTTTCCTAATTATTATGTGTGGAAGCTATTATAATATCAAAAATTTGTTTTCCTTTTTAGAAGTAACATTCATTATCACAAACTAAACCAAACCACTTAACATCAAAAGCAAATATCTAAAATATTTAATAAAAATATATAAAATAACACTGGATAAAACCTGTGGTAAACACTGACTTTGTCAAACATTATAATACTAGAAAAATACTTGAAGGATGACATTATGAGGTAAAATAAAGCATGTTCTGTTTTAACTCAGATTTTGACAACCTTAACCAAATCATCATTATAAGTTATACCCTCAAACAGGCTCATTTTTAACCATATATAAGCATCCTTAATAAATTATTAAAATAATTAATATTTATCCAGGGTTAAATTCTTAACTTGTTAGAATTTGAAAATTCAATAGATGGTGATTACACCTGATACATTCATAAAATTGTGCTATATCTGGAAACACAATGATGACAATTTTTTTTCATCTTCAAGAAACTCATAGCCTAAGGGAGAACACAAATGAATAAATGAACAATGACAGTATAATCCAATATGTTGAGAGCTATAATAGAAATTTTAACTTATGTTGTGAGTTTAGAGAAAAATAGCTTTTATTTCTGTCTAAGAAAGTGAGGCAAGACCTAACAAAAGGGAAGATAGGAGCTAGTTTTCATTGAACTCAAATATGCTAACTGCAGGAACATTAAATGGGGAAGATGAGCTACAAAGAAAAATGTGAAGAAATGATAATGTCTCGCACATAGGTTAGCCAGAGTGTCCTAGAAATAATGTTGGTAAATGTCATCATGTTGAGAGTTCAGCTATAAGCTACCCTTGGTATGACTGCCTCTGCATACATTTCGTTAGGCCAAGTGTCTAGCTGGGAGCCTTAAACTGACTAACATTAGCCACTCATGTATTTGCATTTCCTAGATAACAGACTTTAAATTCACAAGTAAATGTATGTTCTTGATATGACTTCACCAGTGGCCCTTATGATAAACAGTCTCCCTCGCCTCCTGGTGACTTCCCTTTGTGCACCCCATAGGTAAGGCTACTGAAGAATTTACCAAAACCCCACCTTTTCTTTTGGTTTGAATCTACCAATTCAGCCTTAGTCTGGGAACACCAAAGAACTCTGCCAGCAGACTCTAATAAAGAAGGCATGTGTCCTAGATTCTGTGACTCTGCCTGTACCCTGACTTGACTTCCACTTGTGGCCCTTTGAGGTCTGTCTTTATTTCCTCCAGGAACTCTGAGTAATAAATTTCTCTATTTCAAATCTGCTATGGTCTTCTGTTGAACTTTAGCTCACCATTCAACACCCCAGGCTCTATGTAACAAGCATTAATTTAACAATGTCATCACACACAGAAAAGATGTAGGGGTCTTTTGTGAAAGGTCTTTCATCTTATAGTAGAAGTGTTATGTTTTCTCTTTAAAAACAATAATTGAGTGAAAACCCTCAAACAGGAATGTGACATTATAAAATACCTTTTTTAACAAGAAAACTTTGGTAGTTCTGTTGGAAGAGGGATGGAAGACAGAATAGACACTTAGAAGGACAAACTAAGTTACTGATGTAATAGAAAATGTTAGGGAAGTAGAGAAATGATGTGTAATTGGAAATTAAAATGAAGAGAAATATTCTAGAGTTCTCCTCCTCACCTTTGGTAAAAGAATACTTGGTGCTTGTTCCATTTAGAAAGAAAAAGAAAGCATATGTGTTATTTAGTTTTGGGGTGATTAGTGATGGGATTATACTTGGGACATCCCTGACTTTTTTTACTGCACTGGATAACCTACAAAAAGAGAAATTACTAAAACATGGACAAAGGACTTGAATCAGGGAAATGAAAATCAAAACAATGAGATATTGCCTCATACCTGCTAAGATGGCCATTATCAAAAACAAAACAAAACAAAACAATGTTGGTGAGGATATGAAGCAATATAAACCTTTGTATACTGTTGGTGGAAATGTGAATTGTTACAGCCATTATGGGAAACAGCACAGAGGTTCCTCAAAAATTAAAAGTAGAACTACCATATGATATAGGAAACACACTTCTAGGTATTTATATAAAAGAACAGAAATCAGGATGTCCACGATATTTGCACTCCATGCTCATTACAAAATTGTTCACAATAGTCAAAATGTTGAAACAACTTAAATGCTCATCATACATAAAATGGCATATTATTCAGCCTTAAAAGAGAAGGAAATCATAGAATATATAACAATATGAGTGAACCTGGAGGGCATTATGCTAAGTGAAACAAGCCAATCACAGGAATACAAATGTTTGGTTCCATGATATCTGAAATAGCCGAACTCATAGAAGAATTCTATTCAAGTAGAATGGTATATGCTGGTGACAGAGGCCTGTAGGGGAGTAGGGAGTTACTAATTAACAGTTATAAAATTTCAGTTATGCAAGATAATTAAGTTCTAGAGATGTGCTGTACAACACAGTACCTAAAGATAATATTTTATTGTACACTTAAAATTTATTAAAAGGCTTAATCTAATATTAAATGTTCTTACTATAATAAAAATGGCATTATCTATTTTCTTATAACACTTATAATGGTACAGAATTAGACCTTTATTCTTTGGTATGAATAAACTAAACTTCATTAAAACTATGAAGCACATAATTTATCATGTAAAATTATTAGAGAGGTATGCATTTTTAAATGGAGTACATCTTGAAATATGCAAATATCTTTCTTTCAATATATGTATTCTGTATGCCAGAGAGAAAATATTTGAAAATTTTTATCAGCTTAAGTGGCTCTCCCCTACAACTTCCAGTCAACATACTACTCAATAGGGTATGGCACCTCTGACTTCAAGTGATAATTTAAAGATGAGTCATTCAGTCTTGCTAGAATCTATTAAAAAATTTCTGGAACTCGTAAAAAAATTACACATCTTTCTAGCTTTGCCAAAGTGTGTGACTACAGTCTTTATAATTTATAGTGAAACTCAACCCTAAGTGTTAAGATCATGCACTGCCTTTGTTCTGGTTTGGTTTCTTTCAATATTTCAGTTATAATGTATAAATATGGAATCGCCCTCTCTCTCTCACTCTCACTTTCTCCTCTCTCTTTCTCTGCTTATATTGCCCTTAAAAAACAAAGATAAGCCTGCTAGCCTAATGATTATTACTAAATGATACTAATTTGGCCTTATCCACGGTAACTTTTGGCCATCACTTAAACTACTGTTACATGTGGAAGTAACCTTGGCATCTATTTTTACAAAAAAGAAATCCAAATGGGAGGAAATAAATGCAATGAATTTACCTATTCTTTCACTTTCAATTGAAAATTTGTTTGAAAACAAGAGAAAGTAGGAAAAAGACAGTGAGTCAAAGAAAAAAAGCCATAATTTTATATTTCCCATGCTCAATGTAATATGTTGAAAAACTATGACTTTTATAAACTCCCCACTGATTACCCAAACATAAATATCTATTATTGCTTGTGTTTTTCCTTTCTAAGAGGCAGAAAGCCTATTATGAAAAAAGTAATTTTTAAAGGTGGTGTAAAATCTTAATTTTGGTTGACATAGACCTGCTATACAATTTAAGTGTAGAAATTTTAAGTGTTGTGAATAATATTGACTTCATTTGGTTCCAGAAGCTTAGAGCAGACACCAATACTTTGAGCTTTATTTAGTGTAGTTTTTCATTAATGTTTTTTATCATATTCATGTCCCTTAGGTGCCATTCCTACCCAGATTTTAAAATCAAAACTCATTTAGTGCCATAGCGACAGTGCTGTTTCATCACAACTCAAAAGTCATCCCTAAATATAAACTTAGAATCAATATGTCCTCTTCTTGTGTAATCACTGTGAGAACAGTTACCTCTATGTTTACCAACTCATATCTGATCACATGTGAAACGCTCACTGATGATACACAACTGGCAGGGACTTTGACTCTTCCTACTCTTTTATCTTGGGGTACAACTACCTCATCAAAAATAACAGATGATTGTTGATTAAAATCATTGTTAACAAGCATAACATTTATAAAGGCAAAACATTAATAGTGATCCAACATGCTCAAAATAAGAAAATTAAACTGATAAAAACTGAAAGAATACAAAATATATTTATACAATTAACTTAATGTTTATAGTTTTAGCACATTTTCCTTTATATTAAAGATGCTAATAAGAAAATTATTATTTTTATTTAATTTGTGTTTACTTTGTACATTTTTGGTGGTGTTACCAAAAAAAGAAAAACTGTGAACTATAAGCTCAAATAAACCATAATTATCTTTACATTTATTCATGTTTAGTTATACTATAAATAAATAAATTATATAAATAATACCTCTAAAAATATCTTTCCATTAAAAGGTTAAGCAATGTTTATTTTTTTTAATTCCTTTAATGGCTAGTGTTACTCAAAGGTATAATATTAGTTTTCTTTTTCTCTTAATCTCCTAGAGTGATACACCAAAGATTTCCATTATAATTTGTATGAATTATCTGTATTATCTGTTATGTATTATGAAAACTGAGGCTTTACAATGGAGCCCTTTTGAGAAGGTGCAGTTCAACCTCCATGTGCAATGCACATACTCTTGGAGTAATTTATAATTTGTTGCATGGTACTTCTAATATATATCTTTATATGTTTATATTTATACACATACATACAGAAATGACAGGGTAAATTACATTGAAAACTCTATTAAATTAATCTGAAATGCTTATGTATGTCTTCTTTTGGAGAGCTTTTGTGTAAGGGAAGTTTTATATTGATGTTTTTTATGAAAATTAGTGATATGAGTTGTCATCATTTCAACTGGACCAAAAACTGTAATAAATGCTTTCATTTGATTCTAAAAGGAACACTAAAATTTATCAAGTTCACATTTTTAAATAAATGAGGTAAGGATTTCTGTGATGGTGGGTAAGTTTAACTACAAAACTCAAGTCCTTGGCTACCATATTCTGTTAGTACCCTTGGAAAGATTGGTATTAGAAGAGTCAGGGAATTATAACAAAACTTGCCTTGGCAAGGTGGAAAAATTCTGCTTTTAGGGAATGGAAGGCAGTGCAAGACATTCCTAGAGCATATTTTGAGAACATTAGTTTGTCTAGTAGTTCAAAATATGAATGTGTGTATATACACATTATAATCATATATATATGATTTTGATAGTGCATATGCTAAGAACTCTAATTTGAATTCAAGTCAGCATGGTAATTATGCAAAAAGTTGGCACTAAATATATGCAGTCCAAGGTGGTGGAGAATTTTGTATCAGTAGGAAAGGAAATAAGGAACAGGGATTACCACAACTCTAAGTATTCAGGAAATATTTCAGAGCGCCATCCTAAAGCATTTAGTCCCAGGAAAGACTCTTGGAAATTTTAAGTCTATCCTGGAGAGAACATATTAAGTCATACTGATCAACACTTTGGACCTAGAGACAAAAAAAATTTATAAAAAATGAAGTTATGCTATGTGAATTAAAGCAGAGGAAGACAATATTGCATTGTGTGATTTACATGTGGAATCTAAAAAAATGTCAGATTCAGAAACAGAGAATCGAAAATAAAACTAGTTGCTGGAGCTTAGGGGTGGTGAGGAAAAAAGGGAAAGGATGGTAAAAGGGTATAAAATTTCAGTTATAAGATGAACAACCTTTCTGATGATCTAATATATAACATAATTGATAAACACTGCATTGCCTAACTGCAATCTGCTAACAGTGTAGAATATAAATAAATATTCTCACCAAAAAAAGGTAAATATGTGAGATGAATATGTTAATTAATTCCATGTGGGAAAATGTTCGCACAATGTATGTATATATCAAATCATCACATTGTACACTTTAAATATCTTTTGATTTTATTCTCCAATTATACCTCAATAAAGCTGGAAAAAGTGAAGCTGGATTGGATTATTATAAAACTCTTAGAATTAGTTTAACTGTCTATTGCTGCATGCACAAAACTTTACTCAAAATATAGCAGCTTATGGCAATAATTATTAGCTCACAGTTTCTTTGGGTCAGGAATCCAGGCATGGTTTTAGGTGGGTCTTCTAATTCAGATACTTCTGCCACAGTTGATAAGTTTAATTACAAAACTGAAGTTCTGTTCGGTGGTTGAGGGAAATAAGGAGAGATTAATAAAGTATGCACATATGAACCAATTAAGATGTCATCTGGAATTGTCATTTTTCCCAGTGTTTAAATGGGGAGAGATCTATTTCTAAGCTCACTCACATGGTTGTAGATATATATGTACATGATTGTATAGATATGCTTAATGCTGGGAACCAGTTATTAAGTAAATGTCTCTGAAATATCATTGGAAAATCATTTGTCTAATAGTTTAACTAGAAAATGTTCATAGGAAAAAAGATAACCCAAGTTACTTTATGTTCATTACAGTTTGTGCATTTTGTCTGAATGTCAACTTGGCTTTACATGAAATTCTAGACTAACATTTTTTTGAGTATCATATATGTTAATTATTGTCTATAGGCCTAAACATACTTGATGAAGAGTCTGATTTTTTAATATATTGTCCTTTTCTCAAAATAATTTTAGAAACAATTTCAAAGTTTAGGTGAAAGTGCTAAAAATGATAGCTTTTAAAAAGAGGGAGCAGAGAAGAATAATGAAGGTGTCTAATGCTACAAATATAAGAATATATGTGTTTTGTTTTGCTGTATTGTGCTAAGAACACAACAAGAAATCTACATTTAATAAATTTTTAAGTGCACAAAAACTATATGTATTTAAGTTGTAATAATGGAAACACACATGCAACACAAAATAAAAACATGGAAATACCTCATTTTCATACTGGTATATAGAATGAATCCAATTGTAATAAATCCTCAAAAATAATGGGACATTGATTCTTAGTAATTGATACTGGATGAATGAGTATTTCAGAACATTATGAGCAAATCTTAGTTTCTATTATAGTATGGTACAATTGTTTTTAGGTTAAATATATAAAATTTAATTCTAAAGAGATATTTACCAATGCATAAGCAAAATGTGAAACATGAAATGAAATTCTGCTAAATAAAAATAAAAGTCTTACATTCAAATGTAATTTTTAGAATCTGAGAAAATTAAAAGTATTGTTAATATTAAATATGGAGGGATAGTTAAATAAATAATGGTCTGATATAATGCGATTATTTTCAAAAAAGTACCTTCTATTGCATCTCCAACTCATTCCCCTCCTTAATTTCTGAGAGGGTAAATAAGGTCTCTGAGCCACACAATAATAAAATTTAAAACAATAATATTATGTTTCTGGAGTTATTGTGAAAATTAAATGCAACTATTGGTTATTAGTGATGTTAGTGTTGTTACTAAATAATAGTAATAATATTTGATGTAATAATATGCAAACATTAAAATGAGGCATTTAAACTACTTATTATTACATTTTAACTAAAAGTGAATTCATAAGACTATCAAAATCACATATATATGTAAATATATATGTGTGCATAACTAAAATGGAGGAAAATTCCCAAAATCAAGATAATGCTAAGTGCTATGATTTAAGGTGATTATTTTTCCAATTTTTAACAATTCTACAAAACAGGCATATGTATCATATGTAATATATTGAAATTACATATTACAGATAATTTTTCTATGCTGTAAATAATAATTTGATACATATGTGATATAGTCATATGTCATTGTGATGTGTATACTATAAAATATTATAACAATAAAAACATCTTTCCCTTAGGTAGCACTTTTTCCACTGCAGCCCTGCCAACCACTAATCTCTGTTCTGTCCCTCTAGTTTCAGCCTTTTCAGAATATCATATAAATGGATCATTGAAATCATGTTAAGTTTGGCTTCTTTAAGTTACAATAATGCATATGTGATTATTCATGTTATGTGCATAACTAGTTTATTACTTAGTATTATTAAGAAATTTTTTATTTATATTAACAACAGTTTGGTTATTCTTACCCCTTTTAAGGGCTATTTGAGCTGCCTCTAGTTTTTACAAGTTAAGCTATAATAAACATTTGGATACAAGAATTTGTATAAGCACACATTTTATTTCCCCTCACAAATACCTAGGTGAGAGAAAACAGTCATCTGATAAGTATATGTTTAACTTTGTAAGAAACCAGCAAATTGTTTTCCAAAGTGACTATATCAGTTTACATTCCCACAAGTAAATATGAGAGGATCAGTTCCTCAGCATCCTCATTTGCAATTATCAGTTTTTTCAAAAAGATTTATTCATTTTAATAGTTGTGTAGTAATTCTTCATTGTACTTTAAGAAAAAATTATAACTGGAAGTTTATACATATTTATTCCCTTCATCTTATTCTGCCCTTCACCACACCCTCACCTCTCTGGCAATCACCAGTTTGTTCTTTATATTTATTGAGTCTATTTATTTTTGTCTTTGTTCATGTGTTTTAGATTCCACATGGAAGTGAAGCCATTTGGTATTTGCCTTTCTCTGTGTGACTTTTTTCACTTAGCATAGATGCTCATCCATGTTCTTGTGAATGGCAAGATTTCATTCTTTAGTTTGCTTCTCTTTGAAGTGTGTATGTGATGTATTTACCCATTTTTAAAATTTGGTTGTTTGTTTTCCAGTTATTGTATCTTCAGAGAAAGTTATATATTCTACTTACAAATGCTTTAAGAGATGAGATTTTTCAGACATTTTCTCAGTACATAACTTGTTCTCTTAGCAAGAATTTTTAAGTTCTTAATTTTGTTCAAATCCAACTTATCAATATTTTATTTTATTAATTGCATTTTGGCATCATATCCACTGAAGTTTTGCCTTACCTGGGGTCTCAAAAAATTTTCTCCCGTATTTCCTTTCAGAAGTTTTATAGTTTTCTTGCCTTATATCTAAGTGTGATTCATTTTGAGATTTTTTTGTATATGTTGCTTTGTATGGATCAAGGTTATTTTAAACAATACGTATGCACAATTACTCAACCATACATTGAAAGAGCTATCTATCCTTCCTTAACTGGAATGCTTTAGCATCACTTTTAAAAATTGCTTCCCTATGCTTGCATTCCTCTATTTTTGGACTTTCTGGTCTGTTTAACTGATGTACAAATGTAACTTTTATTCAATAGCACATAATCTTTATTCCACCTTTATTCCAAAAGAGGGAGTGAAGTTCTGTTTTAAAAATTGAAATCAAATAGTGTGAATCCTTGAACTTTGTTCTCCTAATTATTTTAGCTTTTAGGTTTTTTTTTTTTTTTGGCTTTTCCATAAGAATTTTAGAATTAGCTAGTCAATTACTACATATATCTTACTATTATTTTGATTGAAATTTCACTGAAAATATTGGGGGCATGTGGGAAGAATGGACATCTTAACAATAGCCATTATTCCATGATATATTTCTCTAGTGATTTAGGCTTTTTTGATTTCTTTCATTAAGATATTTTCTGTTTTCAGCAATAAGACATTACAATTTTTTTTGCCAAATCTATGACTAAGAATTTCATTGATTGGTGCTATTGCAAAATGTTTATTTTTATTTCAATTTCCAAGATGACTGCTATATTTACAGATTTGATAAATTTTTGTATATGAAATATAAATCCTACTACTTTACTAAAATCACTTAATATAACTGGTACCTTTTCGGTAGAGTTTTTGGATTTCTATAAAGAAAACTGTGTGATCTGTAAACACAGTCCTTTTATTCTTTTAATTTTTTTAATGCTGTGTTGTACTGGTTAATATCAATAGTAAAATAGTGAATAGGAATGTTGGGAGCAGAAATGATTGTCTCCTGAAATATAATTAAAATCTCATTTCATAGAAACAACTTTTGGTAGTGTTGGTTCTATTTTTTTTTTAATTTTCTATTCTCTTCATTTCTGCTCTAGTCTTTATATTGTTCCTTCTACTTTTTTAGGATTTAGTTTGCTCTTCTTTTTCAATTTTCTTAAGGGAATGGTGTAGGCTATTGATTTCAGAGCTTTCTCCTAATATTTACAGCTTAAATTTTCCTCTATATACTTAATTCTATCATACCATTTTTGGCAAGGTGTGTTTGTTTCAATCATCTGAATTTTCACTCCCCTTTCTAATTTATTTGATGGGCTATTGGTTATTTAGGAAAATGTGTCTTAATTTCAGCAATTTTTAAATTTCTTAAATTGTTTTCTATTGTTCTCTAATTTCACTCCAATATTAATGACTATACTTTGTATTATTTCAATTATTTCACATTTATTGAGACTTATTTTATAGCCTAACTTATGGTCTATCCTAGAGAATTATCAAGTACAATTGAATTGAATGTATATTCTTTTGTTGTTTTAAAGAGTACTGCATAGTCTGTTAATTTAGTTGGTTGTTCTTCTATCCCCTTACTGGTTTTATACCTACTTGTTAAATCCATTATTAAAATTGGGATACTGAAACCTCCAACTATCATAAAATTGTCTATGTCTTTCTTTGATTTTATCAATATTTTTTTTTGTACAAAGTTATTATAAAACTTTATTGCAACTTCTCACAGCAGAACTGAGTTCACAATGAAAGGTCCAACTTAGAATCTTCGGGGGTGGCGGGGTCCCAAGGAGAAGGGCACAGGAAAGGAGGACAGTCACCTCCAGGACACCACACATTTTTACTTCATTTTGTGACTCTGCTGTTAAGTGCATATACGTATTTATAATTGCTTAGTATTCTTCATGGATTGACCTTTTTATCAAGTAAAATATCCTTTTGTTTTTCTAGTAACTATTGGTGTCTCAGAGTCTGTTTTACTGATAGTAATATAACCACTGCTGCTCTTATGGTTAATGTCTGATATATCTTTTTTTTATGCTTTTATTTTTAACTACTTGTCTCTCTGAATCTAACCTGTGACTTGTAAAGACAGCACAGAGTAGAATCATGTTTTTGTGTTTGTTTTTACCCTGTCTGTCAATTTCTGTTATTTGATTGTAGTGTGTAGTGTTAATCTACTTACATTAAATATAATTACTAATAATGTAGGATTTATGCCTGCATTTTGCTTTTTCTTTCCCATGTATTTTTTTGTATTCCTCAATTACTTCCTTCTTTTATATTAAAAAGATACATTAAAGTATGTCATTTCTTTTTCAACATGTTTTTGAATTATGTTCCTAGTGTTTTCCCGAGGGGTTACAATGATCAACAATCTAATTCATACTGTTACTAACTTAATTTCAATAGTATGCAACTCACTCTAAAATATATCTATATCCTTTCCCATTATGTCATTGTCATACAAATTGCATCATCATATAAACCCATCAAGATGGATTTATAACACTGCTTGTGTTCTTTTATCATTTATTAGTTCTAAGATTTTTTTTGGTGGATTCCTTGAGATTCCATGTAGAAAATGTTATCTTTAAATATTGATAGTTTACCCATTTCTTCCAAATCTGCATGACTGTTCTTTTTCTTAACTTCTTGCATTGGTTTAACTTCTAGTATGATGAATAAAAATGGTGAGAATGGGCATCGTTTGTTTCTATTCATATCGGTAAAGCAGTAATTCTTTCACTATTAAATATAATATTAACTGTATGTTATTTTGTGGCTTTTCTTTATAAAATTCAAGAATTGTCCTCTATCCTAGTTTTCTCAGAGGTTTTATTTTTCCTACTGTATTTTCTCTCTGTTGGTCAGATTGATCATTTCTATTGTTTTATCTTTCAAGTTCACTGTTTCTTCCCTCTTTCCCTTCAATCTATATATGAACTCATTCACTGCCCCTTTTAATTTACTGGCTATTATATTTTTCAGCTATAAAATTTTCATTTGACTCTCTTTTACATCCTAATTTTTTGTTAAAATTTATATTTCCTTACAGCAAAGGAAACCATCAACAAAACAAAAAAGCAATCTGTGGCATGGGGGAATATATTCACAAATGATATATCCAAAAAGGGGTCAACATTCAAAATATATTAAGAACTCATATGATTCAACACCAAGAAAACCCCAAATAACCAGTTTAAAAATGGGCAAAGAACCTGAACAGATGCTTTGCCAAAGAAAACACAGATTTCCAAGAGGCACATGAAAAGATGCTCCACATCACTAATCATTACTGAAATGCAAATCAAAATAACAATGAGATAGCATTTTACACCAATCAGAATGGCCACTATCCAAAAGACAACACATACAAGTGTTGGTGAAGATGCAGAGAAAAGGGAATCCTCCTTCACTGTTGAGGGGAATATAAATTGGTGTAGTCACTATGGAAAGCAGTATGGAGGCTCCTCAAAAACTAAAAATAGAAAGACCATATAATCCTATAATTGCACTTCTAGGAATTTACCCAAAGAAAACAAAATCCCTGCTTTGAAAAGATATATGTACACCTATGTTTACTGCAGAATTATTCAATAGCTAAGATATGGAAAAAAACAGTGTCCATTAATAGATGAATGGATAAAGAAGATATGGTACATATATACAACAGAGTATTATTCAGCCATAAAAAGAAAGAAATCTTGCCACTTGGAACAACATGGGTGGACTTAAAGTGTATCATGCTAAGTGAAATAAGCCAGGCACAGAAAGAAATATGCCATATGATTTTGCTTTTAAGTGGAATCTAAAAACAAAATAAAACAAAACAAAATTAACAAAACAGCAAAGGACTCATAGACACTGAGAAGTTACTGGTGGTTACCATGGGGGAGGGATTGAATGGGTGGGTGAAATAGGTGAAGGGGATAAAAAGGCACAAAATCTCAATCATAATATAAATTTGCCTCAGGGATGAAAGTACAATGTAGAGAATACAGTCAGTAAAACAGTCTATTTCTTTTATGGAATTTTGTGTTGAAATATTCATAGGTACTCTGAAAAATTTTTATCATGGCTGCTTTAAAATCTTTTGTAAAGGTACTCTAACCTGGGATGCAAGTAAATTATAATGTAAGTAAAGCATCCAGTAGATATTCAATGAATGTAATCTCATTTACATTTTATTTTATAGTCAATAAAACACTTCTATTTCTTTTATGAAATTTTGTTTTAAATGTGTTCATATGTACTCAATGTATTATTATCATGGCTGCTTTAAATACTTCTGTTAAGGTACTCTAACCTCTTCCTTATGTCTGTTTTCATTTAGTGATAATTTTTTCCAGCAGTTTGAGATTTTCCAGGATCTTACTATGATAAATGATTTTCAATCAAACTCAGAACATTTTCATATTATGTTGTGATAGTGAGATATTAATTTTTTTTAAGCTGGCTGTCTTTATGCTGCTACAGCAGGGAAGGGAAACACTGTCTTGTAATTTCCAATTAAAGGTAGAAATAGAGGTTCCTAATTCAGCCTCCATTGACAAATGAATGAGGTATCTGGGTAGAGGTGGAAGTTCCAGATAAACACATGGTCTTTATTAACAAAATGGTGTGAGTGGTAACTCCCGTGCAGTGGTTTGAATGCTGACTCTCCATTAGGTCCCCTCTGAGAGTGCCACAATGGGGAGGTGTAAGAATGCCTCCTTATTGCTTTGTGCCAGTGTAATTTCAGGTTTCCCTCATACTCTCCACTGAAATCATGGTGGTTGGAGGCTTTGATACTGTGGACTAGGTTGAATGTCTAGCCTCCCTATTTGGCCTTCTCTGACACCCTGTTGAGGATTCTGGGATCCTCATTTTAGACTCATGAGTGTGAAAGCTGCTCCCCATTAAAGTTTTGCTGGTGTAGAAGTCAGAATCTAAAAACAAAATAAAACAAAACAAAAGGAACAAAACAGCAAAGGACTCACAGACACTGAGAAGTTACTGCTGGTTACCATGGGGGAGGGATCTTCATATATATATATATATAATATTCTTGGTTTTTAGTTATACTTAATTAAAAGATAGGGGAAAGTATGTCTCTCCCTCTTCCTAGATGTCTAAGTTCTTGAAGGATAGCTTTCCTGGATATAGAATTCTTCTTTCAGCACTTACAATGTCAACCTTTTCGAGATTCAATTTTTTCTTTGGATTTAGACAATTCCACTATGATGTGGCTAGGTGTGGATAGCTTCATTTGCTACGTAGAGTTTGTTAAGCTTGTATAAGCAAATTTAAAGTTTTTCATCAAATATGGGATGTGTTTGGCCATTATTACTTAAAATATTTTATGCTCTATTTCTTAACATTTTCTATTTGTGGATGAAATATTGTTCTCATACTTTAATTTTTTTTTGATATACACTTTTATGAAGGTTTCACATGAAAAAACAATGTGGTGACTACATTTCCCCATATTATCAAGTCCCCACCCATATCCCAACGCAGTTACTGTTCATCAGTGTATTAAGATGCCACTGTTTGCCTTCTCTGTGCTACACTGTATTCCCAGAGGTGCCCCACACCATGTGTACTAAACAAAATATCCCTCAAACCCCATCTCCTTCCTTCGCAACACTCCATCCCGCACCCCTCCCCTTCAGTAACCACTAGTTCCTTATATGAGTCTCTGAGTCTGAAGCTATTTGTTCTTTCAGTTTTGTTTCATTGTTATACTCCACAAATGAGGGAAATCACTTGGCATTTGTATTTCTCCTCCCAGCTTATTTTACTGAGCATAATATCATCTAGCTCCAACCATGTTGTTGCAAATGCTAGGGTTTGTTTCTTTCTTATGACTGAATAGTACTCCATTGTGTATATGTACTATATCATCTTTATACATTCATCTACTGACGGACACTTAGGTTGCTTCCATATCTTGGCTATTGTAAATAGTGCATATGTCTTTTTGAGTCTGAGAAGTTGTATTCTTTGGGTAAATTCCAAGGAGTGGGATTCCTAGGTCAAATGGTATTTCTATTTTCAGTTTTTTTGAGGAACCTCCATTTTGCTTTCAACAGTGGTTGAACTAGCTTACATTCTCACCAGAGTGTAGGAGGGTTCCCCTTTCTCTGCATACTCGCAAGCATTTGTTGTTCTTAGTCTTTTCGATGCTGGCCATCCTTACTGGTGTGAGGTGATACCTCATTGTGATTTTAATTTGCATTTCCCTGATGATTAGTGATGTGGAACATCTTCTTATGTGCCTGTTGGCCATCTGAATTTCTTCTTTGGAGAACTGTCTCTTCATACCCTCTGCCCATTTTTTTAATTGGGTCACTTGCTTTTTGGGTGTTGAGGCATGTGAGTTCTTTATATATTTTGGATGTTAACCCCTTGTCAGATATGTCATTTACAAATATATTCTCCCATACTGTAGGATGCCTTTTTGTTCTTGTGAACATACAGAAACTATTTAGTCTGATGTAGTCCCATGTGTTCATTTTTGCTTTTGTTTCCTTTCCTCGAGGAGATGCATTCAGGAAGAAGTTGCTCATGCTTATAGTCAGAAG
This sequence comes from Manis javanica, assembly GCF_040802235.1. NCBI lineage: Eukaryota > Metazoa > Chordata > Mammalia > Pholidota > Manidae > Manis > Manis javanica. The sequence goes on from NC_133157.1 coordinate 55,766,559, forward strand.
ATTTTTGCCTATGTTTTCTTCTAAGAGTTTTATGGTTTCATGACTTACATTCAGGTCTTTGGTCCATTTCTAGTTTAGTTTTGTGAATGGGGTTAAACAATAATCCAGTTTCATTCTCTTGCATGTTGCTGTCCAGTTTTACCAACACCAGTTGTTGAAGAGGAGGTCATTTCCCCATTGTATGTCTATGGCTCCTTTATTGCACAATAATTGACCATATATGCTTGGGTTTATATCCGGACTCCCTAGTTTGTTCATTTGGTCTATGGTTCTGTTCTTCTGCCAGTAATGAACTGTCTTTGGAGTAGAGCTTGAAGTTGGGGAGCATAATCCCCTGAGCTTTATACTTCCTCCTCAATATTGCTTTCATTATTCGGGTTCCATGTGAAGTTTAGAATGATTTTCTCTAGTTCATTGAAGAATGCTGTTGGTATTTTGATAGGAATTGCATTGAATCTATAGATTGCTTTAGGCAGGATGGCCATTTTGACAATATTAATTCTTCCTCTCCATGAGCACAGAATGTGTTTCCATTTTTTGGTATCTTATTTAATTTTCTCTCATGAGTGTCTTGTAGTTTTCAGAGTACAGTTCTTTCACTTCCTTGGTTAGGTTTATTCCTAGTTTTTTTTTTTTTTTTGATGCAACTGTGAATGGAATTGTATCCTGATTTCTCTTTCTGCTAGTTCATCGTGAGTGTATAGAAATACAACAGATTTCTGTGTATTAATTTTGTATTCTGCAACTTTGCTGAATTCAGATATTAGATCTAGTAGTTTTGGAGAGAAGTCTTTAGGGTTTTTTATGTACAATATCATGTCATCAGCAAACAGGGACATTTTAATTTCTTTCTTGCCAATCTGGATGCCTTTTATTTCTTTGTGTTATCTGATTGCTGTGGCTAGGACCTCTAGTTCTATGTTGTATAGAAGTGGGGAGTGTGGGCATCCTTGTCTTGTTCCCAATCTTAGAAGAAAAGCTTTCAGCTTCTCGCTGTTAAGTATAATATTGGCTGTGGGTTTGTCATATATTACCTTTATCATGTTGAGGTGCTTGCCCCCTATACCCATTTTGTTGAGGGTTTTTATCATGACTGGATGTTGAATTTTGTCAAATGCTTTTTCAGCATCTATGGAAATGATCATGTGGTTTTTTTCCTTCTTTTTGTTGATGTGGTGGATGGTTCTGATGGATTTTCAAATGTCGTACCATTCTTGCATCCCTGGCATAAATCCTACTTGATCATAATGGATGATCTTTTTGTTGAATTTTTGAATTTGGTTTACTAATATTTTGTTGAGTATTTTTGAATTTATGTTCATCAGGGATATTGGTCTGTAATTTTCTTTTTCTGTGGTATCTTTGCCTGGTTTTGGTATTAGAGTAATGCTGGCTTCATAGAATGAGTTTGGAAGTATTCCTGCTTCTCTTACTCTTTGTGAAACTTTAAGGAGGATGGGTATTAGGTCTCCACCAAATATTTGGTAAAATGCAGCACTGAAGCCATCTGTTACAGGGATTTTGTTCTTAGGTAGTTTTTTGATTACCAGTTCAATTTTGTTGCTGGTAATGGTCTGTTCTGATTTTCTGTTTCTTTCTGGGTCAGCCTTGGAAGGTTGTATTTTTCTAGAAAGTTGTCCATTTCTTCTAGGTTATCCAGTTTGTTGCCATATATTTTTTCATAGTCTCTAATAATTCTTTGTATTTTTTGGTGCCCATAGTGATTTTTCCTTTCTCATTCCTGATTCTGTTTATATGTGTAGACTCTCTTTTTTTCTTGATAAGCATGGCTAGGGGGTTACCTATTTTGTTTATTTTCTTGAAAAACCAGCTCTTGCTTCATTGATTCTATCAATTTATTCTTCTTGATTTTATTTATTTATGCTCTAATCTTTATTATGTCCCTCCTTCTACTGACTTTGGGCCTCATTTTTTTCTTCTTTTTCTAGTTTAGTTAATTGTGAGTTTAGATTGTTCATATGGGATTGTTCTTCTTTCCTGAGGTAAGCCTGTATTGCAATTTATCTTCCTCTTAAGATGGCCTTTGCTGCGTCCCACAGATTTTGTGGTGTTGAATTATTGTTTTCATTGGTTGAATTATTGTTTCATTATACTGTTTCATCTCTGTTTTGGTTTGGTAATTGATCCATTGGTTATTTAGGAGCATGTTTTGAAGTCTCCATATGTTTGTGGGAATTTCATTTTCTTTGCATAATTTATTTCTAGTTTCATACCTTTGTGGTCTGAGAAACTTTTTCTCTCTCTTCTTCTTCTCATACCCCTATAATAAGAGTATCGTCCCATTTGGATTGGTCACACAGTTCTCTCAATATTCTTTCATTCTTAGAGATCCTTTTTTCTCTCTGTACCTGAGCTTCTTTTTATTCCACTTCTCTAATTTCTAATTCATTTATTGTCTCCTCCACTGTATCTAACCTTCTTTTAATACCCTCCATTGTGCTCTTTAACGAATGGATCTGTGACTGGAATTCATTACTGAGTTGTTGAACATTTTTCTGTACCTCCATGAGCAGGTTAATTATTTTTATTTTGAAATTCTTTTCAGGGAGATTCATGAGGTTGATTTCATTTCAATCTTTCTCTGGTGTTGCATTCATAATTTTACTTTGAACCAGGTTTTTTTGGCATTTCATATTTGTATATGGCGCCCTCTAGTGTCCACAAGCTCTACTCTCTGGAGCTGCTCAGTCCCTGAAGCAATGTTGGGGGTCACAGGGGAGTGGTATTGGTGTCTGGGGGAGGAAAGAGCTGTTTGCTGCTTCCTTGATGCTATGCCTGCCTCCACTGCCAGAACCAGTGGGCCGAGCACACACGTATTAGCCTCTATACTTTGTGTTTGTAGTTGCTGTAGATTTGGCTTCCCTCTGGCTGCCTTAATGCCAGGATAGGGATTGCCAGTTTGTGAGCCAGGTTGAGCTGGCCAGGACAAAGTCACACTAGGCTGTGTATCATGGAGGGGATCCTTCAAGCTGTGTAGCCAGCCAGAGAGATGCAGCACCTGAAGATTGAGAAAAGTTCCCAACCTGTTGGGCAGAGTGCACCCGGACAATTTTGTCTACTTGTCCTTTCTCCTGATCAGTAAGCTCTGTGCAATCCTTGCCCCTTTAGCAGCCCTCTTGCTGTTAGGAAGTCTCTCAGACTGCCACCTTTCTTTTGTCCCAGAGCAGCCTGATATGGATCTCTGCTTTCCACAAGTGACTGGAATCTCAGTCTCTCCAGGAATTCTGCCTGTATTAGCTTTCCAACCCCCTAATCAGGAGAGTACCATGAAAGCACCATGAAATGTAGGTTTGTGCTCCCACAGCAGATCTCCGGAGACAGATATTCAGCAGTCCCAGGCCTCCACTCCTTCCCTGATCCATTTCTCTTCCTCCTGCTGGTGAGCTGGGGTGGGGGAAGGTCTTGGGTCCCTCCAGGCCATGGCTTTGGTATGTTACCCTGTTCCGTGAGGTTTATTCTTTTCTCCAGGTGTATGCAGTTTGACATAGCCCTTTCCTGTTGTTCTTTCAGGATTAGTCATATCAATTTATAGTTTCACATTATATGTGGTTTTAGGAGGAAGCCTCTGTCTCACCTCTCACTGCCATCTTTAATGCTCTCTGTTAAACCATTTTTAAAAACTCTCATACTTTAATTCTTTAGACTTGGTTTCCTTTAGTTCTTTGAATATATACATATATGTTTCTTTTTTTGAGAGGGCATCTCTCATATTTATTGATCAAATGGTTGTTAACAAGAAAATTCTGTATAAGGGAATCAATGCTCAATGCACAATCATTAATCCATCTCAAGCCTAATTCTTGTCAGTCTCCAATCTTCTGAAGCAAAATGAACAAGTTCTTACATGGTGAACAAATTCTTACATAGTGAATAAGTTCTTACATGGTGAACAGTAAATGGGCAGTAATCACAGAAACTTTCGGTTTTGATCACGCATTATGAACTATAAACAATCAGGTCAAATATGAATATTCATTTGATTTTTATACTTGATTTATATGTGGATACCACATTTCTCCTTCTATTATTATTATTATTTTATTTTTAATAAAATGCTGATGTGGTAGGTAGATGCAAGATAAAGGTAGAAAACATAGTTTAGTGTTGTAAGAGAGCAATTGTAGATGATCAGGTGTGTACCTGCAGACTATGTGTTAATCCAAGCTAGACAAGGGCATTAAAACATCCACGGATGCAGAAGATTTCTCTCAAAACAGGGGGAGTGAGGTTCTAAGCCTCACCACTGTTGATCCCCAATTTCTCACCTGATGGCCCCCCTGCGACTGTGCTTGTCTTAGGTTGTTCCTCCCTTGAGGAATCTTACCTGTCTCTGGCTAACCAGTCATCTTCCGGGGCCATACAGGGAGATGTAAAGTTGGTAAGTGAGAGAGAAGCCATATTGTTTGAAAAGGTTAGCTTTTTACTTCTTTGCAGATTTATGCTCTGTGGCTTCTATGCCCAGCATTTGTCTTGAGGTATCTTTACCACTTGGAGGAATTACGATACTCGGTAAATTCGATGTGAGGCACGAATTCTATTTAAGGGTTGTAATTAGGAAGGAAGAAGAAAAGCTATAGAGGTAGCAGACGGAAGAAAACATGGGAGGATTGATTATTTCTTTGACATATCTTCTTGTAGAGTAACTTAAGCATATATAGGTTTTAAACTACTAACTAAATTGCACACACACATTAACATAATAGGAATACAGTTACATAACCAAAGCTGATCTGTAATTACCAGCCATCTCCAGTGAAGCCAAGAAAACCAGTTAGGCACCCTAGGCATTTGTGAAAATTTGTCTATGATATGATGGATATTGTCCAACTGTACTTGAACAGTCTGAGGGAAATCAGACAAATTAAAACAACCCATTCCTGGGAACTGTTCACATCCCATATGTTCTTTTAACAGTACATAGTCTGTAGTCGTAAGATTTTGGAGCGCTACAACTTGCACTTCTCCTAATTCTTGGTTGAGTTCCAACAGTATAGATCCAGTCAAATTTGTTGTTTTACTGAAAGCACAGGCCAGCTTAGATATCTCCTTCTTCATTCCCATGGCAAGTCCAGGAACCGGTGGGATGGATGCAGCTACAACTGCAGCATCGCCTGGATCTTTGTTGAGGTTTTTTGATGATCATCTTCTGGTATGAGTCTTCCAGAGAGTGCTCAAGTTGGAAGTTCTTCTTCTTATCATATCTTAGTTCATTTTCTGGGTAGCCAAATTAGGCTTTGATCCTCTGTATAAACACAAACAGACCCTTTGCCCACACTTTGATATGCCCTTTATACCATTGTGTAGAACTCATTGGAGGTCACCACACAGGAACTAGATTTTTTTTTTCTAAGAGAAAGGAATATTATCAGAAAAATGTACCTCCACAGCCGATCATCTGACACCTTTTAAGTGATCAAAATTAAGGTTATTTAAAGCATGCATTAATCGTTGATTTACAGTTAGTTTTATCCTATCAAGGAGTAATACCCCTTTTCTTTCTTTTTTTTTTAATCTTTAATCTACACTTACATGAAGAATATTATGTCTACTAGGCTCTCCCCTATACCAGGACCCCCCTATAAACCACTTTACAGTCACTGTCCATCAGCATAGCAAAATGTTGTAGAATCACTACTTGTCTTCTTTGTGTTGTACAGCCTCCCCCCTTTCTCCCTCCCCCCCATGCATGCTAATCTTAATACCCCCTTTCTTCTTCTCCCCCTTATCCCTCCCTACCCACCCATCCTCCCCAGTCCCTTTCCCTTTGGTACCTGTTAGTCCATTCTTGGGTTCTGTAATTCCACTACTATTTTGTTCCTTCAGTTTTTCCTTTGTTCTTATACTCCACAGATGAGTGAAATCATTTGGTATTTCTCTTTCTCCACTTGGCTTATTTCACTGAGCATAATACCCTCCAGCTCCATCCATGTTGCTGCAAATGGTAGGATTTGCCCTCTTCTTATGGCTGAGTAGTATTCCATTGTGTATATGGACATTTAGGTTGCTTCCAATTCTTGGCTACTGTAAATAGTGCTGCGATAAACATAGGGGTGCATCTGTCTTTCTCAAACTTGATTGCTGCATTCTTAGGGTAAATTCCTAGGAGTGGAATTCCTGGGTCAAATGGTAGGTCTGTTTTGAGCATTTTGATGAACCTCCATACTGCTTTCCACAATGGTTGAACTAATTTACATTCCTACCAGCAGTGTAGGAGGGTTCCCCTTTCTCCACAGCCTCGCCAACATTTGTTGTTGTTTGTCTTTTGGATGGTAGCCATCCTTACTGGTGTGAGGTGATATCTCATTGTAGTTTTAATTTGCATTTCTCTGATAAGTAGTGATGTGGAGCATCTTTTCATGTGTCTGTTGGCCATCTGTATTTCCTTTTTGGAGAACTGTCTGTTGAGTCTGAATATATTTTTAATAGCTGATTTAAAGTGTTTAGTGAGTCATTGGTCATTTTGGGAAGAGTTTCTATTGACTTTTTCCATCTTTCTTCTTTCTTTAGATGTTTTGTAATTTTTTTTGTTGAAAATGAACACTTTAAGTAACACAATGCAGCATCCCTGGAAATCAGTTCTCCTCTATTCCCCAGTGGTTATTGTGGTTATTTTTGTGATTATTGTTTGTGATTTTTCTTAATTAACTTTGTAACATCTGTATTATTTATTGTCCATGACCATTAAGGTATATGCTTGATTATATTAATAATAAGCTAATGATTAAACTTAGGTCTTGCTTCAATGCCTTGAACTGATAAATCTCTGAGACTATGGCAATATGCTCCATGTGCACACTGGCAAACACTTGCAACTTCCTTGCAATTTAAAATTCTGCTTTTGCTTTAATTTCTCCTTACAAAAGATTAGCCTGGACTTACATATTGAGTGAGACCTAATCAGATCCTTCTCAACTTGTGTACAGACCTCTACATTCATCTGGATTTTTAGATGGCCAGGAATAGATTGGAGCTTTTCAAGGACTACTATTGGCATCTCCTTCCCAGCTTTTCATTTCAAGCTTCTTGATCAGTTTCTAGTTTATCCAAATTTTCACTGCTGTCTCAAACAGTTGCATTGATAATTAATTGCTACTGTTTTTGTTTAAGGTCCCAGGGTAAAGGCTGCACTGAGTGGTTCTGAATAGGGCCAAATAAAAAAAAAAAAAACCAACAGTTGTTTCCACAGAACTACCAGACAGGTGAAATAATAAAAACTATCTAATATTGGGACTTTGGGGAGATCTTGAAACATATTCTACTTTAGTGAGTGCTGGTCTCCCAGGTTTCATGACTACCATAATTGTAAGGTTGTTGCTTTTGAAGGTTATTGTGGAGTAGGGATATGGTGATGGAATAGAGAAAACTAAAATACCACAAATCTCACCATCCTTAATAAGATACAATTTTTGTTCTTAGATAAATGTTCCTCAGATTGTTGCAAGTCTTTGGTTAATTTCCTGAATTCCAACAAATTGATTTTGACCATTTTTTTTCAATGTTCTTTTACTTTTATGGAGCAGCAAGTTTCTGGAGATTTTTACTCTATCACTGCAGAAATCTCTTCAATATTATTTCTTAAAAAAATCAGTATAATTTTCTGGGGAAACCTGGTGAGGAAGGAATATTTTTTTACCCTAAACATTTTTATTACAAATTCAATTTCCTTAATCCATAAATAACTACTCATGTTATATATTTTTCCTTGTGTACACATTCATAGGCTTTTTAAAATTATTTATAGTTGTCTTATTTTTTAAATGTCTTAATGGTCTGTAGCAGTGCTTCCTTTTTTATTCCTGACATTTGCAGCTTGTTATCACTCACTTTTCTCTCATTGGTGAGTCTAACTAGAGCATTTCAGTTTTATTGATATTTAAAAATTAGTAGCTATTTATTCATTTTTGCTATTTTCCCTATTATTTTCTTGCTATCTATTTTATTGATGTTGTTCTTGTATTTAGTGTTACTTTATTCCTGTATTTTTGGAGAGCAATAAGTTTTTTTTCCCCTGGGCTTCTTATAGGGAAGCTTAGATCACTATGTCTTCAGTTTTCATTAAGTACTGCTGTGTTATTTTTCCTCAAATTCTGGTATGTGTGGTAATCACTTTTGTTTGGTTTGCTGTGTTTTTGTTTCATTTATGACTTCCTCCTTGACCCTATGGGTTACTTAGAAGGATGCCATTGAATTTTAAAATTTAGGAATATTCTTAAATATTTTAATTACTGAAGACATTAAAATAGTTAGAACTGTATCCAATAGGTTCAAAAATCTAACTTGATAAATAAAGGGTATAAAAATAATTAAAACTAATTTCTAAAATTGAAAACTGAAAAATATATGTTGGATGAGATTAATGGCCCACCAGATACTGAAGAAGAAAAAAAGGTTGATAAACATGATAAAAATAGCAATAGCAAGTATCCAAAATGAAATAACAAAAGAAAAACAAATAGCAAAAAGAATGCATGAGCAATAGTGAAATGTATGACAACATCAGGTGGCCTAATATAAATACAATTGACATCTTGTGAAAAGTGAGAGATAGGAATAGTGAGTAAATCTTTGAAGAAATAATGGCTGAATATTTTTTTAATTTAAAATTTTTTCCTGTAATATCATCTACTTAAACCTTTAACATATTTTTGAGTTATGATAACTATCTTAATGTCTTTGTATGGTAATTCAAATATATGTTTCAGTATGAATTGGTATCAATGGATTGATTTTTCCTTGCTTTTCTGGATATGTGATAACTTTTTTTCTGGATCCAGGCATTGTGAATTTTACCTTGATGAATGCTGGATATTTTGGTATTTTTATAAATTGTTTTTGATATTTGTGCTGAGATGCAGCTAAGTTACATAGAAACAGTTTGATTTTTAGGTCATGCTTTTAAAACTGTTAATCGGTACTAGAGTAGTGTTTAGGACTAATTATTCCCCATTTCTGAGGCAAAATTCTTCTGTTTATGCTATCCAATGCCCCAAAAACTGAGAGTTTTCCAATCTACCTGGTGGAAACAGGCACTATTTCTGATTCTATATGTGCCAGATATTATTCTCTTTCAGCACTTAAGGTGGTTCCTTTCTCATTCTTGAGTAATTCCCTTTCATGCATACACTTAAGCATATTATTTTGTATACTCTAGTGGGGGTCTCTGCAGAAATCTGTACTTCTTTCTTTATGCAGCTCTATTACACTCTGACACTCTGTCTTACAAATTCTAGCCACTTCCAAATTTTTCAGATAAGATTTTCCCAACTTTAGCTCCCTCTTCAAATCAGATACTAAGCTGGGCTCTGCCTGGGTTTTCTCTCCCTGTGCTGTAGGCTGGGAGCTTACTCAAAGTAGTACAGAGCTCATCTCTTGATTGGCTGTCTTTTTTTAAATTATTTTTTCATTGAAGTATAGCTAATATACAATATTAAATTCAAGTATACAACACAATGATTCATAAGTTACACACAGTAGTCTTCACCTCAACTAGTGCAGTTACTGTCAACATAGAAGGATGTTACAGAACCATTGACTATATTCTGCATGCTGTACTTCCTTCCCCATGACCAATTTATATTATGATTGAGATTTTGTGCTTCTTTATCCCACTCATCCACCTCAACAACCCACTCCAACTTCTCCCCCATGGTAACCACAAGTCCCTTCTCAGTGTCTTACATTTTGTTTTGCTTTTGGTTCCACATATAAGGTGTTTTGTTCATTTTGCTTTGTTTTTATAATCCACATATTATAAAAAATCACATGGCATTTGTCTTTCTCCACCTGGCTCATCTCTTTTGTTTCCTGTCTCTTAGGGATTATCATCCTCCTTTGCAATTGTTGTCTCTCTCTCAGTTCTCCCTTCTCTCTAGGCCTTCACCACAAGAGAGGGCTTCTCTAGTCCTCCTGACACTCTACTCCCAATCCTGCTTGCATAAACTGGGTAAGGAAAAGAGACTGCAAGTGGGTGTGAATTCTCCTGTCTCTGGCTACAAAGTGTTCTATAATCTGCTATTACATGCTTAGTCTTTAGCAATTTGTTAAAATTTAGAAACTTCCTAGCTTGTAAAATAGGGCTTGTCTCTGTTTCAGATAGTTAAGTACTTGTATCACATTTCTTCTGGCAGGAGACTGCTTTTCCTTGTAATTTAACTTAGTTGATTGCTGTGTGACTTCAACTTGGAAAGGTTCAAGAAAAATTGTGATTTTGCTTCTCTGAAACACTTTATGGGAAGACACCTTCTAGTTTTCTCCATTTTATGTTAAAAGCTTATGTTTAATGATTTTAGCATTTCTCTTTTTGTGATGGGGGTCAGGAATGATGGTAAGAAATAAGCAGCATAAATTATAGAGCTGCCTAACAAACTTACATTTGTCTTTAGTGTTTGTATTATTTTGTTAGAGTTGCCATAACAAAATACTGTAGACCTGGTGGCTTAAACAACAGAAGTTAAGCAGGTTAGGTTTATTTTAAGGCTTCCCTTTTTGCTTGTAGGCGGCCACCTTCTCACTGTGCTCTCACAGGGTTTTCCCTCCATCTTTCTGTGTCCCAGTCTCCTCTTCCAGGGATACCAATCATACTGGATTAGGGCATACCCACATGATCTTGTTTTTTCTTAATTACCTCTTTAAAAGCCCTACCACCAAGTACAGTGGCATTTTGAGTACTGGAGGTTAAGACTTCAGTGTCTGAACTTGGGTGAGGACGCAATTCCATAATAGTATTGAAAGTATCAATTTTGCAACTTAGATTTAATTTTTTATGTTGTACATTTAGTTAATAAAATACTTTTAAAAACATCTGAATTTAAAAGACAGGTTACTTTTGAATGTTTAAGAGTCAATTATTATGTACATGTGCAACACCAGAAAAATACCAAGGAAATAAATTAGCTGTGAAATAAATATTAGCTTTTTTAAGTCATTACCTACTTAGCTACTAGTTCAGTATGTATATCCAGTCAGTTCAGATATAAACTAAATAATATTTCAGCTTAAATATTCCATCTGTTATTTTTATATTGGAAGATGACATTCCCTTAGATTAGAATGCTTTTTAATAATTTTAAAGATGACAAAAATTTACCCATTGCATATTTGTAATTATGGGTTATGTATGTGTTACAAAAAGAATTTCTGTAGACCAGAAGAATCATATAAATTGGAACTATAAAAAGTTCTAGGCCTCAGAGGTAATTTAGATCCACCAGTGATGGTTTCTTTCTTATATATTACTGTCAATGACGTTTATCTCAGTTTAAAATGCAATATAGCTATTCCCTGAAAAGCAGCTTAAAACGTTGTTTCTGTGTGGCATATTATTGTTCTAGTTATCATACCTCATATCATTTTATTGCTTATTTGGCTTTACTTATAATCAGTGTTTACATATGTACACGCATATACAAACATACAGACATTGTGTGTGCACAAAAACACACACAAATACATACAGATACATAGTCTCCTTTTGCTCCTTCTATCTGTGATTCATAAAGGTATTCTCTGATTTTTCTTTCCCTCCATAATCAGTGGTATGGGAGATAGGAAGGCATTATCATGTACTATTCCAGTCCTTAATGCCATAATAAAATTCACCACAGTTTAGAGCTTCTTCATGCTCATATTAAATCAGTCTTCTAATACTGCACTCTAAATTTATATCTTTCTCGTATGTTTTCTCTCTCATAGATTTTTCATTATTTCTCAAGGCTTAGCCAATGACAGCTACTTAAATTTTATAGCCAAAGCAGAAGTTTCAGGAAGTCTCCCCAACCCTTTAACTTTCCTAAACTCTCTCTCTCTGTGATTTGTAGCACCACACTTAATAAGCAGGTTAGTGGAGAAGAAGGGAAACTATAGTAAAAAATAATGGGTCAAATTATTTCCAACCAGGAGATCCCTTTCATTCTTCCAAAGTATAAATAAACAACATCTTTGAGTCTCCTGCACAACAGATTTTGCCTCTGCTCCATCAACCAGTGAAGTCAAAGAATTGACACATGTGTACTTATTTCTAGCAGGTAATAGTAATTTTTTATTTATTTGCCAATATTGGTTCAAGATCATGCACAGAGGTAAAGCAGAAACTGTCCATATTAAGTAATAATACCTAATATGCATGTATTTATGAAGAACTGGTTGCAAGTACATATCTAAGTACTGTACTATAAATAATATTGAAACCATACGTTATGGAATGAAAAATAACAAATTCTCAAAACGATTTGCTTTGAATGTGACTATCAAAAGTCCTGTGCTTTTCCCCAAAACAAAAGGGTTTAAGCTTGTTGATTCTGATTTGAAGTGGTCTTCTATATCAGTCAGATATATATATTCCTATATTCATACAGAAATTACCAAGATATATTTTAAAAAGTAAGCTGAATACTAGAATATGTATTTCAATACTTACTTCATTATCTACTATGTGTTAAAATATCTACTTGAGAGATTACAATGATGTATAACCCTTGCTTTCACAACCAAACAATAGAAGAGTTGTAAAGATCATAGTTACACTGATAACATGAAAAAATAATGGAAATCATCTGTACTCCAAGAAACAACTTTGGAATAAAAACAAAACAAACTGCCATTTTTTCTGTGGCATAGTTCTATCGGTTTACTGACAGCCACTAAAATCCCCTTACTCTGTAATTTCTCTTGCCCTCAAAAGCCATTAGGTAAACAATGACCCAAATATAATTGTTTTCCTTGATTTTCTTTATATGATTGTTATATGTTCCCATGCCCTTAAGGAACATTGTATTAGCTGTGGAAACAACACACAGGCACAAATTTAAGTAACATAAAGCAGTTTATGGATATGAGCCTCTGTGAAAGGTTTGGACAATATCACTATTGAATTCAGTATTTTGGTGATAAGAATGGCAAAAAGAACTAACAGCCTCTGTATTTCCTCAAAGATGAGAGATTATTCAGGACTTCAGTTACTATAATAATTCATGGGAATGGGAGTAGAAACCAAGTCTATAGGAGAAAGGAACAATAGGGGAATCAGGAGTTGAGCATAGGTACCTGACTGCTAGCTAGTGAAAGCACAAGACCAGGACCCCAACTCTATTCCAAACCCTGGACAAGGAATTTCATCTCTCCAGGTCACAGTTTTCCCATGTATAAATGGAAATTTGAACTTGACTAGACTTCTTTACTTTATATTTATGGGGCTTTAGGAGCCATAGAGTATGTTAGGAGGAGGCCACAGTGCAGACCTCAAATCCTTGACACTACTAACACCAGTAGAGAAAGTCTATCATCATCTATCATGTGTATCAAAATATACATCTGTTTGGAGATCCAAATATGATTATGTTTGAAAATTGTTATATTAAAAAAAGATTGTATTAAAAACAAGTGGGTTTATCCCTATCAGCTATGATGTTTTAAGTTCTTGTCATTGAAAAAATTCACTGGTAATGGCAAGAAATAATTCTTCTCACCATTAGAAAATTCTGAAGACAAATTAACTGTAGATTCACAGTAACAGCTTGTACTCCCACTACTAAAGCCCCAGTCTTAATGTCACCCATATTAGCAAACAGGTTTGCGGCCATAAGGTAGCTATGCCAAAGAAAGGTGAATCAATTTAGCTGAAACTTTGAAAGGAAGAAACATTTATCTCTTTTGCCCTCTTTTCTTCACTCTTCAGTCCTGGTTTTAGGCCTCTACCAGTTGACAACACATGCTTCCTCAAGTGGTATCTTCACCCCTCTCTTACACTGTGGCTTCTGATGCTAACTCCAGGGTATGAATTGGATGCCTCTTGACCCTTCTTATATCACTGTTGCCAATGGTCATTCACAAGTTTGCCAATGTTTCTCTTGATGCTCAAGAACATTTTCTAGCCAGATTAAAAAGCTTTTAAACCGTAAATTATGGCAGAGTATTTTTATTTGGCACATGCTTCTTTGTTGCTAGGTAAGATGATAATACAAATACTCATACATGGACTAACATCTGAAAATTTCTTCAGTACTGAGTCAATCAATGTAAATTTAAGTTTCTCAAATTTCAACTATACATGTAGTAGAAATGGATAGACTAGATACCTCTTCAGTCCTGGCTTCATACCCTAATTATCAATTTTCTAAATATATAATATATATATTTAGTATTTTGGGGAAATTAATGAATGACTTACAGTGTTTTTATCTGTAAAATGGAAATTGTTTTCACAATATGGTGTGAGAAATAATTCCCTAGTGGGGATATTGGGAACATGGTAGGACTTAGTAAGTTGAATTCCCCCCCACCCCTTTCTCTCCATGTTAGCACTTCCATTTTGAGTTTAAGAGGCTATGGGTGTATCTCCAATTTGCTCCAACATTTCTAGCTAACCAAGATGTACTCTGGTCATCATGCAGCCCTGAAGGTCCAAGAGGAGCTTATGCAAATTTATGTGGTAGGAAAAGGAAGAGTCCCTTGTGGCACCGTGGCTGTACTTTCCTTCATGTGTAAGGGCTTTACTTGTAATATCTCTCAGTAAATATGTGACCTTCTCATAAACAGATTTTATTCCATTTCTAGAAGACATTTTGGAGTTTCTAATATCACCTTGTTCGTACTAGAATAAATATTATTTCCAATTGTCTGTACCATATTTCTTAGGTCGCTATTCCAAGCTTCCCTAACACTACTGTAAACCTCTCTACTAGATCAGGCATATGTGAAAGTTAGTCTCTGGTTTTCTAAGGGCACTGAGCACTGTCTAGTTATTAATTTTCCAATAAATATTTATGGAGTATTTCCTATGTGACAGGGACAGTTCTAAGTAAGCACGTGGAATAAAATGTTGAAAAAGGTAGGTAAAGCTTGTCTTATCAAATTGGGGATACTGAGGGTAAACAAACAGTTATATAATATAAATTAAAACTTTTAGATGGGTATTACTTAGAGATCAGGGTGATTAGGAAAGGGCTTCTTGGAGACAGGACAACCTGAAACTTGACCTATAAAAAGGAGCTGACTCAGATAAAAAGTAGAAGATTATTGCATAGATACAGTATGAAGTTCTAAAGCAGTTTGTAGTTATGCCTTTAGATTGATAGGTAGACCTACTACCCTTTAAATTTAGGAATTTTTACATCAAAATATCTATCACTGTTTTATTTTTCTATGGTATTTGTTTTCCTTTATAAAATAATATATGAGCAAGGCTGTTGGTTTTAATTTCCAGGAATATATTTCATGTGGTTCAGTGATAAACATTTCATCTAAATTTAGATTAACTTTTTATATGCTCTCAATATTATAATTTTTAGGAAAATAATTAGTAAAATGATAATTTATTTGTGTGGTTCTACTGTCTTGTACCTTTCTAATATCCTAATATATTCAAATATGAAATGTTTTGTTAGTAGAAACAAATTACTTTCCCAAGAAAAAAAATTATTTCCTTGTTCATTAACTCTGTATTGTCATATATTGAATCTTCTCAAAATAATTGTTTTGACTTTTCAATAACAGTATATCTATCAAAATGGTACTGGAAAAAAATAAGTATAATTAAAGTCAAGTGGTTTATAATTTGTTAGTAGAATTGATTTTTCTCTGAAGACTTAAGTATCTGAAATGAACTATTATTTCCTGGAACTGGAAAGTATTTTCTTGACTCTGTTTTCTCCTCATTAATAAATGCTGACATATTTAGTAACTGAGAAGTATGTAAGCAACACAGTGTGGGAGGGTTTATTTTACATTTCCTTAGACTTGTATAAGGTCTAGTGGGAAGCAAATTTTTCAGTTTAAACCACTTTTGTTGAAGCAAGAAAAATGAAAAAAACTCTGGTTTTAGTAACGTAAAGCTCTGTTGTTATATAAAGATGTCACAGGCAAAAAGACAGAAATTAAAAACAGTATAGGCATAATATAAGAAATAATTCCCATACATGAACTAATCTTATGTGGTGGTATAGAACAGCAAACCCCAATATATGAATTATTGGACTCTTAGACATTCCTGAGTCAATTTCCAGGGGACTGTGAGGTCCAAACAATTTTTTAAAATAATTGTACTATATTTTTATTGCTGTATAATAAATTACCATAAACTCTGCAGATTCAAAGAATACAAATCACTAATAGTTCTATAGCTACAAGTCTGACATAGGTGTCACCAGACTAAAAATCAAAAGGATTGTTATGGCTGTGATCCTTTCTGGAGGCTCTATAGAAAAACCTGTTTCCTAATTCAGGTTGTTGGCAGAACATAATGCCTGACAGTTGTAAAACTGAGGTTTTATTTTCTTGTTGGCTTACAGCTAAGGGACATTTTCAATTTCCAGAGATTATGTACACTCCTTAGCTCATGGCCCTCTTACTTAGTCTTCAAAGGCAGTAACAATGGGCCAAGTGCCCTTTCACAGTATAAAATTCTCCTTCCATTTTTATGTCATTTATTTTTCCTCACTGTAGCTAGATAAGGTTCTCTTAGGGGTTCAGGTGTTTGGGCCAATCCAGTAACCTAGGATAATATCCCCGGCTCAAGGTCCCAAAACTTAATCACATTTGCAAAGTCCCTGTTGTTATGTAAGGTCACATATTTGCAGGTTCTGAGGACTAGGGCGTAGATATCTTTGGGTAACATTATTCTACCTACCACACTAATACTAATGCCTTTTCTTTTTAACTCTATTGATGTCTGAACTGAGGGTACAAAGGCAATACTGTATATAAATTGTTTAACATTTTAGTACTAGCAAGGCATTGGCATTGAAACCAAAATGTATTTGAAGTTTTTGTAATTTTCACCTCCATATGTTTGCAATAAGTAAAAGATCAAGAATGTCCTTGATGAAGCATTAAATTTAATAATTTTAATAACTTTTAATCCTTAAGTATACCTCTTTGTAATATTCTGTCATGAAAAGAGAAGTGTTTGTAAATATTTCTGTGGTATTCTGAAGTATGATGGTTAACTTGAGGAAAAACACCTGAGCAATAGTTTGAATTATATATGCATAACTAGACTTCTTTTTCATGAAGCACATTTTGTTTAAATATCTCTATAGGAGATAAATTATGGTTTTTTAGACATGTGTATTTGACCAATACAGACTTGAAAACTGAAGTGCACATGACACTTCAAGAAACCAACTCAATTTTTTGTTGTTGTTGCAAATAATAAAATATAAGATTTCAAGCCAAAATATAAATTTAGAAAACTTCTCTCTATCACCATGAAGTCAGCAACTATTTCAATGATGAAAACAATGGTATTTTTTAGAATACATTTTATAATGAAATGTGGCACAACTTGGAATATCTGCATAATTCAGTGGACTAGTATTTTCAAATCACAAAGCATGATGCAACAAAATCTTGAATAGGAAAAATAAATCCATTCAGAAAGGAAGATAAACCAAAAGATTTTAGTATTCAGTGATGCAGTGTCAGATTTAATGTATATTGATAAGATTTCAGTAATTAAAAGCAACTAACCTTTTAGAAACTGACTTGCCTAAAAAAAGTAATTACTTTTCTTTTTCTCAGATATGTATCTTTGGGAAGCTGTCTTTTCTTTATAAAATTCAACGAAATCAACATGTAGGCAATACAGTGCCATGGTTCAAATGCAGTTCCTGGAGTCAAAATGGTGAAGATTGAATTTTAATGTTCTATAACTTTACTAAGAGACTTGGATAAATCACAAAATGTTTAATCCTTAGGTTAGCAATCTACATAAATGGGAATAATATTTACTATAGATTCGCTTTAGTGATTAAATGCAAGAATCCATGTACATGACTCATCAGATTTGCTGTCACATGGTAAATTCTATAATAAATATTAGTTATGCATAATGTATGATTGCTCTGTGCCTGGAAAATCTTGCCTAATAGTTATTTCCTACCCAGTGTCTTAAATGTCACAGTAATAATTGTTGGCAGCCGCGCTCAGAAAATAGCGCCCAATGCAGGGCAGCCGGAAGGCCCCGAACTTCCTAATGACAAATCATCCCACACCACTAAACTACATGCTAATTGCACCTTGGCATAAGGACCAATGAGACCCACCAAATGGTTATGCTAATAAGGCATATGGAGCCGCACCAACCAGGTCAGAGCATGAGAACTATATAAGCAAGCCTCTCCTTCCCCTCTGGGTCCTGCCCAACTCATTTGTTTCACAAAGAGCTGAAGAATAAAGCTTTCTGCAGAAGAATCCTGCTGTTGTTGCATGCTGTTCTTGCCGGCGAGGACAGGGCACGCGACAAGTGGTGCCGAATCCCGGGAACCAGAACATCACCGGCACAGGGAGGACCCTTCAGACATCTGGAGAGGATTCAGAACTGCAGGTCAGAAGAAAGCCCGGAGGGGTAAGTTCCGAGAGGCCCCTGCTTTTTAGGATGATGGTTGATGGTTCTCTGTAAATAAGGAGGCACCATGGGGAATGCACCGTCATTAGTCACGGCGCTGCAGACAGCTCTCAAAGAGCAAAACTTGAAGGTCTCCAGCAAAGTCTTAGGATCTTTTGTGAAGGAGATAGACCGTGTGGCCCCCTGGTTCATTTGTTCAGGGTCCCTCTCAATCCCGAGCTGGGACAAACTGGGGAAAGATCTTGATAGAGAGGAGGAGGAGGGTAGCCTGAGGGGAGGCACCAGGCCCCTCTGGAAACTGATTAGAGCTTGTGTGCAAGATGAGAGATGTGAAAAGGTAATAAAAGAAGGTCAGAGAGCATTGACAGATATCCAAGAGAGCATGTCAGAAACGGAACGGGAAACAGAGAGCGCGTGCGGCCGAAAAAAGGCCACAAAAACGAAGGTAAAGAAACCTCAGAGTGAGGGAGAAAGCCCGCCTAGGGCAAAAGCGAAAGAGCCCCGAGAAGCGAGTGACGATCGCCTCGGAGAAAATAGTAAATACCCCTGGAAAGAGTTGAGGGACCTCCAACTCTCCAATAGGGAATCTGAGGAGGAATTAACGTCCGCAGAGGAAGGGGAAGAGAATAAAACCGCAGAGTGCAGAAGTAAGGGAACCAGCAAAGTTGAAAAGCGGACCAAGGAAAAAATGAAAGCAGGGTGTCCCCCAACGCCCGTTGCCCCGCCACCTTACGTGAGTGGCGCACTCTCCTTTTGCCACCCAGATACTCTTCAGGCAATTAGACAAATGTTTCCTGTATTTGAGGATAATGGCGTACGCTCTCACCAGCCCGAGCCATAAACAAGTTAAGGAGTTAGCAGAATCCGTTCGGGCTTATGGAGTCAGTGCTAACTATACCATAGCACAAGTTGAGAGATTAACAGAGACAGCCATGACACCCGCAGACTGGCAATATGTAACTAAGGCAAGCCTTTCTAGTATGGGGCAATACATAGAATGGAAGGCATTGTGGCATGATATCAGCATGACCCAGGCACGCGCAAATGCGGCCGAAGGACAGCCTGCGTGGTCATATGATATGCTGACGGGCCAAGGACAGTGGGTAGCCAACCAGACCGCCTTCCCCTTACAGGTATACGCACAAATAAACACGTGCGCCGCCAAGGCATGGAAAGCCCTCACCAACAAAGGAGAAGTATCAGGCAATTTGACAAAAATTATTCAGGGGCTGAGCGAGCCATTTTCTGACTTTGTCGCTCGTATGATGGAGGCCGCAGGCAGAATATTTGGAGATCAGGAACAAGCAATGCCCCTACTGGAGCAATTAGTATTTGAACAATGTACCAAGGAATGCAGACAGGCGATAACACCCTGGAAACAAAAAGGGATACATGCCTGGTTGAAAGCCTGTAGAGAAATAGGAGGGCCACTCACCAATGCGGCCCTAGCCGCGGCCATATTACAGAGCCACAAACAAGCCAGGATCACTAACAGAAGTATCAAATGCTTTCAATGTGGGAAATTAGGACATATAAAGAGAGAGTGTAGGAGCCCAGCTTCAGAACAAACAACCCAAAAGACCCCTGGGTTGTGCCCTAAGTGTAAGAAAGGCAGGCATTGGGCCAATGAGTGCCGGTCTATTAAAGATATAGAAGGGAAACCCTTAGAACTGCCAAAAAACGCCCAGAGGGGCCCCCGTCACCAGGGCCCGCAAATATATGGGGCAACCAGCACGCAAGTGTCATTCGGGAACAACCAGGCCCCCCAAGGAGAGCCACTTCAAGTTCCGCGGGATTGGACATCCGTGCCACCACCAGAATAGTGTTGACTCCACAGATGGGAGTTCAGCCTATCCCTTCAGACTTTAAAGGCCCCCTACCACCAAATACCATTGGGTTACTCCTAGGGCGCTCTTCTGCTGCATTGAAAGGCCTGGTAGTTCATCCCGGAGTTATAGATCAAGATTATGAAGGACAGGTAAAAATCATGTGTTCGGCTCCCAGAGGAATCTATCCTATATCCCCGGGAGACCGCATAGCCCAGCTCTTAGTTTTACCTAGTCTCCACGCCAATTATCCTGCTACCAACACGGAGAGGGGAGAAAGGGGCTTCGGCTCCTCTGACTGGGATTCAGCCTTCATAGTATTAGATTTAGCAGACAGACCAAAATTAACTCTTCAAATAGAGGGAAAGAGCTTTGAGGGAATCCTAGACACTGGAGCAGATAAAAGTATTATCTCTGCAACCTGGTGGCCCTCCAAGTGGCCTGTGACCCAATCCTCACATTCATTACAAGGTTTAGGATATGAGTCAAGCCCTTCAATTAGTGCCAAACCATTGAAATGGCGAGCCCCTGAAGGACAAGAGGGTACAGTCACCCCTTATGTACTCCCTCTACCGGTCAATTTATGGGGGAGGGATGTCATGAGAGACTTAGGCCTCAAACTCATTAATGAATACTCCACCCCCGCCCAAGGCATGATGATGGACATGGGATACATCCCTGGCAAGGGGCTGGGGAAACACCAACAGGGACACATAGAGCCCATCCTACCCAAAGTAAAGAATGACCGTCACGGCCTGGGTTTTTCATAGGGGCCATTGAAGATGCCATGCCCATACCTTGGCTCACAGAGGAGGCCGTATGGGTTCCTCAGTGGCCCCTATTCTCTGAAAAATTAGAAGCAGCTCATTGCTTAGTGCAAGAGCAGCTCCAAGTGGGACACCTAGAACCCTCTGTGTCCCCATGGAACACACCTATATTTGTAATCAGGAAAAAGTCAGGATCATGGAGGTTGCTTCATGATCTGAGAGCAGTAAATGCTCAAATGAGAATGCTTGGACCCGTACAACGGGGACTGCCACTCCTCTCTGCCTTACCCAAAGAATGGAAAGTGCTCATAATAGATATTAAAGATTGTTTCTTTTCTATACCTCTAAGCTCCAAGGACAGGGAAAGATTTGCTTTTACTTTGCCAGCTATTAACCATGAACAACCCGATGCCAGATTTCAGTGGAAGGTCCTCCCTCAAGGAATGGCAAATAGCCCCACAATATGTCAACTGTACGTTCAGCGAGCACTAGACCCAATTCGTAAGACCTATCCCACGCTAAAGATCATCCATTACATGGATGACATCCTTCTTTGCTCCCCACAACCAGCAGAAATAGAAGAAGCATATATAGATCTCACTAGATCCCTAGAAAATTGGAGACTGAATATAGCAAGCGAGAAGGTCCAAAAATCTAGTGTTAGCAAATTCCTAGGAGCAACCATTTACACAGATGTAATTTGCCCCCAAAAGCTTGAGATAAGACATAATCAATTGCGAAATTTGAATGACTTCCAAAAACTCCTAGGGGATATTAATTGGTTGCGCCCATACTTAAAGATACCCACCACTGAATTGACTCCACTATTTAAAACCCTAGAAGGAGACCCACAACTAATGTCACCGCGCTCCCTCACACCTGACGCATTACAAGCCATTCGCAAAGTAGAACAGGCTTTGATGACAGCACAATTAAATAGAGTGCAATCGAATGAACCCTTTGAGTTGTGTGTGCTTCCCACCCCGGAGCTGCCAACAGCAGTTTTATGGCAGCACGGCCCACTGATCTGGATCCATCCCCAAGCCTCTCAGGCTAGGACAATAGAGTACTATCCGGCAGCCGTGGCCAAACTTGCTTTGAGAGGAGTAAAAACCTCCATGACACATTTCGGAGAGGCTCCAGCTAAAATTATAACCCCTTACAGCGTAGAACAGATACAAGTATTATGTGCTATGAACGATGATTGGGCCATACTTGCTTACAGTTTCTCAGGAACCTTTGATAATCATTTCCCTAAACATCCCCTCATCAACTTCGCCAAAAATCATCTCCTAGTATTTCCTCGGGTCACTAGCCTAACCCCGCTGCCTCATGGAAAAACAGTTTACACGGACGGGTCTAAGACAGGCACAGGTGCCTATGTCCATGATGGCAAAGTTGTGACAAAAGGCTACACGCCTGACACTCCACAAATAGTGGAATGTCGCATAGTCTTAGAGGTCCTACAAATCTTTCCTGAACCTTTAAATATTGTGTCTGACTCCTGTTATGTAGTTAATGCAGTCAAATCTCTAGAAGTGGCCGGGCTAATCAAAGCGTCCAGCCCAGTAGCCACTTTGTTCAAACAGATACAATCAGCACTACTTCATAGGCAATCTCCTTTGTATATAACTCATATCAGAGCACATTCAGGCCTTCCCGGGCCTATGATCCAAGGAAACCACCTGGCAGACCTCGCAACCAGAAATATAGCTTTTCCCCTGCTAGACCCTATCACCACAGCTTCAAAATTCCATACACAATTTCATGTCACTGCCGAAACACTGCGCAAGCGGTTTAGCATAACCAGGGCCGAAGCTAGGAACATTGTCCTTAGCTGCCAACATTGCTGCAGCTTCCTTCCCACACCTCATGTTGGGATCAACCCCAGAGGTATTAGGCCTTTACAAGTTTGGCAAATGGATGTGACGCATATTTCGTCTTTTGGGAAACTGAAATATGTACATGTATCCGTGGATACTTGTTCAGGAGTCATCTTTGCCTCCCCATTGTCAGGAGAGAAAGCTTCCCATGTCATCCAGCACTGCCTTGAGGCTTGGAGCGCATGGGGGTTACTACAGATTCTGAAAACAGACAATGGCCCAGCCTATACCTCTACAAAATTTGCTCAATTTTGTCATCACATGGGGATAAAACATATCACTGGCCTTCCCTACAACCCACAGGGTCAAGGGATTGTGGAACGCGTGAACCGCACGCTCAAATCCTATTTACTTAAACAAAAAGGGGGAATTGAAGATATACCCCCCACACCAAAAACTGCCATAGCCCTAGCACTTTTCACTATAAATTTTTTGAATCTGGATGCTCAAGGCCATACAGCAGCGGATCGCCATAATCAGTGGCCAAAAGACCCACAAGAACTAGTAAAATGGAAGGACGTGTTATCTAACCAATGGAAGGGCCCGGATCCAATCATAATCAGATCCAGGGGAGCTGTGTGTGTTTTCCCCCAGGGTGAAGAAAATCCCTTCTGGATCCCGGAGCACCTAACGAGGAAAGTCCTAAACAAAGGAGATGACTTCGCTATACCTCCTGACCCTGCTCCTGACACTGGAGACCCCGACTCAGGGAGTATTGAGATGGGGAATCCTGTCTGCCTTTCCTAAGCCTATGCCTGTCCGTTTCAATGCAGCCGTTTTTCCCCGCTTTTTCACCACCAACTCTAGTATGAACTTGCCCTACCTAGAAAAGGACACCCTAACAGCCCCATTGGGAGAAAACCGATCCTTCGTAACTAATGGGTCATTATGCTTCACCACTCAGAATCTAGCTGGCTGTATCTCCCTGAAACGGAGGAAATACGGATGGTTCAGTGACATAATTCTAGAGACCAGTGGCCTCCCCGTTATGTCAGCTAAATTTGAAGGGCCTAATAAGGAAGGGAGCCCGCCCTATAAGAACATGACTATCCACCAGATGGTTCTCTGGATCAATGGCACATTTGTACACTCTCCCAGGAACAATTCCACTGACAGGCCTCGTCAACCCAAATATGCCTCCCATTGTGTGGGCGACTATGAGGGAGAGCTGTGGCCCTGGACTGACTGTCAGTCAACTGTAGTAACGTGGGCAACTGAGAGGCAGGAGTTTACCATCTCCCCAGATATGGAGGGACGGCCAGCCAATGAGGCTTGGTGGCCAGTAAAGGTGCTTGAAGGCGAGTTTCGTCAGCAGCTGAGCATGAACCCCTTCCATAAATGGATGCTGTGTGGAGTCAATGGCTCGTGTACCGACCTCTCCCCCTTTTCCACCCTCCAGGGTGGGGGAATCGGTGTAAAAAATATCACCTTTTGGTGCGAGAATAACCACACGCGCGCACACTGGAACATGATCATGACCCATAACAACGAGAACTACACGTGTTCAGCAAAATCAGGTCGAGTCACCTAATTCCCTTTTTCCACCTTCTCCAGTATGCGTATACCCCCCATTTCTGTTTATCTTATCCAATAGTAGCTTTGACTCCTGCTCCAATGAAACCTGCTTTCTGTCTCAGTGTTGGGATGCGCGTAACTTTACCAATGCTTTGGTAGTCCGCATCCCCCGTTGGGTCCCTGTTCCCGTAGATGCCCCTAACACCATGACTCTGTTTCGAGAAAGGCGCGATTTCGGTGTTACAGCCGCCATAGTGCTCCTGATCTCCGCGACCGCGGTCGCAGCCACCGCCGCTGGTATAGCTTTAGACACCTCCATCAAATCGGCTACAGAGCTCAATAACCTTGCAGCCTCAGTAGCTTCTGCCCTGGACCAACAGTCCACACTTGATGGCAAACTGAAAGGAGGAATAATGATCCTCAATCAACGCATAGATCTCGTGGAGGAACAAATAGAGGTGCTCTGGCAAATGGCCCAATTGGGATGTGAGCGGAAATATCGTGCCCTCTGCATCACTAGCATTCAATATAAAAATTTTACACGGGCAGCTAATCTGTCACGAGACCTGTCCCAGTATCTTTCAGGAAACTGGTCCCAAGACTTCGATGGGACACTAGAAGAGCTGCGGCGAGAAATTATCCACATCAACTCCACCCGTCTAGATATCTCCGTAGCGGAAGGACTCTCTTCCTGGTTCCTCAGAGCTCTCTCCCACGTCAAGGAGTGGGCGGGCATGGCTGGGATGGGCGTGTTCCTGCTTGGAGGTCTCATGCTCTTACTCTGGTTGTTATGCAGACTCCGCAACCAACATAAGCAGGACAAGGTGATCCTTGCTCAAGCCCTAATGGCGATAGACGTTGGCGCCTCTCTCCAAGTGTGGCTCAACATGCTTAAGAAGGAAGCTCGGCTTTAGCTTGAGGTAGCTCTTGCACCCTGAGCCCATGTGGTACTGCACCAGGCCCGAGTACCTCAATGCTTAATCACAGCTTTCTTTAAGAAGCTCATGGTGCAAGAGGGTTGAGAAAAAGGGTCCAAACCCTTTGTACCAAGCGGTCCCAACGCCAGCCAGAGGATGCGAGGCAAAGCACTGCAAGAGGTCTTGGACCCCTCTGAGAGGCATGCCTGACTGCATAGGGGTAGATGCCCAGAACCCCTCTCCAAAAAGGGGGCATCAGGAAGTATGATGGAGGTCAGGCCTCTGTCTCCGCCTCTGCTGGCAAGTTCCGCCTTGAGCTTCTGTTAGACAAAAAAGGGGGAGATGTTGGCAGCCGCGCTCAGAAAATAGCGCCCAATGCAGGGCAGCCGGAAGGCCCCGAACTTCCTAATGACAAATCATCCCACACCACTAAACTACATGCTAATTGCACCTTGGCATAAGGACCAATGAGACCCACCAAATGGTTATGCTAATAAGGCATATGGAGCCGCACCAACCAGGTCAGAGCATGAGAACTATATAAGCAAGCCTCTCCTTCCCCTCTGGGTCCTGCCCAACTCATTTGTTTCACAAAGAGCTGAAGAATAAAGCTTTCTGCAGAAGAATCCTGCTGTTGTTGCATGCTGTTCTTGCCGGCGAGGACAGGGCACGCGACAATAATAAGAGGAATGTATGAGCTGGAAGGGACAACATAGAGCAGAAGGTAATGCTTGACTTAGTATGTTGCACAGCTTTCATAAGGTACTTTGTGGATAGAGATAAATACTTTTGTGTTCTTCTCATGGTGACATTATCCTAAAATGTAAATGCTCCAGGGAAGAATAGTTTTTTGAGTGGATTCTTGCAAAGTATTAGTTGCCCAGAAGGGCAACTATCTTTCATGGGAATGCACATTTGCATAGCAGTTCTAACAACATGGAAACTGAAGTTGAATAGTAGTTCTAATGATTACCAATAATCTTAGGCAAATTATTTGATTTCCCTTTGTATCAGTAAGCTCTCTTTAAAATGTTGATAAAATTTTATCTACCATGTAGGATAGGATTGTTAGGGTTAAACAATTTAATACTTCTAAAACACCAAGTAAATTACCTAAGACATAATAAGAACTACAAAAAGTCTATTGTTATCGTATTATTCTTCCAAGAAATATATAAGAAAACCTTAACTATCCACAGAGATATTTCAGATATGAAACATAGAAACAGCATAATCAGAGTAATTTTTGACTTAGAAATTCCAAATCAAAACCTTTTCCTATATCTTGGGGGAAAAGGCTGTTATAACTGGTTACACGAATTAGTTAATTTTATAGGTTAGAATGTTACTCCCAAAATTTTAATGACCTCCCTAGCTTTTCATAGTACCATGGAGGAAACCACTTTCTTTAAAGAATTGTACCTCAGCCTAAATCACCTCATTTGTTGAAATTTGAACAAAGTGGTCCCAAATTAGTAGCAATACCTGTCACCTGACAGAAAAATGTGTAAATCCTATTTAGAAGAAAATAATATTATCGTTAGCCTCAAAATATTTCCATAATTAATATTATAAACACAATGTCTGACACAAAGTAAAAAAATTGTTACTATAAAGAGAAAAGATAACATAAAAGAAAATCAACATTGGCAACAGAACACAAAGGTTAAAATTATTCTTGCTAATAGACACAGACTCTAAAATATATGTTGAATCATGTAAAAAACAAAATTGAAAATTTCAATAGAAAACTGGAAATTATATAACTCTAAACAATGTAGAAATTAAAAAATAATTTAAGTGAGTTTAGCAGGATATTAGAAAGAGCTTAAGACAGAATTAGTATACTTGAAGATGGATTGCTGTAAATAGCCAGACTGGAGCATGGAGGAACAGAAATCAAAATACATACATATATATCAAAGAGAGGGAAGAGGCATCAAGTAAATATTGAGAATAGTTAACATATTTTAATTGGAATTGAGAAAGAAAGAGAGAGAGAGGCATATTTGGAAAAGAATGAACTGAAAACCTTATAAACTGATAAAAGATATCAAGAGATTGATTAAATACATTAAAAACCACAAAGCGTGTGAACAAAAAGAAATCCAAAATTACACATACATAATTTTCTTTTACAGAAAAATGAAGTTTAGGAGAAGAATCTTAGAAGAAACCAGCAAATTAAGGTAGATTACCTCTAAGGATCAAAATCTAGACTGACAACTAACTTTAAATTAATGCCTAAATCTCTGAACTAAAATGATTTAAGTCAGTGTATACTTTTATGGATGGTTGAAGGAAACACCAACAAGGAAAAAGAAGCATATCCTTAATATGACATATATCATACATTTATAAAAGAAAAAATATATTTCATTCTGTGGGACTATAATAAAGCAAGACACATAATAGAAGCATGTGTGGCTGTTTTATTTTAAAAACACTACTGTCTACATTGGATTATGTACACAATACAGATAAACTTCTTGATGTAAGTAAAAATCTACAATGCTTAAAAGGTTCATAAGCCAATAAAAGGCTTTGTTAAAATATTCTTAGACATTCTGTGTGACGTGAATAGACTTTTAATGTACACACTCTTAAAATGAGAAATTTGCTTGAAAGTATTCTCTCTCCAAGGAGTAATGATTCATAACCCCCATGTACAATGAGAAGCCAATACAGAAAACTGGAAATATTTAGGAAACTTCCCAAAAGAACATGATTATATTAAGTAACTAAGGGGAGTAATGGCAATGTTTTCTTATTAGAATAGAAACATTTATTTGTAAATGTAACTTTGAATTTGAAGAACTACCTACATTATTGCCACAGACCTTAAATAATTTAACTATCCACAGAGATATTTCAGATATGAAACATAGAAACAGCATAATGAGAGTAATTTTTGACTTAGAAATTCCAAATCAAAACCTTTTCCTATATCTCGGGGGAGGGGGGAAAGGCTGTTACAACTGGTTACACGAATTAGTTCATTTTATAGGTTAGAATGTTACTCCCAAAATTTTAATGACCTCTTTAGCTTTTCATAGTAACAGAATCGGAAAGAAAAATCAATACCATTCTCTTACTCACACTTTCATTTTCTATCCAAATGTAAAACATACTTTAAAGAGCTAGAACACTTACACATTTTAAAAATGTGAACATATTAACAGAAATATTCTAAAATTTTCACAAGTGTTCAACATCACTGTGCCTGGGAGTTGTCCAGATTTTCCTTCAGTTATTACAGAAAAATTAGAATTTTTATCCCTGTATGTATAAACATATGTACAAAACTATGTTAATTCTTTGGTGATATATTCACATTAGAAGGAAAATACTGTTCCAAACAATTTTGCATATTATTTCTTTCTAGTATTATCTGAGTTTTAAGTAAAATTGTTAATTATTTAAAACACATAAAAAATTGATTTTCAATATTTATAAAATTTAATTAACCTGCTTGTATAAGTTTGACTGAAATATCACAAATGCATATTAAGAAAAATATTAGGTAGAATCACTGACTTGTGCAATAGAGCTTATTGTGTATTCTAGGCTTAGACAATTTTACTATAAAACAAACTTATAAAAATACCTGAAATGTAGATTCTATGCATTCTTGTTTAGGTAGGGAATTCAATAAATCTCTGTTAATGACCTGGTGTCCTCAGTGTGACAAGCTTAAAAACATTATCTAATAATGTACTTATATAACTTGATTTTAGATGAATTTATTCAAATTTTTGAAAGAGTGTAGGTAGATGTTTATTACTTCTATCCACATAAACTTTCTTAAACTCAGAACATATAAATTCTTAAAAAATGGGAAGAGTCATGACTAATAAAATCAAAACCTCAAAATTATATACTATATTAAGTTTTGGGAAATGATATCAGTCATTTCTACTAATGCATTTTTGTCTTCCTCTTTTAATCATGTTTTCTTTTATATATCTCTACTCTCACTTTTTCAAAGGAAACTTACAACAATGTGCACTGACAGATCTAATCCTTTAATCAATTTTTTTAAAAGCTTGGAGAATATTTAGAATTTTATATGGCTGTCTGGTTTTAAAGAGGTGCTTTGCATTAGTCATCTAGGGAGTTGTGAATCTCTTTCTAATAATGTAAAAGTAATGCTGAAACATCAAGGCTGAGAAACAAACATTTGTTATCTATACACATAAAGATGAACAGAAGTATCTTTCAACATCAGTCATAGGAAACAACAGAGGTACAATGTAATGACTGAGTTGAAAATGTATGGAATTTATTTTTTAGAAATGGAAATGCTTGTTATTGTAAAATATCAGTTTGATAAATGACTGGTTATTTTAATAAAACTTTATAATACTTTCTTGTCCCACAGAAAAAGTACCAAATCACTCCTGTTATTTAGATTATGGCCAAAATGCAAATTTTTTAAAAATACCTTTACAATGAAACCTGAGATGACCAGGAAATAATCTTTACTACCAATTTAATTTGGGTAGTTCATATATTATAATATGAATATCCTTGGGAGATATATATATTAAAAGAAAATCTAATTTTACTTCTTCATTTATTTATATTAATTATAATTATATATATATGTTATGATCATATAACATAACATTAATAAATATACATATTAATAAATTGTTCTTTTCTTGATCCTGAAAATAACTTTACTTATTCTGGGCTATGGCCCTCAGACTATCCGTTCCTAGATACCTTCTATATAATTCAGGAGTAAAGAAGAAGAAAACAGAATTCCCTAGGCTTCTTTGGAGCTAGCATGCATATTCAATGAGATACACAGGTTTGAGATAAGGAAGCACAGGATTTCCTCTAGCTGTATTGGAGACAATTAGTGAGGCTAAGGAGATGAATATATAGCTAGATTCTGCAGTGCAGTGTTCAAGAGACAAAGCAGTACAGTAGTCAAAAATAAGTTTGCTGTCCTTATTTTAATTAGTAACCAGATTTGCGGGTTTTCACAAAACTGTTACCTTTCACCATAACTGTGAGGACACTAGCTATGAGAGAAGCAACAGCAACTTTCTTGCCTCTTATTGGCAGGTACAGTTGTTACTTCTTGAAATCTATTGTCCCAGTTTTAGCTCCACTTACTGCCAATCCTCTAGCCTTTCCAAAAAGTTTTTAAGTATGATTCCATGTCCTACTCTATTTTTTAGTTAAAATATCTGTGCTAAACCCTGACAAATTAGTGTATCAACAAATCTTGGTAGTATAAATGTGTCATTACATCACTAAGTCTAATATAAGTCTCCTCTCCCAACTTCCACTGCTGCCTCTGCTTTATTTTGGTAGAAAGTAAACAAACACATCATTGAAACTCTCACTGAATCATTCCAGTGACAAAATGAAGCAACACTTGTGATTCCTCAAATTATGCTCTAATTCATATGTTAGAGAACTTCACATGTTGTTAATCTCATATTTCATAAACTTTAAGTCAAGTTTGATGTTATAAAACTGAGGTATTCAAAAACATGTCAACTTTTTCTCCCTAACCCACCTATACTTTAGAAGTGGAAAAAGACAACTAATTAATTTCTCAACCTCCCTTTAGATTGAAATGTCTATGTGACTTAGCGTTCATCAGTAAATTATAAGGACAAATCAGCAAATCTGCTATGGAACTTAGATGAAATTTATTTCTGATTAAAAAAATGTAATGGACTATCTCACCGGCAATTTTCTTTTTCTATACTTTTTTTCCTATACTTTCTCCAAGGTTTTCTTCATTGAATGGTGATACATTTAGAGCTGTTAAAGGCACATTTTATCTACAGACAGCAAGCACAAAGTCAACACACAAAATAATGGCTTAGTAAAAAGAGAGAATATGGAAATCATAGTATCGATGAACTATTGAACAAATAGTGGAATGTCCTATCTTCAGATTCTAGTTTAGGACACTGATTTTCAAGTGTTCCATTTCTTGTGCCTGAATGTATCAGTTACTGATTTTGTGAACTGATGTTTTTCTAAGATTCTAATACTCATACATAATATTGAGGTATAATTTAAAAGACACACATTACATTTAAGTAAAAGTGAAATTACATATAACGAATAACATGCTTAAACAAATGAAACCTCTGGACTGATTTTTCAAAAATGAATTGTGTTCATTATGGTTGTATACAACTTTGGGGCTAGGAATAGAATTTTTCTTTCTGTGCTTTTAGATTTGCTTGATAAACACTGAAGGAAGCCTTCTAACCTAAAAGTTCAACAAGAATAATTTGAGAAATTAATCAAAGTGAGTGGCATAAACTATATTAGAACAGCATATGGGAAAAGTACCACTGGCTTCAATAACTTTAAAGAACTAATGACTGCTCTACAATGTACATTTAATTCTTACTGTCAGTATCTAGAAGTTATAATTATTCACCCAGTATCATCTGGCATATAATTCAGCAAACAGTTTTATGCATCATATTGTTGGATTAGCTGTGTTTACATACAATCTATCCATCTTGCAGATTCTACTTATATTGTCACGAAGTGCATATTTTTAACTTTAATCCTATTTTCCTGGATTCAACTAGATTCAGGCCACTTAATGTCTAACAATAGCGAACAGTCCTAGTTCGTAAGTGATTATTCTAAACAGATCACTTCATTGCTTCAAGGCTGTTAGACCAATTGAAGTGATTGTTCATTCTCTTTTCAGTTTACCAGTATTTTCTTCCTGGGTTGTTTTTTTCCTTCTTTTTCTTTCATTATTTTTCCTTATCCCCTTCCTAATTAATAACTGCAAAGTTGCACAAAACTTATTACATATTGCTTTGTTCTGGACTTACTTCTGGATTGGGAGGCATTTTTAGAAATTATCTTTTTTTAGGAGGGATTAATATTATCTCATTACTTGAATGATATGTGGTAGCTCAAGTACTATCTTTTCCATTGTTTTCTGTCAATCAAAGTCTCTTCTCTTACTCTCTGCAATGTCACTGACTGTGATGATATGTATCCACTACTGCTAAATATATATTAGTACTTCCAAAATGATACAAAAATGATATGATGCATAAGCAGTACAACATGTGTTATGGCTAATCATATGCATTTATGTACAGAAATGATAGAATTATACCCTGGATTTACTTTCAAAATGTTCCATATATTTTAAAATAGGTTTTGTCTTAAAAATAAAATTAAAACTAGTTTAAGAACAGTAGGATGTAAAGAGTGTAAAAAAGTGAAAAGTCAGCAGGGAAGTAACATAAAGATAACAAATCCAGCCAATCAGTTTAGATGTGTGGCCTTCAGGATGTCATGTACACAAAATGAGAGCCTGGGATAGAATAGCCACACAGTGTCTGTGTTCATAAACTACATATTGTCATAAATCAAATATTGATGTCCATACACATGAAAAAGGCTATTTGTCTATCATGGTCTTTGTGTTCTTTGTTGTTTGCTGATGATGTTGTTGATGATTAGCAGTAGATACAATAATAATAATAGTGTCATAACTAAACTAATTTCTACATGGTTATTCTCCTTGAAGAAATACTTTCACCATGTGTTTAGGTAAAAGGTTAATAGATAGGGAATTAATTTGCTCATATATGACTTTAGAAATGCGTCAGTATCTGCTAGAAAAGGGTTGCCTTTGTTTATAAATAAAATACCTAATGCTGATTTGAGTTTTGGGAAAAAAAATGTTTAAAACTATTCACAGGTTAAGTGGCCTTAGTCAATATTATACCAGGGTTGGGGTGAAGATACTGAAAATAAGTCTTTTTAATTGAAAGTATTTAAATTAACTTTTGATGTTAATTTACATTTCAAAGTACCATCTTATCAATAAAAAACCCATAATGGTATACCTTGAAACAAGAATGAACAGGCAGATATCCTTTATACTTTTTCTTTTCATAAACTAATTTGTATTCTACAAAGGACTAAAAATTGAGTCATTTTTGCATGTGCTTTTTCTAGTCTGGTAATTAATGTGGTCATAAAAATATCCACATATATTTATATACCCATGAGGTTAATTTAAAATAAGGGCCCTATTTTAATACAGAACAACAAAATACCTAAAACAATAATCAACAAAAATGACCGTATTAGTAATAATAGTAAACAATAGTTTACATATATGACGAGAGTAAAGATATTTTATACTTTTAGATGATCAACTATAAGACTTATGAACAGAAAGCTGATTTAAATAATCAGTATTCCCTGTACAACCAGGAAAGAACTTTGTGGTTTGATTTTGAATCCTTTTGAAGGGGGCTCCTGATATAAACCTAGAAACATAGACAAGGGTTGCTTTGATGGTTATTCAAGTTTTGTTTGCTTGCTTGCTTGTTTATTTGGTCAACACATTACTCATGATATTTGAAATCCCTTATACTATTCTGAACACTCTTGGGAATATAGCCAAAGAAGGTGAGGTCTGAGGGCTAATGGAATGGTAGCATAATATATCAATCCACACTGGAAAACAGGGTGTTGACTGCATTCCTTTGTCCTGCTCTAAATCAAGATATAGACTAAAACCCAGGAAGAATGAGCAGGTTCAGTTTTCATTTCTTAGAGACAAAATGCAATAAGCAACATATGTTCCTATTCACACTAACATAAAAGTCCCAGTTTGGTTATTAATATTGAAAATACTCAGAGTGAGTTAAACTATTAATTATTGTGACAGCATTTATTCTCCCAGTGGCTTTTCTATGATTAGTTGTAACATATGTTGCGCACTTCTTTAAAAAGAAAGTAAAACAAAGTCAGAATCAGTGGGAAAAAAAATTGCAATTTGTCTGCAGATGTGATGAAAAGCACATCTGAATTCTCTCCATTTGTCTTTTACTCTAGCCCCTTCCTTATCTCTTAATATGTGTGTCAAGAAGATTTTTGGAAAAGAGATTCAACTGCTTCTATTTCAAAACAGAACTTATGTATTAACCAGTAAGATTTTGACATTTTCATGTAGGAAACTCAGGAAATAATTAATATGTTGACATCAAGTATCAGGTTCAAGTCTCAAAGACAGTTCATTTATCAGAAAAATAAAGTAAGGGGCAATGATTTGTTTTAGGGGTAAAGCGTCATATACATTTTCTAAGGGGTGATGCTAGTAAGCTTTTAAATATCAACATTGAATGTATTTAATATGGGATTTAGTTTATCTAAGAAAATCAATCTATGGATCATTATTAGGGCAAAAGGCAATTTGAGGAAATAGAAAACGAATGTGCATATCTTAACCTCCAAGTTGTAGTTTACAGTAATATCCTGGGCTTCTCCAGTTATTAGTTGGCCAAGAGAACTTACGACTTTTGTTGTATATAGAACAGATTTCAATTGGAAATGACACCTCTTTGTTACGAAACCTATTTTATATAATGGCATTTACAAACTGAGGAACTATGGCAAAACTTAGGAATGAAGGGATACTTTCTTAAAGTTTTCATAGGATTTTTGTTGCTCTAAAGATATACCCTGTGATTAGTAATGGGCAAACAATGAGGTTATGGGCCTATTTTGGCAGTTTAAGTTGCTTCCTTCTGACTGTGCTAATTGCATCTGGTGAATACTGGAACAGAAACTGCTGGGCTGGAAGGCATTGCTGTCATACAGCCAATCAGGTGTACACACAGCGAATGGGAGTTCTCTTCTCATAGCCTACAGCCCTGAGGTGTTTCCAAGCAGCTGGTGCCCTACCGGAGCTATGTGTCACGTGGCTCAGCCCCCAGATTCCCTGCAGTAAGCAGGGCTTCCCTGCAGCTTTCTTAGTTCTGTGCAAAATACCCCCCTTTCTTATTGAGAAAGTGTTGCTAAATGTCTATGACTGCAAAGCTACTGAGAATTGAGGAAGCAGAGAAAAATTGCCCTTAGTTCCTAGTACTCTGAACTTTGAGCAATGTTAATGGAAGTTACATGAGAATAAAAGAAATGCAAGGGCAGCAGGATTACACCCTCAGTGGTTTCCAAAGAGCAGCGTGAGCTGCAAGACACATTACAAGTTAGTTGAGCAGTATCAGAGGCTATTTCAGGGCTGAATACATTTACCATGCAACTTTTCACTTATACCAGTAGTTTTACTCCTACAAACTGAAGGGTTTTTTTTTCTTAATTTAAAATAACTGCCCTTCATCAAAAATGATTCTTATACTATTATAAACATTTGTCATATCTGGATTACTGTGCCATAATGGAAAGGGTGTGTTTTCTGCGAGTTGATTATATTTCTGCTCAATAGACGACATGAGAACTGGAACTATAGGGCCTGCCGTTAGTCATGTATGTCTCTAATAAAATTAATTCTGAATGTACTTCTTCATCTTTTCATGTAAGATAAAACAACTTTATAAAATTATTTTAAGATCTTAATCAATAGAAAGGTATTTTGTAACTAGTGAAATATTATCTGTTATTACTATTAGCATCATGTGCTTAGTCACTTTCAAACCAACCACAGCAACTACAAAGGCATATTTAGACACTATTTTGTAGGAAGATTTGATTATGCTTATCTTGTATGTTCAATACAAGCCCTAAGAAGGCAACTATTGTACATTTTCTTTTCTTACAGGGTTTGCTTCTTAACACAAAACAGATTTTTGTAACCTGAGATTCCATTGAAAGGGAAATCAGCATCTTCCTTTATAAACCTCAGTTAACTAGGGTAAAAACACACCACGCAAATCATGATCTTTTCCTGGATGTTACTATGTAGCTCTGGAGCTTACAGCTTTCCTACCTGAATGCAATGCCGAAATGGCCAGATAACAGACCGTTCAGATTCCATCCAGATTTCATTCTCTCATTAACTGCTGTTTAACCTCTGCAGCGCAGTGTGTGTTTCTATTTCCTGTAGTGCCAAACAGTCACTCTTTTCTTATATTAGGATCACATACTCTCTGACCAAGGCTCTCAAACTTGCCAGTTGATCCAAGTTCAGTCTCCTTCAGCATTGTGGATTTCAAACTTTATATCCTATTTCCTAACTCTTTCTCTTTTTACTATTAGAAAAATCCAAGTTTATGCTACGCAGCTAGAAGGCACTATTCTCCTTAACAATAAGGTTTCTCTGAAAATACTTTCTACAAATTGCCTCAAATGAAATGTCTCCCTGAGAATCAAACAGAAGACGTTCCCGTCTGTACCTACCTACACTCGTGTAGATACAGACGCAGAGTTAGCGGTTGCCGTGAGGTAGACGGAGACTGACTTGGGACGGATGGTTGAGACAAGGAAGAGATAGTAGGCAGGCGTGAGGGGACGTGCGTGACGTGCGTGACGTAACAGAGGTGCCCTGAGGTAAACGTGAGGAACACGTAGACGCGACGTAGGGTGACATGCAGAGGCGTATTCATGACCTGAAGGAAACGTGAGCTACACGTTGATGTGACGCGATGTGACAGAGGCGCAGACTTAGACACAGATTTATTTTATTACTTGCTTGGCAGCTGACGTTTGTCTTCATTCTCCACCATTTTTGGAGAACTTCCAAGCACGGATGTATTATATATCTGCCTGGTTATTCAGAGCCACAGGCGTAGGAGTTACTCCAGCTCTTTCACCGTCTAGCTCTGTGAATTTCGTAAGTTACTTAAATTCCCTTAGCCTCATTTCTCTAACCCTTTAAAGACAATTATACATAATTAATTGAGAATAAGTTATATTCAAGCAGCACATGGAACCACCTGTCAAATAGTAATTGTAACAGTTGTTATTTTTGTTACATTCCTGCGATTGTGATAATGTCTCCAAGGCAACAATTGAGGTTAAAGAGACTGCTACCTCATTGGTAGTTCGCTATTTTACTGTTTAGTGCACATGTTTTACATACGAGTCTGTATCTTTGCAGAAAGACACCTTATGAAATTATAGTACTTTTTAGTCTGTGTCTAGTGATTATAATCCTCAGCTTCTAAACTGTATAGATATCTATAGTAGAGTTTGTTGGGATAATGTTAGTTTTAACAAACAACATTATGTTAAAGTAGGTGTTTGATTTGCATTGCTTGGATTTTTGATAAACAATAAATGATAAATGCTGAGGTTAGTGAATGATTAATATTAGGCTAAATTTGGAATATAAGAAATGTTAATTTCTCTAGTAACTTAAATAATTTGCCTGAATCTTTATCCACAGACATGCACAAGTTAGTAAATATCAAGAGTAGAGAATGCACATTCAGTAAGGCTGATTTTTCATCCCAGTATATTTGCATTTCCATATTAGGTTTTTTCCTCCTCCATCTCCCCTTCCTTTTCTCAGAGCAATTTTGATGAAATTAGGTTCCATCCTTTCCATCCTCCTCATATGCTGTTAATGTATTAAGAGGTAAATAAAACATTAATAGCATGAATGAGATTTCAACTTTTCAGGTATAGTCAAATAACAACTGAGTAGAAGTTAATTATGTGTCATCTTTAGATATGTGACATATTTGTGCCACTGCTCTTTTTAAATGCACTAAAATTCCAACTGTCCTGCTTCTTATCAGTCCAGGAAAGCTACAAAAAGGGAGTTATGTAATAGTTAAAGGAGATACCAACTGTGATATGTCCACAAAATATATCTCTAAAGAAAGGTATGTGGTATAGCAATTACATTTTAACACAATTTATGGCCAGTTGAATTTCCAGCTGCAGAGACTGAGATGGAGTTTGGTATGCAAGGCATTTTCTAGAGATCAACATCTCCAGCCCGCAACTATGTTGCAGGATAAGTCTGCAGGGGTCTCTGAGGTATAAGTGTCTCTTTAGAGTGCCCAGTATGACTTTTGCCTCAGAATTCTCTGATGCAAGTATGCCAAATGTGGAGACCTGGGCCTCTAGCACTGCAGAGACAGTCATCTAAATATTCTTCCTACTGGGGACATAGCAGCATATAAAGATTTTGATTCAATATATATATTGCATTATAAGGATGGTGCCTAATTCTTATATAATACCGTCTTCAAGCTGGTATTTCAACTGCATATTTAGGAGACCATACCATTGCTTAGACTGACAAAAAATAGGTGGTATGGTATTTGATACAAGCAGTAGATCCCAAATAACTTGGCTCACTCCTGCACCTCACTTGATATAAATTAGTTCCCCTAGGGTCTGGTACAACATTGCATGAGATTTCATGTCAGTGAATTAACCAATCCATAAGCCCTCAGATCTTGGTGCTGGCTGAGGTCCAGCAGTTGGGAAAACCCATACCCTTAGTATTTATCTCTTCCTGTTAGAACAAATATTTATCCCTTCCAAGGACTAATTTTCCACAGCAGTTAATCTTAGGGAATAATGTTATAAGGGAGACTAAGCCTTAGTCTCTGTTGCTGGCAGATTGAACATTCAGTAACAAAAATGTATAAATGGCCCTCAGTAAGTAGGAGCTCATGTTGGTAGAGAAAAGCTCATGAGTAGTCACTAGTTCTCCCCATGTGAACATTCTCTTTATGGAGTTTGGCATGCAAGATATTTTCTAGAGATCAGCATCTCTAGCCTGCAACTATGTGTGGCTCATAACTGGGACTACCTGACATCAACTAATTCTTTCTGTGTACTTGTTTTTGTCTCTTCTGTGGCACATGCTTTATGAAGTGCATTGATACAAAGGTCTTCACACAATGTGTCCACTCCTTATGTCTTCTATCTGTATATTGTGGACCCCTTCCAAACTATCTTTTCCCAGGGTCCTAACCAGCCAGCAGGCCATTTACCACTGCCCATGAGATCATATATATTCTAACCTCAGGGCACTTTTCTTGACAACAATATGGATGGCCAGATGACAGGATGAAACTGTCCATTGGGAGAATTTTCCTTCATTACTAATTTTCAGGGCCACTCCTTAGAAGACTGCAGTGAAGCTGCTTCCCATCTTCAGCACATCTATAAAGAAAGCTTTGGTTTTTACTTCCTCCATCACTGTTCAGACAGGATCATTTATGTATCAGAGGTGTGACCTGAGAGACGAGCGGTGGATTTTATGTGAATCTGGGCTCTTTGCTCATGCAGCTTGCTTATGACCTTTAGTTCTAATCATATCTGACCATAGATAGAGGTACAACTTTAATATGATGGATTGTTGGTGGATGGACCTGAAAAATGCTAAGACTTGGCACATATGACAGGACCCAGCTGGGGTTCATTCAATTCATGGTCCCTTGCTATGCTATCACCAGGTACTCCTCCACTAGAAGCATGCTAGGAATTTTTTTTCTCAAAAGACCTAAAATTCACATTGCAGACATCATGGCCTTTATCTAGAACCCAGAGTCCTAATTTATTGTGATAGTCCCACTAGCATTTCCTGTAAGTTCCATGAGACATTTTATCCCACCATCACTCCACCTCTAACACCATAAGAATATATGACAGAGCCATTTGCATTACAGACTGGATCTGCTGCAGAGCCCTTTCCTATTCTTGCCCCATTCAAAATCAATAGAATTTTGTGTCACACAGTATGTGGGCCTGGACAGTATTCCCAGATGTGCAGTGTATGCCTCTGTAAGTCAAAGAGGCCTAGCAGGTAATACATTTCCTTCAACATGGTTGGAGGTATAACTGCAATTATTTTGCTTTTACTTTAGAACATATGTTCTGGCATGCCAGTGATCACTAAATCCCTAAAAATTTTACTGAGGTGGAAAACCCCTGAGTCATTGTAGGATCTATTCCCATTTGTTGAAGTGAGTGTGTCTTACGAAGACCTTTAATGAACCAGCCATTTTTTGCTCATATGTCCCAATTTGATTGTTGAATTAAGTGAAACCACTACTGCTCTATATTTTAGATACTTAAGAATGAAGTTAATTTTTCTGATCCTCCTGAGATATGACATTATTTATGAATTATTATCTTGTCTGGGATAGGGGGTAGTTTTAATGGTTACCATTTGGTCTTCTACATAGTAGCTCTTGCCCTGTAGGCCTAGGACCCAGTGTTTGGCTTACACAGATGATTATGCATGCTAATCCCAATTATACATTTGGGGAACAGACAAATTAAAAGAAGATATCCCTGTGGACCCGCTGGAACCAAAATAATCTTGACCAGGACTCCATTTTTTATCTTACCATCACGTGCTGCCAATCTCATAGCAGGGCATGAAGGGTTAAGGAGAGGGGCATAATGTTGCATCAAATTAGTGGGTGTCAATGCCAATCCTTAACATTCCTCAATATATTTGGATATCCCCCATTCACCAGTGTACATTTATCTAAGTAGAAGCCTGTGGGAACCTCCTTTGGGGAAGCACTATGTAGAATTTTATCAAAGTGCTTTTTGTAGTGTTGTAGAGTCCTTTTTCCAAGAGGCCAGCTGAATCTTCAGGCAATGAGTTTTGCATCTGAAAACTGACAAGAGTTTGTGGTTTTGATCTCTTTTTTTCCCCCCTTGGGAGGGATTCACTCCCTTCAGCAACCTTGATTTTTTTTATTGTACAAATTGAGTAGTGTCATTGGCTGTCCCTTTATTTTTTTCCCTAGGGACGCTAAGTTCTACTAACCACCTCTGTAATTCTTGGTAGGTCAAACTACTAGTCTTCTGAAGTTTAACATTGTAAATTTTAGTCTACTTGTCTTCTGGCAATTAAGCATTTTATCTTGCCTTTATTGTTTTGGGATCCTATTGTGCTCATTCTTTTCGAGCTAGTTTAATTATATAATGGCCTTTCCCACTAAGGGAGGAGAGCCACCACTGACCTGTGGCCTATGCCAGCACCCCTCTCACCAACACATTCCTTAAGGTCTCACTGAATTATGCATTGTAGGCCATCGCATGGGGATAATTCTGTGGTGTGTTTTCCATTAAGCCATTTCTTTCCTAAACCATCAGCCATAGAAATTCTGGCATTTTAGCTCCAAATAGAAGAGGCCAGCATTTTATCCATGCTCAGAGTTTTCTTTGGGTTCTCACCAGGCTTTTAAATCAGGTAATTTGGAATAGTGCTCCTAAATCAATCTACCTTATCCAAATTTTATGTGGCAACTCCCTTGTTCAAGCTTTTTCAAAATCCAGTATGTAACTGATCCTCCATTTCCTACTAGTACGTGCTGGTAGGATTTGCAGCTCCATGGAGTATTGTCCTGTTCCTCCCTTATCAGACCTAGCATGACTCCAGGTGGGTTATGGTGCAAGTTAATCTTAGTTATAAGCCCAGTAGCCAGAAGCAGATGGAAGAGCTTAAGGGACATATCTCTTATAGCAGAGAATCATCTATTGTTTTCAATCATTTTGGATTGCTAGCTCTTAATAAGCAGGCTTAAAGTGAACAGAGAAGTCAAGTGTTTCAAAATGTTGTGAGCAATCTTCCCATATGTCTCCTTAATAAATGCCAATTTCCCTGTTTGTCCTAATCAGATTCTAACATTGCCATAATAGACAGCATTTTTGTATGTATCCACCTTACTTGGGAGTTCACCCTTTCTGACAAGTATTAAGTCCTGGTCTGAATACTCAGCTTTCTCTTGTCTTTATGCTACCCAAAAGAAAAAAACTCTGTAGTATTCCAGTGAGGTCTTTTGGCTTTCAGAATTGACTTTTAAATGTCTATTAATTGCTAGTAGGTTTAGAAAGCATTTTTGGGTATCAGTGGCATTTAGCCATCCAGTTCAATTGTCCTTATAGCTATTATTTCACTGTTCTTCTCAAACACCTGGAAAATAGCACCATATAGTATAGGCTCTCCTATCTATTTGCTATCACAGTTTACCACTGGTGAGGATTTTAAGAATTGGAACTAAAGCTAGGAGATTTCTGAAGTTCACTCATTTCTAGTGACAAGGTCCTCATTTCCAGATGGGTAACAAATGGTATACCTCCCAAACCCTATCTTATATTATAGTCTGCTTTCTCAGACTACTGGTAATGACTATTGCAGTTATGGTGTTCATATGGAAAGGAAAAGATGAAATTTGGTATGAGGCTATTAATTAGGGATCAACATCTGTGTGAAGAAGGCAACAGAAGTATTGAGTAGAGTGAAAAGTCCTACAGCACTTTGTAAGCCTACCAAGCTTTAGCCACCACCACAGAGGAACATAGCATGGTATGTCAGGCATCCCAATTAGGCAAATGGCCAGGTCTTTATACTAACAGCTTCATGAGTTACTGTATAATGGCCACATTCAGAAGAGTATGTCCTAGGATGAAGCAACTCACGGTTGTGAAGAAAAACTCTAAAGCAGGTATTAGCTGGAGACTATTTACTCACAGCTGGGCAACAATTACTTTCATAAAGGTAGATGTCTGTACCCACCACACTGCACATACATCATTCAGCAAACATTTATCAAGTATATGCTGGATATCGTTTACTATACCAGACAATGGAGGGTTACAAAAGGGAGGAAGAAAAGAAATATAGGCCCATCTTCCAAAAGATCT
This sequence comes from Manis javanica, assembly GCF_040802235.1. Lineage (NCBI taxonomy): Eukaryota > Metazoa > Chordata > Mammalia > Pholidota > Manidae > Manis > Manis javanica. Next base: position 55,809,219 of record NC_133157.1, read on the forward strand.
TAGAAGTTAATGTGGGAGACTGATAGGTAAACCAGAACTTAAAACAGCATCTAAAGAGACCAGTGAAAAGATATGCTTTCATAGTTTGGGAATATTAATATCGGGCATCTCATTCAGACTGACCAACAGTGAAAGTTTCCTGGAAATGGAATATTTGAAATAAATACTTAAGTAGGCATTAATGTAGATAAAAATTAGATAGAACATTAAAAGGAATGCATAATCTGATGGAAGTGGAAAAGAATCTGTTCTATTCAAGGAAATATTTCTGCACAATTGAAGCATAATATGACATTGGAAAAGTGTTCAGAGGTAAAACTGAAAAGGTAGACAGGGTCTGGGTAATAAAGAAACATCCATGTCATAACGGAGTGTAGCTGTAAGCAACACAGAACCAGTAAAAAAGTTTTACTCTGGAGAGTGAAATGATTAGAATTATACTTTAGAATATTTACTCTAGCAACAATATGTGGAATAATTATAGTAATGTGAGCCAAAGTGCAAGTCACTCTAGTAAGACAAGTGAGAGAAAATGGTGACTTAAAACAATGGCATTTTTAAATGCACGGTAGAATTGTTTTAAAAATTCTTTAAGATTAAATAGCATATGATATAGGATCTGTGCATATTCTCAAAATTATTACTTCCTCAGGGAAGGTAATTACAGGTAGCTAGTAACATAATGACTATGATGAATGAAGATGAGAAGAGGAAGCTGGTTTTATTTAGGTCAATAGCATCATGTCTGTACCCCATATGAGTTGTTTTCTAAATATCTTTTGTGCCTAGAAGACATCATAGCAAAAATTCTTTCCTCCATGTGTCTATTCTGGTCAAGGGACTTTTGTATCCCCTTCTGTCCACATTGCTTTGAAATTCTTTCAGAAGGTTACTCTTCCTTATCCTTTTTTTAACGCTCATCATGTCACAAACCCTCTCTGAAACATCATATAAATTTTTAGCCTGTGTTCATGTTCAACTAAAAAAACACTAATTTTCACAGATAAGATATACCCATTCTTTTCACTGCTTATCTTTGTCCTTCCTGAGTCATCCCCAGTCTGTATGTGTGCCCTGCTTGTTTTAAGTTGATGCTGGGCTCCAGGAGCCTCTTCAGAGCTGCTAGATAAAAGAGCACTTTGGATAAAGTTTTAAAGAGTCTTTAGTCTGCATTTTAAGCAAATACTTGAGTGAAAATGCTCCTTTTTCTAAGTACAGCAAGGTGATAGATGTCAGGCTTTTTTCAGTTTATTGCTACTCAATTCTCAAATATATCTTTAACATCACATGTTTTAGTTTTCTCAACAGTTAACAAATAATATAATATCTTTAGTAGGAAATTATAGATCTTTAACTATCTATAAGACAGTTGGCTTTAGGCCCCACTCAATAATTTTTAACTTCAGGCATACATAAAGAACACATTCTCTACTCTACTTTGTAATTGTTGTGACATCTTGACTACATTCAAGTCAATGGAAGTGATCTGTGTCAGTTTCTGGTTAGACATTTTAGAAGACTATCTTCTTCCTGTTTTCTTTCTGCTTGTGCCACCTGGATGCAGAAGAGAACAAGGCCTTAGCAGATGTCAGAGCACCAACATAGTAAGTGTCTAAGCCTCAACATGATAGTTTGGAGGAGAGCTGCCCTGCTAAAATCCCACCTGACCATGTTATATGAGAAATAAATAAAAATCTGGGATTCTTATACATTGAATTTTTTAGGGCTATTTATTCTTTTGGCTTAGCTGATCAATGCAAATGTTCAAGCACTGTTTTAGCTGGATCACACTTCTGTGACTTATCACTCCCATCTCACCACTTACAACTTCATGGTCCAAGGGTAGAGCCCAACATCCTAGCCAGATCACTAATAGCCTTCATAAATATGTTTCAGCCTGTCTTTCCAACATCATCTTTCGCTACTTTTCCCTCCTGATGCTAAATAATTTTCTATTCCCTGGAATTATCATGGTCCTACAAGCTACTTTGCTCTTGGCATGCATTGTTCCCTTTGAAATTAAGGTCTTCCCTGTTACTTGCTTAGGAAACTCTGGCTTCTTCAACACTCTGCCCTAAGGTGAGTGGTTCATTGACATCTCAATGCAGTGTTAGTTGTTCTTTTCCTAGGTGCTTCCAAGTCCTGCATGTGCATCGTTGCCACACTTACACTTTTTATTGAAGTCATTTGCTTACGTATTTTTTTCTTATTCTATAAATTGAAATGCTCAAGAATGGGGAACATTCCATATCCATCCCTATATTCAAACTGTGTTGAAAAGATAAATTAAGAGGGCCTACTTAAGAGAATGAATAGCTTACACATCATTTAAATTTTCTTTAATGTTAATGTTTGATTTGATTGATGTGAATCTACTTATATTTAAACTTCACTTCTGTAAGCCTCTTATAGGCTGTTTACGTACCAGAATACAAGTCTGGTATCTCTTACTTGAGACCATTTATTCACTACAGAATGGCTAAGAAGTCATAGTTCCCTCAAACCAACAGATTGGTGATTTCAGTTCACTTATGAGGATAGTCATAGAATAAACTGGAGTATGTTCAGTTTATGCTGTGACTACTTCTTGCTTCTTGAAGCCACATGGATTCACTACTTAAGCTTAGGCCTAGGCAGTCCATGGACACTTCTTCACTCTGGGTGGTATCAGGCTCAGGTCCATGTAGAAGCTCAATTGAAATACATGCTTAGGTTCTAAGAATATTTCATGTTTATGTCCACTCATACTTGCTATTGTTCCTCAAAGCAGTTACTGTTCCAGAGTGTCTAAGGTTTATAGGTTTTAAGATCTACATGGGACAGACTAAATCAGAATCTGCTCTAATTCCACATTGTTAGTAGTATCTATGTTTGTTGTTCAGTATTTAAACTCCCTCTTTAGTTAATATTATCTAGAGAACTAATTACCTTTCCTTGCCATTGACCTTTGCCATCTCTAGTCTGGTGGAATCTTCAAAGAGTTAATTTGCTTGTTTTGTTTTCCCTTCCTAAACTGCTGACTTTATTATACAACTCGCTGTATTTCCTGCCCAGTGACAAGTACTGGATATTATTTCACAATCCTACACTCTGATTAAGCTATGAGCAGTCTCATGGTGCCAGAGCACTTAGAGAGAAATTAATTGCTTTAAAAATCACTAGTGACCCAAGTTGATTCAAATAATTCAGTAGAATGGCTCCTTTAAGTCCAGTTTGCTTTACTTGATGCTGCCAGAAATATACAATTCAATGAGTGGGAGGTTTATTTCTTCTGGTCACAAATTTTACAGATAATGAATTTCCTATTACTCTCAGACCAAACATTTTTTCACTGTGCTCTGTGCAAACACCTCTTAAATGCTATCTCCTTTCTTCCTTAATTCTTGTGTAGCCAAATGGTCAAAACTGTACACTTGTTCCCTTGTTATTATTCTATTTTATTCACAGAACCAGTTGATGCAACCATGTTCCTAGATTCAGTCATTTTAATCTTAATTCTAACAATTCAATTCTAAATGTAATGGTCGCCCTTATCTGTGGGAGATGCATTTCAAGACTCCCAGTGTATGCCTGAAACTGTTGATAGCACCAAATTCTATCTACAATATGTTTTTTCCTACACATACTTAGATGATAAAATTTAATTTATAAATTAGGCACAGTAAGAAATCAACATCAATAGCTCATAATTGAATGGAATAATTATAAAAATATACTGCAATAAAAGTTATGTGAATTAGCATTCTCTCTCTCAAAATATCTTATTGTACTGTAAGGAATATATATGTGTATATGTAAAAACATATATAAACATATATATGAATCACTTAACTCTGGGGTAGATATGGCACAGTCTCAATATTAGAAGTCATGGACATTCCCTCCAGACCAGTGCTCTGTTTTTAAAAGGTAACTCATAAAACTGTCTCCAAAGACCAGAGAGTAAATCTTAGTGTTGCTTTTGAAGTCAGATTCCTTCCTTTTCTTAGGAACTGGATTTCTTCCTCTTAAAGTTTCTTTACAGATACAGGGAAAATTGGTGCTATTGCCTCAAGATGATTTCATCACCAAAATTCTTTGTTAGGTGTGTCTCTAGGAAATATTTACTGAAGCAGCCTTATCAACATAAGACTCCTCTATGGAACTTTTGTTCTGTGACTTCCTGGGGCAGTGTCTCAAACAGAAGTACAGAGAATATAACTAGAAAGAAGTGTACATTTGGCAATCAAATGTGGGTGATTTTTTAAGATTTTCATCATTTGCATTGTGTATCCTTATTAAGAGCTACCAGTAGCTGGTATCAGTGGACTCCAATTTTAGAGTCTGTTGATTTGAAGAATGTTAATGGACTGCAGTTATTCTTAAAGTATTTACAATTTTTTTTAAATAAGAGAAGGTGCATGTGTATACACAAAGTATAGGGCTAGCTCTAGTTTGAATACATCATTGTAAGGATTTCTTGGCAATAAACCACAGCAAAAATTCCCCTAACATAACAGAACATGAGTGTTTTGTCTCACAAGGTACAACAAGCAATCATTTTGTCAAATATTTTGTCACTTCTAAACAAGGTTTACTTATTTCTCAGCCTGGGATTATGAGGTATATACCATCTACTTCCCAGTTAGATAATTCACATTTTAGGTTCTGTCTCTTGCAACATCCACTTCTGGTATAAAAATATCTGTCAGCATTTCATATTCTGCAGATAACATAAAATCGTACTGTAGTAGCTTAAAGAAATACAAGTCTGTTGGTTTCACACAGCATGTTATCCAGGTATGAGCAATCCAGTATTATCAGGGAACAAAAGTCCTTCCATCTTCTGATCTCTCATTCTTAGTACGTGGATATTCTTCTTGATACCTGCCATGTTACAATCATACAGTGGGAACCATGTCTTTGTCACTATTGTCTTATTACTGAGAGAAAGAACTTGGAGTAAAGTGTAGAAGGTGAATAAATAAAGAGTGAATGTTAAAAACAATCAATTTTCCTTGTAAGGACTTGCTTATATATTATAAACCAAAACTGTGACCCACTGTTACCCCAATATTAAGAAAAATGAAGAAAAAGGGCTGTGAGGCTTGTGAATGGGGATTTATTTAGCCAGCCTAGAGTATTCTTCTCAGGAGTGAAATTGCACATTTTGTAATTTTATTAAAGAAATTAATTTTAAGGTAATTCCTATGATAATGCAAATTAATTATAGGCTATAGAAGGTGATATTAACTACATTATCCCTTATCTACTGAATTTCTTTAAAAATTAAGAAACATTTTGTACAGCCTGATAATTTAATGATACTGGTATCTGAGTTTGTAAGAATCACATGGTGCCAAGAGCATGCTAATAGTCCAGTTTTGTGTATGTCACCAACAGATAGATTGAATTTTTCAGAAAATAGTGAAGCACTGTTCAGTCTATGGTGAAGGATGATAAACTATGTAATATCATGACAGATTGAACTTGGAGTTATGTTCTGAGAATTAGATCTCAGATCTAGGATTTCACAACCCACAGTGTTTAATTTTAACTGGGATAACAAAATGATTTATTTTACAACATGAGACACTTTTGAGAGAAAAATGAGATGCTACTAATGATTATTCTTTGTCAACAAATGTAAACAAGAATTTTTCTGTGAAAGCTGATACTTACAGTCATTCTAGTCATGACCAATAATTTCAAATGAGGCAGAGAAAAGAATAGAATATACATTATTAAAGTGTATTACACATACTAAGGACATTTGTTGTTTATTTATTTTGGTATATATTTATATTTTGGGATATAATACTGAATATATTTTACTGTGAAAGTCACAAACAGAAGTTTTGGAAGTCCCTGGTCTAAAGTATAACCACAAGAGCTCGGAAAATAAATTTCAGAGAAAGAAAAGTGGCAAAGACTTCTTAGAGACCCAGTAACTGCAGCAATACTTTTTCCCAAATAAAAGCAAATTACTGGCAATGATTGACTCTTAAGTTTTAGAGGATATTGTCAAGAGTATTATCAATTGGAAGAACTCATCAGCCAGATTTCCTGTTGTTGTTAATGAACATATCCATCAGCTCACGTGTGTGTATGTGTGTGTGTGTGTGTGTGTGTGTGTGTGTGTGTGCGTGCAGTTAAGTCTGTTCTCTTAGCAAAAACAACAAATGGGTCAAAGAAATCAAAAGAGGAGTCAGGTTTTTGGAAATCCTCCAAAAGGCTGGAGAAAGTAATGAATCTAAGCAACATCAATACAGATACTTCAGACAAAATTGCACAATCTTGAGGAGCACACATCTGGTCTATCTAGAATCTGTAGCCAGGATAAATTTCATTATTACCTGAATCATCCAAAATAGCTTACCTTTTCTAAGCAGCTAAAGATACTGAAGAAAGGGGTGGAAGGAAAGTGATGTCTTATCCAATAGGAGCAAGAGAAGTCAGACAGAGAGAATTTTAGTTACACTGTCTTGGTACCTGCTGGTACTTACCATGAATTTAAAAATCATTTCTGCCGGAGTAGCTGAGATTTAGTTTAGCTCAACCCCCTTTACTTTGGAGTGAAATCTAAATGTTGGGGGGCTAGGAGATCACAAAATCACATGTGGGGTTGCACCAGTATCTGATTGTCTCATATTCATGTCTGCATGTGCTGAGCTGTCCATCATCTGTCCTGGTCTTAAGCATTGATCAAGCAAGACCACTTTGGATTTGGTATATCTACTAGATATTTCAATGCGATGTTTGGTAGAAATGAAATAATTCATCTTCTTTCCCTACTGCTCTGAGTCATTAAAATTTCTGTTCCTAGACATCCTATCTCCAGGGAGCTTGGAAAAGAATGCAAAGCACTGGAAACCTGGACTATGTTCACTGCCATCTACATCTCAGCAGTTCTCTACTAGCTCTCCTCCTTTCTCCAAACCAGGGAAAACCTTTACTAGCTTTGAGATCTGGACAGGGAAACTAAGTATCTTCATCCTAAAACCTCAAGTCTTTTGACTAAATAAGAGACACTTGTGATATTTTATTTCAGAGTCTGAAAACAGAAAAAATTACTTTTTCATATTCTGTTGCATTATTCTTTTAAGCTGATAAAAAGAGAAGTGATTTAAAAAAGGGAAAAGGATAATAAAGAAAATGAGAAGAGTCAGTTTGTATTTCAAAAATTTATGTATATATTTAGGTACATATATATGTATTTATAAAACAGAATTATATATCATGTGTTATGTAGTTTATAAGCAGATTTATAAAATGAGGTAACATATATGCATACATATGTACTTATAAGACTATAATATATAACTTATAAGACTATAATATATAACTTTCTTTTCAACTTTTGTCCAGTTTTATTGATAATTCACATATAATACTGTATGAATTTAAAGTATACAACTTGATGATTTGATTTATATATTGTGAAGTGATTACCACAATAGGTTCAGCTAACATTCATCTAATTGAATAAATATAGTAAAAGGAAAGAACACTAAAGAACAAAAGATGTGATGAGAACTCATAGGATTTAGTCTCTTAACACCTTTCCTATGTATCATACATTTTAGTTGTAGTCCTCATGTTTTATGTTACATATCTAGTACGTATATTTGTATTATAACTGGAAGTGTATACCTCTTGGCCATCTTTCTCTAATTTCCCATTCCTCTCCCCTCCAACTATGGTGACCATAAGTGTGACCATTTTTTTCTGAATTTTTTTTTTGGTTTTTGTTTTGGCTTTGTTTTTTTTAGATTCCACATGAAAGAAGATCATACAGTATTTGTCTTTGAGTATTTCACTTGGCAAAATATATATGCATACACATACACCACAACTTCCAATTTCTTTGTTGTTTCCTTTGCATGATCAAGTCTACATTTGAAACTCTATTGAATTTGTCAGTTAAATTATGTGTTTTGACTCTAGGATGTCTTTTTGGAGGGAGAAAGTTGTTATTCCCTTGTTGAACTTCTCATTTTATTCATGTATTATTTTCCTAATTTTATTTAAATGTGTTCTTGTAGTTCAACAATCTTCCTTAAGAGCACTATTCTGACTTGCCTGAGAGTTCATAGAATTTTATTTCTTTATTGTCAGTTATTGGAGCCTTATTATTTTAATGGTGTCTTTTTTTATCTGATTTCTTGTGGTCCTTGATTCCTTACACTGATATCTGCACATCTGAGGGATCACAGTCGTCTTCCAGACTTCACAGGTTTGCTTTGGCAGAAACAGTTCCTCACTATCAGCTCAGTTTGGGTACCTGGGAGTATTTGCTGCAAACATCCCTGGGCAGATGGGACCTGCTATTATGGTCTAATTTTGAGCTAGGTAACTGTTTGATCTCTGGGGACAAGGATCAGGGGGTTTGCTACTGGCTAAAGACAGTTGGATAGGACTGCTGTTTTTGTTCCTTATCAAGTAAGGCTGTAGAATGGGCTCTGTGGTTCCCTGGATTTTCTGGTCAGGCTTACTTGATATTTGGAACAAGGCACTGTATTCAGTAGTAGATGGTGCTATGAATTAGCTTCTTTTCCCTGGCAGGGTAACAAGACAGGACCTAGGGCGTGTACAGCTCATTGTTTGGGGACCTGAATCAAAGAGAGTATGCACTGAATTCCCTGGTCAGGTGAGACTGCCTGTTTTGCCCTGCTGATGAGGGAAGTTGCAGGCTGTGCTTTCTAAGTGCCACTGTATATAAGGCTGTTGAGTGGGTTGTATAATTTCTTGTGTGCTCTGGTTGGGTTCCCTGGTCAGAGAGACTGAAGGCTGTATTAAGTTATGAACAGGGCTTTGAATGAGGTTCCCTGCTCAGATGAAGCAGGAAAGAGCCTCTAAAGCTGGTGAAGCTCATTCTGAATTCAGGGTGACCTGCATCCTAAGTACCCTGAACAAACAGGCCCACTGGCTTTGTTCTGCAAGCCACTGGCTGTGTGCTCCCACCTCTTGCTTCATGTGCCACTGGGCTGCACAGCTTTCAGGAATTGTCTCCAGCTCTTCTGGTTGGATGGGTCCTGAAGGGATACCCTACTTCAGGTGGGCTGAGATTTACTCCTGGCCTGGCCTGGACGTGGAGGGCTGTCCTGGACACGGAAAGCTGGCAAGTCTCCTCATTTGAGGTTACAAATTAGGCAGTTCTGTTAAGTTCACTGGTCTCCATGTGCCCCAGACAGTCTAAATCTGCAAATGGGCAGATGAGTACAGCCCCTGGCTGGGATTACTGCTTAGGCACTACAGGTATGAATGTGGTCGGCCAAGATCCTTGCGCAGTTGTTGCAGGCCCCTCCCTCCTTCTCCATCAGTCAGATTTCCTGTAGTTGAGTGTCAGAGATTCCCTGGCAGTACTTACGGTGTGAGATCAGAAAGGTGTTCTTGCAAAGTGACCCCACACCAGTATTGTTGTTCCCAGAGTTCTCTTTTCCCACTGGAGGAATCAGAGACTCTGAGAGAGCTCTATGCCTGGTGCTGCACTGGCCTGGGGGAGGGGCGGTGCATTCAAGGTGTAGCTGCTGTTCTTATACTTCTAATGCAGTCTGTCTTGGTCTTTGTGGGGCAGGCTGGGTACTTCATGCTCACCTCTGTGTTCTAGGGTTCTCTCAGTGGCATCTAGTTCTTTAATAGTTTTTAGATCTTTTTGTAAGGGGAAGCAAATTCAGGAACAACCTATGCCACCATCTTGGTGATGTAATTGACAACTTTTTAGAAATATAGAAATTGCTAATTCATAACATTTAGTACTCAATTGAGGAATATAAAATACCTTATAAAAGCCTGCATGATGGGCTTTTTATTGTATAATTGTATTAATTGTATTGTATATTGTATTAATTGTATAAATTCTGCTGCTGCAAAGATTACTTTTCAACATTATTTTTAAACACCATTTCAAAATAATTGACCTAAAATTGGGATTAGGAACTTCATTTTTATTTCAATTTTCTCTTCACCTTATGATGAAGAGCAGTCTAGATCATAATAGATTCCTCATTAAATAATTCTGGATATCTATTTTTAAAAACCAGCTGTGATCCTGTTTTAATTATTCCAAATTTTCATTAAAATCTTCTTATCAGATATTATTTAATATGTTGATGACACAAAATTTAAAATAATTATATTTATAATTGGAAAATTTAGAATTGTTTATGGGAGGTTAATTGAGTCATAATTAGGTTGTAGCACAACATATGACTACGGAGTTTATAAGTTCACAGTCTCAGGGTTGCTTTCTCCAAAATGCTATGCTGAGTTGAAATGACTTTTCATGTCCTGCTTTTTGTTGCTTCCTCCTATCACTGGTTTCTGGGTAGCTATGATAGATAACAGGTCATGTAACCATCCAGTCCGGATTTTAATTTTACACGTGGCTTCTTAAGGACAATCCTCTTGTATTTCATTTTCTTGTCAGATGTCTTGCAGCTATACAAAAGCTGCCAAACTAGGGGCTTCATTCCCAATATTTAGGTTTGATAATGCCATCTACATATGCTAAGTGCATTTCCAACTATATCACATGATCTGCCTTGCTGATGAACTTCTCTCTTGCTAGTGGTTGAGAGTGGTGGTGTGCTAGCATGGGGTGGGGAGGGTCTATATAAACTAATACTGGCAAAAATATATATCAGAATTTATCTTAAGTCCTCTTTTCCTGTATTCCATCAAGGTTATGTAGAAGATAGTGGGACAGAGACATGTTGTTGACCTAGAAGTGTAGGTGAGGTGGGTGACTACCTTAATAGAAGGAATTTGTTGTAGAGGTGTCTCTGATAGGAAACTGTCAGCTCTCATATAAGAGACATTTAGGATTGTTCCTATCCTGATAGAATACTACAAATGCTGTTATGCCAACAAGGAAGGGATGGCTATCTTGTCCTGTCAGGGAAGATTTCTTAGAACTGGGCTTTAAAAATAAACAGCAAGTCACCATTTTTAAGAATGGAAAGAATTGCAAATACAGAAATAAAGCATACATACAAATATATGAAAATATGGAAGTGCATTAACTGTTGGTTAATTCTGAATGGATGGCATGGTGAAAGGCTGTGTGAGAAGAGATGAAAGATAGTGGGAAATCAATCCAAATAGTAGATTGGCTGGAAATTGTGAAGGACACTGCATCTAGTGCTAAGGTTGCAGGACTTGATTGTAGCCTTACTGGTAAAAACTCGATGATTGTTAAGTTTCTGTTTAATTTCTGTGAAAACAACATGAAAAGAGGTTTTCAAATGACAACTTTGCGATTCTCTGTTATTGTTCATAATTCAAGAACAATTACTATTTAGATCACTATTCAGCACTTCTCACTACTGACAGAATTTGTTTCAAAATAAGCCTTCAGGTTTCATCTTAAGAGAAGTATGCCAAAAGTTCTATCAGTCAGCTTCATTGTTTGTATAACATCTATGTAAATCCATGGAAATACTTAAGAATATAGAATATTAAGAACTTATATCATTACCAGTTAGATTCTCTTTTATGTTTCAAGTTCTTATTCACTATGTATATTCTGTCAGGAAAAAAAGAAATAACCTTGCTATTCTCCTGCTATGTGACCTACAGTAGAATTTTTTGTAAGTTTTTATTTTGCAGCAAGTGTTAGATGAATGGGTTAGAGACAGATGTATGATTAGAGTATAGTTCTACTACAGCTTCACTTAATTTACATATATTTCATTACATATCCTAACATCTTAGTAGTTTCTGTACCATGGTATTAGCTGTTTATTCCTCTAGACAAAACATTTCATAATGAGCTACTTATAGGATCTAACCATGAACCGTGTTGCTAAGAGAAAAGAGTTTTCATGAGACCCAAATGTCAGTCATTTTCCAGTTTGCAAATTGAGTCTCCAAAATTGCAATGATGATGTCGTTGTGATTTTTACCCATGCAAGTAACTGTGCCACAGTCAATACCTAAATAACTAATGCTGTTGTAGATTTGGACAGGAGAATACATTAATATAAGTGTGTCTTCCTAGGACAACATAACCACTTTTACTACCTTCCCTATGGTAATGACATTCTTGAAAATAGCCTGTCAAAAATAAGACAAAAAGTTGGGAAAACTTTATGGCAAATTTAACTTAGAAATAACTGTTTTCTCCATCAAGAGAATTGCGATAACTGTTTTACACAATTTAAAAGTCATTCCAAAATTAGTTTCAAAGAATGACTGCAAATGACAGTCCCCAAATGTGTTTTTCCTTCTTCTTTTTCTCCCTTGTCATTGCCAACTCAGAGCATTAAGAAAATCTAACACTGGAAGGACTACTCCAGTGAGATGTGAAAATAATTATATGTTCTGCCTGAACTGATAGGCAGGGAAACATTCCGTTTCAGATTCTGTGAAGCATGTCAATTTCAAGTTTGCATGTTTTCTGTTTCTACTATCCACCAGTAGGAAAAAGCAGTGATTGGAAACAAAAGCATTTATTCCTACAGCAAGGAACCTTGAAAATTGGATAGATGACATACTTCTCCACTTTTAGTGTAAAATAAATGAGAAATGATGTTATTCCTTGCTGTAGTTTTTTGGGAAGATAATAGAAACAGTTTTGCAAATCTGAACTTCAATAATTTGACTATAACGAGTTCTGTTGCATTAAGAACAGAGTATTAAGAATACATATTTATGAAGTCAGTGTGATTTAGAAAAAAATGCCTCTAGAGTAGAACTGCATGAAATGAATGTAGTTTTTCATTGACTTCAAGTTTTATCTCCAAGTTTATTTCCTGTTGACAAGAAATGCCCAATAGAGCAAATTAGAAACATTTGTAAATGAGTCTTTTTTACATTAGATGCTATAATACTATTAGTGATTTTGTAAATTTTCTTTACTTTACAGTATTCCAGTATCTCATTCTCTGCTGCTGACAGCTCCTAGGTCCCTCTCTGGCTCTTACCTTATCTAGTAGACCAAAGACTTCTCTTTGTGACCTGAAATCAATACCTCTTTTACTATTTTTTATTCCCACATCTTGTACAGTTTAATACTGACAATTAAACAACAAAACAAGCATTAGCAAAAAAAGCTTTTCCTTTGCCATGGGATGAGAATATATAGATGAATATTTTTTTTAAATAACATTTTTTGATTTCAGCAGGAATACATCTATCTATTCTGTACAAAAGTAAGAAAAATTCGGAACTGCATTAAACACTCCTCCAGTAATGCCTCTTGGTAACATTTTTGTACATTTTTAGTACCTTTTAGAAAAAAGTAAGGTGATATTTGTACAATTTATTATTGGGTAAGATTTTATATGTAACTCTTTTCCCACTGGTGATTGCTTTTTTGCTTTTCTTATGTTATTACCTAGATACAAATGCACTGAAGTCTATTTGTAACATATGAAAGCCTTGTAATCAATTATGTAATTTTCAAATGCTTTTATGTTTAGGTTGTTTTCCAGATTACTGTCATAACGGAAATATAGATGACTCCAGGTTCCACATTAATATTAGAAACAAATGAAAAAAACACCAAAATAAAGATGCCCTAAGTCTCTTATCTTTAATACTGTGAGAATTACAATACCCTTTTCAAGATTTTTGTTTATGCTTAGGGACTTCCATTGACATATTTTCTTCCACGTTAGTTTCTTTTCCTCTCTAGGTCTCTCAGTTACTGATATCTTGCATCCAGTGACTGATTATTTTACCTTCCGTATGTATCTCCCAATCTGGAGAAAGTAGTCCCATTCTTCAGAGCATCACTAGCACAAGATTATTTTATTTTGGTGAGCTTGTTAAAGAGTAGGTAAATGGGGAGGATTATGTAATGGCAGTGCATATTATTTAAAACTGGAGATCTCATACTGCTGCAATAAACTTTCTCCCAGACTCCTACAACAGGGACTTTCCCACTTGTCAACAGTTTTTCCTAAGACCCCTGGCATCCACCACAGGACTAAGTATTTTCTCAGTCTTCCTCCTCCAGCTCCCTCCACTTACCAGTCCTTTTTCTCTTCCACTCTTCTCTTCCACATTTTTAATAACCAGCTGTGTTATTTCCCTCTGGCTATGCCTGACACTTTGAACACCTCTCATATTATTACATAGGACAACTAAGCAATACTCACAAGGCATTTATGCACAGGATTCCTTGTCCTTCTTGGCCAAAAAGCCTGTCAAAGTCCATTAAAGTATTGTGTTTGTTTTGTTTTGTTGAAAGAACCATTTATTCTACCAGAGATTAATTATATTACTAGCAACAAGGCAGGAATAACCAAATCAGCTATTTAATAACCTTTATTTTCATAGCCTAGGTAAGGCAAAATGATTGCATCAACACAAAAAGAGTGACAAATATCCAATTACTGCCTTAAGAGATATTAGGACAAGTAAAAATTATTGTATTGTATCAAAATAAAGAAGAATTTTGTCAGAAATTGTAGTATTTATATTTATGCCAGTAGCATATAGTTAACTAATTATAAAATGTTACTATTAAAATCGTTATCATTTAATAGGCTAAGAGAGAAATGATTCATGGGCTCACATTTCTATTTTACTACTAAGGATCATACATTTATGTCCTGTCTCAGTAAATTTATATACTGTCTCTGTGAATTTTTCATCTCTGTCTAATACTTGTATGTCCATTAAGAATGACATTACTGTGCAGTACATTATTTCAATTACTGTGAATTTGCACATATTCTTAGGGGAATGTTGAACTGGAAAGTGACATCATTTCTTGTGAATAAATTCAGTGTAAGTATTCTTGCATTGCCTAGCAGCTATGAAATCTACCAGCTCTGTACATGGACAGTGTGGTTAAACCAGACACTCCTGTGTGTGGAGGCAAAGTTCGAGTTAAGACAAATAATATGTGGAACAAAGAGGTATTTATGTCAATGAGGGAAGACATATGAATAGATAATAAGGACACTGGGATATATATCATCACTATTTTCCAGAGAAAATATAAGAGAATAATATTTTTAGCTATTTCTTACAGAGAGGATGTCAATACTAGGAGAGTATCCAGATACCCTGCCCCTCAAGAAAGCAAATTGGATTTCAATTAGAATACAAATTTTACCAGAGTATTTACCCATATGTTTTGGAAAATAAAGAATAAACAGCACCCTTTCATGAGATGACTGCATAATAGTACCTTATAGCTATCATCCAAGTCATGTTATGTTGATTATGCTTAATATATTGGTTACTTCATATGCTTGAGAAAAATCCTGTTTCTAACTGTACACAGAATACTGTTGAGAAACAGCCAGCAAACTGATAGACTGAGTGCTTTCAACCAGGATGATATTCTTTTGAAGCAACTTCTTGGGTATGAAGGGTAATACATTGCCTCATCTACTGAAATCTGTTTTGCTTTTTTAAAAAATATTTTGCTCTTTTGACTATAGCAGATATAAATACTCTCTAAGTAGGCATTCACATAATCAAAGTAGTGCCCAGGAGTGTGAATATTAGCATAATACAGTATTTCCATATAGCATTATTGATGATTTTCCTGTGGAAATTTAGAAAAGCCATTTATGATAAGATTCATGCCTGCTTAGACTGAACTGCATCTGGGAGTTAAATACGCTAGACTGAGTCTTGTACTGTGAATCCTGTGACTTCTAAGTAAAAGCAATGTGTTCATATTGCCTCCATGTCGCACATACTCCGTGGCAATCACACTTGTGGTCACTTAACCTACACTGACTTCTGAGTGGGGGCAATGTCATTAGCAAGGCATGAAAGCTGAGGGGACTCCAAGGGGATGTCTGAGCTGAAATGATCCATACTTACTCAGTATTGTACCTTGTAACCACACATCTCCTAAGCGCACAGAGCATTTTATAAAAGTTCACTATTACCATTTAGGCAAAAATAACTTTCTCCATCTTTGTATTTTACCTAATACATATCTTGCCCAACTTTCATTATTATTTTTTCACTGAAACTCTGCATGATTCTTACGATATGGAAGAAACTTTTTCTAAGTATTTTACAGATATTAATAGATACTTAATCCTCATAGAAATCCTAAGAAATAGAGACTTTAATCATCCCCATTTTAAAATTGAGGAAACTAAGGCATAATAAAAACCAAAGTTTTAAAGCTCTTCTTGACTTTATTCAGCAATTCATGAATCAGGCAACATCCCATCTAGCAGATAGAAAGGAGCTCTAAGAAGCTGTACAGAATGACTTTTATAGGCAGAAGAGAGTAGAACAAGGAAGTCACACTAGGTTAAAAAGCTAGTTGGCTATTTCAAGGTAACTTTCCTGTGGGGGACGGCAGGGGTCTATGATGCAGATTACCTAACTCTAAGCCTGCCCATCTCTATGTGCTTTTTCCCTTTTTCTGCATTTTCTGTCATATAGATGCTTCTTGCTGCATGTGGCTTACCCAGTGACTAAGAGCAAGTATCTTAAGTGTGCTGTAGAAAAAATGCCATATTTCTCATGTGATTATATAATTCTATAGTACCTCAGAGAGATAAAAACTGGGAAAGCAACCACTGGATTATACATACATGTTAGGAAAGTAATGGAGCACTCCACAGATTTATGAGAAGAATGCCAAAACCCAAATTTCACCAAAGTAATGCTGGTTTGGAGCAGAATCTATTCTGTTCTGCCTCTTAAAATAGAACATGCATTTAAAAAATAGCTAGGTGTGTTAAATGAATCCTTTGTATTTGGAGATCAAGTAGGCCAACACCTATTCCAAACCATTCTCCCTTTTTCTTCTCCTGTCTGGTCCATCATTTTGCCTCTTCTTAATTCTGAGGATACATTTTAAATATACTATTAAGTCTGAACCAATAAATTAACAAATTAAAAAATTACACTATTTCTCCAATTCCATGAACTGAAAATATGAATTAGAGCCTCTTTACTAGGAGGAGATTAAACAAGGTTTAATTGACACTGCAGGATAGGCTTAGGTTTGCAACATCAACAGGAGGCCTGGCTGTATTCTAGAAGGGCTATGATTATCAGACTGAAATGCAGAGCATATATCCATACATAAGTATAAAGAAATAAAATGGCATATAGCTGTAATTATTCAAAATTAAGAGAATTAACTTGTATTGTCATTTTAGGGGTAAGACTAGGCATGCATGCATAAAATGAAACTTTTGTATCATTATTATTTTTTTTCCCTTTTAGAAAGGCCATATGATCAGTACAGAGGCAAGGATACATGTTATTATATATAATGATATCATAGTAGTCTACTTTACTTTCATTTTCTTTGTCTTTAATCTTCTCATAACACAGAGAGTTAATGCCCTCATGCTAAAAATGAAAAAAAAACACCTTAGAAACAAATTACAAATTTCTTTCATAATTTTAAACTCTAGATGTCATTACTGGATCTCAAACCAGATTTTCTGGCTCCAGAACCATGCTTGTTTTCCCTTTGGAACATTTGCTTCAATTCTAAGTGCATTAAAGGTAAGGGCTGCCTCGCACTTTCTTGTTCATAATGCTTGAATATTACACAGCATCTTGTTTGTACATACTCAATTCATCGTCACTGATTTAATTTAAATTAGGGCAAAGAAGAGTTTGATTAAAACAAATGCATGAAGTCTTGGAAGCATTACCCAGCATTATTTATCAATATGCTATAGTATAATTTGAAAATCTTACAATGTCTAAAGATGATTATAAAATATATACCACCACATGTTTTCTGAGTATGTAAGACCTGGATTGGATTGTTTACCTATCTAAATTTAGATTTAGAAACAATAATTTCTTCTGTATTCTAAATAACTATATGTTTATAACCTGCTATAAATGTTAGATTGTCTAAACTTGGACATACGGCAGTTTGGATTTCTTAAAATTCATAATATGGGGACTTCTGTCCCATAGTACAAACTTTAGTCCAGAGAAATGTGTTTTCAATGTAATCATATGTCACTCCTTCACCATCCTAATATTCTACTCTTTACTATTTTTATATAATATGAAGGAAACATAATGTTCTCTAGTTGCACTTTTCTGGGCCTCTAAGGCCATTTCCCAAATTCATTTCATGGAATGTATCATACTTGAGGTTTTAGAACCAAGTACCTTTATTAATGCTTTCTGTTTTATCATGTCATAGTCTCATGACAGTTCAAAACACTACTCATCCATTGTTAATATTTTTGTCTTCTCTCTTAAAACAAAGGATGTTTTTAAAACATCTTGTAGGTTCACCTGCCATTTTTTCCTTACTGCCAAAAGTTTAAATCTCCTTATTTTACCTGACTTCACTTATGATTGTTCTTGCACCTTTAGTAATATCTGTCTTCTTCTTTTGCTAAGTATTAAGTTTGTAACTGATGATGTAACCTGGCCCACCACACTCAAAACATCAACCTGAAAAATTTTGATCACAGAAGAGAGCAAAGTAAACACTATTGTAATTCTCATTGGGTCATTGGGAGGCAAAACATATGAAGAAAAATTGACTCCTTGAATTGGTCTCCCTCTGCATTTCATGCAGGGCTTAAGAAAATTCTGATGTACTTCTGCTATTGATTCAGACCTGTAGTCTCCATGACCTCATTATCTGAAAAAGAAAAGTTTTTCCAGTATAGTATAGATGATAGGTTATTCCCTCTTAAAAAAACAAACAAAAGCTAACTGAAAAAATTAAAATAAAACCATGAAGAAAGGGTTTGAACTCTTCCCTTGAAAGAAAAAAAAATATATTATGGGGAATCCAAATTTCCTTTACTACCTTTCATTGGTGAGTTTAGAATGAGATTTTCAAGGACACATCCCTTACTGCTCTACTTAAAGCATATAAATCCCTGTATATTGGATTCAGTGTGAACAATGGAGGTCTGAATATAAGAATTCACTTTTCTAAGCAAAATGATGATACATTTCTAAAAAGTAGTCACATTTGTAATTGTACTGTTCAAAATATGGCTTAAAGAAAAAACAAACTATAAATCAGTAAAACAAGTTCAAGCAATTATAGCATTATCCTTACTCTTAATCTGGAAAATTTTAACACATCAACAATAAAATTAATCAACAGAAGATCATAGGAAGATAAATTACTCCAGTTAACAAATCTTATTACTTCAAATTACATTTTCTATCAAGTCTTATTAATTTTTGCCCCAAACTAGCTCCTTTTCCTTTATAGTCATCCTAGAGTGGAAATTAATAGTATTTTTTTTATTTTCCTTCTTTTTATATACTACCTTTCAAAATTTAGACAATTTTATCTTGAACGTATGTCTCTCATTCGTCCTTTTCTTTCCTACGTGGTCTAACGCTGCTCTCTCCAGGCCTCTCACCTTCCTGGAGATGAGCTCTGACTGTGAACTAACAACTCAGCTATGCTCTAAGTCATCCCTCTTACTACACCCAGGCAAGTATTCTAAAGATACTGTTTTTCACATGCCAGTCTCTTCGCTATGACTTTTTAATCACTGGCCATCCAGTGAGCCATATCAAGTTCGTATTTCGCTTTCTTCCTTTGGAGATTTCCCAAAGCCTCAGGCACGCTGTGTGTTGGGACTGCATTAGTAGGCAGGAGAGGATAAGACACAGCCCTTGAAACTTTTGATTTTACAGTATAGTAGAGAACACAGCCACTGAACAAGTAATTACAAGGACGTAGAGTTTGATAAAGAAAAGTCGACAAGCTATGTGAATATTTGAAGCAGACCTTATTTTTACTCCACTTTACATTCTATTGCTCCCAGTAAACTTTTCCCTATCATGAGCCTTCCTTTGCAATCAGACCTGCTAAACTACTTATCATTCACAAAACACATCACTGTATTTCATAACTGTGTGCTATTCTCCACTCATTTGCTATACCAAATTCTTAAAAACCCAGGGAGAACAGCAGCCCAGATACAATACTTTCTTCTATGGTTAATGTGTATCCTCTGCATAGTAGTTGTGTTATGCTATTTATCACATTATACATAATCATGGTTTTATATGTCTGTCTCCTCTTCCAGGTTGTTAGCATCTTAAGGGCAGGAACTATGTTTCACAAGTGTTTGTACCATTCCAGCATCTAGCATAATGCTGGTCATTTTATTAATCACTTAATAAAGGGCTTGTTGGATTGCACTGGATTGTTTTTATGGATCAGTTGTTTTGTATTCTCTTCCAAATAGATTGACAGATAAACAAAAAATAAAAACTATAACTCATGCTTTCTGTGGTTCCACCCCAGTGCACCAGCACAGGTCCATGTGTACCATAGTTCTCACCTGCAGTGAAATCCCTTTACCTTGCCAAGCCCAGTTTTGCCTCCATTTGGCCTTCCTCACACCATTTACTTCCTATATTATGTTGTTTTGTGCTTCTCAAACTGATGTGCATATCTCTATAATTTTGCAGGTACAAAACTCTGTCTAATTATTGGATAAAGTAACAGAATAAACATAATGTAACATCTGGAAGCATCAGTTTATCTCTAATATTTGAAGATAAATAATTTAACATCTGTATAATTCTGAAGAGTTTTTTTAAAACAACTGCAGATGTGTCATATAGTATAATACAAAATGTAAATCATTTCCAAGGTGAAACATGAAACCTCCATACAATTTCAAATAGGAAGAGATCTAGTTGAGCTAGACTTTGATATCTCTGAATCTTAAGGTACTTTGGTGTAAGATTATAAAGAGCTCTGAAATTTAGTGTAATGACCATAGGCTTTGAAGCTATGCAGGTCTTTATACAAATTAAGGTATATTTCTTATTAGCTGTGAGTCCTCAAAAAATTAATTTACCTCCTTCAACTGTAGTTTCTTTGTCAATAAAATGGTGACAGTTATTTCAGCAGATTACTCTGAGTACTAAGATGATGAATGTAAAGTGCCTGCTACTTAGTAGACATAGTAAGACTGAATCTCAGTAAATAATTTATAATGTCAAAATAATATTAAAGAAATAGAGAATATCCTGTCATCAGTAATGTAATTATTTCTAAATTAGAAGTTTTATAATCAGGGTTTCATTGGCCACTATATTAAGAAAATTAGTAAAGGAAATCCATGTGCTACAAAGAAATGTGCTATGCAATAGTACACATCTAGGTATAACTTTAAATTCAGTTTTGTTTTAACTAAAAGAACTACCATATGGTCAGTGTCTAAGGTCTCTTGGAAATGAATTGGAGGTTTCAGTCCAAAGCTAAAGGGACACAGATACCCATAATAAGATAAACCAGAGGCTACTTCCAGATTTAGCACTCTTATCAAATGCTCTAGTGGAAAGGCCAAGGTTCAAGAGGCACAGAACAAAACTCTTCTCACAATAAGTACTTGTCTCTTAAACAAGGCCTTTGAGGGCATTTCAGTTCCTCAGAAACCAGTATTGCAAATCTTTCTACACTTACCATGGGAGTAAACAGGAATGTCAAGTGCTCAAACTGGTAAACAAACTGAATAAAATTAGATAGCTCCAGGCAAATAGATGCTGTTCTGCCTTACCATTTCAGACAAAAATTAATTCAACATGGTCTAATCAATCTTTTCCCTTCTCAAGGGAAAAAAGCTGGCTAGGATGCCATAATAATTTATAAAAATATGTACTGAAATGTAATGTCCTTTTTTTTAAATGTGGAAAAATTTCCATTTTATTTTCATAAACAGTATTTCTTAAAAATTTAGTATTTCTTAAAATAGAAATTTAGTTATCTCTTAAAATTGCTATCCTTCTTTCTCTCATGAAATTGGCATGATTCTTGAAAGGCAGTTATACATCAATTTGAAAGTATAATTAATCCTCCTATTGTTTTTCATAGTACTTAGAGAAACCATTGCTTTTACTGCTTGATACTAGTAATCATAACAAAATCACTGGTAATACTTTGATACAACATAAAACAAAATTGTATTATTTCTTGAACATACATTTTAAGTGGGGATTTCACTGTATAACAGACATTTACAAGTGATAGGGGGTAAACTGATTTCCCTGTCAGTTTATTTACAGTTAATAATTGCAAGTATAGTCCATTAACTGCAAAGGCTTAAATTCCTTCTTCTCTTATGTTTTACACAATGTATGTATGTGAAATTATCTTACTAAACAACTGCTTTAAAAAAAAGATCATTGTCAGGGATAAGCTCTCCATTCACTGGGGGAATATTCTGAACTAGATTTTTATAGAACAGTGGTTGAGGAAGAATACTGCTTGGCGGAATATCTTGACAATATTTGTTAATTTAATTCCAGTGAAGCCAGAAGTTTGTTTATTTTTTCTAGGATAAAGAGATGCTTTGGCATACTTGTTTGTTTTGAAAATGGTGCAAGTAAACTATGGTATATCCAGACAATGAAACATTAATCAGTGCTAAAGAGAAGTAAGCTATTAAGCCATGAAAAGACATGGAGGTAACCTAAATGCATATTACTAGTGAAAGAAGGCAATCTGACAGTGTTACATACTGGATTCCAACTATATGATATTTTGGAAAAGCAAAACTATGGAGGGAGTAAAAAGATGACTGACTGCCAAGGGTTGGGGTGAAGAGAAGGATGGCTACATAGAGCACAGTGGACTTTTTACCAAATTAGCACTTTGGTGGGGAATGTTGCTAATAAGGGAGGTTATACTTGCATGGGGTTATGGCTTTTGGGAAATCTGTGTACCTTACCTTCAATTTCACTGTGATTATAAAACAGCTCTAAAAATGTAAAGTCTTAATAAAAAAAACTAAAAGTCCTGAAAAGTATTTTTAAACTAAGAAAACGATACAGATATGTTTCACAGAGCAGCTTTATGGCAATATCCTGTTTCAACAACAGCCCCATAAAGAGCTATTATTTGGGTTTTGATGAACATACTAGAATTTTCATCCAAAGTAACTGCTTTTACAAAGTCTATATGTATTTTGTATTTTTCTTGTTTTCTTAAATTCCTTCATTATTACTAAATCTCAGATAATACTCATAGATTCTGATTTTTTTGTAAAATTAAGTCTGAGATAACAATTGCATTCTTTACTCATCAAATTCTTTACTTTTCTACCCTTGAAATTATTCACATGAAATGTTATTTATTTAATAAACACATTTAGCAGAACGATTCTTCAAAAAAAAACTGAGCTAATTGTAGTCCACCATTTCTAAAACTTGGCTCTTCGTCACTTTTACAATCTATATTGAGAAAATATTTTCCATATTCTCTTTTTAATTTTGTATTATGAAAAAGTTTACATGCGTATGTAGTTTTTCACCTTTTACCTTATTCCACATGATCTTCACTGTATTTTTATTTCATATTTATGGGTAAATGTAACTGATGACATAGTGTCCCATCCTAAAAGGATGTCATGAAAGAGCGCACAATTATGGACATTAAAAATACAGTTCATGAATAGGGAGGCTTAAATGGGCTTGAGGACTGTAAAGAGATAGTTCCTAAAATTTAAGAAGTTAGTGTCTTCCATTCTCTTCTAAACCCCATTCTAGTTGTGGAGACTCATGAATTTATAAAGCTAAAACCAAGGTTTATCTTTGGTCACTTACTGTTGGCTGATGTCAATGTCAGTGTTTTCTCTACTTCCCAGGGCATCTTACCACAGGCTAAGTAGAAAAATTTGAAATGACAGCCTGCTTAAACTCCAAAATTACCCGACAAAGACACATGCTCTATTTCTGTATTGTCGAATTGTGCTGAAAATAGATGTCCATACTGAAATTACATCTTCCACTACTCTGAACCTTAGTGGGGCTGATGTGATTAGTTATAGTAAGTAGAATATGGGGGAGTGCCATTTCCTGAGCTAGCTATGCAATATGCCTTATACAGTCTCTATTTTTGCAAGTATTGAGACCTTGAAAGCCATGTGTTGAAGATAGTAAGGTCTCAAAGTAGATAGAACATGGATCCATGGGTCATTCCTTGTGAGAGAGAAGCCCAGTAGAGTCACATCACCAGAAATATCTTCATTGTAACTTATGCAACGGAGAAGTAAATATTATTGTTTTAGTTGATTTTATCAGATTTGAGGTGAAAATTTGGGTCATTGAGGTGAAAACCTTATTTTCTAATCTAAGCAGTTACTGCTTATATTGAAAATACGTGAGCTCTATAAACTTACAGAGCTCTCTATGTTCTGCTTTCAACAAATTTTGCTATATTGCATTTCATTTGGAGTGGTTTATTTTCTTGGCCTCCACATCAAGTTAGCAATGATGGTGGCTTGGACCAGGATAATACCAGTCATGGTAATAAGGAAGGAATCTAAATATATATGGAAGATAGAGCAAACAATATTTGATGAAGGATGGGCTGTATGATGAGAGAAGTAAAAGTAATTTATGAGCAATTTATCAAAACTAGCTAAAATTAGTCCATAGGAAAATAGTAATTCTTAATTCTGGTATTTAAAATAAATTTGCTACCCTTCTTCTTCAATGCATTCTTTTTCTTAACACTCTAGGACTTAATTTTTACCCTATCTTAAATGGTTTTGCTAGGTATTCTCACTGATATCAAACACACTGTCTTTTTTAATCTCCAGAATGTGTGTTTATAATGCATATTGTTTTTTCTATTTAAAATCCAGTAAGTTCTCTGAGATTTTTTTTTAACCATTAACTACTGAATTTCTCTAAATTTTCATGTGCTGGAGGCAAAGATGTTACTTTATCTTTGTATCTTTGGAACCTAGGAAAAACCCTGGAGAAAAGATTAGGTAAATTTTTTAGACCAGTATTAAATTTACTATACTTTTCGGGATTTACAAAAGTAAGATAAGGAGTTTAGGAATGCATTTTTGCAAATAATTCATACCAATAAAATATATGTTGTATCAAATAAATTTAAATATTCATTGTAAAATATATGTCAGGATGTATACACATATTAGTAATTTTTGTATATGCTGATGCTTTCCCTGTAATGTGCAATATTTTGAGACCTGAGCCAAGAGTTTGATAATTGTGTTCTCATTTGAGTGACTGAGTTTAAGTGAAATATACCCAGTGAAATTTGAAGTATAAACTTGCACCAATTGAAATGATTGAGAATATTTTATTTATTTTATCTGGAAGCTGTATTGTACCTAGATCACTCTCAAAATTAATTTTGTTCCCTACAGAGTTTTTTGGTATAAATTTAAATATTTTTCAATTTAGTATGTTACATATTTCTTCTGGTAGTATATCCCATTATCTAATAAGTTTTTTTACTACTATAGACTGTCATAATTCAGTAATTCATATTTTTGTTCCTAGAAATAATTTAAGTAACATAATAAACTTTGTTTTCAATGGTTCATTAGTAAAAGATTGAGAAATTGCTGTAACTCAAACCTATTATTTTTGGTCTTGTGTTCTTGCTTTAAGTCAAGGAGAAATATGATTCTCCCTTCATATTCTTTTTCATATTATCTTTAAGCAACAGCATCAAATAGTACATCTGGTTGCTGACAAGGATAATAAATTAAAAAGAAATATGACCTGTGAATAAATTAAATTAGATTTTAGTAAAGTAGTGGAAATCAATGCATGTGATCAACCCAGGTGCTTTAATAAGCTTGGTTTGTCTGCAAAAATTTATAGTTTTCTTTATACTTTCTCTTGCCTAAAACTTCCAAAGCATTCATATAAAAGTTTCACTGTGTTTGTTCTAAATGCTATCATCTGACAGGTAATGGCAGAGTCATCTGCTAATTTAACTGAGTTGTTAGCAGGTAACTCAACTGAAGCTTTCTGATGACAGTAAAGCATTATTCAGTGCTTGTACAATAGACAAAATCCTGAATGATCTCTGTCTTTTATCACTAGGTCACTTTATGTCTTCTCTAATTCAAGTAGATAATTTATGTATGCATAAATATTGAAAGTTCAAAAATTAAAATTGTTTAAGTAGTTAATATGTGCTAATTACTGTACTATACAGTAGTTCTCAGTGGGGACAGTTTTGTCCCTTGCAGACGTTTGGCAATGTCTGAAGAAATTTTTGATTTCATAATTGAGAGTTGCTGCTCTCATCTAGTGAATTGAGGACAGGGTTGCTTCTACGTCTCCTACAATGCACAGTACAGTGCCCCATAATAAAGAGTTACCCTACACAAAATACCAGTAGAGTGGAGGGTAAGACAAAATTCTAGAGGTACAATAATAAACAAGACAGAATTGCTCTTTTTGCACATAAAATGTACAATTTAATAAGAGTAGCACACATTAATTCATACAATATTCACTCACAATATTGAAAAGTGGTCTTATGTTAAAATCATTGTTAAAATGTTTATTTTCATCGGTTTGAAAGAGACTGATAAAAAATATATCTTTTCTTCATTTGAATTTGGGAGCAATTAAAATGTAGAGATGAGGAAGAAATAATCAGTTTTACTACTTAGAAATGTTAGGTGGAGGGTATTACATAAATTTGTGACAACCTAATCTTACCTTACTTATCTAATCTTACATTTCCCCATTCAAATGTGAGAACATTGTCATTGCATAAGCCCTCTCCAAACCTCTACAGAAAAAAATCTGAAAAAGTACAATGATTAAAGTGATGACTTATGGAGTATGTCTATACCATTTATTAGCAATGTGACCTAAAGAGAGTTACTTTACTTTTCTGTGAAGTTATACTTCTCCAAGTGATAATGTTAACCATGCTGTATAGTTCTGCAAGGTTTAAAATGAAGAGTTAAAAAAAAGCTCAGCATGTGACAAACCTCCCAGTACATGTTGGTCATTATCATCTTTTATAATCTCACTTGAAACTGAGAAGCATTTCAAAATTAAACAATAATTTATATTTTTTCCTCATTCTTCAAGAGGAAAAAATCCTTTAGCAAATATATGTATTATTTAAGGGAAGAACACTAATAAACAATTGAAATTCGGTTTATTTGTATCTTTAATTTTATATTAGAAACTTAACTCAGCAGAAAAAAAGGTGAGATGTCTAGGTCAAGCTTAATGATTGTAATTTCCCAAGGAAATGTATTAGTTTCCCCACAGCACTGTATTTGTATGAGAGAAGCAGAAATAAAACAGACCTAGGGGCCAAAATATTGGGTGGGAGGGCAAAATTGAATGATTTAGCAGATTACCAGTTTTTTAATGGAAGTAAGCAAATCATAATGTTATATACTTATTTAACTACGTAGGTGAACTACACATTGAATGACAGTTTTTAATACAGGTAATTTTAACTCATTATTTCATAAAATAGGAAAAATTACTGTGATATTTTTTATTCAACATAGGATAACAAGATACTTAAAAGAAAGGAGAAACAGTATAAATAGAGATGTAGATGAAAATTTAGAAAAATTCAATAGCTTTTGGTTGATGGAAATGTTTGCTTTTCTTATATTTGTATAATTAACTGGAAGTTTAAGAAAAATTTTTAATTTTTATCTGCCTAAAGGTTGTGTCTAAAACCATATTCCTTCATCTTATTTGGTTTTATTGATTTGTGAAATCGAAAGAATTAGCAAAATTTGACTTCTTTGAAATTTTTCAAAAATGTGAAAATAATCTCTGGTGCTGTCAGATGTTATATATGGTATGAAACTTATGAGGACAAATATATGCTAAATACTTTTAGGGAATCTTCAGCTAAAATACCACAATATCATCTTGGCTGAAAAGCTACATACACACAAGTAGGAATGAATGTTCAAAATCGAAAGACTGATAATTAAGATTTCAATTTTAATATAATAGCTTTAATTTTTATTATCTATTGCTTAGTAATTAATGAATTCAACTTAATTTTCAATTTTGTTTTAAATTGCCTGCTGGATACTCATACAACAAAGTGAGACAGAGCACAAGGTTAAATGTCGCTCTTAGAATCGAACTTTATTTTTCCTGCCAGCTTCACAAAACTTTTTAGGAATTTGACCCTAATCTTCTTTACTGACAAAGCATAGCTATCAATAAAATAATCTGTAAATATGCCTTTCAGGTGTTTTTTGACTTGAAATAGAGATGTCATATACTAATGAATTATAGAGCTATATTTTTACTTAACTGTGATAACCAAATTATTAATGTTGGGGATAGATAAATCTTAGATAGGAAAATTTAATTACTATATGTTAAAGAACATTTTTATATCCACCTTCACTATTTTTTTTCTAAATATATTTTCTTGCTAAGAAAAACTATGCAGTTGCAAGACATGATAAAAAAACATTTTGGAACTGAGGAAATATGTGTGATTTCATTTATAAAGACAATTTTTATAAAATTAAACTCATTCCTTACTGAAACAGGTACCTGCTCTACAACATACACATTGAACTTAAAAAGAAGTATTTCTCCTTCTCATTAAAAGACCTGCAGTAAAGGTATTATATCTTCTACAGTGTGTAATGGTCCTCGATACTTCTAGACCATTATCCTTTACTCCTATTTAAAATACTCCAGGTTTGAATTCATTTTCAGACCATTACACATTACTAGTTTTACTTATTTGAACATTCTAATGATTTTTTTTTACATTTATAGAGTGAATTTATTAGAATTATTAAAGATCTTTAAATATAACAACAATTAATTCAGGAAACAGATTTATTTACTCATGTTCATGGGAGGAAAATCTATGTAAAAACATTCATGAAAGCATACCAGCTGTGTCATACTTGGATTATTATATTAAATCTCATTTATTGGAACTCATTGTGAAACAAAGGGGAACCATGAAATGCGATTTAAATACAAATATTGGTCCCTGGGGGTCTCAGCAGTCATAAAAATGTAGGAAAACAGAGCTTTATTTAAGAAAAGAGCTGCTAATGTGGAAAGCTGTTTTCTGAAACTGGCCTTTCCCTTCATTTAAAACCCTGCAAATTTTATTGTAAAAGCTGACAGTTTCAGCTTTTCATTTAAGCCTAATGATGACCAGCAAGGAAAATTACATCATTGACCACATTGTCTATATGGAGGAACATTTACAACTAGTTTGTTGACTTTTTTCCCCAAACACAGGCACCAGTTGGGCTTTCTCATGTATACAAATAGGAAAAATAAGAATTTTGAAAGTGGAGTCATTATTTCTTGGTTAGGCAAGTGTGTAGTTGTTCATTCCTTTTGGGATTTAGTTTTTTATGTAATGTAAATAAGAAAGAAATACTAGTTTAAGGTTGTTTTTGTAGGACAATAACATTTCATAGGCTAACATAAAATAAGCCGCTAAAGTCTACAATTTTTCTGTTCAGCATTTTGTCTATGTAACTGCCCTAAGTAGATGCTGCTTAGCAAATGGCCCTTAGAATTTGAATATAACTCAGTAAAGCTACTCAAAAGATAAAAGAATTCTTTTCAGGTATGTGTAATTTTAATTAGAAGAAGGTAGGAGTTTCTCATTTGTTAAATATTATCTGCTTATTTAAGTTTCATACTGCATATAAATGGGATTATTAAGGAGTTTTAATTGTGCTTGTTACCATGCATTGGTATCCATAAGAATTATTATTATATTTTTTATTAAAAAGGCAGGATTTTAAAGAGTTAATTATTCTGTCTATTGGAGACTTGAAATACTAACTTTTAGAAAAGTACAGTTTCTTCCCTTGTGAAACTCGGTTTTATGTAACTTTTCAGAATCTCAGTTTATGTAAAGAAGACTGCATTTCAAATCTGTTGCTATAATTTGTTTAATGTGCTGCACTTGAAAATTGTACAAATGTTCAAATTTAGTGCTTGTGGAAGCTGCTAAACCCAGCAATCCTCAAGCTATATTGATGCCCTGATCGAGAAAGGATACTTCTTTGGGATGATGTAGGCTAAACAGTTTGGCTTTAAAGCCTTCTTATGTAGTGCTTCTCTTAACATTATATTAATTTATAATATATATTGAATGATAGCTTTACAAAAACAAATTAATGAATTGGTCTTTATGAAAATGACTCTTTACAGTAAGTAAAAAAGGGTTATCACAGTCTTGGTAACTTGCATGAGTTCATATTGAAAAAAAACTTTAACATGTTCTTGATAATTTTAAAACTGACATGCTTTTGGGGCACACTCAGTTGTATGCTCTGAAACAGTAAATACCATACAGTTTATGCTTTTTATCTGGGAAAGCCACGAAGCACACTGCAGCCTCAGTGGGACTGCAGTGTTTTTTTGGCCTAGCGATAGCGTAGTGGACACTGCCATCGGCCACCCAGCCCATGTCACAGTGGTCATATCCCACAAGGTTCCAGGCAACAAATATTTGACCCACTTTCTCAATCTGAGCACCATCACTGAGACAAACCTGCACTACTTCATCATTAGTCAGCTTGGTGGGGTGGCTCAGGTGGTAAAAACAGCCACTGTAGTTGGATATAAAACAAAAAACATCGTATCTGCTTTTATCTTTATCTCCAAAACTGTAGTTCTTGACACTGGGCACCATATTTGGACCTCCGCAGGGCTCTCTGGGCTTTGTGATGGGGTACTGCACAGACCTTCCCCAGAGCCAACTGGCATTGCACCAGTCCAGTCTGCCCAGACAGGTATCTTACAGCTGGTTGAAGGAGGCAATCACAGCATCCCGGTGCAGAAAAGCCTGTTATGCCTCATGAGAATTGAGCTTGTAGTGCCCAAGTTGTGGAAAGTAAGGGAATACCACACCTTATAAATGTAATGTTACCACAGCAGCACCATCTTCTAATCATTCAATCACCTCACACTTGTATCCTCAATAATCCTCCAGGATGAGCTTTATGAGCCCAAGAGAAGCATCATTATCATTGCCTCCCTGCGGAAACACTCTATCCTGGTAGTCTCCATAGGCTTTCTTGTGGTATCCCTTGGAAATGAAAACATCCACTTCCTTGAGGTAATCTAAAGTTAGTTTGGTCCACTTAATTTGGGTTTTGTGGGCTCCTGAGCCAAATGCTATAGGCTGTCAAAAAACTTGACAGTGTAACATTGCCACCTCTGTGTGAGAACACCTTGGCTTCTGCTTCTGCAAGTAGATGGGGCAACTTTCTGCTTGGATACACATAACTCTGTCATGATCTAGAGTTTAGTTGTCTGAATGATGATCAGCCCAGTAGATTGAAATCAGCACCAGAAGTAGACTCTTCATCTTTATATCCCAAAGAATCTTCTTCACCTGTCCTGAAATCCAGAAGTTCAGATGCTCTCAAGTCTTGCTGTAGTTGGAGCCTGCAGATCAAGTGTGACATTCTACTAATCTTGTCTTTAAAATTTAATCTTCTGGATTATTGTCACAGTCTCTAATACTACTCCTGCAGAAGTTTCCACTCTCGTACAAAGCACAAAGGTTTTCTATGGATAATCTAATTAATAAGGTCAAGTCTTAAAACATGAGACATGTGGAAAAGCAAGACTTATTTGAAGGTCTCAAAACTCAAGAATTATTTCAAAGTCTGAATATCAAAAAGTCAAACATAGAGTCTCAGTCTTCCACTCTTTGCAACATTTGAATAGTCCACCAACCTCCCAGAGAGAAATTCAGACATTTTACTAGAGAAAATGGAGAGTCACCAAGGAAGAGATCTACATTTTGATAATAAGTAATTCCCATAAATAAAATGTATGTCTGCCTTTTTAGTCAACAAAAAGTGAAAGCAAGCAAAGGTCTGCGATCCAGCCACAGCCAAAGGCAGTCTAGTCACCAGTGACATGGTATGGTCCCTTTCTCTTGAAGATAAAAAGACAGCCAGACTCTACCAAACAGATGAAGAAAATATGCAGCATGGATAGTACAGATACCAAAATAAAAACATGCAAGAAAGAAAATGCCCACTTATGGCAGGAATAATAGATTTTATCTCCAAGTGAGGTTTTGTGTAATACCTCAAGCAGCAGAGATTCTCTAAGTTATGAATGATTTCCATGTTATATTCTAGAGGATTGCATAACTCACATATTCTCTTGGGAACCATGACTCAAATTCTGTATGTCTGTGTGTGTTTTACTATTATTCCTGTTACCACAGACATCATGCTAAGGACACTCAAGACATAGGTTCTCTTTCTTCTAGTAAGTGTCGTTAATCTTTTTACCCAGAGGCCCACTTAGACAGGATATCGGATAAGTCATCAGTCTTCTTTCCTGTCTCATGGGGACATCTATCTGGTAAAGTGAACATATGAATTGTAGAACAGCTTTTAAAAATACTTTCTCCCATTTTCAAACCAGTGGAATGGGAAAAATTAAAAAGGCTAATAATGATATGTCTTTTAAGGATTTAGAACAACTGGAACTCTCATACATTGGTGATGGGAGTGTAAAATGGTACAATATTGTTGAAAACCATTTGATAGCTACTTAAAAAGTCAATAATATGTCTATCTATGCTGATACACATGCACTCTTAGAAATTCAAAGGAAATTTAAAAGAAAGATAAATGAAAATAGATGTTCACAGAACACTTGTACTTTATTCCTAGTAGCCCCAAACAGAAAACTATAACATGCAACAGAATAAAAAAATGTGGCATGTTTACACTATGTATATATATGTATATATATATACACGCACACACACACATGTATATGTGTATATATATATCTGTACAGAAATTTTGTTAATTCTTTTATAATATCCCCATCACTTAGAAAATTGATATATAGAATAAGTATTTATTGAATGAACAACTATCTTTTGTTTCAATCATTTAAAAAATTTCACATAGGCTCACTTTAGTTAGTTCTCTTTGTCCTTGTGTGAGTATACCTTCTTGTTAATTTTACTATTATTTTAAAAATATCTT
The DNA here is from genome assembly GCF_040802235.1 of Manis javanica. NCBI lineage: Eukaryota > Metazoa > Chordata > Mammalia > Pholidota > Manidae > Manis > Manis javanica. The sequence continues at coordinate 55,841,891 of NC_133157.1, forward strand.
GAGAAGAGAAGGTGAGACACATCCAATCCTCAAACTCTTTCATGAATCATTTTAAAACAATCTTGTATTGTCAGAAAAGAGTTCCCAAAGGAAGTGGCTTCAGAGCCATGGCATGACTAATATGTAGATAGCAAAAGAAATGGTGAAATGTGCATAACAACTTTAGCCATGCTGCTAGGATGTGATGCTGAGATTATTGTTTTGCAAAGTGCTATGCCAGTTTATTAAATCTGATCTGAGAAATGAAAATAGACTACTGGGAAGATGTCCAATAGTATTTGGTGTGTTCAGGCACTGATGGTCACTTATTCACATTTTCATTTAACTTGGCTAAGTATATCTATTTAATTTAAATGGGATAAAATTGTATATGCTTTAGTTTATTTCACTGGATGTAAAGTCATTTTCTACTTCCATGTTGTAAGGTTACTTTAAATAGATGAAAAAAATTTTGTCTTCTGGGTTCCCTAGAGCAAGTGACATGGGATGTATTACACTTTCATGTCATGTTCTCACCATTTTTTGTAAAGGCTATTTGTGAATAAATTTGTATTCCAGTTCCTAAATAATTAATATTATATGATAACATCAAGAAATTGAATCCATTTTTGTAGGAGTCACAGATTACCATGACATTTGCCTGTTGATTTAAGTGGTGCTCCTCTTTTACATATGGCATTTATAATTTTTTTTTGCTTTACACTTTGGCAAATAAACAATTGATACAGGTCTTTTCCCACTTCTTTTATTAATTAACAGGCATTCATTTTTGGCAAGCCTTCTAACGTTTCTACTCTTTATTTCCTCCTCTGTACTATAAGTGTATTGATCTCAAAAAGTGATACTCAAATTGTACTTCTGGGAGCTCTTATTGGAGTTCAACATTATCTTCAGTAACTATCTTAACGGGGTATGGGAAGGAATGAGGACAGACATGGGTCATGTAGGATTTTGGAGACTTCTAGTCTCCCTTTCTTGCCACTCCTGAGTACCCACCAAACACTTCCCCAACCAGAATATTCTTTTATTTATTTAGTCTTTTGTACCTACATATAAGGGTTTGTTTTATTTTTTCTACAAAGATAACTTCAGTCTAAAATGTGAAGACTCTGAAAGTAGTAACATTAACAATCATTTATTGGTTCTAATAGTTTTTTGGTAGTCTTTAGGATTTTCTGTGTATAAGATCATCTCTGCAAACAAAGTATTTTACTTATTCCTTACTTCTTGCCCTTTATTTTTTTTCTCACCTAATTATTCTAACTAAGATTTCTAGTACCATGTTGAATCAGAGTAATGGGAGAGGGTGCACTTGTCCTGTTCCTGATATTAGAGGAAACAGCTTTTCAACCTGTTAGCTGCAGGCTTGAGATATATATGGTCTTCATTATATTGGAGTACTTTCCTTCAATACTCAATTTGTTGAGAGTTAGAAAATGAAATAATGTTGGACTTTGTCAAATGCTTTTCTAATATCTATTGAAATGATCATATGATTTAATTTTTCATTCTGTTATTGGTGTATCACATTTATTGATTTGCATAGGTTGAACCACCCTTGTATCCCCATGATAAATCCTACTTAGTCATGGTGTTTAACACTTTTAATCTTCTGTTAAACTTGACATGCTAGTATTTTGTTTAGAATTTTGTATGTTTTCATCAGAGATATTGACCTGTAGTTTTCTTTCCTTTTTTCATGTCCTTATCTGATTTTGGTACCAGTGCAATGCTGTAATAATAAAATGAGTTTGGTAGTATTCTCTCCCCTCCAAATTTTTGGAAGAGTTTGAAAAATATAGGGATTAATTCTTCTATAAATATTTCATAGAATTTACTAGTGAATCATCTAGTTCTGGGATTTTCTTTTTTTGGGAGGTATTTGATGACTGATTCAGTCATCTTTAATATTGGATGGTTCAGGTTTTCTATTTTTTCATGCTTCAGTCTTGTAGGTTATATGTTTCAAGCAATTAATTTCTCTTAAGTTATTCAATTTTTTGACATACAATTATTCATAGTCTTTCAGGAGCTTTCAAATTCCTGTGTTAACAGTTGTAATGTCTACTCTGTGTACTCTTTCATTTCTGATTTTATTTCATTCCTTTCATTTTTTTCTTAGTGTAACTAAAGGGTTGTTCATTTTTCTGATTTCTACTTCATTTATTCTATTGTGATCTTTATATTTATTTCCTTTTGCTAATTTTGAGCTTAATTTATTTTTCTTTATCTAGTGCCTTGAGGTGTAAAGTTGTATATTTTAGATCCTTTTTTTTAATGTGAGCTTTTCTCACTATATACCACCTTCCTAGAACAGCTTATGTAGCATCCCTTATTTTGGGTTGTTGTGTTTCAATTTTTGTCTGTCTTGAGATTTTATTTATTTATTTATTTACTTGTTCATTTGTTTGTTTGACCCATTTGTTGGTCAGGGGTATACTGTTTAATTTTCACATATTTGTGCATTTTCCAGTTTTCCTCCTGGTATTGTTTTCTAGTTCAATATCATTGTGGTAAAAAACAAAAAACAAATCCTTGGACTCTGTTTGAATGTTACCGGTGTCCTTATGAGAAGAAATTAGAATAGACCACTAAAGACACCTGGGACAAAAACACAAAGAAAAGGCCTTGTGAGGGCATTGCAAGATGACATCTGAGGAGAAAGGTCTCAGGAGAAACCAGTCCTGAAGATACTTTGATCTCAGACTTCTAGCCCCAGAACTGTGTGAAAATAAGTATCATTAGTTTAAGTCACTCAGTCTGTGTTCTTATGGAAGCCTTAAAAACTGATAGGAATATAAAACAATTTTGTTCTAAAATCATATATGAAACATTTTTTAAAAAACATATGAGTTGATTCAAGATGGCAGAGTGAGGTGAGAGGGAGAACTCCCAAAACCACAAATAGTATGAAAATATAGCTTATTAATACAACTAATCCTAAAACAGCAACAACAAAGAAGGCTAGCCCAGACTGCATACAGACCTCATGAACAGAGTGGACTTCACGAAACAAGGTAATGTATGAAAGTATTAATCTGGCAGGACACAGGCCCTTTCTTCACCCTAGTTCACCAGCGGGAGGAACAGAAATGGAGCAAAGGAAGGGGTGGAAGCCTGGAAATGCTGAACACCCAGCCCAGCAGATCTGTTTTGGGAGCAGAAACCTACATTGTGTGGTGCTCTGGATGTTGCAGAGCTCAGACAGGCAGAGTACTCGACAGACTGAGACTCCGGCTGTTTGTAGAAGAGGGGATCCACATCCGGCTGCTCTGTGTCAGAGGAATGACAGGTGGTCTGAGAGGCTTCCTAGCAGTGAGAGGGCCATGGAAGGGGTGGGGTTTGCATAGACTTGCTGAGTGGGGGAGGGGAGAGCAGGACAAGGTTGTCTGGGTGTGCTAGGCCCAGCAGTTTGGGAACTTTGAGGAACTTCAGGTGATCCTGTCCCCTGGCTGCCTACTCAGCTCCGAGGCCCCCACAGTGACATGCAGCCTGCTACACCTTCCTCCTAGCCTCCCAGCACCAGTTCACAAACCTGCAGTCACTGTGCTGGCATCAGGCCAGCCAAAGGGAGGCCCCACCCACAACAGGTAGAGATGCAAAGCACAGAGGCTTACACGTGTGCTTGGTCCACTGGCTCTGACACTGGAGACAGGCACCACCCAGACAGGAATCAGGAAAGAGACCTTTCCTCTCCCCAGGCACCAACGCTACTTCCCTATGATGCCTAACCTCACTCTAGAAGCTGAGAAGCTTGAGAGACTTGAGCTTCTGGGCACTAGTGGGCACCACACAGAAATATGAAACGTCAAAAGAACATGGTTCAGACCAAAAATCTCACAAACCCAAGAAAAAGGGCCAAATGAAACTGAACTCACCAATATTCCTGAAAGACAGTTCAAAAAAAGAATTATAAACATGCTTATGGAGGCACAGAAAAATATTCAAGAACTCAGGAACGAATTTAAGTAAGAGATTCAGTCAGTAAGAAATTCCATATCTGAAACGAAACAAACAATGGAGGGATTTAAAAGCAGATTAGATGTAGTAGAATAGACGGTAAATGGAATAAAAATTAGAGAAGAGGAATACAAAGAAGCTAAGGCACAGAGAGAAGAAAGAGTCTCTAAGAATGAAAGAATATTGAGAGAACTGTGTGACAAATCCAAATGGAACAATATTCACATTATAGGGGTACCAAAAGAAGAAGAGAGAGAAAGAGGGATAGAAAATATCATTGAGGTGGTAATTGCTGAAAACTTCCCCAATCTGGGGAAGGAGATAGTCTATCAAGCCATGAAAGTGCACAGATCTCCCAACACAAGGGACCCAAGGAAGACAACATCAAAACATAATAATTAAGATGGCAAAGATCAAGAATAAAGACAGACTTTTAAAAGCAGCTAGAGAGAGAAAAAAAGATCACATACAAAGGAAAACTCATCAGGCTATCATCAGACTTCTCAAGAGAAACCTTACAGGCCAGAAGGGAGTGGCATGATATATTTAATGCAATGAAGCAGAAGGGCCTTGAACCAAGAATACTCTATCCGGCAAGGTTATCATTTAAATTTGAAGGAGGGATTAAACAATTTTCAGATAAGCAAAAGCTGAGAAATTTACCTCCCACAAACCACCTCTACACTCCATTTTTTAGGGAATCCTATAGATGTAAATATTCCTAAGGGTAAATAGATATTACCTAAGGGATAGACAAAGAGTACAGAATATGATTCATACCATACAAAGAATGGAGGAGGAAGAAACAAGAGGGGAAAAAAAAGAACCTTTTAGTTGTATTTGTAATAGCATGCTAAGTATGTTAAATTAGACTGTTAGATAGTTAGGAAATTACCCTTGAAACTTTCATAACCATGAATATAAAACTCTGCAATTGCAATAAGTACATACCTATCGATAATCACCCTGAATGTAAATGGTCTGAATGCACCAATCAAAAGACATAGAGTTACTGAATGGATAAAAAATCAGACCCATCTATATGCTGCATATAAGAGACTCACTTCAAACCCAAAGACATACATAGACTGAAAGTAAAGGGATGGAAAAAGATATTTCATGCAACTAATAGTGAGAAAAAAGTAGGAGTTGCAGTACTTGTATCAGACAAAATAGACTTCAAAACAAAGTAACAAAAGACAAAGAAGGACATTACATAATGATAAAAGGGTCAGTCCAACAAGAGGATATAACTATTATAAACATCTATGCACCCAGCACAGGATAACCTACACATGTGAAACAAACACTAACAGAATTAAAGGGGGAAATAGAATGCAATACATTCATTTTAGGAGACTTCAAAAGACCCATCACTCCAAAGGATAGATAAACCAGACAGAAAATAAGTAAAGAGACAGAGGCACTGAAAAACATTAGAAAAGATGGACCTAATGGACACCTACAGAACACTCCATCCAAAAGCAACAGGATACACATTCTTCTCAAGTGCACATGGAACATTTTCAAGAATAGATCATATACTAAGCCACAAAAAGATCCTCAGTAAATTAAAAAAGATTGAAATTGTACCAAGCAGCTTCTCAGATCACAAAGGTATGAAACTAGAAATAAATTACCCAAAGAAAATGAAAAAGCACACAAACACATGGAGGCTTAATAACATGCACCTAAATAATCAATGGATCAACAACCAAATAAAAACAAAGATCAAGCAATATATGGGCACAAATGAGAAAAATAATTCAACAACACAAAATCTATGGGACAAAGTGAAGGCCGTGCTAAGAGGGAAATATATTGCAATACAGACCTACCTCAGGAAAGAAGAACAATCCCATATGAACAGTCTAAACTCACAATTAATGAAACTAGAAAAGGAAGAAGAACAAATGAGGGCCAAAGTCAGTACAAGGAGGGACATAATGAAGATTAAAGCATAAATAAATAAAATTGAGAAGAATAAAACAATAGAAAGAATTAATGAAAGGAACTGGTTCTTCGAGAAAATTAAAAAAATAGATAAACCCCTAGCCAGACTTATGAAGAAAAAAAGAGAGTCTACACACATAAACAAGCAGAAACAAGAAAGGAAAATCATTATGGATACCACAGAAATACAAAGAATTATGGGAGAATACTATGAAAAATTAAATGGTAAAAAACTGGATAACCTAGAATTAATGGACAACTTTCCAAAAAAGTACAACCTTCCAAGGCTGAAAAAGGAAGAAACAGAAAATCTGGATAGACCAATTACCAGCAAAGAAATTGAATTAGTAATCAAAAAACTACCTAAGAACAAAACCCTTGGCCCAGATGGTTTCACTGCTGAATTTTATCAAACATTTAGTGAAGACCTAATACCCATCCTCCTTAAAGTTTTCCAAAGAATAGGAGGTAATACTCCCAAACTCATTCTATAAGGCCAACATCACTCTAATACCAAAACCAGGCAAAGACCCCACAAAAAAAGAAAATTACAGATCAATAACCCTGGTGAACATATATGCAAAAATACTCAATAAAATATTAGCAAACCAAATTCAAACATACATAAAAAAGATCATCCATCATGATCAAGTGGGATTCACCCAGGGATGCAAGAATGGTACAACATTCGAAAATCCATCAACATCATCCACTACTTCAACAAAAAGAAGGACAAAAAGCACATGATCATCTCCATAGATGCTGAAAAAGCATTCAACAAAATTCAAAATCAACTCATGATAAAAACTCTCAACAAAATGGGTATACAGGGGAAGTACCTAAACATAATAAAGGCTATATATGGCAAACCCACAGCCAACATCATACTTAACCGCATGAAGCTGAAAGCTTTTCCTTTAAAGATCAGTAACAAGAGAAGAATGCCCACTCTCCCCACTCTGATTCAACATAGTTCTGGATGTCCTAGCCATGGCAATCAGACAACACAAAGAAATAAAAGGCATTCAGATTGGCAAGGAAGAAGTCAAACTGGCGCTGTTTGCAGATGACATGATATTGTACATAAAATATACTAAAGAATCCACTCCAAAACTAATAGACCTAATATCTGAATTCAGCAAAGCTGCAGGATAGAAAATTAATACAGAGAAATTTGTTGCATTCCTGTTCACTAATGATGACCTAGCAGAAAGAGAAATCAGGAAAACAATTCCATTCACAATTGCATCAAAAAGAATAAAATACCTAGGACTAAACCTAACCAAGGAAGTGAAAGACCTATACCCTGAAAACTACAAGACACTCTTAAGAGAAATTAAAGAGGACACTAATAAACAGACATTCATCCCATGCTCTTGGCTAGGAAGAATTGATATTGTCAAAATGGCCATCCTGCCTAAAGCAATCTACAGATTCAATGCAATCTCTATCAAAATACCTATCGCATTCTTCAATGAACTAGAGCAAGGAGTTCTAAAATTCATATGGAACCACAAAAGACCCCAAATAGCCAAAGCAATCCTGAGAAGGAAGAATAAAGCAGGGGGAGTTATGTTCCTCAACTTCAAGCTCTACTACAAAGCCACAGTAATCAAGCCAATTTTGTACTGGCATAAGAACAGACCCATAGACCAATGAAAAAGAATAGAGAGCCCAGATATAAACCCAAGCATATATGGTCAATTAATATACAATAAAGGAACCATGGATATACAATGGGGAAATGACAGCCTCTTCAACAACTAGTGTTGGCAAAACTGAACAGCTACATGTAAGAAAATGAAACTGGATTATTGTCTAACCCCATACACAAAATTAAACTAAAAATGTATCAAATACCTGATTGGAAGTCATGAAACCAGAAAACTATTAGAAAAAAGTATAGCCAAAAATTTCATGGACGTAAACATGAGCAACTTCTTCATGAACATATCTCCCTGGGCAAGGGAAACAAAAGCAAAAATGAACAAGTGGGATTATATCAAAGTAAGAAGCTTCTGTACAGCAAAGGACATCATCAGTAGAACAGAAAGACATCCTACAGTATGGGAGAATATATTCATAAATGACATATCCGATAAGGGGTTGACATCCAAATTATATAAACAGCTCATGCACCACAGCAAACAAAAATCAAATGAGCCAATTAAAAAATGGGCAGAGGATCTGAAAAGACACTTCTCCAAAGAAGAAATTCAGATGGCCAACAGGCACATGAAAAGATGCTCCACATCGCTAATCATCAGAGAAATGAAAATTAAAACCACCATGAGATATCATGTCACACCAGTTAGGATGGCTAACATCCAAAAGACAAACAACAACAAATGTTGGCGAGGATGTGAACAAAGGGGAACCCTCCTACACTGGTGGTGAGAATGTAAAATAGTTTAACCATTGTGGAGAGCAGTATGGAGGTTTCCTCAAGAAACTCAAAATAGAAATACCATTTGACCCAGGAATTCCACTCCTAGGAATTTACCCTAAGAATGCAGCAGCCCAGTTTGAAAAAGACAGATGCACCCCTATGCTTATCGCAACACTTATTTACAATAGCCAAGATCTGGAAGCAACCTAAGTGTCCATCAGTAGATGAATAGATAAAGGAGATGTGGTACATATACACAATGGAATATTATTCTTATAAGAAGAAAACAAATCGTACCATTTGCCACAACATGGATGGAGCTTGAAGCTATTATGCTCCGTGAAATAAGCCAGGTGGAGAGAGACCAGTACTGAATGACTTCACTCATCTGTGGAGTATAAGAACAAAGGAAAAACTGAAGGAACAGAATGAACTAAGAGTTACCAAAGGGAAATGAACTAGGAAGGATGGGTGGGAAGGGAGGGATAAGGGGGGAAAAGGGACATTATGATTAGCACACATAATATAGCAGTGGGGAACACGGGAATGGCAGTACCACACAGAGAAGACAAGTAATGGTTCTATAGCATCTTACTATGCTAATGGACAGTGACTGTAATGGGGTATGTCGTGGGGACTTGGTAATAGAGGGAGTCTAGTAACCATAATTTTGTTCAAGTAATTGTACATTAACAATATCAAAATAGAATAAAATAAAATAAAACATATGTCTTTAAGATTTTTCTGGTGTTCTTTGACGTTTATAGTTTTCCTATTGAGCAGCAGCTTTAGAGTCCCCTGTGCACTATCTTCACATTTTTTTCATTATTTCAGAATAATACCTATAAATACTATTTTCTGACTGAACCTCTGAGAACATTTGTTAATTAGTCTAACTCAGCACCTTAATCTTACGTTTTATGTTGAGAGTCAAAACATTTTCCATATGAAGATATTTATATACAATGATTCCTTCTTTTTTTTAGCAGTCTTTGCAGAGTCCAGTTAAATCTATATCATTCCAGAAGATCTAATTGTGGGCTGTCTGTTTGTTCATACTTGCTTTATTGACACCATTGAGGAAATATTTTCTTGTTGAGAACACAGAACACACATTTATAAAATTTGTATTTCTTCTTGATTTTAATCTCAGAAATTCCTCAATAAATTCTGAATATTGGATCCTTTTTTATGATATTCAAAACATGTTCATAAGTTTCCTTTTATCAGTTTACTCATGCTTAAAAATAATTGACTGCAATTGTCCTTTATTGTGTAATAATCCAGAAGGAATTTTCACCCAAAACATCTGTAGATCTACAGTCCAGAGAGAAAGAAAACCTATTAGCTGTGTGGAGGGCAAGACAACCCCTGAAATAAGTAATTTGTTTCTTTCTGACCCTGCAATTCTGAATAGAATGGGAGTCCCATTAATGAACCCTTCACCATTACCTGGTTTTCAAGTTTGTGTTCCAGTACAGTTTTTGTACAGACTTAATACAACCATACTTTCAAAAACAAAATAATTCTAAGTGATATGTTTTCCAGTTAGCTCCTGACTTTTCTGCAAGTTTAGGTACACACGTGTGTGTATTTGTTCAGGTATGAGCATGTATATGTTTAAATAAGGGATATAATGATATTTGTGGAAAGGAGTTGGAGTAATCTGTACATTGTACTTATGTTTACATGTCCACATTGGTCAACTTTCCGTCTTCTTTCTCCAACACTGCATTATTGGATATGTCTGGCAACAGTATATGTACAATGGAGAGAACCTAGAAGTTACAAAGCAGGTGAAAAAAATCATTGCACTTAGATATCCTGAATGAATGAGAGTTACTGACAAAGAATGAATATATAGTTTGATTATGTTGAAGCTCTGCAGAGAAGATATGAGAGTTTTGTCTACGTTACAATATCTGTAGACCAGCAATGAAAAAGAAAGAGCAAATTTAAAATGTACTGAATGTGCTAAAAAAAGAGTGAAAAATACCAAAATATAGTATGTTTGTGAAAAGTATGTAGAATGATAAAATTTTTAAACATCGTTTGATTCTATAAAAATATATCTTTAAAAAAATTAGTTTTATGAACTCCTATGCAATACAAACATAGAGCTTTCCTAAAATAAGACAGCTTTAGAATTGCTAGTTTTCATTGTTCCTATATGAAGAGGGATAATTCTTTTACTCTTGATTTTTTATTCTGTTCTGTTTATAAAGAATTTCCATAACATTTTAATAAGATCTGGTGCTGACTTTGTATTTCATTGATAGTCATTCAAAAACTACAATTTATCCTGTGCCCAAACCATTCACAGTGTAAGTGGAAAGCAATTTTATTGAAAGGAAGTTACTTTTGATTTAAAACTAAGGGTAATAACCTAAATTTAGTAGAATCATCAACTTCAAAGTGACAGTGTACAGCCAACTCTCTACCAAAAGGTTTGGTCTCTCACTCTTCTTCATCAGCAAAAAAATAATCAAAATTTGACACATGCTGCATATAAGCACTTCATATTCTGGGGAATTCAAGGCTATTTTCCTTGAATGACTCCAAATAAATACCTTTGGCTAGGGGTGGAAATGGAATTTCAGAGGCAGACAGGGTATGTGTGTGTGTGTGTGTGTGTGTGTGTGTGTGTGTGTGTGTGCGTGTGTGTGTGTGTGTGTGTGTGTGTGTGTGTGTGTGTGTTTAGGGTGGTATGTATTGGAAGGCAGAATTGAGATTTAAATCATATTACAGAGGTAAAAGTAAGCCTAAAGGCTGTGTTTTCTTCTAGTTTGAATGTAGAAAAGAGTTTAAAAGTAATTAGGCTGTGATTTTAAATTTTTTCATTTGTAATCCACTTTAATGCCTAACAACAGAAAGAAGTAAAAACTTGTAGCACAGTGTGTGGATTTTCATGGAGAAATATTTAAGGAGGAATGACTACTACGTGAAAAGCTTATTAAACCTCAAATTCTTCCTCCAGCATTTTCTCTGGTCAGCAGTTAACCCAATTTGCCCATCACTATTCTGGCCTTTGCCAATGGGACTGAGCTAATTGGAGGATCTCCCATGATTCTGCCATTTCTCATCCACCAATTTTGGATTTTTTTATTTAGAAAAAATATAGATCAGCATTCTGATTAGATCTAGCATCTGTTTATGTCTTCTAAATATAACCATCAAAATTTGCTCAAATTTCCAATCTAGTGAAAAACAAAATCAAAAGAGCAATTTAAACCGTAACAATAGTATGAACCAAAAAGTTGAAGGTAGGGGAAGAAATGATGAAAAAAAAGTCAGTATTTTCCCATGATCATTGGTTTGGATTCTGGAAAAGTACCAAGAGTAAAATATAAGATATATTTTAAGTGCAGTGGTAGGGTCCCAGCTCTAGAACAGTCATAAAAGAAGAGAATACTTTATTACTAATTCAACTCAACAGCTTTCTGCCACTCTACTCTCTTTTTAAAAGTAGTTTTTAAAAATCCTATCAATGGGGAAAATGTTTAATTATAGAACAATAATTAATTTATAAATTATAAATTTAGGAATATGTTTTTGATGGAAATAGCATAATGGCCATTTTAGACAAAAACAGAAGATATAAAATACCAAAATATATGAAGTTGGAACAAATAAAATATACTATGACCACAAAGAAATGAACACTGCTAGTGTTTTGTTTTTTATCCTTCCAATGTCTCTAATTATATTAATATTCTATTTACTTACTGAGTGCTTAAAATGTTCCATGAACAATTCCATGTGCTTTACATGTATAAACTCATAATTCTGTTCAAGAATTATTTGAAATAAATGCTAGTTTTGTACTCATTTTATGAATGAAGAAACTAAGACAAAGTATAGAGTGTCACAATATTTCTAGGTGGCAGTGTTACAAATCCAATGTTAAAAGAAGATACACTTTTCAAATAAAATGGTAATACAAGACTGAACATGAAAAAAAATAAAACAACCTGATGTAGATTGTTTGACTCATCTCATTTAATCAAACATAGTATATAGTCCCTATGTTTTAATCCAACAACAGGTTTTCCTATCATGCTACTTCATTCTATGCCTTTTCACCACCACTATTCTACTTGGAATTCCTCAGCATAATAGGTGCAATGATTTTGTTTGGTATTTGATATTCATTTGATTCTCTTGCCTTGCCCTAATCATTCATTCACCAACAACCTCTCTCACCTAAATGTACACACATAAACACACATATGCATACACTTGTTCTCTCATGTGCTCTCACCTAGACCTTATTCTTCTCTACCTGAGGTCTCTGTTCATCATCGTGCACTAATTCTTTCATATGGAAATGAAGAGAATTCTTCTGTGTGTATATATAACATAAATTATGTATGTATTATAAATAAATATCATAAATATATATCACAGATTTATATATATCCTGATTCTTAAATATATGCATATATATATATTTATGTATCATATATTATATGTATGTAATTCTTTGCAAATAGCTTTCATGTAATTGCCTCCAAATCTATTTTGTGATTCTCTGTTGGGCCAGGATAGAATTTGGATACATTTGTGACCCTCCATTTATGTTTTATAAATGGCCACCTTCTCTGCCTTCTCCATCATTTGCTTTTCATTCTCTCATTTGAGGAATACTGATTTATAATTACAGATAATTCAGAATTTATATCAATGTTCTCTTGAACAAGAAATGTTAAGCAAAATATAACAAATACAGGTTTAATTAATTAGTAATTATAAAGGAGTCTTAAATATTTTTCCACAGATATCTAAGCTTGGAAAAGGCTTTTTTAGTTTTTATCTCCTTGCTAATCAATGCTATTGTCTTGGCCAGTTTCCTGTTCTTCTTATTAAAAGATTCACACTTCTATTTAATGGATTTTACTGTTGTTCTGTGTGTGTGTGTGTGTGTGTGTGTGTGTGTGTGTGTGTGTGTGTGTGTACATAAACACATAATGGCCTTCAACTTAGTATGCTCAACTGGTTAAAAAGGAATCTCTCTCCCTTTTTGTTTAATTTCCAATTAATTGTGTGCCTACCTAGAATTTTTTCAAACTTAAAAATCATTCAGGTATTTGGATTTATTAACTTATCATTGATACAATCAAGAAATGCATACCAATATAGGGCAGTTGATTTGGTAATGTGCAGCCAAAATAATGTATGATAAAATGGCAGACACGTATTTGTATCTATCAGATAAAGTTTAAAGGTTTTAAAGAAACATATCTGGCTTACAGGATTACTAAATTTTAGGTTTGAACCTCAAATAATTCTGTTCTTTTCATATGAAGTAATGCAAAATTTAAATTTATATTGCCTCAGTTTTTTTCTTCTACCAAATTGGCTAGTTTCAAAACCTTTTTTTAAACTCATGACTTAAATTATTATAAGCCTTTATTTTTCTTTAGAGAAAGATATACTGATGATAATACTTGTTGTTCAAAAAAAGTGTTTTGAGTTATAAAAAGTTAATATATCAGTGCTTCAATTGAAGACAAAATTTATGAATTGCATAAAAGTTAAAAAAAATCTGAGGCAAAGATCTTATAAATTGTTGCTAAGAAAGCTTGTTTACTTCATTTATTAAAAATTATGCCTCAAATTATTAATGAAGCTTAATGTTAATATGTAGGATTTTATGTCATTGTTTTTGCATAGAAGAACATTAACTGTTTTTTTAAACCTTCAGTAGAGGAAATTTAATGGGGAACCTGCTATCATTAGATTTTGTTTTGTATCCAGTTATAAATGAATAATTGAATGGCACACAGAGGATGTTACTTAATTGGCCTTTAAAAATAAATAAAACATTGTGAGCAAACATGAAGAGATTGATTCCACTGTATTTTTTTAATATGAAAAAGAAATACACTTTTTTAGCAAAAATTAAATAATGTTAAATAGCTTAAAATCCTTAAGAAATTGAAAAGACACTTAACTACAATACACTTAATTAAATAAAAGTATTCTTAATTTGGAAAAGTCTTTAAAAACAGAAATCTGCAAATAAACTAAAATTTGCAGTAGTGAAGCAGACAATTCACTTAACCTAAATCTCAAAACCTCTTGCAAGTGTTATAAAAGGACAATTACAAGAGTGTTTGTTTTTTACTCTAAAAGCCAGGGAACAACTTAAATATCAAGAATTTTCAAAGAAAATAACATGATGTAAAGAATTAAAGAAGGAACTACATCTTTATATATTGATATGGACAGATCTCCAAGATAAAATGTCAGTGAAGAGAAGATGCAGGTTAACTAAAAAGGAGTAATACAGTTTAAGAAAAATTAAAACATAAAACAATTTTATACATTGCTTATGAAAGTTATGTCTGTTTATAAACATAGAAATTTTTGGCTGGAGAGAAAGGTATCAAATTTTTCATAAAACCTTTGTTTTGGAGAGAAGGAGAACTAAAGAGAGTGTATAAAGAGAACATCACATAAATCTGTTATAATTTCGTTTCTATTTTCTGTTTCCAAACTGGCAGAAAGCAACTTAACAAAATGTTTAAGGTAAACCCTGCAGTGGTGGGTACATAGCTGTTTGTAATATTCTTTAGTCATTGCCATTTAAAAAATTTCTCAGTCAAAAAAGGGAACTATTCATTCTTTGCAGGCAATCAAAGTTTCTACTTTCTAACATGTTTTAAGAAACTTTCAAGAATGTTGTCACATAGAAATAGATAAATGTGCTTGATGATAAGGGGTTAACATCCAAAATATATAAAGAACTAATATAACTCAACCCCCAAAAGTAAGCTAATTAAAAAATAGGCAAAGAACCCAAGTAGACATTTTTCCAATTACATACAGATGGCCAAAAGCGTATCAAAAGATGCTACACTTGGCTAATCATCAGGGTAACACAATTCAAAACCATAAAGCACTACCACCTCACACGTCAGTATGGCCACTATCCAAAAAACAATAAGTAACAAGTGTTGACAAGGATGTGGAGAAAAGGGAACCCTCCTACACTGTTTGTGGGAATATAAATTTGTGTAGCAACTATGAACAGCAGTATGAAGGTTCCCCCAAAAAATAAAAACAAATACTATATGACCCAGGATATAAGAACTCCTATGTTTTTTGCAGCATTGTTTACAATAGCCAAGATATGGAAGCAGCCAAAATATCCATCAAAAGAAGAATGGGTAAAGAAACATTTGTACATATACACAATGGAATATTGTTCAATCCTGCTATTTGTGACAACATGGATGAACTAGAGTGCATTATGCTATGTGAAATAAGCCAGGCAGAGAAAGACAAATGGCATGAATAATTGAATGTAACACAGAGTAGTTACTTAATTGGCCTTTAAAGATAAATAAAACTTTGCTAACAAACATGAAGAGGTTGATTACACCACATTTTTAATTTGTGGAATATTAAAAAAAAAAGCAAAAACAAAATGAACAGAAAAGAAATAGATCATAGACACTGAGAAGTGACTGGTAGTCACTGTGGAAGAGGGTTTGGGGTGTGTGGGTGAAATAGATGAAGGGGATAAAGAGGCACAAAATCTCAATCATAATGTAAATTAGTTACTCGGATGAAAGTACAGTATAGATAATATAGTCAATAGCTCTGTAGCATATTTCTATCCAAAGAAGAAGAAAAAGAAAAAATAAAGTTTGAAGGAAAAAATAAAATTGATAAATTTGCTTGATAATGGAATCAGAATCACAGATTATCAGAAATATCAGATATGTTGGTTATAATATAAATCAACCTAATTATTTTTAAAATAATACCTAGATCCAGATCATTTAAAATGTTGCTTATAACTCAGTTGCTCATAACCTCTATTTGTTAGACATTTCTATCAAAAAGAAGTGAATATAGGTTTGGATTCAGGTTCTATTGTGGGTTCAACAACATTTTGTTGAAATTCAGATATAGAACAATTCCACTTTGAAAATAATATCAGTCATGATAATTAAATTAGTGAAAGGATACAATGGACATTAAGAGTAATTCATCTTCCAGAGTCTGTTGTCAGACTGTCCACCATAAGCCTTTCTCAGGGTTTGGATGTAATTCATAAATGATGCTATTTGCCTTGGGCAATATTCATGAGCAAGAGAAAATCTGATCATGATGTCAAACTTGTGAAAAACTGGAAAAATAATGATTTTTTATTAAAGCAAATAAATAGATACACTGTAAAGTACAAATATTTATGAAAAGGTCCTTCTGGACAGAAGCTCATCTGTTATGCTCCTAGGACAAGAAACTTGGCTCTCAAGAAGCATAATCCATGAGAGGGCAGAATTTATTTAAGATCCTCCAGTAACACATCACTTGGACTATATTACTTCTTGCCCTTTAGGGAAGGGTGTTTCAACTCAAAGTAATATTTATTCCAAATACCATACTAAATATTTTTGTAGTCTTCAAATTGATTTTTTGAGTAATTCCTTTCTCATAGACCCATCAGAATGACTTTTAGGTTAAAGGGAGCCCTGAGAGTCAAGACAGACCAAGAATCTCAATGAAACAACATCACTTCAGAGGAAAACAGTTAAAATAACGAATTGTCTGCAATAAGAACAGTAAAAGAATTGCCTAAGACTCACAAGAGAAAACAGCCTGTGGTAATGAAACTACTTTGTCTATTGCTATAAAACTGTTCAGTGAAATCCTCAGATCTCACTGTCCTTATTGCCTCTAACAGGGTCAAAGAATGCCTGCTGCAAAGAGTAAGTAATATCTTACTGCTTTTATCAAAGATTAGTACATATATTAAAGAATTTATAGAAAATATGAAAACAAAATTGTCAGTAAACACATTTAAAACCTTAAAAAATACTATGCATTGGGACTCTTTCTATTAAAATATAACACCAGTGTGTTTAGGACTTGCTCTTTATTAGAACTCTAGCTACATAAATCCCAGCCAAGTTTCTCATGTTTCCAAGTTGATTTTTGAATGACAACATTTATTTACCTTCATTAGGATAATCATTATAGACACAAAATTGACTGCAAGTACTCTAACAAAGGAATTAGCAATAATAATTTCCAAAAGTTGTGGATCCATTTCACTGGGTTGTAGGTGAACATATTTACAAGAAGTGTAACTTTTTTTTAAAAATTGCCACTTAATTTTCCATTTGGAAATGTTTTATTAATGACCTAATATGTGTAAAGTGCTTTCCACACAAAAAGCAGTGATTTTCAAAATGATATTGCTGAGAAAGAGGAGAATTGCCAAGGTTCCAAAGGTGTATGAACCATTACAAGCCCTCAGGACATCATTTACTTTGCTGGGAAGAAGTTAATTGATAGAAGATGCTCCAATGAGCAAAAACAATAATGCACTTAAAAATATATGCACTGATTTCCTTCTCAGCCTTTGGAACTTCAGTAGATTTCCTTGTAACTTTACCTGCATTTCAGAACTTTGATTCTGCTGAACTCATACCTTTAACTGAACCTATATTGCCTTCTTTAAAATGGGGTTAATAGTTCGTTTTGCCATCTCCTTTTCTTTCTTCCAAGTAAAGGTCATAACTTAAGTATCATTAATTTTTATTTTCAGCTTACTTTTCCACATAAGATTTTACATATCATGCTGTATTTTACTGTACTCAGAGTAATTGTTTTGAAGTATATTTCCTATTTTACTTATGTTTCATTATTTTTTCTTTTAGCAATTTATCTCAACAGTCACTTTGTTCAAGAACTTATGAATCTCTACATCTGGTGGCATTTTTTTCTTCTGAAACAGCAGTGAACTATTGATATTACTAGATGGCACTTTAATATATATCTTTCTATCATTAAGGTCTTTATTCCAATACATTCAATGCCTTTTAAGTATAGTCACATTATTTTTCACTTCAGACTTCCATGTTCTTATTTGTCTCATATATATATGATAATTATAAAATATGTATGAACCATAAAAGATATATATACATATATATACATTTATAGACATGTATTACATATATGTGTATATACTATGTATATATATTATACATATATGTGTATATATATATAAAAAGGGGCTATAGATGGAAATTAGTCTACTTATAGAATAACATTAAAATTTACTCCTTTATTAAAGATGAATAATACTCAGAAAGAGACATTTGTCTTGAACAAAATTCTGTTATCGTACTTGGAGTGCATAGCTTGAGTATAATGTATTTGCTTTAGTGAAAGCTATTTGGTTAGGAATAATGTGATGTCCTCTTTCATATTCATCTTTTTTTCTACTTTCAATTGAAATATATTTGATATATAACCTTGTATTACTTTAAGTATACAACATAATTATTTGATAACTGTATATTGAAAAATGATTACCACAATAAGGCCAGTTAACATTCATCACTTCATTTATTTACATATTATCCCTGTGATGAGAACTTTTAGATTTACTTAGTGATTTTTGAAATATAAATATAGGATTATTATTAACTAGAATCACTATGCTATCCATTATATTTGCACGTATCACTGCCAGACTTATTTATTATAACTGCAAGTTTGTACCTTAGAACCACCTGCCCACATTTCCTCCAATTCACACTCCCTTCACTGGCAAACACCAATCTGTTCTCTATTTCTATTTGTTTTTTCTGTCTTTTTTTAGACTCTACATATAAAGTGAGATCATACAGTATTACAGTATTTGTTTTTCTGAATTAGTATACTTGGCAAAATGCCCTCGATGTCTATCTATGTTTCACAAATGACAGGTTTTCCTTCTTGTTTATGTTTGAATAATATTCCATTATATATATATGTATACATTACATGACATAGGAGTACAGGTATCTCTTCAAGAGAGGGATTTCATTTCCTTTGGATATATACCCAGAAGTGGGATTGGCAGATAGTAAATTAAAAGTAGTTGTACTTCAAATTTTTTCAAGAACCTCTATATTGTTTTCTATAGTGGTTGTGTCAATCTACATTCCTGCTAATAGTGCGCAAGGGTTTCCTTTTCCCACAGCCTCACCAAAACTTGTTGTCATCTTTTTGATGACAGCCATTCTAAGAGGTGTTAAATGATATCCCTTTGTTGTTTTGATTTGCACTTCTCTGATGATTAGTGATATTGGGCACCTTTTCATGTGCCTATTGGCCATTTGTATGTGTCTGGAAAAATGATTATTCATACCTTTTGCCCATTTTTAATAGGACTGTGTATTTATTAATGTATGTATGTATGCATTCATTTATTCATTTCATTCATTCATTCATCATTTAAAAGTATTTATTTGTCATTGGGCTGTATAAGTTCTTTGTCAATTGTGGGTATTAACCCCTTATCAGATACATGATTTGCAAATATTTTCTACCATTCCATAGGTTGCCTTTTCATTGTATTGATGGCTTTTTTTGCTGTGCAGAAGCTTTTTAGTTTGATATAGTTCCACTTGTTTATTTTTGCTTTTGCTTCTTTTGTGTTTGTTATAAAAAATCTTAAAAATAATTGCCAAGCGCAGTGTCAAGGAGCTTACCCTTATGTTTTCTTCTAGGAGTTTTATGGTTTCAGATCATACATTCAAGTCTTTAATGTATTTTGAGTTGATTTTGTGGATGGTATAAAATAGAGACCCAGTTTCATTCCTTTGCATGTGTCTCTCCAATTTTTCCAGAATTGTTTATTGAAGAAACTTTCCTTTCCCCATTGTCTATTATTCACTCATCTGTTGTAAATTAATTGACCTTATATTTGTGAGTTTGTTTCTGCAACCTGTAGTCTGTTCCATTGATTAATGTGCCTGTTTTTGTCAGTATCATGATATTTTGATTACTTAGCTTTGTCATATAGTTTGAAATAAACAAAAATAATGCCTCCAGCTTCGTCTTTCTTTCTAAAGATCACTTCACCTGTCTAGGGTCTCTTGTTTCATATTAATTTTAGGATTTTTTTTCTATTTCTGTGAAAAATGTCTTTGGAATTTTGATACAGATTACATTGTATCTGTAGATCACTTTGGGTAGTATGGATATATCAACATTATTAATTCTTCCAATCCATAAGTCCAGAAATTCTATTTATTTGTGCCTTCTAATTTCTTTCATCAGTGTCTTACAGTTTTCAGTGTACAGGTCTTTCACCTCCTTGTTAAATTTATTCTTAGGTATTTTATTATTTTTGATGGGATTATTTTCTTACTTTCTCCTTCTGATTGTTCATTGTTAGCATATAGAAGTAAAACTGATTTTGTATTCTTCAACTTTACTGAGTTTGTTTATGAGTTCAGACAGTTTTATGGTGGGGTCTTAGGGTTTACTGTAATACTCTTTTATCACCTAAAATGAGACATTTTTTACTTCTTCCTTTCTGATTTGTATGTCCTGCTTTTATTGCCATCTTAATTATAATGTTCTTCAAATTATGTCATAACTTTGGAATATGATAAATTGTAAAAACCTAAAATTGAGAAAACATTACCAAAGTAAATAGACTGTCAGTCACCTTGTTTGGGGAAAAATCATTTTTTGTTATTTTTCAGTTTCAATTAATCAAAATAGTGTTTTATGAGATTGAAGCTATATATTTTATTCCCCTATAAAAGGGACTGTGTGGCTTACTTGACATATAAAAAGTTATCAGAAACTTTAAAACAGTGAAAAATCAGTCATGCTGCTCTGTTGTCTCTGTAGGATATTCAATTTAATTTAAATATAAATTTAACATGTTAAATTTCAACTTGAATAGAGTATCAGTGGATTTCTAGTTTAACTGCCGTAAAATGCACACTTAATATGAATCTATACAAAATACTGACATTCCTACAACATAAAGATGTGACCTCTCTTGTGTGGATTTAAAAATATGAAAGGTGTTCAGTTTAAGTACAATAAATATCATTCACTTTTATTTGATTATGCATGTAATCATAAGTAGCATTTAAATTACTATCCTGGTGATATCACTCATGTCTGTTCATTTTTGCATGTTACCATAAAAACAAACAATCTTAACATTTGGATGAACTTCACTGATTTTTCACTTTGATCTTCTATTTTATGTCCAGTAAAATATTAATGACATGACCCCTAAGCACAGATGCTAAAATATTTTTGCTTTGAGACTTTGCCTCATTTTAATCAGTGTTCTACAATACCTCCTCAATCACCACAGATTTGAAAGAGTAAGAAAAGAAAGAAACAATGTATTTATGCATTATGATTTAGTGGGGAAATGTATTAAATTGACATTATTTACACAAAAATCTTGGAATGTATTATAACAATTCTTTTTTTTTTCCTGTATGTAGTTTGTTTCCAAATATCAATGAGACCATCTTGAAAGATGTATAGGGGAATAACTTTTAGACAATCACATTGGTCTAAGTTTTATAGTGAAAAATTGGAAAGACTCAGTTAAAGCATCCCATTATATTATAGCAACTAGAAATCACACTATAAATTGTGAGTCCCTCTGACTACCATAATATCTAGAATATGGTGTGTATACAGCAATTGTTATTTCCAATGATTATATAAATTATTCTCTGCAGTGAAAGAAGGTATTAAGAGGAAATTATTTTCGATGTACACTCACTGTGGGCAGATTGGAGTTCTATAGGCTTAAAAGTGTTTACAACACATGCTGCTTCTCTGTGGTAAGTGGCTCTGAATATTCCTCCCCATCCCAAACACACACTTTTGGTTATGATGTTTAGCCAGCATCACTGATAAATTTCCCATCACTTTTTCTCATTCTAGTTCTGGTATGTTCTCTCTTGCTCATCCCTGTACTGACAATAAGAACTCTAAATTGGAAGATTCTGATGTTAGCCATTCCTTTTGTATAATACTTCACACAAAAAGCACATTCATGTTTGATTTTGAAAATCATTTGTAAATACACACAATAAATGTTAATATTCTTATTGTAAAATCATTTAAGCAACTTAAACAATGTAGTAGTTCCCTTGGCCACTTCTGTATTCCAAGTCACCTCTTAAAGGATAATCCTTTTATCAACTTTGTGTGAATATATTTATGCATTTATGTACATAGTAAAAACATATAAAATAATTTTTATTATGTGCTATTTTAGAGTATCTTATTAGTGACTATCTACATAGTGTCAAGGTATACAGTTGGCATTCAAGTCCACTATTAAGTTGAACCTTAAAATACGTTATGAATACCTGAGAACAAAATCCCTGGAACAGATGGTTCACTGCTGAATTTTATCAGACATTTAGAAAAGACATAATATCCATTCTCCTTAAAGCTTTCCAAAAAACAGAAGAGGAGGGGATACTTCCAAACATACTCTTTGGAACCAACATCACTCTAATACAAAAACCAAGCAAAAACACCATCAAAAAAGAAAACTATAGCCCAATATCCATAATGAACATAGATGCAAAAATACTCAACAAAATATTAGCAAACTGAATTCAAAAAAAAAAATAAATGAAAATTATCATGCATCGTGATCAAGTGGGAATCATCCCAGTGATGCAAGGATAGTACAACATTCAAAAATCTACGAACGTCATTCACTATATCAATAAAAAGAAGGACAAAAACCTCCATAGATGCTGAAAAAGCATTTCACACAATTCAACACCCATTCATGGTAAAAACTCTCAACAAAATGGGTAAGAGGGCAAGTACCTCAACATAATGAAGGCCGTATATGACAAAACCCACAACCAACATCATACTTAACAGTGAAAAGGTGAAAGCTTTTCCTCTAAGATCTGGAACAAGACAAGGATGCCCACTCTCTCCACTTTTATTCAACATTGTACTGGAGTTCCTAGCCATGGCCATCAGACAATGCAGAGAAATAAAAGGCATCCAGATTAGTAAGGAAGAAGTTAAACTGTCACTATTTGCAGATGATATGATATTGTACCTAAAATATCCTAAAGAATTGACTCCAAAATTACTAGAACTAATATCTGAATTCAGCAAAGTTTCAGGATACAAAATTGATACACAGAAATCTGTTATATTCCTATACACTAATGAGGAACTAGCAGAAAGAGAAATCAGGAAAACAATTCCATTTACAATTTCATCAAAAAGAATAAAATACCTAGGAATAAATCTAACCAAGGAAGTAAAAGATCTATACCCTGAAAACTGCAAGACACTCTTGAGAGAAATTAAAGAGGACACTAAATAAATGGAAATTCATCCCATGCTCTTGGGTAGAAAGAATTAATATTTTCAAAATGGCCATCCTGCCTAAAGGAATACAGATTCAGTGCAATCCCTATCAAATTACCAATAGCATTCTTCAACGAACTGGAACAAACAGTTCTAAAATTCATATAGAACCACAAACGACCCTGAATAGTCAAAGCAATCCTGAGAAGGAAGAATAAAATCGGAATACTATGCTCCCCAACTTCAAGCTCTACTACAAAGCCACAGTAATCAAGACAATTTAGTACTGGAACAAAATCAGACCCATAGATCAATGGGACAGAACAGGGAGCTCAGACATAAACCTATACATATATGGCCAAATAATATATGAATGGGGAAATGACAGCCTCTTCAACAACTGGTGTTGGTAAAACTGGACAGCTGCATGTAAAAGAATGAAACTGGATCACTGTATAACCCCATACACAAAAGTAAACTTGAAATGTATCAAAGACATGAATGTAAGTCATGAAACAATAAAATTCTTAGAAGGAAACATAGGCAAAACTCTCTTGAATATAAACATGAGCAACTTTTTCATGAACATATCTCCTCGGGCAAGGGAAACAAAGCAAAAATGAACAAGTGGAACTATATCAAATTTAGAAGCTTCTGTACAGCAAAGGACACCATCAGTAGAACAAAAAGGCATCGTACAGTATGAGAGAATATATTCATAAATGAAATATCTGATAAGAGGTTGACATCCAAAGTATATAAAGAGCTAACATGCCTCAACAACCAAAAAGCAAATAACCCGATTAAAAAATGGGCAGAGGAGCTGAACAGACAGTTCTCCAAAGAAGAATTTCAAATGGCCAACAGGCACATGAAAAGATGCTCCACATCGCTGATTATCAGGGAAATGAAAATTAAAACCACAATGAGATATCACCTCACACCAGTTAGGATGGACAACATCCAAAAGACAAACAAGAACAAATGCTAGTGAGGATGTGGAGAAAGGGGAACCCTCCTACACTGCTGGTGGGAATGTAAATTAATTCAACCATTGTGGAAAGCAGTATGGAGGTTCCTCAAAGAACTAAAAATGGAAATACCATTTTATCCAGGAATTCCAGTCCTAGGAATTTACCATAAGAAAACAGGATGCCAGATTTAAAAAGATAAATGTACCCCTATGTTTATCACAGCACTATTTACAAAGGCCTAGATATAGAAGCAACCTCAGTGTCCATCAGTAGATGAATGGATAAGAAGATGTGGTACATATACACAATGGAATATTATTCAGCCATAAGAAAACAAATCCTACCATTTGTAACAACATGGGTGGAGCTAGTAGGCATTATCCTCAGTGAAATAAGCCAGATGGAGAAAGACAAGTACCACATGATTTCACTCATTTGTGGAGTATAACAACAAAGCAAAAACTGAAGGAAGAAAACAGCAGCAGACTCATAAAACCCAAGAATGTACTAACACTTACCAAAGGGAAAGGGACTAGGGAAGATGGGTGGGAAGGGAGGGATAAGGAGATTTAGGGGCATTATGATTAGCACACATAATATAGGGGGGGCACGGGGAAGGAAGTATAGCACAGAGAAAAGTAGTGATTATGTAGCATCTTATTATGCTGATGGACAGTGACTGTAATGGGGTATGTGGTGGGGAGTTGATAAATAGGGGGAATGTAGGAACCACAGTGTTGTTCATGTGAAACATGAGCATAAGATTATATATCAATGATACTTTAATAAATATATATATATATATTAATAAAGAGACATTATAAAGAATTTAATCAGTGTATTGCTAAAATTAGCTGATGATTTGAAAGAGAAGCCTTATGTTTTCTTGGGTTATGGTCTGAGCTCCATCATTCCCAAGTAAAGTATTCTCATTCTTATTTTGTGAAACAAGAATAGACAAATTTGCCTATTTTGCTTGATTCAGCTGGCAGCACCACAGTATTTTCTCAGGCTACCTGCAGGGGCTTCCTTGACTACTGGGATCCAGGAACCAATGTTCCAGCACTAAAGCTGCTGTCCCTTGGAAGTCTCCCATCAAACACAAGTTGGGGCAGTGAACTCAAGGCAAAGGAGATTTCCTTCCATGTTCCTGGTAAGGATCCCACATTTTTATTTTGCACTGGGCCCTGGGAAATATGTAGTCTGCCTTGGAAACATATGTTAATTTTTCATGTGTTCTCTAACTTGATTGTCTCAGTGTTTTCACAGGTGTGTTCTTATGTCAAAGTTTACCGAATTGTACTTTTCCAATATGTGCAGTTTATTGTATGACAAGTATACTTTAATACAACCATTAAATAAATCCAAGAGTGGTGAAGATCAGGCCAGTTTAATACCAACTGATATATGTAAACATTTGGTTCTATGTATGCTTTGGTTAAAAGGAGAATAATGTTTCACACCCTTGGAAGGAAAATAATTAGCAGTACTTTTATCAAGTAGAAGAGGCTATGTAGGTATCAAACACATAACATAGAAAAAATTACTTTCCATATTCACATGTTAATATTAAGTGATGAATTTACAGGACTAGTTTGTGCTTGGATCAGGCAACACTATAAAGCCACACTTCGGGCTATTTCAAATAACCACAAAGGATTTTTTTGGCTGGAATCTTGGTTAGGTTAAAAGGAGGGAACTAGCTTCTTTCAGTAATTCCAAGAATATGTGTTTCAGAAATTCTGAAACACTGAAGTCCTATTGTTTCTCTCACTGACCTATTTACCAGTCAAATTGAATGAATTCATAGTACCAGAATTGCATTTTGTTACCTCCTTCATCTCCTGCTATCAGGACTTCCTGTCTTTAGGCTAGTTACATTGGAATTAACCTGGTACTGCTGTGGTTGACCACGGCAGCTTCCTGCTGTCTGCAAAACACCCTTTCTCTTACTATGGCCACTACAGAAGGGAGAAATTATCCAATTGAATGAAAAAAGAGGGGAAGTTGTCAATGAGTACTGTTATAGATCAGTTTAAGAGAATAAAATGGATTCATTTGACATAGTATTACCAAGATTATAATGACCTCTGCAGGACAACTGATACACTGAAACACATTTAGCAGAAATCTAAGTATATTTATAAAGAGTAATCTTGACATTCAATAATTATTAATTTGTGATTATGCAGAGCAGCAATATTAGACTGCTTTACACCAATTTTAAGATAAGTTTTTTAACATCTCTTAATGAAAATGGGCTGTCTTATAATCAATGATAGCTCATGACTTAATTGGCAGTAATTTTTCTTCACGATAAAAGAAATAAGAATATATCTTAAAGAGATGAACTGTGGCATTTTTCAAATAATGATATTTATTTGCAAAATTCCATTTCCAAAGAATATATGATGCATATATACATTTTCAGATACTGCAAATAATGCATCAACCATCCACTGACCTAAGGACTACGTGTTTGGTGTACAGGTTTGGAATACATGCTCATAGTCTGGTGAACTCCAAAACAAATCTTTACTTGGTAACAAACACACCCATCTTTCTTCATAAGGGGTTGACTTATAGAAAACACTCTTTCTCATCTGTTGCAGAATATGTATTTTATACCATGTTTATATCCACATAAATCGTATCTGCTGTACATGATGAAATAAATGTATAATTTATTTTCTATACCAAGACACTTTTAACAGTAAAAGTTTTCCTTGTAAATATGGTAGGTTAACAGATATGAACAAGTGCTGTACTAGGCAAACTAAGATATATAATCACTTTATCTATTGGAGGTTTATTTAGAAATAGGAAATTATTTCTCAGAGGACATAAGCCTGCTCATGTATAATTTGTTCATAAAATCAAGCAGTGGTTCTTAAAGTATGGTCTGTAGACTTATGGGGTCTCTGAAATCATTTCAGGGACTCTTCAAGTTCAAAATTATTCTCATAGGAATATTAAGGCATTATTTGCATTTTTAAATGTATTGAAACTTGCAAAATCAATGGAAAGAAAAATTGCTGTTAGCGTGAATTGAATACCACACCTAACTATACTAGTAGTCACTGCACTCTCCATTGTCTTGTATTCACAATAATAAAAAATTAGTTTCAACAAAGAAGGCTCTTGATGAAGTAGTAAAATGTACTATTATTAAATCTCAACATCTGAATACTTGTAACAATGTGTGTGTATGAGAGAAAGAGGAGAGACAAATGGGAGTTATGCATTTAGCACTTCTGCTGCATACTGAAGCATGGTGGTTGTCCAAAGGAAAAAGGGTTAGTGTGATTATTTGAGTTACAAACCAAAATATCCTGTTATTTGGAATACCATTGAACTTGAAAGAGCAACTATGGAGACTTCATATCTGACAGATATTTTCTTGCAAAAGAAAAAAAAATGGTTCTATCACTTTAAGTAAATCAACTGATAGTAATTCTTGAGATAAAATTTTAGTTTTCAGGATAGAATTAGAATTTTGGAAAACTTAACCTCACAATCTTAGCTTGATAGCTTCCCAATACTGAATGACTGTGATGAGGTCAGTGGGAATACTAACAAATGTGACTTTATGTTTCCTGCCACCTGGAGTACACAAAATGCATGATTCTTTTTTCTTCAGTGTGGGTGGAACCTGTGAATATGTGGGGTATCATTCTAGGGATTATGTTCTGTGACATAGAAAAATGAATTTTGAAGATATGAACCAATCATGTCTTTGACTTACCAAGAAGTAGGTCATCTGAGTAGGTCTGACTTAATCTCATAAGCCCTTTAAATCTGTGTCCAGAAGTCAGAAATAGAGGTATTCAGAGAATCAAAGTGGCATTGATATTCTTTTTCTGACCTAGAAGGAACAAGATACATTGTTGTGGAGAAAGGCATGTAGCAGGAAATGATGGACGTTTTCTAGGAGATGAGAATAACCCCTGATCCACAGCCATCAGAAAATGAGGACCTCAGTAGTACAGCCTCATTTTTAATGTTATTTTAAGCCACTAAATTTGTGATAATTTGTCACATAGTAGTAGAAAAACTAATACAGCTGCTATTGAATTCCTAGGTTGCTTTTGTTTATTTTATTTTGGGTGTGGAAATTTTGTTTCCTCTATTTTCTACTCTTTTCATTGTATGAAGAATTCTGGGTTTTAGTTGCTTTGTGTATGTGGGGGGGGTTCTTGTTTGTTGTTCTCTTAGCTCTTTAATGATGCTATTCTTTTGTTTCCTGCCTTTGATTTTTTTATGAGAAATTTGCTATGATTCTTACTTTTGTTACTGTATCTGTAATACATCTTTTGAAATTTTTTTAAAGATTTTCTGTTTGACATTTGGATATTATTAATATATGATATATGTACAAACATTCATATGTGTGTGTGGGGTGTGGGGTTGATATTTATACTGTTTGGAGTTCCTTGAGCTTTTTGGATTCTTAGTTTGGCATGTCATAAATTTGGGAAAATGTGTGACCATTCCTTCTTCTAATATGTTTTTTTCCAATCTTTCCCTTTTTTCCTTTTGAAATTCTAGTTTTGTCTACATTAGACTTTGATATTGTACCATAATTCTTGGATATGCTATTCTTTGTTTTCTGTTTTTGAGCTTTAAGTTTATTTTTATTTATTTCAAAAGACTAATTGCCAAGTTTACTGATTATTAAGCTGTTTGAAGTCTTCTGAAGAGTCTACCTAGGGCATTATTTATCTCTGTAAATATTGCTTTTATTTATAGCATTTATATTTGAAGTTTTATAATTTCCATTTTTTTCCTTGCTTTTAATATGTTTCACAATTTTGTTATTGAAAGGTGAAACTTTAAGAGAACAGTAGAAATTTATGTAAATAGAATTTCTACCTTATATGTATTTGACTTTATTTTGGCTAGACCTTAACGAATTTGAATTGATTGGGCTAGAAGTTGGGCTGGGGTTGAGTTTGTTATTGTTGTGTTTACCCTTTGTGAACCACACACTTCAAATTCCTGCAGCCATACGTGTTGTTTATAATGAGGATTGGTTTGTCAACATAATGTTTATTGGGCTGTCAGTTTTAGGTCTGACAGTTGAGTTAAAACTCTTTGTGTCTGTTTATTTCTGATCCCTCTCCCTGGAAGATTATTAGCTTGGTGATATAGAGTATAGGGGAAAAAAGAGGATGTTCTCCGCTCTTTTTCCAAGTTGCAGTTTTAAACAGTCACAGTGACCCTGGAGCTTATGAGGGTGACTTTTACCATTCTTCTACCTCTCTCTGCATAGTAATTTGGGTCCAGTTCATTCTTTAACTCTTTCCCAAGGAGTATTGTTTTATCCTTTTCCCTTCCCTCAGCTCCATTGAATTTTCACTAGTGCCCTTAGGGTGATATCTGTGGTCCTTCTCCCAACTTAGTATATCTTCTATGCTGTAATAGAGATAGTGATATGGTTCAGACAGAGATTTGGCCCGTCCTTCTCTGGATCTCTTCCCCTCCCCCAGGTCACCAAAAGAAAGGTTTTTGTGTGGATCTACCTAAATTTTTTGTTTGTATCTCGTGATGTACACAGAGGGAATTCTGTGGGTCGGTGTCTATGTCTTCAATTTCTATAGCTCCAAAGAATGTCACACTATTTTCTGGCTTCTTACCAGTGCCTGGTTGCATTTACCCAGTGAGTACTCATGTCACCTTTATTCCTGCATCTTCTCTTACATTTGCGGGCAGTTGGTTGCCCTGCTTTGTAACTGGTTGATAAAAATGTCATTGATTTCAATTTAATCTGACCTTTATTGTTGCAAGGATGTTGAGTGACATTCTTTCCAACTTTCTACACCCTACAGCTTTAACCAGAATTCCCATTTTTATTTTGAAAAATATACTTGTTATTCATAATAGATGTTATTTTTACTAACATTGTATTTTTGTTATTTTGCATGAGCTAATTTGTTTTTAATTTTTTTTCGTTTAAATTATTGAAGAGTAATATGTAAAGATATAACTCACAAAATCTAATGCTCTTTTAAAAGATAAAGGATATACTTGTTAAGAGTATAGAGAAATCCTGAAGCCAAATTGTTTTAGAATCCCTGCCCCAGACAAACAGGGAACCAAGGAGTACCTCAAGTGAAAGAGTAGATCTGTGGTTTGTTTTTGTTCTATACCTCTGCTTGGAAAGTAGTAAGAACTTTGAAAATATCCCCATTTTCTGGGAGAATAACTCATGTAAAAAAGGTTATATGTGAAAAATATAGGGGATGGAGATTATATTACTTTTAAAAATATACTTTTAAGTTAATTTTCTTTTTAAAAATTACCACTGGCTTACTTTAGTCACTAATTTCTCTGAAAACACGGTAACCCTGTTTCCTCACTCAGGACCAGGTATATAACTGCAGGGCCAATGCAGAGTGCCAATGTTGGGACCCGTGTTTAAAAATTACAAAGAATTTCAGAGGCAGCTGAGCATTAAACCGACTATGAGACCCTTCTAATCCTGGTGCCTTGTTTGAACACGTTGAACACTGCGAAGGCAGTTTTGGGCCGAGGCTCACATTCCATGGAACTCTTTAACCACATTTACTCTTGCTGGTACACATCCCTTCTCTTACTTATTTACTGTTTTGGCTTATTTTATTTCATGGTGTTTTTACCTCGAAAACCATCATTTTGCTTGGAATTTTATCTCAAAATATAACTCAAAATAAATAATTTATAAAAAATATATTTTCATTTGTTGATCAAAATTATAATTACATGCATGATCTAATACTTAGAACAAAGGAAATATGAATCAAGGATTAAGTTATTGATTAATTTTTGTTTCCACAGATTTTATGTGGTGGTGTTTTGCTTGCTTTATTTTCACTTCCATAGCATCTTCAGAAAAATGTTATTTAGGAAAATTATTCAGGATCTTTCACAATTTTCCAAAGGTTATAGATCTTTTGATCCTCTTTTTACATGTCAAACATTGTTGTCAAATTAACTTCTTCAACTCTCAACCCTAAAATGGGTTTGAGAATTAAAATATTCTCAAAAAGTCTCCTTTGTCAATGCCTTATTGATAATTGGAGCAGTTCCCCAACAACAATTTCATCAACCTCATGAAATCTTGCATCAAGAATTATAAAGTTGCTCTTATTTCCTGTTACATTTGCACTATAATGTCAGATGTTCTGTACATCTGAGATCCAGTAAAAGATTGATAGGGAACATGCAGCTGGAATAAAGTCTCATGTTTTGTGGTGAGAATTTAGTTGGAGACTCATTTTAACTAATTAGTTCCTTAAGAAATATCTGCCTAATAAAGCAATTTTTCTTCTTAACTTTGTAATTCTAGAGATTTAGACAACGCATGGCTAGCCAATGAGAATGGCTCTGTATTTGGAGCTCTAACTTTTATTCAGTGCATACAAATAGATGTGTTTGTTTGTGTGTATCAGAATTTTGTCGTTTGAAAAATTTCATACATTCTATTATGTGTGTTCATACATGCTTATATACTTATGCATATCATACACACACACACACACACACACACACACACACACAAACTCAGGTTCTGCATAGTTGCCAAAATCAGTTAACTACCTAACCAGGCACATAAGTATCACATTTACAAATTTATAATGCATATATCAAGTGAAATATCCTTAGCTAGAATTCTAGTTTTAATGAATTCCGACATTAATCCCATATGACTCATCTGTCAGGAAGTGTGAGAATCAAAACTGCTCCTTTTGTTGCCTTTCACTCACTGTGAAAACAGAGCAAAGAACAGTCCCTTTGGCACACTCATCAAAACTGTGATCAGGCTGATTAACATGCAGATATACTGGGGCTTATCTTTTATCTGTAGTCCAACAGTGATATTTGATTTATTTGAATCTCATTAACACTCTCTTTCCATGTCTTCTTTACTATTGTTTGACTGTGTTACTGGCATCTAATTAAACAAGCACAATTGGAAATTTTGTATGCACATTTGCCCTATACATTTCTCTGATACCATTTGAAACCTGCTTTCCTACAAGTAAATGTACTCCTCAGGCATAGCATGAGGGCAGAATGGTAATTTGGTGTTATTCTACACTATATTACTTTTCTGTGAGGAATCATGGATCTTATAAATTTTTAAATTGAACAATACCCTCTATTTGTGATTTGCTTTTATTTCTTTTAAGGGATTTGCCACTTGATATAAAGGCTTTTGATGTCTGAATGACAAAGTCTGCATTTCCTGGGATATTTATTTGTTATTGGTCTGAAGTCTGAACACTGTGTGTTTTATATATGTTGCACACATTTTCACTAGTCTGTTTTCCTTATAAGTTTGCCCATTTTAGTAATTCAAACGTTGGACAAATAGGGTTTGCTAAGTGTCCTTTTTTGAAGATCTGTTCACTTTACATTACTTCAGCTTTCTCAATTATATACTAGAACATATTTTCTACCCATTTCTCTTTTACTCTCCTGAAAAGAGCCTTTTAGCTCAAATAGGAAAATATTTTTCCCACCTCCACTAATAAAGAGATAGTAGAAAAGGAAAATAGAAACACGTCAGATAAATATGAAGTTATTTAAAGTTGAGATCAACTTCTTCATGCTGTGTTGATTTTTGTACTGTAGAATTACAAATAGGAACCTTTGAGAGTTAACATCTCTGTATTAGCTTCATGTCTATGTAGGTTTGGTTCATCTCCCTGAACAGCAGGGAATGTATTATTTACGATCGTTTCCCCCTACTCATATTAACAAAAATAATTAAATTCAAATCTTAGTGATTGTGAAAGCAATTTGGATATAATCATATTTCAATTACTGTGATGGTATAACTCCAAATTAGACCATCTGATGCTTCTACAGGGAATAATATGAACAACAGGAGAAAATTTATACCAAATATCTTTTGAAAGGTTAAAAGATAAAAGTAATCATTGTTTGCTTTTTGATGGGAAATACAAATCAAACACACACATAAGTAACAGCATACACCAACTGTTGGCAACTGATTTCCTGTTTTGTTATCTCAGTAAACTTGAATAGTTATTCACTTCATAATTTTTTTACTTATGGGTGCCATGTTTATATATCTGATCTTGCTCAATTGTACAAACTTTTACTTAATTAATTACATTTTGAAAGTAAAGACCTAATAACATTTCATGGCAAGAGTGTGGAGGCTAGAGATTCAAATAAATTATTTATGTGCTATAACTTGATTCCAATATTTAAGAAGCAAGATTTTAGGATGAATTATAGTTGTTTCACTGCAGAGTAATAATACTTCTAGGATTTTGCTACAGAAATAGTAGCTTGAATAAGTAAAGACATATCTAATTGTATACATACCTATGTATCATTTGTTGAAACATATGTTGTAATAGCAAAATATTGGCAACAATTTAAATGTCCATGATAAATGACTCTTTAAATATAGTGGAAGAATAGAATGGAATACTAAGCAGCATTTCAAAAAAAATAAGGTAGAACTATATGTACTGATCTAAGAATCTGTTCATGATGATTTTGTAAATGAAAAACTAAGTTTATGTGTGTTGTATTTTACATTATTCCAAAATGTAACTGTATGATATACATGGAGATGCATTTCTATGACCTGGGTGAGGGAAGGCACCTGCTAACAGTGGGTACCTATGGGATAAATACTGGAAGGAATAGGCAGAGGAATTTTCTTTTCCTAACTTGTATAATTAAAAATGACAAAAGAAGAGTTTAGATTATTTTTGCTATGTAATAGTTTTAGTTCTTGTCAAAAATGATTGTATATTTCTCACAATTATTAATACTTTCCAAAGGGAGTGTATCTGTGTGTGTGTGTGTGTGTGCATGTGTGTATACCTTTTGCCTGTTTCTGCCTCTAGACTACCATTTAATGTGTTGCATATGTATGTTTATATTTGAATGTAATCTTAAAAAATATGTTATTTGTATCAGAATTTCTTTCAGTGTATTAGAGTGGATGACTGCTTTAATTAGATGCTAACTACCACAGCATGAAAAAGTACTTTTCTTCAGTCCATTATAAACGAAACATAATAATTTTCCTTCCTTCTTTATTGGCCACATCAATTGAAATGCTGCAAAATACACCAATGTCATTTCTTACAGTCCAATACGTTTAATTCTTTTAAAGTTCAAATAATATTATCAAATTAATTAAAATCTTCAATCAAAATACCATTTATACAAATCTACTCACAAGTGCCCCAACAGTGGCTCTTAACCAGACATGCTGTGAATGATGTTACATAATAAATCACAGTCTATAATAAAATTACTAATGTTCTAGAAGAAGAAAAATAAAATCAAGGCTCTAGCCATTTTCTTTTAAATTTTAAAAGGTATCATCCTGGGTCTCTTTTTAAAACAATGTGTATATTTTCAGATTTTTGTAAATTATATTTCTTTACCAAGAAGTGCTACAGTCTAAGTTTTATGGATACAATTATTTCTTAAACAAGTGTTATTTTGTCCAAGATTAATATACCAAATTTTTATTTCTGTCTAATATTTTAACATTTCACTTTCTTTAATCTCCTGTATGTAATTACTTCTAACAAGGGATATTTAATTTAGGTCATTTCCTAGTAATGCACCAGTGAGCATAAATTGCTATTCAATTGTGTCAGCTTTCATCTCTGAGTAAATGACCCATAGAACCACTTATACCACAAATGTAAAATGATTCTGTTAACACACAGCAGTTTTCTAGTTTCTCTAACCATTAAAAAAAGCATTTAATATAAAATATTCTTCATTCTACTCCTGTAGTCTTTCAAACTAAACTGTTCTTTAATCCAGTGCCAATTTTCTCATTTCTCTCTACACTGTATATACTGTATTGTCACATCTTAATTCTTTGCCCTTATGCTTCTATCCTGATACATATTCTCCAACTCTTCTTTCAGAGATCACTGTTCAGGTAACATATAACAAATTGGCCATTTTTTAATTCTCAATCTTAGCTTATAATCATTATTGAAAGTAATGTAGTTTAGTGGTTATACCACATTCATATAAACCTAAAATTCAAGTTGCCAATTTCTGGATATGTGCCTTTAGGTAAGTTATTTAAAGTGCCTGAGTCTTGTCACTTCATGTGGCTAATACTGCTTTTTCAAAGAGATTCTGTGATTATAAATGAAATAAGGTATGTACAGCACTCAGTGAAGGAATTGGTAAATATTTATGGTATCTATTAGTACTGGACACGATTTCCATTTTCAGTGATCTCAATCTGTAATTTTCTGTGAAATACACCAGTTTTCACCCTACTTTTCTGGGTAGTTCTTAGTCTTTTTGGCAATTATTCCTTCCTTCCATTTCTTATATTTACATATTCCTCAAAGTTTTTACATGTCCACAGGTACCCCCCAGGTGGTCTTATCTTCTCTCTTTGCTATTGATTACATGTTTATTTCCCTCCAAAATTCTTGTTGAAACCCGAATTCCTAAGTGACAATATTTGGAGGTGGAGCCTTTGGGAGGTTAGTAGGTTATGAGTTTGGATCCATCATGATGGGGCTTCTTTTATAAAAAGAGTCATGAATTAGTTTGTTTCCTCTCTGCACTCTCTGCAGTGTGAGGATATGGCGGGAAGGTGGCCCTCTGCGAACCAGGAAGCTCTTCTAGGCACCACAACCGCTGTCACCTGATCTTGGACTTTCCAGCCCCCAGAACTGTGAGAAACAAATATTTGTTGTTTAAGCAAGATTACTATATTCTGTCTATGGTATTCTGTTATAGCAGCATGAAGTGATTAGATACTCTTGTCACATACCACTTCTCAATTCTAATCATTTGAATACTGGAATATAAGTATATCTTCTAAGATACTTCTGTAATAGCTTCTATATTTCTTCTAAGATACTTCAATAATATCTTCTACATTTCTAAGTATGTTTCTCCAAGCTCACTCTCCACATGCTTCAGTCTGAATTCATCTGGTTCTCAAACCTGTGTAATTACCCTTAAATTTCAGTTAGTGCTACTTCTATACTCATAGTCTCTGTAACTTTTGAATCTGTTGGAATCTTCTTCCATAATTAATCCTTTGCCTAATAACATGTACTCTATCTTCAGTATAACTCCATTTACATTTCTGTATTTCCATTCTGTCTTAATGTCACTCAGATCCTTAGTATTGTCTTATGACTTCCAGCATCTCCTGCATCCTTTAGATTAAGCCTCTTTATCCATAGTACAATGATTCAGTGGTTTCCCAATCATTAATTAACACACAAGCATAGCCATGATTCAGTCTTACCTATCTTATTACTAACTGACTCTCAGATAACTAGAAATAGGTTAAAGGCAGAAAAAAAAGATTATTTCAGATGAAAGTGGGCAGGAAGATGAATTGTCTAAAAATCCTTCTGTATGAAGGTTCCAGAAATGTTTTACCTGGATAGGAAAAGTCATAGGTGGTATAACAACTTTTTATATACAATGCATGACAAAGTATACATTTAGTCAAGGGGTACCATTCACATATACACTATGAAAAAACAATCTACAGAAATAATAGGAGGATGGTTCTTGAAACAGAAACTTCTTAAATGATCAAAGGTTTGTTAGCCTCCGAAGTCATGCAGCCCTTCCTTATTGGCTGAAGGAAATAAAAGCAATAAGTGTGGGGTATAATATGTTTTTTTTAATACTTTCTTCTGTCCTTTGAAATCTACTTTTGCATAGGTCTAAAAATAAAATAACTTTATTTTTGCTAAATAAATGCAACCTGTGTTCAAATTTGTGGAGTAAAACTTCAGTGTCTCATATATAAGCTTACATACTGATCTGGGTTTTGCAAATGCATAAACTCATGAAGTTCACTCAGAGCTTTCCCTAACCCCAAGAGGCTATCACTGTTTTGATTTCTTTCAACATGTCATACCTTTGATAGTTTTAGAACTTCATATAAATAGAAGCATACTGTATGTACACTTCTGTGTTTTGCTCCTTCTCTTAGGGTGTTAAAAAGAAGAGAGTTTGAGGTCCATCAATTGTGTAGCATCAGTAGTGAGTTGTTTGTTTTTATTTTTGTTGCTGTATAGTATCCCATTCTGTACTGGATAACTCACAGTTTGCTTATTCAACCTCTTGCTCATAGATATTTAAATTATTTCTAGTTAATTGACTGGAATAAAGTTTCTAAGGACATTCACATAGTCATTTTCTGCAAATATATTCTCATTTTTCTTGACCATAAGTGCAAAAAATGTAGAATTACTGAGTCACAGGGTAGGGGTTTAATTTTTTGAAAAATATTCATACAGATTTCCAAAGTGTTTATATCATTTTCCAATTTCACCAGCAACATATGAGAATTTCAGCTGCACTATATCAGTCCTTTTTTAAAAGTGGTACTCCACTGGGCATAAAGTAGTATCTCATTTTGGTTTTATTTTATATTCTTTTATGACTAATAATACTAAATACTTTTTCATGAGCTTATTGACCATAAATATATTTTCTTTTGCAAAGAAAATTTTCAAGTTATTTACCTATTTTTAACTGAGTCTTTATTAAGTTGTAAAATTTTTTTTTATATATTGTGATTACAAGTCCTTCATCTTATATGTTTATTTAAACAGTGTCTTTCAGTCAGTGGATTTCCTGTTAGCTTCATTTTTAAAAGTCATTTGAAGAGGAGATTTTATTTTGTTGGATTTTAGTTTGTCATTTTTATTTTCTGGGTGTGCTTTCTATATAATGCCTGTTTTCCTGTAGACAAATAAATCTTGACTCCAAAGATAGAAAAGATCATACCTTTTTTCTATAAATGTTATAATTTTAGAGAAAAAAAGCTTAGGACTGAACCCTGTTTTTTTTTACTTAGGAATGTAGCCAGAGGCAATTTATTACCTGTTCCTCAGTTTCCCTATCTAGTTAAATGGGTTGCTAAGAAAATTAAATGTGTTAACATTTTGGAAGCCCTTAAAACAATGGCACTGAGAAAGCAATATGTGCTTAGTAAATTAAATAAGTTTAAGCTTTTGAATGTCACCATATTCATTAGTGAAACCATTCACTACAGTGTTGGAAAGTAATAATTGGTGCTTCTAAGAAACAAGACATATTTATTATTTCATAAAATGTTAATATCATGTTAGAAACTGCTGCAACTTACTGTACTGTTTATTAATTCTCACTGCTTATGAGGTTGAAAATATTAAATAATAATAAAACAGGTATTTGATAAACATTTTCTATATAGTAAGCACATTTCAAGTCTCTCAACAGTCTTATGAGATTAGTTTCAGAAGCCCCATTTTATATGTGATGAAACTGAGGCTTATAAAGACTAATTACCTTGCCAGACAAATTACCATTATTACATAGTAAACATGTCAAAAGTGAATTCAGTATGAATGACATAAAAGTTTTAAACAAGGTACACTGACTTCCTAAGTACCATATTCAAGCACCTTATATTCAAACTCTAACACTAGCTTGTAAAAATGTAAAGTGAGAAACAACAGAGCTTAGAAATTTTTTCTCAAATGCTATATATCCTAAAATTCAAAGAACAATTTCATTAGCAATTGTTTTTAACCAACTAACCAATAAAATTAACCAAATAAACGAGAGGGGAGATTAGAAAGTATTATCTCATCCCTGGACTCCTATTCACACAAACTTTGGTAACAGGTATTCAAAATATATCAGGAATAACTTATAATTGTAAAATCCCATGAAACTTCTTCCCATACATTTATAATATCCTGGGCTCAAGGTATTTTATGCATATATAATAAATACTTTTTATTCACAAAATTTTTACCAGTGTTGACAAATCTTTTTCCCTTGATGGCTTTATAAGAGTTCTTTGAAGGAAGATGTAGTTCTCTTCTTTCTCTGAGATGCCTGTACCTAATAATTCCTTGCTTCCTTCCTGACTCGTCATCCCCACTGTAGTTCTCTTATTGAAAGTGTGATTGTTTTAATTATGTTATTTATTCATTCTTTTATTTTTAATACTGAGTAGTCTTGTGAACTAAACTTTGAAATCCAAGTAGTTTTATTTTTTGTTTTTGTTTTTCTGCTCAACTACCATATCAATTTCTAGAGACAATGTCTTAGAGAAAAACTGACAACAGGAAGAGAAAATGTCAGAGGATAATTGCTTAGTATTTCCAAATATCACCCCATCATATATAATTTCACTGTAATGTCTATTACCTTACCACAAATATATGCAGATGTAGCACTGTAGGTAATACTCCTACTGCTTCACTATTTAGTTTTTTCTTGACAATCATAGCATACTGTCTTATGCTGGATTCAGTTTCCTTTATTCACTGTTCTTGGTAGTTTAACTTTGAATCTCTTTTATATGATAGTGATTTACTTTAGTCAACTCCTCTCCTAAGATTTGGCTTAGGCTTCCATTACCCTTGCATGTAGACAGGCCATTATGTCTATCTGGTCTCACAAACTCCACCAGAATTGTTTCATCCCTGATTCCTTTTACCCTCTCCTGAAAAATTCATGACAAGTACTGATGTTAAACTCAAGATCTCTGGTTTCACTGTTACTCACTACTGCTGATATATTGGTGACACTGAGAGCTCTAAATTCAGCATCCCATAGGATAGAAGGACCTAGCTGGGCCCCTCCTCTATTTGGTAAGGAAAATTTTAGGAGCAGATTGTTTCCCAAGGCATGTTCCCAATGAAAAATTATATCCCCTGCTGTATGGATTTTAGTGTTACCTCTTTTAAACTTCCCATTTAATCAGAGTTCATTGGTATTAAATTTCCATCTTAACCATGTCAGTAAGTATCTACTGCTAGAAAATTAAAAAAAAATTCTTCACAATACTTTGAATCCCTAAATTTCACCTGCTAATCTGCCTGGATTATACTGGAAAGTGAAACTCTCCTAACCTTCTGTGCACATCCTGTCTCTTCTTGTGTGTTCACTCTAGTTCTTCAGCTCAAACATGGTTGTATTGTGACAATCCTCTACAGTCATACATATGGCAAGATTATTTTACTGGAATTTTCTTCACCTCATCATCTCATTTGTAGACCAGTGGTTCATTTTTCACTAATGACATAAAAACTGTACAGATTACTGGTGATTGATTACTAATAACTCTTGTGCTTTATGTATGAATTAATCTTTCATAGAATCACCTACTAGTGATAATTTAGGTAAAAATTTGTTTCTGGAGATTTCTAATTTTAAAACCAAGATGTAAAAAAGAAATCAGAGAACTTTGAACATGTATTTCTCATTAAATAAATTTCCTACAGCTTTCCAGATTTTGTTTATATTTAAAGTTAATATAGCTCTAGGTAGTATTCTTCCAAATTATAGTGAGTTTCCCTCTCTACTCTCAGCATTTTTTAGTTTCAATTTGAATCTTCCAATTAAAAGAGAAAAATGAGAAGTGCATAAGATATAAAGCTAGAGCCCTTAAATGTAGAATGGTAAATTTATTTACATAAAATTAGAAAATGTTTATATTGCAAACATTCAGCAAAGGAATATGTGTGATGCATATGTGAGCAAAGGGTTTCCTAGTCTTCCCAAGTGTTTTTAAAAATCATTTTTAAATAGGCAAAAAATTAATAAAATGTGGACAAGATATTGTGTAGGCTTTACAAAAGTGATACATGCAAATATATAAAGATAAATTTAGTACTTTTTATTAGCGTAGAGATTAAAAACATTCTAAATGTCCATCAGTAAAGATCTTTTAGGTAAATAATAAATCATAGTTATGGGATGTAGGCTTCTCAAAGGTAAGATCACATTCTTTTATATTATTGAATTCCTGGCAGGAACTAGATGTGGACACTCAACAACTGTTTTTTACATTACTGAAAAATTGGATCATGAAAACAGATTTAAAATACTTGTGCAAGTTTGATCAATTAAATTGTTGAGCAAATACTGTTTACCCTTACTGACCTTTTTAAATCAAGTTCAAGAGATTGTAAGGTTAATTTACATAATAATTCTCAAAGACTTTAGCACTTTAGTATCTGTCCTCCATGGGATTAATTAGGACAAGAGGTAGTAAGTACATATTGCATTTTAAGTACATTTTTTATAAATACACCCCTATGTGGTTGGGTTGTTATATTACTTTTCTATTTCTGAGTAAAAAGTTATGACAGATTTAGTGACATAAAATAATACCTGCTTTTATTAACTATTAAGTTCTATAGTTCAGAAGCCCAGGAGAGCTATGTGGAATTCTCCTCTTAGCATCTCACAAGGCCTTAGCCAAGGTGTCATCTTGGCTGGGCTTTCTTATCTGGAGGCTCAGAAGATGAATCTGCTTCCAAGTTAAGATATTTGAAAATATCAGTTCTTGGCATTTGGAGAGCTAAGGTTTCCATATCCTTGCTGGATGTCAGCCAGGGTCTGCTCTCTGTTCCTAGAAGCCACCCACTTTCTTTTTCAAGTGGCCTTCTTATATTTAAACCAGCAAAAACTGGTTGAATCCTAGAGTGTCTAATCTCTCTTACCTCTCTTCAGTCATGCTGCCACTACTGTTAAAGGGTTTATAGATACAGTAGGTTCACCCAAATAGTCTTCCTTTAAAGTCAGCCTATTAGTAACTTAAAAAATACCTGCAAAGTGCTTTTTTCCATGTCAAAGGAATATCATAAAGGGATTGACCTCTTATATCACCAGTCTTCTGGATTAGGGTGGGAAATATTGGAAGAATGAGGGGCACATTTTTGAATTCTGCCTACCATAGTCATACATATAAATATTAAGTATTTTAATCAGGATTAATTCATTAAATATATGCCTTATATGCTTACCTAAATTTATAAGTAGTAGCTTATTTTAAACCAGTTTTTTAAGACATATAAAGGACACTCAATGTAAGCTTTCCTATTCCATTTATAAGTCAAAATGAAGATTTAAATTTAAGACCAATAAAATGAGAGCAAACCTGATGTAAGATTAAATTAGTTCCAGAAGTCAAGGCTTTGCCTGAAAACAGGAAAATGTGGAGACTCCATTTTAATAAGGTGATTTGTAAACATTATGTAATTTTAGACTTGTTACATTCACATATTGACAACACATGCCCTCTTACAGCTATAGAAAAATAAATGAGTTTAGAACTTAGGCTGCAAGGTCAATTAGTTAATAAAACTGAAAACTGTAACATAACCTATATTGTTAGTAACACATCATGAAGTATAATGTTGATCTCATAGTATTTGGGGGCTGCACACCTTGGTCAGCAATATTTCTAGTGAGAAGCTAGTAGGAAAAACTCAGAAAAAAGATTCATGGCTTACTATAACGGGGCGTAGAATATCAAACTGTACTTATAAAATGCTCAATTTTCTCCCATTCCTTTCTCTCATGGAAAATTCTGATTTTTTTCATCATGTATTAGCTTAAGTGTTACTTTACAAGAAGATAGGAACCATCTACTCCAGTGCTACCACACAAATCTAATGCTTCTTATCTTTGTTACTTCTACACTGTATACATGTTTACATTAAATCTGTTATCATCTACAATCACAACTTATATATTTTGATTGCTTCATTTTTATGCAATCTTCTCAAGGGCAGAAATGTCATTTTAATTTGTATCCATAAATGCTCAAAACTATATAGTGATCAAAATTCATATTTTATGAATAATTGCCTTAATACCCAAATATTTTTGGATTACTAAATTAGCCTACAATGCTGGATGTAGCTTAAAGCCTAACTATTCTTTACACAGTCTTTCTTCCTCAATTGTATGTATGTATTATTTTGAGGGGACAGTATATATAGGCACTTAGTACAACAGTTAAAGAACATTAAATAGGGTGTGATTTCATAGTGTAGGTCTGACCAGTTAGATCCTCCAGTTTATGAGTTTGACTGTTAGACTAATCAGAGTGACCAGGGTAAGAGGCCATTCTTGTGGTGTGGCTTCCCTGTGTCCATGAAAAGTTCTATTGGCATTTGGAATGGAAGTGCATATTATTTATATAATTTAAGGAAAATTCCACCTATAATAAATTAAGTTTTAGTATCCCTACTGGTGGAATATATTTGCACTTTTTAATTTATTTATTGTTATTATACATATTTCTCAAATTTTTACATTGGTTTTCAGTAAAGAATTGGCATTTTATTCATTAAACAATTAACAATATAATTTATTTTGCCTTTAAATTTTTTATGTTTGCTAGCAAATATGATAACTTTTGTATTTTGATCTTATGATCATGAAAAGTTTTTATTTTCTTCTTGTAATATTCCATATCTTTGAGGGGGGTGATTACTTAGAGAATCTCATAATCTAAAATATTTTGTTTGCTTTTGAAATTTAATGTTTTTTATCAAATGATTTTACTGCAGTGATGCAGATAGTAATTTTTTACTTTTAAATACTTAAGTGTGTGTTTCATAGTTAATGGATTCCCTTATAACTACTAAAATTAGAAGATTAGCATTTGATATAATACTGTTTTCTGATTTGCAAACCTTACTCAGATTTTGGCAATTGATCTAATAATATCTTTTATAGCAAAAGAAAATTCATAATTATTCATTGCATTTGGTTGGTGGCATGTCTCTTTAGACTTCTTTAGGTTAGAATTCCTGAATTTTTTATTGTATCTCATGAAATTGCCATTTTCGAGGAGCACAGTTACACATTTTGTAGAAGATTCCTTTATTTGGTCTGCCTGATGTTTTCTTGTAATTAAAAACCGGTTATACATTTTTGATAGGAACACAAATGAAGTGATGCTGAGTTTGTCTCAATGTATCATGTCAGGAGACACACACTGTTGATAAATCCTAGTATTGGCAACATTTAACTGTGATCACTTGATTTAGGTAGTAAGTGCCACTGTGGTCATATCACTTGTTTACCCTTTTTAAGTAATAATTATCTTGAGGGAAAATCCTTTAAAGACTTATGCAAGTATTTTGTGTTCTTCAAATATTCACCCACTAGTTTTAGTATCCATTAATTCCTGACTGAATCAATTGTTACCAAAGGGTGGTTTTCCAATTTCATTGTTCCTTCCCACTGATTAGTTGGCATTGTATAATAAGAAGTCATTTTTCTTCCCTCCCTTTCTTCCTATCTTATTTATTTATTTACTTATTATTTGCATTAATGTGAATTTATTGATTCCACTTTATATTCCTTTACTTTTAGATGTATTTTGATGCTCTGATTTCCCTAATTTTGTTCAATAGATCACATTTGAGCCTTTCAAGCTGGTTTGTTGCCTTTT
The DNA here is from genome assembly GCF_040802235.1 of Manis javanica. NCBI lineage: Eukaryota > Metazoa > Chordata > Mammalia > Pholidota > Manidae > Manis > Manis javanica. Next base: position 55,886,538 of record NC_133157.1, read on the forward strand.
GACATGCCTTTGCTGTTCGCTGGGCACTTCCATTTTTGGGAACAAGACAATATCCCAGGTTAATCTTATGTTCCAAGCTCACTCATTGGTCATTTCTCTAATGATCCCTAATTCCTGTTAATGGAGAACAATATTCAGTCACCCACCAGAAGGTGGGTGCTAGTTGTTTTCATTGCTAATAAAGTATTGTTGCACTCAGATCCTTTCAATTGACAGAGATAGGATATATAAGGTAAATGTACAGTCACATACACATATCTATGCATGTGTGCATGTGCAGATATATAAACAAATGCAGGGCAAACTAGTTTTCATAGTTTAAGGATGTGTAAATTGACAGCTTAAATCTAATTAAACCTGTTTGGCAACCTAATATGGCTAAATAACAATTGGAGCATAAAACCTCCAATAAAGCTGTTATTTCTGAGCTCTAGTGAAATGAAGATCTGCATGCAAAACTTGGCGGTTAGTACTCTGGAAATGAAACTCTTCCTATGCAATAAAGGATCCTGGGTAACTGCCTAGAAGTCTCAAAATACTCCAAAGCTGTCTTGTGATTTATTTGTCCTGCTATACTATACCCTTTACCTGTATTAAAGCCCTGCATATTCATGCTCTGAAAAGTGTTGGGATTTCTTGTATTCATCCAACCTGTGTATTCTGCAACATAATTCACTCACCTACATCTATATCCATTTCTAAATCAGGCTATCTAAAAATGAATAAGCAAAACCATTCCATTTCGCTGGTATATCCAGTCCTAATCTAACACTACAATGTTGTTGCCATCCTTAGTCCTTTCCATATTTGTAACCCTCTACTTTAACAGTGAAAATGTTAGTTCCCATTTTCCAAAATATACCCCCTTATTTGCTAATATATTGAACTAGTTTCATATGTGCTATTGCCTCTGCCAAAGTAAACCTTATTAGAGTTTAATATTGGTTAGGAGTTATTTTTGTCTTTAGCATGAGGATAAATAGTAATTCGAATACTGAATTCAAAAGTCACTTGAGTTAATTCCTTTTTTTTCTCTTCAGTGTTATTATGTTGCCCATTTGAAGTACAGTTGGGGTCATTTGGGTTTGTTAAACTTTAGATATTTTCATCCCTTCTGTATGGACTGTGTTATCTATTCCTCTATTACTTATAAGTATGTAAATCATTAAAATAGCTTGAAATGGCAGGACTGTGCAAAATACACATTCAGAGAAGTATTATCTTACCTAATTTCTTATATCATTTTCATCCCATTTCTACCCATGCACTATATGTAATGAGTTTCATTATTCTCTTATCTTTCCTGTGTCTTCGTGTTCAAAACTGTTGATACATATGCATTTTTTTGTTTCTAATTTTTCCTTAAACAAAAAAACACATAGTATAGGTCAGAAGTCAGCAACATTTCCTCTTGTAAAGGGCCAAATAATTAACAGTTCAAATCTGTTGGACAAAGAGGCAAATCAAGAATATTATGCAGATGCTTATATAGTAAGAGAGCAAAAAAAATCCACAAGTTTTGACAGTTTTAAAATGTAAAAATTAAAATTGCACACTTTTGCAGTACATATTTACTAACTAGAATTGTTTTGTGGGAATATTTTCCTAATTAGGGTTCAAAGTTAGTGTTCTTCACAAACAAAATCAACTGCAAAATGTCATCAGTTAATGACAATCTGTAATTATATTTTACATGTCATCTTTGAATATGTCATTTCTCTTAAGTAACTACCCATAAATTCTATTATGAAGCTATGAGCCTCTGGTTTTAATTAAGAATACTTATCACTTGTGAGGCATTTATAGAATTTTATTAAATTATTCTCTTGCTATTTTATATTTAAAATTAATAGAATTTTATTAAATTATTCTCTTGATAACTTTTAATCACTTCCAAATGAAGCTTAGGTAGAAGAACCTCAGTTACACAGTTAAATGAATTGTGATATAAGGTAATTTCTTGTTGCTTGCCATCAAGGTATAAAAAAGGCTGTTGACATGTAATTTGAATTTAGAAAAAATATTTGCTGCAAAATTTTGTGGGATTAGAGATAGTGCTCTTTGTTTTAATTTTTGACAGCATGAAAAATGTATTAAGCAACTTGAAATTACTTGTGACTCAAGCATTCATCACTCTGAAAATGACTTTGACACAATGTAAGGTTCATATATAAACACTGTTTCTACCTTATAACTTTAGACTGAATTCACTTGGAAATATTTTCAAGTATATGGCAAAAGATAATTTCCAAATAGTTTAACTGCTAATAAGTACTAGTTGAAAATAGTTTTTCCAATTCAGAAGAATTTCAATCTTGGCCTTGAGTTCAAGAAATTTAAACAAAGCTTCATCATTGCTAAAACATAAAACTAGTGTGTTGTAGGACAGATAAGGATATTAAGCTTCTAATATGATAAGCTTCTAATTCCATAAAAACTCATGGAATTGACAATGATTAAGTTCACAAGTGTTCACAATGACATTCACCATTGACACTACTGGTTTAGTGACACAACCTGGAGTCATATATATTCCTTCTCAAAGTATCTGCTGATAAGTAATGCAATTAATATTATAGGCTTTAAACACCTTAATTTTCCTTTGTATATTTGTTAAACAAAGCCTTTTTTTCTGCCCTACACATATTTTTACTGTCATGAATTTTAATACTTCTTAGCAGATTCCACTTAAGATTGTATAGATTGTTGCTTTCTCATTTCTCTGAAATGTTTTCCCTGTAATTGTTCATAGAAGTTAATTATTCTTTCTATCACTTCATACTTGGCAATTACTCCTTTAATAAGTAACAAAGCAGAAGCAATTATATCCTTGTATTCTTCAAAATCCAATGCAAATAGTACAAAATCTATTGCCATTATTTTTTTCACTTTTTACAATAACACTAAATATGAAATATTGTAGCATATAGATAGTTTATTTTCTACATAGGGACTATTTTATATTCAGATTATATATTATGAAAATTATTATATTTCTTGGTTTACTCCTAATTAATTATTGATATTCCAAAGTTCTCAACTCTCCAAGAAACTATTCTCATTGAAAGTCTCATACTCTTAAGCAAGTTTATTTTGTCTGGAAATATTTCTTTGAGTGTTTCAATCAAGTAATATTTGATTCACTACCCATCAGTAAATATATTTTCCTTTTTTGGTTAGCAAAGGAACCACTTGCACACTTGCTTTCATCATAGCTTCAATTTTATTTTATTTTTTTATAAAATAAATTCTGCTGTGATAAGCTATTTTATCATAAGTATTCTAATTTTTTCTAACCATTGCTTTGCTCTACAGTGTGTTGAGAATACTTTGTTGAGTGTTTAGAATTCTAAAACAAAATCACAAACCGTCCAATTAAAAACTGAGGAAAAGGAATCAGGTAAACTTTTCTCTGAAGAAAATACATAAATGGCCAATTATCAAATGAAATGATGCTTGGCATCGTTAGTCATTAAGGCAATATAAATCAGAACCACAGTGAGATACCACTTCACACTCACCAGGATAGTTTAGTTTAAAGAAAAAAAGGAAAATAAAAGATGTTGGCAGGAATATGGAGAAATTAGAATGCTGTGCATTGCTAGTGGGAATGCAAAATAGTGCAGTTTGTCAGTTTTTTAGAAAATTCAATCAAATTTTACCATATTGACCCAACAATTCCATACCTAGGTATATACACAAAAGAAATAAAAACTTATATTTACACAAAGACTTGCATGCAGGTATTCTTAGAAGCATTTTGGAGAGTCAAAAGTTCACGTATGTTTGACACTAATATTCATAGAACAAAATAGCATTTTTTTCAGTCAGTCATGATGGGGGTTAATGCAGCTCTGGTTATACAGGAAGTCCTGGCACCAGTCTGCCTCACAGTGAATCCAGTGGAGCCAGAGACTTGTCTTACAAGTCTTTCTCAAGTCTCCCAAAGTGTTGTGGAAATAGTTACAACTTAAAAAAACAGAGACTCTCTAATGGGTTTTCTGATTTCTAGAATCAGGGCTATTATGGTACATAGGACCAAGTAAAAACCCTTTTAACTACTATCTTTTGCCAAGAAATTAAGACAATAGCAGTATCACATTTCTGGTAGAAACACAAAGTAGAGAGGCATGCAGAGGTGAGGTTCCTACCTTATCACCACTAAAATCATGCTCTGGCCAGTGCAAAACTCAGATGGATAATAATGGTAAATTATCAGAAACATAGTCTCATCCTTACACCAATCTCAACTGTGGATTCAGATGAAGTAACTAATGAATGTAACCCCTGGTACCTACTTTACAGCTCTCTGTAACTATCCACCTAAATAATCCTTTCATTTGCATTCATATCGTAAGATAATCACAGCAATTTGTCCTTAAACAGGAAAAGCAGTTTAATACCTCCATTGTCTTAAGTTGGAGTTAAGGTAACTCTTCTTCTGCTTGGAATAATATTGTCTGGTGAGTCCTTCATCATCTTAATAACACACAAAATACAACCTATGCAATGAGTAGTTATAATTTGCTAATTGTTCCTGGGAGCCAGAGGTAACAAGTAACTAAGATGCCTTGGTAAAACACTTGCATGCCAGAAAAGAGGAAGATAAATCCCACAGAGTTTCTGGCTTATGATAGAGAAGAAAGATCTAGGTATCCGATGGTCTTGGGACTGTAAGTGTATTTTTCTAAAATTTGTTGAATTCTATATCACACATCACAGAAATGAGAGATGTCTGAAAGGGTGCCTTTTGAATTTTGGAGGAATTCCAAAATTTTCGAAATTCAAATTCAGGCATACTGGTCCTATCCACTTAACTTGTAGTCTAGAAGGCTTCCTATTTTCAGTAATATCTGAAGCAACAATAAAAACACAAAAATTTCTACAGTAGGGCCGGGCTACCACACAAGCTCTTCTCCCATTTGTGCCATGACACAGCAGACCAAATGTTGTCTGTCAGTAATGTGTTTGTTAAACATAGGTACTAGATACATCCTTTGCTCAGCTGCAATAAGAAATCACACAATTGATTATTAGAATTTTTGAAGACCATGCTGATTTCTAGCAATAACTATTCTCAACTTAAACAGCAGTTCTTGACCATTACTTGGCCGCAATAGACACTAAACACCTAATCCCTGGACACCAAACTGCCCATCACGAAGTATGTTATCTAATCAAATCATGAAATTAGGCATCAATAGCAGAATTCTATGAAATTGAAATGGTATAAGTAAGACTGGGTCTAATCAGGTCCAGAATCCAAACAGACACACAAATGCTGATAAACTTTGTTTTTGTCTTTCTCTCTTATTTCATTACCTTTCTCTTCACCCACATCTGTGGCTTTATGAGGAAGTTGTCTAACAGGAGAATGGAGAAGATAGAAGAACAAATGCAAAAGGAATAGTAGGGATTGAGAAATTATTAGCCCAAAGTGAAAGAGAACTAAAATGTATTTATTAAAATACAAAGACATTTTGTAGTGATAAAAATATAATGTATAGCAAAGATCTAAATATTATGAGTCATGTAGATAACCTCAAAATCCACCATAAACATAACTTAAGAATTCAAATGAAAATAGTATGAACATATTACAATATGGGCCCTAAATTGACTCAATCTATGAAAAATCACATAGGAAAGAATAAGCATGTAAAGCACTTATTTGCTAAAGTTAATGCAACTGATGTGTCATATTCTGAATATACTGAATGTGTTTCCCTTTGAAGTCCTTAAAGTTAATAAAAAACAAAGCAGACATTTATCAAACCAGAAAAATATCTTTAGTAAATAAATTTCTAAAAGGTTAAAATTTATAAACTGGTATGTTAGTAATTCCAAATATACAGAAAGTTAATAGAATTGACATAATTTATAAAAATTTAACTTATAGAGAAGGAAGGAGGCCACAAAAATGTTGAAATATATTTTTAAAAGCATTCTCAAAATGCTTTGGATTTAAAGTTGGAATCTATAATTTAAGTTCCAAAATAAATATGAGATATATAAACATAACAGTAAAATCCACACCATAAATATTAATTACTACTTAATTACTAGATACATAATATTAGAGGTTGGAAATCTATTTCTGGGTGTATTAGTTTTTTATTGCTTCTATAACAAATTATCATAAACAGTGGCTTAAAACAATAGGCCATGTGTAACTCTATAATTTGTGGATAACAAGTCCAGATGGGCTCAGGTAGCAATCTGCAAAGGGTCTCAAAAGGCCAAAATCAAGGTGTCAGCAGACCAGACTTGTATCTGGAGTATTTGAGAGAGAATCCATTTCCATGCTTATTCAATTTATCAGCAGAATTCAGTCTCATTTGATTGTACGACTTGGTGGCAGTCAGCTGGGAATTCCCTCTTAGCTTTAGAAGCTATCGACATTCCTTGACACTTGTCATCCTCCAGATGAAAATCAGCTATAGCATGTCAAATTCTTCTTGTGCTTCATGTATCTCTTTCTACTACATCTCTCTTTCTTCCTTCAGCTGGGAAATAACTGCTTTTAAGGACTTCTCTGTTTACATTGGGCTCATCAAATTTAATGTCCACCAACTGGTAACCTTAATTACAACTGAAAAATCCATTTTGCCATGTAACTTAACATATTTGTGAATATGACACTAGTTGGTGGAAGAGAAAATCTGAGGGGCAACATTTTGCATACTACACTGGATAAGACATCATCATTTAGTTGAATCTTCTGTGCTCCAAAAGCTACGCAAAAGTAGAAAAGTGGATAAAATATAAAAGGAAACAATAAAGAATACCTTAGCTAGCTCAAAAAGCATGATGAACATTGTCGTATATATGAAACTGAAAATACATGCACTCAACAAGCATTCTAGGCTGTGGTTCTTTTTTACTGTCAAGCAAATCCAGCTAGGCGTTTATCACTTGCTGCATAGAAGGTATTTAAAATGCTCCATTTGAAGCAAGAGGCTTTATTCATGGCCCCTTTGCTATCTTTTAAGGGAAGCTGCAATAATATTATACTAAGATTGGGATGGATAAAATAGAAGAAGGGAATTAAAAAGTACAACCTTCCATATCATCGTAATACCAAAACAGGGCAAAGGCCCCACCAAAAAAGAAAACTACAGACCAATATCCCTGATGAACGTAGATGCAAAAATACTCAACAAAATATTAGCAAACCGAATTCAAAAATACATCAAAAGGATCGTACACTATAACCAAGTGGGATACATCCCAGGGATGCAAGGATGGTACAACATTAGAGAATCCATTAACATCATCCACCACATCAACAAAAAGAAAGACAAAACCACATGATCATCTCCATAGATGCTGAAAAAGCATTTGACAAAATTCAACATCCCTTCATGATAAAAACTCTCAGCAAAATGGGAATAGAGGTCAAGTACCTCAAAATAATAAAGGCCATATACAATAAACCCACAGCTAACGTTATACTGAACAGCGAGAAGCTGAAAGCTTTTCCTCTGAGATCGGGAACTAGACAGGGATGCCCACTCTCCAAACTGTTATTTAACATAGTACTGGAGGTCCTAGCCACGGAAATCAGACAAAACAAAGAAATACAAGGAATCCAGATTGGTAAAGAAGAAGTTAAACTGTCACTATTTGCAGATGACATGATATTGTACATAAAAAACCCTAAAGACTTCACTCCAAAACTACTAGAACTGATAACGGAATACAGCAACATGGAAGGACACAAAATTAACACACAGAAATCTGTGGCTTTCCTATACACTAAGAATGAACCAATAGAAAGAGAAATCAGGAAAACAACTCCATTCACAATTGCATCAAAAAGAATAAAATACCTAGGAATAAACTTAACCAAAGAGGTGAAAGACTTATACTCTGAAAACTACAAGTCACTCTTAAGAGAAATTAAAGGGGACACTAACAAATGGAAACTCATCCCATGCTCATGGCTAGGAAGAATTAATATTGTCAAAATGGCCATCCTGCCCAAAGCAATATACAGATTTGATGCAATCCCTATCAAACTACCAGCAACATTCTTCAATGAACTGGAACAAATAATTCAAAAATTCCTATGGAAACACCAAAGACCCCAAATAGCCAAAGCAATCCTGAAAAAGAAGAATAAAGTGCAGGGGATCTCACTCCCCAACTTAAAGCTCTACTATAAAGCCATAGTAATCAAGACAAGTTGGTACTGGCACAAGAACAGAGCCACAGAACAATGGAATGCACTAGAGAATCCAGACATTAACCCAGACATATATGGTCAATTCATATTTGATAAAGGAGCCATGGACATACAATGGCAAAATGACAGTCTCTTCAATAGATGGTGCTGGCAAAACTGGACAGCTACATGTAGGAGAATGAAACTGGACCATTGTCTAACCCCATATACAAAAGTAAATTCAAAATGTATCAAAGACCTGAATATAAGTCATGAAACCATTAAACTCTTGGAAAAAAGCATAGGCATAAACCTCTTAGACATAAACATGAGTGACCTCTTCTTGAAAATATCTCCCCAGGCAAGGAAAACAACAGCAAAAATGAACAAGTGGGACTATATCAAGCTGAAAAGCTTCTGTACAGCAAAAGACACCATCAGTAGAACAAAAAGGAACCCTACAGTATGGGAGAATATATTTGTAAATGACAGATCCCATAAAGGCTTGACATCCAAAATACATAAAGAGCACACATGCCTCAACAAACAAAACACAAATAACCCAATTAAAAAATGGGCAGAGGAACTGAACAGACAGTTCTCCAAAAAAGAAATACAGATGGCCAAGACACATGAAAAGATGCTCCACATTGCTAATTATCAGAGAAATGCAAATTAAAACTACAATGAGGAATCACCTCACACCAGTAAGGATGGCTGCCATCCAAAAGACAAACAACAACAAATGTTGGCGAGGCTCTGGAGAAAGGGGAACCCTCCTACACTGCTGGTGTGAATGTAAATTAGTTCAACCATTGTGGAAAGCAGTATGGAGGTTCATCAAAATGCTCAAAACAGACCTACCATTTGACCCAGGAATTCGACTCCTAGGAATTTACCCTAAGAACGCAGCAATCAAGTTTAAGAAAGACAGATGCACCCCAATGTTTATCACAGCACTATTTACAATAGCCAAGAATTGGAAGTAACCTAAATGTCCATCGGTAGATGAATGGATAAAGAAGATGTGGTACATATACACAATGGAATACTACTCAGCCATAAGAAGAGGGCAAACCCTACCATTTGCAGCAACATGGATGGAGCTGGAAGGTATTATGCTCAGTGAAGTGAGATAAGTGGGGAAAGAGAAATACCAAGTGATTTCACTCATCTGTGGAGTATAAGAACAAAGGAAAAACTGAAGGAACAAAACAGCAGCGGAATCACAGAACCCAAGAATGGACTAACAGGTACCAAAGGGAAAGGGACTGGGGAGGATGGGTGGGTAGGGAGGGATAAGGGGGGTGGAGAAGAAGGGGGGTATTAAGATTAGCATGCATATTGGGGGGGGAGAAAGGGGTGGGCTGTACAAGACAGAGAAGACAAGTAGTGATTCTACAACATTTTGCTATGCTGATGGACAGTGACTGTAAAGGGGTTTATAGGGGGGACCTGGTATAGGGGAGAGCCTTGTAAACATAATATTCTTCATGTAAGTGTAGATTAATGATAACAAAAAAAAAGAAAGAAAGAAAAGGGGGATTACTCCCTGATAGGATAAAACTAAATGTAAATCAATGATTAATGCATGCTTTAAATATCCTTAATTTTGATTACTTAAAGGGTGTCAGATGATTGGCTATGGAGGTACATTTTTCTGATAATATTCCTTTCTCTTACAAAAAAAAAAAAAAGCAGCTCCTGTATGGTGACCTCCAATGATTTCTACACAGTGGCATAAAGGGCATATCAACGTGTGGGCAAAGGGTCTGTTTGTGTTTATACAGAGGATCAAAGCCTAATTTGGCTACCCAGAAAATGAACTAAGATATGATATGAAGAACTTCCAACAGCAGCACCCTCTGGAAGACTCATACCAGAAGATGATCATCAAAAATCCTCAACAAAGATCCAGTTGCTGCTACAGCTGTAGCTGCATTCATCCCACCGGTTCCTGGACTTGGCATGGGAATGAAGAAGTAGATATCTAAGCTGGCCTGTGCATACAGTAAAACAACAAATTTGACTGGATCTATACTGTTGGAACTCAACCAAGAATTAGGAGAAGTGCAGGTTGCAGCGCTCCAAAATCTCACAACTACAGACTATCTACTGTTAAAAGAACATATGGGATGTGAACAGTTCCCAGGAATGGGTTGTTTTAATTTGTCTGATGTCTCTCAGACTGTTCAAGTACAGTTGGACAATATCCATCATATCCTAGATAAATTTTCACAAATGCCTAGGGTGCCTAACTGGTTTTCTTGGTTTCACTGGAGATGGCTGGTAATTATAGATCTGCTTTGGTTATGTAACTGTATTCCTATTATGATAATGTGTGTGCACAATTTAATTAGTAGTTTAAAACCTATACATGCTGAAGTTACTCTACAAGAAGATATGTCAAAGAAATAATCAATCTTCCCATGTTTTCTTCCGCCTGCTACTTCTATAGCTTTTCTTCTTCCTTCCTAATTACAACCCTTAAATAGAATTTGTGCCTCACATCGAATTTACCGAGTATCATAATTCCTCCAAGTGGTAAAGATACCTCAAGACAAATGCTGGGCATAGAAGCCACAGGGCATAAATCTGCAAAAAAGTAAAAAGCTAACCTTTTCAAACAATATGGCCTCTCACTTAGCAACTTTACATTTCCCTGTATGGCCCCGGAAGATGACTGGTTAGCCAGAGATGGGTAAGATTTCTCAAGTGAGGAACAACCTAACACAGGCACAGTCGCAGGGGGGCCATCAGGTGAGAAATTGGGGATCAACAGTGGTGAGGCTTAGAACCTCACCCCCCCCGTTTTGAGAGAAATATTCTGTATCCGTGGATGTTTTATTGCCCTTGTCTAGCTTGGATTAACACATAGTCTACAGGCACACACCTGATCATCTACATTTGCTCTCTTACAACACTAAACTATGTTTTGTACATTTATCTTGCATCTACCTACCACTTCAGCATTTTATTTAAAAAAAAAAAAAAAATAATAATAATAATAATAATAATAATAATAATAATAAAGGGAGAAATGTTGGATCCACATATAAATCAAGTATATAAATAAAACTAATATTCATATTTGACCTGATTGTTTATGGTTCATAATGTGCGATCAAAACTGAAAGTTTCTGTGATGACTGCCCTTCTACTGTTCACCATGTAAGAACTTATTCACTATGTAAGAATTTGTTCACCATGTAGGAACTTTTTCTTTATGCTTCAGAAGATTGGAGACTGATGAAAATTAGGCTTGGGGTGGATTAATGATTGTGCATTGAGCATTGACTCCCCTATACAGAATTTTATTGTTGTTAACAACCATTTGATCAATAAATAGGAGAGATGCCCTCTCAAAAAAAAAAAAATAAAGTACAACCTTCCAATTATAAAATAAATAAATCATGGGGATATAATGTACAGCCTAGGAATAGAGTCAATGATACTGTGTAATAACTTTGTAAGGTGACAGATGGTAAGTAGACTTACTATGGTGAATATTTCCTAATGTATATAAATCTCAAATAACTATGTTGTACACCTGAAACTAAATACAGTATTGCAGGTCAGTTATTCTTCATTTAAAAAAGGATTAAATTAAAAAATTACTAAGATTGCTGTTTGTGGCTGTGGCATATAGCAACATTTGTTTTAGAGGACTGCTACTGAGAGAACTTTCTGATAATCCCTCTATCTCATGAAATCCAAGCTAGTTTTGACACCTAGTTCTGCAAGAGGGTCTTAGGAACCAGGAGATTATGACTTCAAAATCTCTATTTAGTGAGGGTTGAGCTCAAAAGAAAGTGAAAAAAATTTTAGTAATACATATTGAAAATTTACCACTCTAAAAGACAAAATGCAAAATTTTTAAAAATGGAAAAAAATGCCTACAAAGTAAGACAAAATAATCTTTCTTTTGTAGTAGTAGAATAGTTACATTGAAAAGTATGTCAACACTGTAGAATAGTTACATTACACCTATAGTAATAGTAGAATAGTTAAATTGAAAAGTATGTCAACACTCTAAAATGTAATTTAAAAATTTTAAATCAATGATGACATTATTAAAAATGAATTGTGAGATAAAAACAGGTAAAATTAAATAAAAGGTATCTGTCTATAATCTTAGATGTGAAAATCAGTTATAATAATGAAAATTGAATAGATAGGATAAACTATAAGCACTTAGTAAAAATGATAATTTATGAAGTCGAAGACAGGTCTGATAAACTCATGTATTCAGCTTTCTTAAGGTATAACTAAGAATTATAATATATTAAAAGTTTACAACGTGATTTGATATATGTATGCATTATGAAAGTAGTCCCACCATTGAGCTACTTAACACACCCATCAACTCACATATTTACATTTTTTTATGTTTCTATATGAGAATGTTTAAGTTCTACTCCCTCAACAAATTTCCATAATTCAAAACAGTATCATCAACTAGGTCACCATGTTGTATAGTAAGTCTTCCAACTATTCATCTTATAACTGAAAGTTACTGATTTAGTGTCCTACTATTAATTTGTGTGTTCAGACTTTTATATTTTCATGGTTCAGTCTTGGTACCATTCTAGGTTTTTATTGATTTCTTCTAGGTTGTCCAATTTGTTGGAATATAATCATTCATAGTAGTTTCTTATGATCCTTAGTATTTGTTTTATCAATTGTAATATGTCTGCCATTTTTTTGAGTCTTTTCTTTTTTCTTCTTCTTAGAATTTCTAAATATTTTTTCATTTCTTTTCAAAAGAACTTATCTTTTGTAACTTTTCAAAAAACCAGCCTTTAGTTTCATTGATCTGTATGTTGTTTTTCTGATCTCTCATTTAATCCTGTTCTGATATTTGTTGTTTCCTTCCTTTTATTAACTTTGGGTTTCGTTTGTTCTTATTTTTCTAGTTTGTTATGGTGTAAAGTTAGTGTGGTTATTTGAGATATTCCATTTTTATAATTATAGGCATTTATCATGATAAAATTCCCTTTTAGGTTAGCTTTGCTACATCCTATAAGTTTTTTTACATTGCATTTCCGTTTTCATTTCTCTCAAAGTAATTTTGGTTTCCCTCTTGTTCTCTTCTTTGACCCACTGGGTGTCCAGGACTATGTGTTTCATCTCGATAGATTCATAAATTTTCCAGTTTTATTCTTATAATTGATTTATAATGTCATGTCAGTGTTGGTGGAAATATGTTTAACATTGATGTAGTCTGCTTTAATTATTAAGACTTTTTTTGTGGCCTAATGTATGATTATCCTAGAGAATGTTGTGTGTGTGCCTTAAAAGAATGTATATTCAGATGGTGTTGGCTGGAATGTTCTGTATGTGTCTTTTATATCTGTCTGGTATAATATGAGGTTTAAGTCCAATGTTTTTTTAAATTCTCCTTCCTTTTTGATTTTCTATCTGGATTATCTAGCCAGTGTTGAAAGTGGGGTATTAAAGTCCCCTACTTTTATCAAGGAAACAAAATACAATACTCTGAGCTATAACATACAAGGAAACATGATCCAATTCTCAGAAAAGCAAACTGCTTATAAATGAAAGATGACTTGATAGATTTTAATAAACTTCAAAAACAGTCAAATAATATTTTCAAAATAATAATGGGAAGTATTTGTCAACTTTTTGCTTTATGCATAAACTATCCTAAGGGTGACTGCAAACTAATGACGTTTTCTGAGAGAAAAAGATGAGTACTATTGCCACATAATGATAATACACACTACTAAAACTATTTTTAGCAAGTATAAAGACATGCCAAAGAAGGAAAGGAATAAAGTATCACAGTGCTTCAGAAACTAACTTGGTATCTCTGAAAAATTTGCCACCTGTTAATTATACAAATAACTATTTTTGTCTCTGTTTAGTAAAGTAGCAAAATTAAAAATCTAAATAGTAAGATAAAGAATGGGAGGTTTTTAATGAGCAACTAAGGAAACTTATGTTTGGAATAGAAATATAAATACTGAGTTGCTTGACACATTTTTATTAAAAAATTTACAAATATGTGGCTCTGTGTATGGTAGGCAATGTGTCTCCTCCTTCTCTAAGATGTCCACATCTTAATTGTGGAAACATTTTGGATATGCTACCTAAATGGCAAAGACAAACTCTGCAGATATGATTAAGTATTTTCAGATGGGATGATAATTTTAGGTTATCTGGATGGGCCCAGTATGATCACAGGAGTCCTCATGAATGCAAGAGGGAGGCAGGAGACTCAGAGAAAGAGATGCGACAACGGAAGAGGGCTGAGAGAAAAAGGAAACCGGAAGTTGCTCTACTGCTGGCTTTGGAGATGTAATAAGGGGTCGTAAGTTAAGGAGGCAGGTAGCTTCTAGAAGCTGAAAAAGGCAAGGAATGTATTCTTCCCTGAAGTCTTCACAAAGAGTAAATCTCAGCTGACACCTTGATTTTAATCCCATTAGGTCCTTTCAGACTTCTGACCATCAAAACTATAAAATCATATGTTTGTGTGTTTTGATCCACCAAGCCTGTGATAATTTATTAGAACAGTGATAGAAAACTAAGACAACATGAATTTCCACCCCTTAAGTACTTGCTATGCATTGTGATTTCCTTCCAAAGAGTGTAGTATGAAAATGGAGGAGAAAAATGTAACTTTACAGTGGAGAAACTGACCAATATTAACCCGGAATGTGATCAAGGTTAACATCATCAGTAATGCTGATAGCATTTACCCTTAAGATGATATGAAAAGAATGACAGTTAACCTCTAAGGTTTTCCTCTCCAATATCTATAACTCCAACCTAATTGTGAAATCAACTGTAAGATAACTCCAAATATTAGGCATTTTACATAATACCTCACCAGCACTCTTCAAAAATCTCTAAGTGATCAAAAACAAAAGTCTAAGAAACTGTCCCAGGAAAGATGATATTAAGGATACTGGGCAAAAATAATAATAATAACGTGATATTCTGCATTGGATCCCAGTGCAGTAAAATGACATTTGATAAAAATGAAAAAAACCTGAACAAAACATGGACTTCAGTAACTAATAATGGTTCTAATAATGAACTAATATTGGTTCATTGGTTATAAAAATGTGCCGTATTAATGTAAAATGTTAACTAGGGAAAACTGAGTGTGGGGTATATATGAACTTCATGTGTTATCTTTGTAAATTTTCTATACATGTAATCTACTTTAAACATTTATATACATACATGGTTGATAAGACATACAAATATAATAAAAGAAAAATAAAAATCTAATGGAAATTTAATAAAAACTTGTGAAATCATATGTTGCAAAGACCAGCTAAAAACAATTGGTGTAGGAATGATTACATCGCATTTGGAAAATATAAGGGGTAAACAATCAGATGTAAGGTAGAACTATATACACACACACACACACACACACACACACACACACACACATACACATACACACATATACGTTAACTTAAATATTTATACTGAACTTTAAAAATATAAGTAGAATTCTGACTCAAATGAGAAAGTAACCAAACCTCCAAATCAGTTAGCTTTTGCCATAATAATGCTACATAAAAAACAGAACAAAATTACAGTGACATACAACATTAAACACCTCTTTCTTATACAGATGTGGGTTGTCAGGAGATCAGCTGATTCAGGCTAGAATTAGTTTGCCAGCTATGCTATAAACTGCAATTCCAGTTGGGTTTGTATTCTATAGGTGGCTGACTTCTGGGTGCAGCAGCTATCTGGGAAGAAGCATTGCTCATGGAGTTGACAGAGGAGTAAAGGGCAAGAGTAATTGTATAAACTCATTACAATTTCCTGCTCATACACTATATGCTAACTCCACCAGGCTTAAAAGCAGTCAAGCAGGTGAAGACTAAAGAAAGTTGACTAGGCTACTGTGGATGCACCTGCAAAGTTACAGTCAAGGGAATAGGAATATCAAATAATTGGAAGGCATTCATTTAACTCACCACACCCTCTATTATAGTGATAGATTTTTATCTTCTGTCTAAAATGCATTGTTTAGACTGATGAACACACCAAAGACAAAGGAGTGCTGAAAACCACAGTTACTAAATAAAACCTAATGGAATCTACAAAACTCTTACATCAAACAAATAGAAACAATGTTTGTTTTTTAACTCCACAGAGATATTTTAATTAATATTAATTAATTGAGACATATAGAACTTCTCAAGTGTTAAATAATCAAAAGCCTGCAGACCACATTCACAAAGTACAATCAGGAAAATCAGTTAAATTATAGAACAATAAACAGATTTTAAAATCCTTGTGAAAGAGTTTTAAGAATGCAAATGTTGATTATCTTAAAATTTGGTAAAATAGTTAAACTGCTGGACGACCTATAAGGTAAAAAGAGAAAAGTACTATATATTATGAAGGGAAAGCATAGCTATAGTGAATTACCTCATTACAATGAATTTCTTTTTTTTTTTTGGACTGACCCCTTTATCATTACATAATGTTCTTCTCTGTCTCTTTTTACTCTTTTTGTTCTGATGTCTATTTGTTCTGATACAAGTATTGGTACTCCTGCTTCTTTCTAGCTTTTATTTGCATGAAATACCATTTTTCATCACTTCACTATCAGTCTATCTTTGTCTTTAGGTCTGAAATGAGTCTCTTGTAGGAAGCCTATAGACGGGTCTAGTTTCTTTATCCATTCTGCCACCCCATGTCTTTTTTGTTAGTTTGTTTGATTTTGTTTTTTTGTTTTGTTTTTTTTTATTTGCAACTCAAATAGATTTTTAATTATTCCAATTCAAAATTCTGTAGGTAATTTAAGCAAAATAGTACAACTTTTAAAAAGAACAGGGATTTGTTGTAGGTATATAGTTAGGTAGGTCAAAGTCCAAATTGCAAACTTGGAGCTATGTCCTTCCTTTCAATTCAACTGTAATTGAAGAAATAACTAAAGAATATCCAAGTATCAAGGTAAAATCACATGAGCAACATTGTGATTACTAGATTCCCCCAATTATCAAGTCCCCACCACCTACCCCATTACAGTTACTGTCTATCACAGTAGTAAGATGCTATAGAGTCACAACTTGTCTTCTCTGTGCTGTACTGCCTTCCCAGTAGCCCCCCCCATATGTTATGTGTGCTAATTGTAATGTCCCTTATTCCTCCTATCCCTCCCTCCCACCCACCCTCCCCAGTCCCTTTCCCTTTGGTACCTGTTAGTCCATTCTTGGGTTCTGTGATTCTGCTGCTGTTTTGTTGCTTCAGTTTTGACTTTGTTCTGATGCTCCACAGATGAGTGAAATCATGTGGTACTTGTCTTTCTCTGCCTGGTTTATTTCATTGAGTATAATACCCTCTAGCTCCATCCATGTTATTGTAAATGGTAGGGTTTGTCTTCTTCTTATGGCTGCATAATAGTCCATTGTGTATATTTACCACATCTTCTTTATACATTTATCTACTGTTGGACACTTCGGTTGCTTCCATATCTTGGCTATTGTAAATACTGCTGTGATAAACACAGGGGTGCATATGTCTTTTTGAAACTGGAGTGCTGCTTCCTTAGGGTAAATTCCTAGGAGTGAAATTCCTGGGTCAAATGGTAAGTCTATTTTGAGCATTTTGAGGAATCTCCATACTGCTTTCCACAATGGTTGAACTAATTTACATTCCCACCAGCAGTGTAGGAGGGTTCCCCTTTCTGTGCATCATCACCAGCATTTGTTGTTGTTCCTAGTCTTTTCTATGTTGGCCATCCTAACTGGTGTAAAGTGATATCTCATTGTGGTTTTAATTTGCATTTCCCTGATAATTAGAGATGTGGAGTATCTTTTCATGGGCCTGTTGGCCATCTGAATTTCTTCTTTGGAGAAGTGTCTGTTCATATCCTCCATCCATTTTTTAATCAGGTTACTTGTTTTTTGGGTGTTGAGGTGTGTGAGTTCTTTATGTATTTTGGATGTTAACCCCTTGTCGGATATGTCATTTACAAATATATTCTTCCATGCTGTAGGATGCCTTTTTGTTCTGTTGGTGGTGTCATTTGCTGTACAGAAATTTTTTAGCATGATGTAGTCCCATTTGTTCATTTTTTATTTTGTTTCCCTTGCTCGAGGAAATGCGTTCAGGAAGAAGTTGCTCATGTTTATATTCAAGAGATTTTTGCCTATGTTTTCTTCTAAGAGTTTTAAGCTTTCATGATTTACATTCAGGTCTTTGATCCATTTTGAGTTTACTTTGTGTATGGGGTTAGACAATAGTACAGTTTCATTCTCTTGCATGTAGCTGTCCAGTTTTGCCAACACCAGTTGTTGAAGAGGCTGTCATTTTCCCATTGCGTATCTATGGCTCCTTTATCATATATTAATTGACCATATATGCTTGGGTTTGTATCTGGGCTCTCCAATGAATTTCTAAAACTAGGCAAAATGGATGTTTTTTAGACAAATGAAAATTACCAAAATAGATTCAAAAAGATATGTGAAATATGAATAATAAATAAAAACACTAATGAAAACAAATCTACATCTTCTCCACTTAGTTGGATATAATACTCGCACCACCTTAACTTTAAATGGTAATATTGAAGATGAAAGAAGTCAGTTCATATGGAATCAATATAGTACTGGCACAGAGTAAGTGCTTATTTGTTTTGGGTTCGATTTTTCAATATTACCATAATTGTTTATTAACACATAGGCAATAAGCCTTGGGTATATATTTTTTTCACTTCAAAATTCTCTTCTGTTTTTCCTGAATCCTTCCTTCCCTGGCAAAAGCTCGTCAGAGAGGCTCTATAAGTCTCAAACGTGTAGGTCTTATATCTCAACCCAATCTACCAATATCCACAGGGTTCATCATATCATATATTTTTGGAAGTAGATCAAAATGATGTGATAGCTCTTGCTCTCTTTTTCGTTTGTTCCTATACGTATTTCATGACCCTTAGGAAATTACAAACAAGTTTGATTCTGGTATGGAATTCAAAGATTCATCATTTCTGTATCCATTACATGCCAATACCACCAAAAAATCATTAAGGGTAAAGTAAAACAATGAGATTTTCAGGGAGTTAGTAGGTAGAGTGAGTGCTCCCCTCTGAAGGCTTCCTACAAAGCATTTTATCTCAACAAAATTAATAACAAAAACAATTAATGACATTATGTATTTGTTGGGCAAACAGAGACACCAGCATATAATACTGTTGTAGAAAGTTAAAAGCATGATGCTTTTTAAAAAGTAGTCCAGAAAATATGAAACAATAATAGCCACATGTGGAACGTACTCAATTATTTGTAGAATATAATTATAGTTAAGGTAATCTAACTAATTATTTTAAGCGTATAGTTCATACATAGTTTTCTCTCCTGACCCCAGACCTCAACAGTGATTCAAAATAGAATAGAAAGAGGGACTATTTCTCCAAAGGGACATAAACAATAGTGATATGCTGGGAGGTGATGAATCACAAGAGTATGCTTTACTTCTTCACAGATATGCTTGATAGAATGAATCAAACACAATCTTCTTAAAAATCAGCCTTCATTAGCTAATTAACTATGAGCTGACAGTTACAGCATCTGTAGTTGTATTTGAATTTATTGATTTATTAGCAATATTACTTATTCATACAATTATTTCAGAAAGAAAAATCCCAATTTGATCATACTTTAAAGTCCCTAGAGTACTATAGTAATATCATACTTTATTTTAGCATGCCCTATTGCCTAGCTGCACTTTCAATCCAGTGGGATAAATGTCCATGAGCCAAAACAGTTTTTAGTCTCTTTTACCCTTATCTAGAGATAAGACCTTCTCATTTCATTTTTAAAATCACATTATGTGAGTGACCATGCTAATGAAGTTAATAATTTTACTCCATCCACTTCAGGCTTTACTTTAAAGCCCTAGCTAGTAGAGAGTTTGTCAAGACATCTAAAATGTTCTTTGCTCTTTGAGCAGAGCTAAGCTATAAAGCATGTGACAGATAAAATACATTAAATAGAAATATACTTCCTAAGAAGGAAGTCTAAACACAGCTAAACTTTAGTAAAGAAAGAACTTTAGTCTTAAAGTTAACCTTAACAGCTTTATAACACTTTTTTTAGTTATAAACACAAATACAGTGGCAGGTATATTTGATTCCTGTGATTCTATAATTATTATTGTATTGTTACTAAGATTATCTATGAGTAGCAACAATATGTTTGTCTCTTCAGTATAATAAAAATGTGTCACGTTGATCTTAGGAAATGTGACATGCAGCCTTAAGAGACATTTGAGTCAAGTGGGAAAAAATTTGTAATTCATGTGATCACACTTTCACACAAAAAAGATAGGAAGTTCAAAATCTTGATACCAAGATTCAAAGATGAAAAAACAACCCAGGACATGTTAATGTGTGTAGTGAACATTTACTGCATTATCATTTACAATTGGAAGACAACCATCCAGAGAGCAGTAGATGCATTAGACAGTTGTGATATTATTTCTGATCAGTTTCCTTAGAAGCGTAACATGCCATTTTCATTGGATCAAGTCTTGGTTCTACAATGAGTCAGCATACACAGATATATATTATGGCCTAACATTCTGAACACTGTAACATATGCGAAATATGAAACTGTAAACGACAATTGATGCAACACCACCAGTGGAAAAATTAAAGCAGTGACTGTCCAGGCTTGTAGATATATTGACATATCTTGACAAAGTTTTCTGCAAATGGGGATGTTTTATGAAGCTATCAACTCTTGCATAATAGCATATTGTTCATTGTTCTTTGGGGAATATAGCTGAAAAGACGATTAATTTTTCTTAACATCTACAAAAGGAAAAAAAATCTTAAACTATTCACAAGAATGCATCTGTGGTCCCTATATTAAGAACACACACCTGAAGCTCTACAAGCAACCTGTTTCTACAAAAGATCCTTTACAATGTATAGTAAGAAACATGTTATTTATTTTTCATATTTATCAATGTAAGATGCCAAATATTTCAGTTATATAATAGATAATGTACTTCAAATAAGAGATTGTAATTTACTTCAAGCAAGAGATCTTGCTGTAAAGATACTTTGCTGAGAGGCAAAAAAGTATACAAAAGCACTATTTGTCTAAAAATAATAAAAGTAAGGTATTTATCACCTGAGTCAGTGATTTCCAGGCTTAAGAGTCAAATTTGAATGATGATTTGTCTTTGCTTGTTCAATAAAACTATTTCAATAGATTATAATAATGTTTCTGATTAGTTAATCAGTTGGTTTTCTATCCACAGTCTCTGAAGCTACAAGTATACATTTGTCATGCCCTGTTTTTCAATTCTGTGAGCCCATTGTTGAAATGGAAATGTAGGTTTATTAGATCTCAACATGAGAAGCTGGGAACGAGACACCTGACTAGAAGATATTTCAATGTCCCATTATAGTTCAGCTGTTGTACAGTGTGGCTTTGGCCAGTGCTCTACTGAATATTATAACAACATGACCTGGTAGATGTAATGCTGCAACATATTAGAGTAGGACTGAGTGAGTTCAATAAACTGTCAGAGTGACAGAGTATATTAAATCATTTCTGCAGTGAGAGTTTTCACATAGAACTCCATAACTGAATCTTATCTGTTGTCTTGATAAGTGAATCAGAAAATTGGCCTACCCCAACTTGATTTTTTTAATGCTGCTTGGCCAAGGACTGAGATTTCTCGTACAATTCAGATTATAATCCTGTATGTCCATTTCAGTCATGGTATGTTATGTATTTCAATATTTTCTTATCATAATATGCCAATAAAGATTTCCTGTTTATAATTTCATTGAATGAGTAAAACACAGTTGAATGATCAAATAAGTGTAAGTGTCCTTGTATTATTCATTCCATCTTTATGGTTCTAGGCTCTAAAATCAATGAAATATTCTCAGTAGATAGTGATATACTTAGTTTTTAAGGAACAGCAGTGTAAGAAATTCTGCAGCCTGTTTCTGTGATGAAATTGACTATTTTTTCCTAATTGACATGATTTTTTCCTAATTGAAACAGACTTATCTTCTCACAGTATACTCTTTCAGAATTTGAATTTTTTCCTATTTGCTTAATTGCTCTTTGGTTCAAATTCTTTAAACATTACCTCTACTTTTGTACAGCTCTTAACCATTTGAACTTTGTTTCTGTACATATCTTCTTTTCAAAATTGTAAGCATTTCAAATGTAGCATCCATGGTCTGTTTTGTTATTTTATCCCCATCAGTGCCTTATAGCACCTTATAAGAGACATTTTCTTACACATTTATAAATACATGGAAATCTCTCTGCATTTAATCTTAATATAATGAAAAAAAGTATTTGACCTTAGAGGAAATTCATAATATTATCACCATAATGTAACAGAGTAATTCTTTACATATACAGAGAACAGTAATTATTTTCTAGTAAAAGTAGATTTTACTTTGCCCCTTATATTTGGTCTACACCTACATGTTTCAGAAAGATTTATTGGAAAAAAAAGATTATAGTCCATTTGAAAAACAGCAGTACCCATATTTAGTATAGAAAAGCTGTGTCAAAAATAAGTGTATCTTTTTTTCTTAAGTAATAATATTTCTAAGAACGGATACTACAATGAAGTCACTTAGTTCTTTTTCATTTTATCCATACTCCATACTTATGGCTGAATCTCATTTTAGGGAGAAAAGAAAGTAATTATGTTTCTACATGTTTTAGCAGAAGAAGCAGTTTATTTTATCCTTGTCTTTTAAACTAAAATAGTTGAACCACTATAATATAATGAATACTTTAATTCAGGCTATTTAAGAGATCCCCTCAGTATACAAAAAGGGAATTATACAGCAGACAAGTTTCTGAAAATTCTTTTGAGAGAGATAATAGCACCTGTTTCTTTCCCCCTTCTCTGTAGTCACAATATCAAAAGTATGGTTAAAAGAGATGTAGACTTCATTATAAGAAAAGTAGGTTGAAAAAATGAAAAACAAATGTTGGTTTGTGTACATGATGTGAATGAGATCCAGAATAGATAGCAACCAATATGTGTTTCATAAAAAAATTAATCTGTCTGCAAAAAATATAAAAGAAATCAGAATCTGAAGCCACAAATTTTTATTGCCAAGAAAGACTGCTTTTCAGAAGCCTGCATCTGTTATAAACAGACCAGACGGATATACACAGAAATAGAAAGCTTCAAAGAAAGGGTGTGATTCACATGCCTTGCTTTAATAGCAGTAACAAGTTTTCCTTTGAAGTAGATCGGTTTTCCAAGCAGGTGTCCTGAAGGTGCCATCATACTGGTGAAAGTCAGCCAGTGTTTGAAAGCTTGCCAGCTTGAAGACCATTAATTGACAAGCTGTGAAAGTCCAGCATCACAGGAAAGGAAATTACACAAAGAGGTGAGCCTGGATTCCTCGCACCTCACCTGGAGAAACAGCAGAGGGAGCTGCCAATCTTTTCAAGACCAAAGGGTATACAGTGTGCAACTTCCTTGATGGACCTCTAAATAAGAATTTCACTGGACAGAAAACACTACAATCTCTTTGATTACCTTATGGAAATTGATTTATGTGATTTTCCCAAAGTATCAATCCAGAAATATTTTGGTAAAAATATTAAAACCAGAAAAAATAGCTTCTTGCTGGTAGTTCCTAGCTGCTAAGATTGGAGTAGTAGCCAAATAATATGACATTGTGTTTCTCTTATAAAAGGCAATAGGCAGAACTAACCTCATTCTAACCACAGATATTGCAGGGCTATTCAAATTCCATCTTGTTTATGAGGATTATTTTTTTGTGTAAATATAGCTGAATTTTTTCTTGTCCCTTTCTGAAAATGTGCTTCAGGAATGTAGCAAGATTTAAAGTGGGCCACTGAGCCACTCTGAATATTTTTGTTACAGATATTTTTTAAACACAGCAAAATTATTATATTGCACCAGAAATATTTATTAAGTGTCAACAACTTGAGGTGTACATCATTTCTCTCTCTGTGCACTTGACTGCTAATTTCCTCAGGCAATCCTTTTGAAAACACAGCAAAGTGGTAAACTACAAAGCAGAAGAAAACCTGGCAATGCTAAGTGGTGAAGGCCTCATAAGAATTTAAAATTGGTTATTAGAAAATTTGTTCAGTCTGCTACAGCAACCCTTAAACATGTGCCTTGACATTGCTGAGAAGCTCTCCCGGTGGATGGTGGCCTCATTGCTTTGATTTCTGTGCTATACAGTTTCAAACTTCACAGGCCTAGCTGAGAAAAACATTCGAAAACATGGTCATTCCTACTTCCACTACCAGCAACTTGGTTTTCTTAAGAAAAATATGGTCTATTTCTCTTTTATGCTTCATTGAAGTAGGACCAGAAGAGGTAAAGATACCAGATTATTCACATTTACATTCACATTTGTATAAAAGAGAATATTGAATGATCGCTTTAAAAAAATCAAAATCTAAAAATCCCTCTGTGAGGTCATTTAAATAAGAGGTGTGCCTGCTAGTCCTGCACATAAGGTTAATGCTTCTACAACATTAGGGATAATGGTGCCATATTGTTTGAAGATATATATATATCCCTTATTCAAAGATTTGAATGTAACCTAATTTTAAAGTGTTATACTAATGCTAATACAAGCAACTTCAAACAAAAATATTTTCAAATCACAACCTAAGATTATTTTTTTCAAGCAAGGCTTATCTGCACTATCTTTTGGATCACAGGATATTCTAAAATCATAGTTAATCTGGTTTTAAATATAATCAAATAACTCAGGTGCAGATAGTGTCTTTTTAATTTTGTATGTTGAAATTAAATTGGATTTAAAGAAAAGTTGCAGATAGAACAGAGGCTACCTATATCCCTTTCTCCCAACTTTCCAGATGTTAACTAAACTACAGACTTGGACTATATGAATTTTGAAATATATGCATATATATCCCCAATTTTTCCTCTTTCTCTTTCAGTATACATTTTGGAATATCATGTGGCCTTAAGTTACCACGTCAATTTAGTGTCCTCTAATCTGACACTTCCTCAATCTATCTTTTTCATTTATGACTTGAACATTTTGGAAAAGTACTATTAAATTATTTTGTTTAATATAAGTCTGTTTCCTCATGATTACAATGAGCTTATGAATTTTAGGGAAGAATACCACAGAGACTATGTTGGGACCTTTTGCCTCTTTTTAGGCCTGTGACGGCCGCAGACTGGAGGTTTCCATCCTCCCTCATTACTTCTGCATTCGTGGCCTAACTAGCTTCCCGCTCTTGGCCCTAACTCCGCCTCCCCACCTAACCCGAAACCTGCCTAAAGACCCTAATGACAGATGAGATAATCAATTCCCATTGGCTTTTGCTACTTCTTTATCTTCCCTAATATAACTGAGCTTCTGATGCAATAAAGCTGAGTTTTGCTGTGCCTCCAAGGCTGACACATCTCCCAGCTTGGTGTGCCTCAAAAGGAGGGGGAGGATCAAGTCGTCGACACTTGCCCTCTTGCTCAGCCCCAGGGAGCAACAGGCTGGTCCTGTCCATCTCCTTGGCTCCATTGTTGCAAAGAACAACAAGACTATATGTGTTTCTCATATCAGGGAGTGCATATAAAAGTGACTCATTATGGAGCTGGAGGACATTATGCTCAGTGAAATAAGCCAGGCGGAGAAAGACAAATGCCAAATGATTTCCTTCATTTGTGGAGTATAACAGTGAGACAAAACTGAAGGAACAAACTGGCAGCAGACTCAGAGACTCCAAGAATGAACTAGTGGTTACCAAAGGGGAGGGGTGTGGGAGGGCGGGTAGAGAGGGAGAGAGAAGGAGACTGAGGGGTATTATGTTTAGTACACATGGTGTGGGGGATCACAGGGAGAACAGTGTATCACAGAGAAGGCACATAGTGGATCTCTGGCAACTTATTGCTCTGATGGACACTGACTGCATTGGGGTATGGGTGGGGACTTGATAATATGGGTAAATGTAGTAACTATGTTGTCTTTTCATGTGAAACCTTCATAAGAGTGTATATCAATCATACTTTAATAAAAAAATTTAAAAAATAAAAACTTAAAAAAGATAATGAAAGTGACTCATTAATGGTTATGTTAACCTTGATCATTTGGATGAGGTAGCGGCTGCCAGGTTTTTCCGCTGTAAACTTGCTGCTTTTCCATTTTCCTAATCTATTACTTATAAATAAGTCTCTAAATTCAGTTACAAGGGGAAGGTAATAAAGTTATACCTACTGGAGAGAGAAGTATCAAAGGGTTTGTGGACAATATGTTAAATCACCACAGCAATTACTATTTTGGCTGAAATAATTTAAGGCTATGCAAATATTTTGTTCCCTTAGTGTGTGTATGTTGTATATTTCTTAAATGCATTTCTTGCAGTTGGATCTTCCTTTTTTATGCAATCTGATGATCTCTGCCTTTTAATTTTATGTTTATTACTATTTTTTCACTTAAGATGATATTGTTATATTTAAATTCAGCACTATTTGTTTTCTAGTATCCTATCTTTTTTTTTTTAACAATTTTCCTTTTCCCAGGCTTCTTTTGAATTATTTATTATTATGATCCTGTTTTTTCTTCTCAGTTGGTTTATTGACTACAGTGCTTGGTTTTGTTATTTTAGTGGCTGCTTCATAGTTCATCATAGATATCTTTAAATTATCACAGTCCAAATTTAAGTGAGACCATAAAAGCCTTAAAATAATGTTTCATTTTCTCCCTTCCTATTCTTTGGCTACTGAGGTTGTATGTTTTACCTTTACATATGTCTTAAACCCTACTCTGTATTATTATTTTTTTGTTTAAATAGCCAAGTATCTTTCAAAAGAGATTTACATCATGTTGTATATCTTAAACTTACACAATGTTATATTCAATTATATCTCAAGATTTTGAAAACAAAATCAGTGGTTGCCAGAGGTGGGAAAGGAGAGATGAATAGGCAGAGCACAGAGGAATTTTAGGGTGATGAAAATACTCCATATGATATTATAATGATGGCTATATATTATTATATATTTGTCAAAACTCTTGGAATGTACAACACCAAGAGGGAACCCTAAGGAAAACTGTGGATTTGGAGTGATTTTGTTGTGCAAATGCAGGTTCCTCCTTGGTAGAAAATGTGCCATTTTGACTGATGAGTGATGTTGATAATGGGGGAGGCTATGCATGTGTGGAGGCAGGGTGTATATGGCAAATCTCTGTATCTTTTTCCCAATTTTGTTGGAAATCTAAAGCTAATTATAAAATAACCTTTAAGATATGTATTTAAAACAACTTATATAAAAATAAAATGTTTATTATTTACCCATGTAGTTACTATTTATGATGTACTTTATTCCTTGTGTACTTCCATATATCCATCTCGTATCATTTCCTTGTGTCTTGAATAACTTCCTTTGGCATTTCTTCTAGTGTGGCTCTTTCCCTAATGAATTCTTACAGCTGTTTTATCTACAAAAGACTTTAGCTTACCAAACAAAACCAAAAAAATGTTAACACCAAACTTTCGCTGCCCTTAAGCATACATTCTCTTGCATGAAGTAACTTACTTTTTCCTTTCAACTTGCCCAAACTTTACTTGTTCTTTAAGGCCAATTTCAAGCCTCAGCATCTTAAGCGTTTCCAAAATGTACAGAATTTTGTTTTTAATGTACTACTTCTATTATACTGTTTAGCATTGTTTTAGAATGAACCCAATTTGGAATAATTCCAATTTGA
Organism: Manis javanica; assembly: GCF_040802235.1. NCBI lineage: Eukaryota > Metazoa > Chordata > Mammalia > Pholidota > Manidae > Manis > Manis javanica. The sequence continues at coordinate 55,914,416 of NC_133157.1, forward strand.
ATATATTTTTCAGCTCTCTACCTTTTCTTCATTCCATCCATTGCTCTGTATCTGGAGATAGAAAAGCACCTGGAATAGAGCAGATGCCTCAATAAATATGTTGAATAAGTGAATAAACATTAGAGAATGATTTGTTTTAATTGCTGAACTGCATAAGGCTAATTAAATTAAGCATTCCTAGTATCTAATTTTAAATGTGAGATGCAATGATGCAAGTAGAAAATCCATTAACCTGTCATCATCATCTCTCACCTCCCCATCTTAGGGATAATGCTCTTGTCCAGAGCACTGTTATAATGGCTTGCTATGGAAACATTGGGACTGACTTCTTCATACAGTTATTCCTTTAGGCTTAACATAAAGATTTCCCTCAGTTTATCAGAAATTCCACATCAGGCCCAGGATATCATCACAGGATGTTTGCTTTTGGTTATCTGATAGGGGAAATACTTTCACAATACCTCTTGATCTTTTTAAAGTGATTCCCTTTGACATGATATTTCAGTAAGGGATTACAAAAACTACTGAATTCAGAGAATATTGAATATTTAGTTTAATGAAACAGTTAAACAAAGTGATTTGAAATCAGCACATCTGGTTTCAAATCCATTTCTGTCACTAAGCTACATGAAACTGGAAGCTAACATCACTAGGACTCAATTTCTTCTTCCATGTAATAGGAATAGTAATAATTGCCTCTCAGTTTTATTTCAAAGATTATAAGCAATAATGTTAATCCTGCTAGGACTTAGTTGTATAAATAATGACAACAGTTTATTAGTATAATTAGTGTGATTGTCATCATTATCAAGGTGTTTAATGATATTAATATAATTTAATGTTATAACATTCCATTAAATATTTATATTACCTCCTCAGTGTAGGAATATCTACATAAGATTTGTAGTCTCACAAGGATACTTCTTATAATTAGATCTAATAGTAATTAGTGAGTGACTCATTCCTTTAAGTACTTTGTTCTTGATACCAGGCTCTATTTCGTATCCAACTGACTCAAAAAACTAATTTATGATGACAAGAATAGCCAATTACATTGGATAACATATGTCTTTAAACAGATAGTGAGTTTTTCTAGAAAAACTCTTGAACAAGTCCCAGATTTTTTTTCACTTTTCCACTAGTGACTGAATTTACCATGTATCTGCTAAATTAATGGCATCCTAATAGAGTTCCTGACTTTTCCAAGGTGAATGGTAATAACTTATTTTGCAATATCTCTGCTTTTATCCTGAGCTGAAGGCAACACAGATCTTATTAAGATCAGAACTCCAAACAGAGAAAAAATAATCAAGTTATAGAACAAAAAATGTATATCTGCCTTTCTAATCTCTTGTGTTTTGTTTTGGCTTCATGCACTCAACCTCATTCTGCCACTGGCATTGACTTGCATATTGAGTTTTGTTATAGTGGTGACGTCCAAATAAGTATGTTTGGTAAGACCATTTTGCATATTTTTTACTTTAACATCTGTTTGCCTATATAAAATATCTTAAAATTATTTCTGGAAAAAAAATAAAAATACTTATTTAAGTGGTGACCATATTAAATATACTTATCATGCTTATGTTTTGTTTACTCCTTCAGTTGATAAATGTGTCCAGAAATAACACATCACTTTGCCAAAAAAGTTTTTACTTTCATATGCTGGAATAAAAAGAGACAGGCATTCAGCATTGTATTAAAACAATCAGCGTGTTCTTTATGAAATTTGGAATAATTTATTTCAAATGTATCTTAATAGCATGGTGTAGTGCTAAGACCCATCTCTTTATATTATGCCATTAAAGTATGTAAAAGTAAACAATACTGTTAAGACTTCCAATATTGGAAAAATACGTTAGCTCTAAATCATGACAGATATTTTTATTTGCGTTTGGTAAATTTATTATTTTTTGCTTGGTTTACCCAATACATGATATTATATACGTATATATATGGAGGGAGAAACATCTTATGTGTATGCATAAGGGCATGCGTGTACATGCACATGTGAATACATGTACACATACACACACTCCCACCAGTCTTCTGTCATTGCTTACTGCTTACAAACCACCCTAAACCACAGGACTTAAAACAATAACTATTTATTTGCTCATGATTCTGTTGGTTGACCTTTGGACTGGGATCAGCTGAACTATTTTTCTGCTGATCTCAGCTGTGGTCACTTACAAATCTGTAGTCATCTGACATGATCCAAGATGACATCACGTGCATATCCATTGTGCTAGCTATAGAGACTATCTCTTCATAAGATTTCCCATCTTAAGAGCTAGTCTGAGTTTCTTTACAGTTCATTTCTAGAACTTCAAGATGAGTATAGAGCAGAAGCTACAATACCTCTTGGACATTGAATAATACCTTATAGCTGCCATATCTTATTGGTCAAAGCAATCAAGCATACGGCCAATCCAAATTCCAGGGAGTGAACAAAAAGTCTCCAGCTCTTAATTGGAGGAGGAACGTGGTCACTTTGCAAAGATAAATCCATACAAGCAAGCAAAATATAGCAGTTATATTTGCAATCAATCTACCATATTTTATGTAAGTCTATTTGTTCAAGCAATGTCATAGAAATTCACAGAACCAAGGTGCAAAGCAGGTCATACTATACACAGCTTTTCTTTCTAGATGACTGCATAAGAGCTATGATTCTGTTGTTTGTCGTCACTGTCAAAATAGTAAGATCAGGCATTTATGCCATGCTTCAACCACTTATTTGCAGTGTATATCAACATGCTATTACCACTTTCACTAAGAAATCACATGCTACTATATAAGGAAATATTTCTAGATGCTCCTCTGTGTTGTTTTGTCTTGTTTTTGCTTAGTTGTTGTTTGATTTTCCCAAACTTAGAAGTCATAGGGAGAAAGAATGATGAGTGACCAGGTGTACCTAATCACATGTATGACACCAGCTTTCCAGAGTCCAGAAATTCCATATTCTTTCAGTCTGAGATTTTTAACTTGAAATAAGAGAAGCATTGCTTCTTGTGCTTTCCTCATTTTCTTTTTTTATCACTTTGACTTGAGTGCTAAGTTAATAATAAAATTTTTTGTTGGATGTTAAAATATCACCACTTACCAAAACAATGAGTTTTATTCCCTTATCTAGACTAGGCATACCCTATATTACATTTAGGAATAAGTTATGTTTAACATATTAGTTGTTTGAAAATGAAAATGCATTTCAACAAAAAAGCTATAACATATGGCTTGGATTCCTAATAAGACCACAAAAGGGCATGTTATCCACAATGTGGCTTAAGTCTAGTCAAAGAATTAATGAATTTATTCACTATCTTATTCAGTAGATACTAATTAAAAAGCTACAGTATGCCAAGTTGATCTAAAACTGTGAAAGAGATAGGCAAATTTGTAACAAGGTCTTTGCTAGTGGACTAGAGTGATAGGTTCAAATTCTTTGGTGATGACCCTGTACATTTTGCCAGCTTACTTGTGGATAATGATACAGAGGCTTAAGTCAAATGATGAGGTTGTGTTTTAGGCTGAGTTGTAATAAAGAAATACCAATTTTACATGTGTTTTTATAATTCTAATATTGGTATAATTTAGAAGTATCAAGTACTTTTATAATTTTTCCTAAAGATGTACAGAACATTACATCTGAGAAGACATTCAGAGAATCAGAGATTTCATTTGCTCCCATTATTCAGATGAGGACAGTGAAGCCCAAAGAAACTATTAGAGAGTAACAGTTTTTTCAAAGTAGGTTCTAAGACCCTAAATTCTAATTACCATTTAGTATTATTTCCAGGCTACTATAGAAATGGCTATCAACTCATAAGCATATATTATGTGCACACTTTCTGCTTGATTTCTTATCTACATCATTTTGTGCATTACAACAATATGGCTGAGCAGCATGATCCTGAGTTTACAGATAAGAAAAATTAGACTCAGTGGAGTGATTTAACAAAGCTAATATAAGAAGTATTTCAAATAGTCTTTCTGATGACAAATTCAAGCCCTTAACCATTTGACTATACGTCCTGAGAGGTTATTCTGTCTGGTTTTCTGAGAGAAAAAGCAGAAGAAAGAGTTTTAAATTTCAATCATCCTAAAAACCGCTATTTCCTCCCTATGCCATGCTCCAAGTAGGACTGATTTAAAAATACCTGTTCCAGCATTTAAGAGCTCACTGTCACATTTTCATTTATTTAGTCTTACCTTCAGAAATGCACAATATATATCTTTCTTCTAATAATGCTGAATAATATTCTCACCTAGACAAGAATAAATTCATATTGATGATTTAGATTATACCTGGAATTTGCCTCCCACTTTTCCTTTAGCCATGAAAAGCTCCACATTTCATTGAAAATATAAAACTTCTTCTTATAAGCTTGGTATCTTTCCTTTGCTCTAGCACTTATGTAACTTTTAAATGAAAATTTGCCTTGAAATTCTTCTTCACTTCAAAAATTAAAAGGCTTATTTCCCTAGTTGTTTTGCAGAATGATCTAGCTTTTATATAATAGAGGATCTAAATTTTAAATATGAATAATCTAAGTCCTAACTTTTTAAATACCAACCCATGACAAGTTAAATATGCTTTCTTGTTTGCTATGCAGGGACTGTAAACTGTATGCGATCGTGAGAAATAGCTCTCACTTCAGAGGCCATGTTGGGCAGGGCAGGGACCACCCATAGGAGCAGCACACTGTTGTCACTCTCTTTGGGTTTGGAGCATTTTCAGTCATGTCACTGAAAAAGAACTCCAAAAAGTGTATACTACCAAGGAGGCTAGATGCATGTTAACACTACAAGGTCTATGGTTAAATGGAGTTTGAGAGAGGATATCTGAGCACAAGTTTCAAAACAAGTGATCAAGAGTCATGTTGGAAGCTATAGCTACCCTACAACCCCTTTTGAAAAATGTATTGTACTTATCTCATTAGGTCATAGATGACTGAAACCCTACAACCCCTTCTGAAAAATGTATTGTACTTATCTCATTAGGTCATAGATGACTGAAAGGGGACTGTGTTCTTTAGTCACAGGCAGCTCTCTTTAACGTTCCTAGGAGACTGAAGTACCCTGGGATGAGAGTATTATCCACAAAAGTCTAATGAACCTGGATAATGAAAAACTGAATGAAATACTCTTTAGGAGTAATTTGAGTGGGAAATGAGAATGAGGTAGTAATTGGTAGTGAAAACAGTGGATAATTGTCATCCACAGAGAGGACAGTACCCAGAAGTCCTAAGCAAGCAGAAATCTGAAGTCTATGACTGGCTTCACAGAAGGTCCCAGAGCAGTTGAACTACCAAATGGCACACTAGAATAGGGGACAACCTGTATCTACTGGACTAGAAAATAGATACTGTGTATCACTAAAGATGCTTTGAATTTTATATCCCTCCTTTCCCACAGGCCTGACCCTCAGGTAATTGCAACTGTTTTCCTTCCTTTTCCCTTTTTTAATTTACAAAACCCCTGCCATAAATCCAGGTAATTACCATCAGTGCAAACTAAAAGTGCTTGCCTGGCATCAGAGCCAATAAAGCCTAGATTAGGTGTCAAGGGAAAGAGGTGAATGTTCACACTACAAGGTCTATGGTTAAATGAAGTTTGAGAGAGGACATCTGAGCACAAGTTTCAAAACAAGTGATCCATCCAACAGCATGAAATACACAATGTTAATTTTGTGCTGAGCTTGCTGTAACCTCCCACAGCAAGGAGTGGGGGATAGATTTTAAAAAGCATTTCAAAATTCTGGACAATTACTAGGTTGAACAAGATCAGTGATATATAGACTACATCTTAAACTTATAAAATTAATTCTAGTAAAATTTGATTTATCAATATCCATTTTAGCAATGGCAAATGTCTTCAAACAATAATTATCTTTATCTGATATTCATATTTGTATTCAAAATAGTGTATTTCAATTCAGAAACATACCAAATTTGATATATAGCATCTAAAGCTAAGTATTTACTTTAATAATTTGAAATCTTTTTTATTCTATTTAACTATTAAAATGATGTAATTCTTAATTATGAAATTAAGAAGTAAAAAATGGATTACTATTTGCACTGTCATGCGAACTTTGTGAAATAATATTGTCCACTTCATTTATCATTTGGCAGAAAAATTAATTACAGTTTAGAAAGGTCTTCATATAATATATTAAAAAAGTTAAAAACTATGGAAAAACTGAGAGTTCAGCATGTAAATTTCAGTGTCAGCCACATATGAATTTCCGTAAAATAAATGTGATTGAAGCACTGCTGTAACAGCTGCATAAATCATCTAATTTATCTTGACTCTTGTTGCTTTATAGATTTATCAGAGAAGCTAGTTTTCAGTTTAGTACAGGTCTCTGCAAACAGTAGCATATTCTCTTCCTCTTCTCTTTTTTTGTATGTAATAGCTCCATGTTTTCACTAATGATTCAAAAATGATTCAAAAAAAAAGCTTAGAAATGTGCTTTATTTCAAACCAAATGGCAGAACATAATACTTCCCCTTAATGGGAAATACTTTGCTTATTATTAGTTTAATAACTCCCATCTAATTAATTTTAACGACTAGTTCTCGTGAGTCAGTTGAATGCATGGCAGTGAACCTATCTGTTTGTATGGGTGATGAAATGAATTCATGTTCAATGGAATAAGAACTATAGGACAAATGAAATCTATCTTTTTCTGGAAACTCAATTGATAAAAGTATATCAAAGAATAAATTGCAGCCCTAAATATTTCACAGATATTTTCATTTAATATTAGCCCAACAGATAATAAATACATACCTTAGTATGAAGTGCTTACTATTTTAGAATACTGTGGTAAATCTATTAGAAATATTCTTTGACCTCATGGAGTAGAAAGTGTGATTATTGTCACACCAGCAAAGCAAGACCATTTCTTCAGATGACATTGTCTTCTATCCCTTGAAATGACAACAAATTTCTAGAATGATGTGGATTTATACAGTGTATACTTTTTTGAAAGTACAACAATGTTGGCTGCAGATGTCAGAGAAAATAAAAACATGCGTCATTTAACATACTTAGGCAGGAACAAAGGATAAATTTTAAATTTTTAGCTTAGAAATGTGCTTTATTTCAAACCAAATGGCAGAACATAATACTTCCCCTTAATGGGAAATACTTTGCTTATTATTAGTTTAATAACTCCCATCTAATTAATTTTAACGACTAGTTCTCGTGAGTCAGTTGAATGCATGGCAGTGAACCTATCTGCTCAGATGGTTTCTCCTCCTACACCTTCACCTGAAAGTAGAATGAAAGTGTAAGATATCTTTCCAATGTATTTTTAACACAGAATAATTGAGTATTATTTGTCAATAGGTTGCTAAACGACAAAAATTTGTAATAAGAAGTTTAACATTGTCAGTGTCTTCGTAAAAGTAAAGCTCATGTTGAAAACGCTCACTTCCTCAGCCCATTCTGTTAGCCTTAAGCCACGGACATGAATAGAATTTCTGATTCCAAAAGAGTGGAATATGTGCTCTTCTAGAAACCTCTAGCTTAACTGTTTTACAACTTAGGCATTTCTCCTGCAACTTAAGTTTACCTGGATGAGTACAGAATCTAAGGTTCATTGAAAAAAGAAATAAGAAGTATCCAATAAAAGAGAGAAATACTAAAAAATACCTTTAAAATAAGTAAAGGGCCAAATGAATAATATATAAAGCCTTGGAATTACAGAAAAATGTGAATTTTTAAAGCATTACATGGTTATGTGCAGCTAAGGTTAGGACGTGTGTATGTGTGTGTAAATATATTTATATATACATACCTAGGAACAGAGCAAATATGAAATAAAATTATATTTTATATTATATACAAAATACAAATTTTATGTATAGGAGTAGAGGCACCCATTAAAATATATTTTAAATATTTGAAAGTTTATGGGCTAGGATAATGGAAATGATATTTTGGAAAACACAGAATAGATCCCAAATATATTTGTAAATAGATTGTAGAATAATGATAGCCAGTTGGTTGCTGAGGATTTATGAAGGGAGGATTGAATCATAGATAATTAATTATATATTCATCTTGAAAAACTGAAGATGGGTGAAGTCATTTATTTTTATAGAAAACTGGAAGAAATGGAAAGATGCCCATTCCTCTTAGAGGAATGGGGGAAAGGGAAAAAGCTATGGAAAAATAAAATGCAGCTTAATATGTAGATATAGATACATTAGATTACATTGAGGTATTTGTAGGCCAACTAGCCAAAATTACAATAACAACAGCCCATATTAAATAATAGAATTTCTAAGTCAATTTCTGGGTTAGAGGGTACTAATTTTCAAAATCATTAAGACAAATACGGTACTGCAGATACCATTTCTCAGGAAGAATAAATGCATTTAAAAGAGTAAAGATTCTGGGGTGTCACCTGAGGGACACTGACATTAAGGGAGATGGATCTATAAATATTGAGCACTTTAAGTGAGTGCAGGAATTACAAAACAGAATGTTCATTACAAATGTCCAAAAAAGGAGAGTCCTTCCAGGGGGAAGTAGTCAACAGTCTCATATACTAGAAAAAGATAACATGACTTTGAAAAATACTTAAAAATCATGTTTGGAAGTCAATCATGACTTCAGTTATAGATAAATTATTCTAGGTTGAGAGATAAGTGGAGATGGAGTGTATCTTCTCTTATATTTATCAGTAATAAGAAGCAGAAAGAAGGGAACAATTGGCAATGAAACAAAGAAAAACAAAAATAAAAATGAAAACCATGAGGAAAAAGAAGCAAATTCAAAGATATGCCGCCAGACTTAAAAGTTCATTTTTTAAAATGATGCTGGTTTACAATTCTGAGCACTACCTTTTTTAGGTGAAAGGATATTGAAATATGGCCATTGGCTAGGCCATAGCTCTATAGTGATAAGTACTGTAGTTATCTTTTCTCCACTATATTGCAAATAACTAATCAAATTTTGGACTTATAGTTTTAGTAACAGTTGATTATTTTAGTTTTCTTAACCTACACAGTGGCTTCTCTTAAATCGTTTTCCACCTTACTAGAAACTCCTCTTACTAACTGTACTAGTTACCTATATAAAATGTTTCCTGTGTTCAACTTCTGGTTACCAGAAACCCAAAACTACTTAGCATAAGCATGCTAGGGGTTTACATTTTTCTCATATGGAAAAATCACAAGAAATGCAGACCAAGTTTGTAGCTCAGATAAATTATTAAAATTCTAGACTCCTATTTTCTGCTCTAATTTCTTTCCTGGGCGACTTCCATTCTCAAGGTTATTTGCAAGATGGCTTGTTCCAGCTATTATATTTATATTCTAGGCAGGAAGGCAAAAAGAAGGCAGACAAAAGAGCAGTTGCCTTCTGACTTAGTTCCAGCCAAGGACTTTGGCTTAAGCATAATTAACCACCCCATCTGCATAATAGAATGATGAATAAAAATTGCATATTTGTACAAGCCCACAGATGAACTTAGTGGTGAAAGATTGAAAGATTTTCCTCTAAGATCAGGATCAAGATAAGGATGCCAACTCTCACCATTCCTGTTTAGCATGGCACAGCAAGTCCTAGCAAGAACAATCAGAAAAGAAAAAGAAATAAAGTCTTTAGAATCAGAAAAGAAGTAAAATTGTCTCTATTTGCAGATAGCAGGATTCTATCTATCATCTATCTATCTATCTATCTCTCTGAAATATATATATGAAATCCTAAATACTACACCACACAACTGTTAGAACTAATGAAAAAATTCATTAAAGCTACAGGATATAAAATCATCTTACAAAAATCAGTAGCATATCTATATACAAACAACAAAATATCTTAAAAAAAAGAGTTCCAAATACAATAACATCAAAAACAATAAAAGGAATAAATTTAACCAATGAAGTAAAAGATCTGTATACTGGAAATTATAAAACTTTGATTAAAAAACTGACAAAGACAAACAAATGGGAAGATATCCCATGTTCATGGATTTGAAGAATTAATATTGTTAAAATGACCTTATTACCCTATCTCATCTATACATTCATTTCAATCCTCATCAAGATTCCAATGGCTTTGTTTACAGAAATAGAAGAAACAATCCTATTATTCATGTGGAACAACAAAAGACCCTAAGTAGCCAATACAGTCCTGAGAAAGAAGAACAAAGCTGGAGACATCACAGATTCTGATTTCAAACTATATTATAAAGCTATAATGATAAAAATAGTATGACACTGACACATTAAAAAAATGCATAGACTAATAGATCAGAATTGAGAGCTCAAAAATAAACCCATGCATATACAGTCAAGTAATATTTGACAAGGGAGCCAAGAATCCTCAACTGAAAAAAACTAACACATGGTACTTCAATAAATGATGTTAACAAAATTGGATATTCACATGTAAAAGAATGAAGCCAAACTCCTATCTTATATCACTCACAAAAATTAACTTGAAATAGATTAAATACTTAAATGTAAGACCTGGAACCATGAAATTCCTGGAAGAAAAAGTAGAACAAAAGTTCCTTGACATTGCTTTCGGCCTTGAAATTTTGGTTATGATACCTAAAGCACAAGCAACAAAAACAAAGATAAATATATGGCACTGCATCAAACTAAAAAGCTTTCATACAGCAAAAGAAATGGTCAATGAAAAAAACCCCACAGAATGGGAGAAAATATTTGCAAGCCACATATCTGATAAGATATTAATGTCTAACATACATAAGGAATTCATACAATTGAATAGCAAAAAACATGTAATCCAATTTGAAAATAGGCAGAGGACCTGAATAATCCAAAGATATTCAGATGGACAACAGGAACATGAAAAAGTTTTCAACATTCCTAATAAACAGTGAAATACAAATCCAAACCACAATGAGGTATTATCTTACACCTGCTAGAATGGATGTTATAAAATATAAGAAATGAGTATTTTCAAGGATATGGAGAAAAGCAACCCTCATACACTGTTGGTGGGAAGGCATAGCCACTATGGAAAAGAGTATGGAGGTTTCACAGTAACTGGAATATGAAAACCATCTAAATGATGAATGGATAAAGAAGATGGGAGATATACATAAATACATGCATGCACATGCACACACACACACACACACACACTCATAGTGGGGGAAATGGGGAGATGTTCTAATGGTGAAAACTTCATTAGAAAATGAGTAAGTTCTAGGCATCTAATGCACAGAATTGTGATTATAATTAACAATACTATATTATATAATTTCAAGTTACTAAGAGAGTAAATCTTAAATGTTTTCCATACAAAAAACGAAATGATAATCATGTGATGTGATAGAGGTGTTAGCTAACATCATGGTGGTAGTTGTTTTTGCAATATGTTAAATTGACAAGGTATGCACCTTAAACTTCGTTTGACTTACATGTCAAATATATCTCAGTAGCACTGGTAAAAAAATTTGACCAATACTGGAGTCAATAAAGAATTTTGAGAATATAAAAGAGAGAAAAGCCAAACACTTTGAGAATATATCATCTTTTTTGACAAAGGAAACTTAGATGGGATATAAACTATGAGAAAAAAAGAGACAGAGAAAAGCAGAGTTCTTTGTTTTACACAACCCTAAATATATTCAGTTATCTTTTATTCATCTGCTATAGTTACCACACTGCTAGGCTAAGGAAGTGGTATATTACATAACTTAGTATTTAATTAAATAATCTATTTATAATTTTTAAATATTTATTTGTCCGTTTTTGTACAAAATGAGCTATGTAACGTAGAGAGACAAGAGAAAAAATAATGAGAATCAGACACGAAGATTACCCCAAAGGAATTTATCATATAGCAGGTTCTTTAAGCAAATGCCACTAGAAAAACCAGAAGAGAACACTTACTACTAGATTTAGCATGCCTAGGTTACTAGCAGTTGTCTCCTGGATATGGTCTCTATTAGCCTATAATCTTAAACAGTTAATTTGAGGGACAAAACGATCAATACTACACTTTAGTGGTGGGGATGAAAGATAATATGGAATGTTTTATTTCACAGAGTGTGCACCAGTAATTACAATCCTTTTCTACTTAAGAACCCAACTCTCCCCTTTTACTCTCCCCTTTTATATTTTTGATGTAAAGATTTACCTATTTTCATATTGCATATTCTCTAATAAATTATAGTAGGTTATTTTTAGTACTCTATTCTTTTAACTTTTTCAACTACAGTTAAAATGGTTAACACATCATTGTTTATAGAATTAGCATTTCCTAAATCTGATTCTATATTTACTTTAACCAATGTGTTGCATATTTTTCTATGTTTTCATGCTACTGATTAGTCTTTTCATTTCAGCTTGAATAACTCCTTTTAGTATTTCTTCTAAGGCAGGTATCGTGATGAACTCTCACAGCTTTTATTTTTCTGGGAAAGTAAAGTGTTTATATTTCTTCATTTTTTGAGGATAACTGCCAGATAACATATTCATGGCTATCATTTACTTTTCTTTTCAGCACTTCGAGTATGTTGTTCCACTCTCTCCTGTCTTGTAAGATTGCTGAGAAATATGCTAATAGCCTTTCTTTGTAAGTTATAATTTTTTTTTCTCTTGCTGCTTTTAGGATTCTCTCTTTGTCTTGGATTTGACAATACCATGATGTGTTTTGGTGAAACTCAAATACTTATTAACCAATGGAATAAAACTGAATACTGAGAAATAAGCACAAATCTATGCTAAATTGAATTTTCACAATGGTGCCAAGTCATCTAGGGGGTACGGACAGTCTGTTCAAAAACTGTTGTAGAAAAACTGTATATACATATGGAAAAGAATGAAATATAGACCCTTACCTTACACCATATACAGAAAGTACTTCAAAATGGATCAAATAACTAAATTTTAAGAGCTAAAGCTATAAAGCTATAAAGCTTTTAGGAGAAAACATAGGGGCAATATTCACAACCTTGGATTTGTCAGTGGTTTCTTATATATGGCCAAACAAAACAGAAAACAAAACCAAACAAAAATAGATAAATTGAACTTCAATCAAAATTAAGTAGTGACTACAGTATGGGAGAATATATTTGTAAATGATATCCAACAAGGGGTGAACATCCAAAATATATATAAACTTACATGCCCCAACACCCAAAAAGAAAATAACATGATTGAAAAATGGGCAGAGGATTTGAACAGACACTTCTCCAAAGAAGAAATTCAGATGGCCAACAGGCACATGAAGAGATGCTCCAATTATCAGGGAAATTCAAATTAAAACCACAATGAGATATCACCTCACACCAGTTACGATGGCCAACATAGAAAAGACTAGGAACAACAAAAACTGGAGAGGATGCAGAGAAAGAGGAACCTCCTACACTGCTGGTGGAAATGTAAACTAGTTCAACCATTGTGGAAAGCAATATGGAGGTTTCCTCAAAAAAACTAAAAATAGAAATACCTTTTGACTTAGAAATACCACTCCTAGAAAATTACCCAAAGAATACAAGTTCTCAGATTCAAAAAGACATATGCCACCCTTATGTTTATTGCAGCATTATTTACAATAGCCAACATATAGAAGCAACCTAAGTGTCCATCAGAAGATGAATAGATAAACAAGTGCTACATATACACAATGGAATACTATTTAGCCATAAGAAAGAAACAAATCCTACCATTTGCAACAACATGGATGGATCTAGAGGGTATTATGCTCATTGAAATAAGTCAGGCAGAGAAAGACAAATTTCCCTCATTTGTATAGTGTAACAATGAAGCAAAACTGAAGGAACAAAATAGTAGCAGACTCACAGACTCCAAGAAGAGACTAGTGGTTACCAAAGGGGAGGGGTGAGGAAGGGCAGGTTGGGAGGAAGTGAGAAGGAGATTGAGAGGTATCATGATTGGTGCACATGGTGTGTGTGTGGGGTTACGAGGAAAACAGTGTAGCTCAGAGAAGACAAATAGTGACTCTGTGACATCTTACTACACTGACAGACAGTGACTGCAATGGGGTATGGGGGGGGGGCTCGATAATAAGAGTGAATGTAATAACCACATTGTTTTTCTTGTGAAATCTTCATAAGAGTGTATATCAATGATACCTTAATAAAAAAAATAAAAAATAAAAACAAATAAATTAGTAAAAATAAAAGTTATCCAATATGGTCTAGGAAAAAAAAATTAAGTAGTGAATAATCATGTTCCTAAATTAGATTACACAATGTAAATTGATATGAATTTTTATGTACAGCGAGTCACCACTTAGCAAAACTTAGCAAAGCAGTTTTTGCTGACTCTTAACCATATATAAAATATAGAACTTTATTTGTTTTTCATGTTTAGGTTTTTATTTTTAAAATATCTGCATTTCTTTAGGGACATCTAGATTTAGACATTCAGTCCAGTGAGCTTGCCACTAGATCACACACCCAGATGTGATCAAAACTTTCTTTTAATCTTGATCTGTGTTCTAGAGGGAACAAAGTATACCTGTCTATACCTGTTGTGATTTGTAGCTTTCTATTGTTTAAATTATTTATGTGATTCCTTGGAAGAAGCTGCCTATACACTGCATCAAAAGACTTAAGCCCACTTTTGTAACTAATACTGCAAATAATAGTGTTTATTCCATGATTAAAAAGCTGAGAAGAGACATAGGATATTCAAAAATGATCATTTTAATATTTTTTGTGAGTGCTAATTTCTCCTTTACTTCAGCATTACCTAGTGACAGATTAACAAGGACTAGAACACGAATTTATTGGTGCTCAGGATATGGTGAATGACAAGGACAGGCTCTAGGAACTACACTATATAATCTATGAATTTCAAGCTTGAAAAATGAACATTTGAGGGACATCCATGACTCCTAAGTAAATTTCTTAAAAAATTAGAAGCGGAGGGGGGCGGAGCCAGGATGGCAGCGTGAGTAGAGCAGTGGAAATCTCCTCCCAAAAACACATAGAGCTATGAAAATAAAACAAAGAAAACTCTTCCTAAAATAGAGACCAGAGGACACAGGACAACATCCAGACCACATCCACACCTGCAAGAACCCAGCGCCTTGTGAAGGGGGTAAGATACAAGCCCCGGCCCGGCGGGAACCGAGCGCCCCTCCCCCTGGCTCCTGGCGGGTGGAAAGAAACTGGAGCGGTTTTTTTTTTTTTCGGCGAGTGCTTGTTGGAAGCCTTAAAGGGACAGGGACCCCAGTGCTAGGGAGGCAGAGCAGCAGGACCGGTGAGCAGGTACCTGGGACCGGCGCCTGAGGACAAAGAATATCCCGCATTTTTCTCTACAGGACCGGAGGGTGGGTACCTGAGACCGGCACCTGAGGACGTAAGAAATCGCACGTTTTCCCCCTTTTTTTTTCTCTTTTTGGCGAGTGCTTTTTGGAAGCCTTAAAGGGACAGGGATCCTGGTGCTAGGGAGGCAGAGCAGCAGGACCGGTGAGTGCGTACCTGGGACCGGCGCTTGAGGACAAAGAATATCGCGCGTTTTTTCCTGCGGCACCGGTGGGCGGGTGCCTGAGACTGGCGCCTGAGGATGGAGAATATCGTACATTTTTCCCCTTTTTTTTTCTCTTTTTGCTGAGTGCTTTTTGGAAGCCTTAAAGGGACAGGGACCCCAGTGCTAGTGAGGCAGAGCAGCAGGACCGGTGAGCGGGTGCCTGGGACCGGCGCCTGAGGACAAAGAATATCCTGCGTTTCTCCCTGCGGGACCGGTGCCCGGGTGCTTTTTGGAAGCCTTGAAGGGACAGGGACCCCAGTGCTAGGGAGGCAGGGCAGCAGGACCAGTGAGCGGGTGCCTGGGACCGGGGCCTGAGGACAAAAAAAAATCGTGTGTTTTTTCCTTTTTTTTTTTTTTTTTTCTGTTCCCTCCATCATTGTTGCTGTTGTTGTTTTGGTTTGGAGAGTGCTTTTTGAAAGTCTTAAAGGGGCAGGACAGGACACTTAGACCAGAGGCAGGGAATCTGGGGATCTCTGGGCACTCTAACCCCGTGGGCAACAGGGAGCACAGAGGCCCCTTACAGAGATAAATAGCCTCCCAGCCACTCCCCCTCCAATGGGGCTCCACCACTTTGGAGGAGCAGCCCCAGCCAGGCCACACTCACAACAACAGCAGAGATAAACTCCATAGCAAATGGGCAGGTAGCAGAAGCCCTGTCTGACACAGCTGACAAGCATAAGCCACTAGAGGTCGCTATTCTCCCAGGAAAGGAAGGCTACAAACCAACAAGAAGGGAAGCTCTTCCAGCGGTCACTCGTACCAGCTCTGCAAACTATCACTATCACCATGGAAAGGCAAAACTACAGGCAGACAAAGATCAGAGAGACAACACCTGAGAAGGAGACAGACCTAACCAGTCCTCCGGAAAAAGAATTCAAAATAAAAATCATGAACATACTGACAGAGATGCAGAGAAAAATGCAACAGCAATGGGATGAGATGCAGAGAAAAATGCAAGAGCAATGGGATGAAGTCTGGAGGGAGATCACAGATGTCAGGAAGGAGATCACAGAAGTGAAACGATCCATGGAAGGATTTATAAGCAGAATGAATAAGATGCAAGAGGCCATTGAAGGAATAGAAGCCAGAGAACAGGAACGTATAGAAGCTGACATAGAGAGAGATAAAAGGATCTCAAGGAATGAAACAACACTAAGAGAACTATGTGACCAATCCAAAAGGAATAATATTCATATTATAGGGGTACCAGAAGAAGAAGAAAGAGGAAAAGGGATAGAAAGTCTCTTTGAAGAAATAATTGCTGAAAACTTCCCCAAACTGTGGGAGGAAATAATTGAACAGACCATGGAATTACACAGAACCCCCAACAGAAAGGACCCAAGGAGGACAACACCAAGACACATAGTAATTAAAATGGCAAGGATCAAGGACAAGGAAAGAGTTTTAAAGGCAGCTAGAGAGAAAAAGGTCACCTATAAAGGAAAACCCATCAGGCTAACATCAGACTTCTCGACAGAAACCCTACAAGCCAGAAGAGAACGGCATGATGTATTTAATGCAATGAAACAGAAGGGCCTTGAACCAAGGATACTGTATACAGCACGACTATCATTTAAATATGATGGTGGGATTAAACAATTCCCAGACAAGCAAAAGCTGAGAGATTTTGCCTCCGACAAACCACCCCTACAGGGCATCCGACAGGAACTGCTCTACATGGGAGCACTCCTAAAAAGAGCACAGAACATAACACACAACATATGAAGAAAGGAGGAGGAGGAATAAGAAGGGAGAGAAGAAAAGAATCTCCAGACAGTGTATATAACAGCTCAGGAAGTGAGCTAAGTGAGGCAGTAAGATACTAAAGAAGCTAACCTTGAACCTTTGGTAACCACGAATCTAAAGCCTGCAATGGCAATAAGTACATATCTCTCAATAGTCACCCTAAATGTAAATGGACTTAATGCACCAATCAAAAGACACAGAGTAATAGAATGGATAAAAAAGCAAGACCCATCTATATACTGCTTACAAGAAACTCACCTTAAACCCAAAGACAAGCATAGACTAAAAGTCAAGGGATGGAAAAACATATTTCAGGCAAACAACAGCGAGAAGAAAGCAGGGGTTGCAGTACTAATATCAGACAAAATAGACTTCAAAACAAAGAAAGTAACAAGAGATAAAGAAGGATACTACATAATGATAAAGGACTCAGTCCAACAAGAGGATATAACCATTCTAAATATATATGCACCCAATACAGGAGCACCAGCATATGTGAAGCAAATACAAACAGAACTAAAGACGGAAATAGACTGCAATGCATTCATTCTAGGAGACTTCAACACACCACTCACCCCAAAGTATAGATCCACCGGGCAGAAAATAAGTAAGGACACACAAGCACTGAACAACACAGTAGAACACATGGACCTAATAGACATCTATAGAACTCTACATCCAAAAGCAACAGGATATACATTCTTCTCAAGCGCACATGGAACATTCTCCAGAATAGACCACATACTAGCTCACAAAAAGAGCCTCAGTAAATTCCACAATATTGAAATTCTACCAACCAATTTTTCAGACCACAAAGGTATAAAAGTAGAAATAAATTCTACAAAGAAAACAAAAAGGCTCACAAACACATGGAGGCTTAACAGCATGCTACTAAATAATCAATGGATCAATGAACAAATCAAAATATAGATCAAGGAATGTATAGAAACAAATGACAACAACAACACAAAGCCCCAACTTCTGTGGGACTCAGCGAAAGCAGTCTTAAGAGGAAAGTATGTAGCAATCCAGGCACACTTGAAGAAGGAAGAACAATACGAAATGAATAGTCCAACATCACAATTATCGAAACTGGAAAAAGAAGACAAATGAGGCCTAAAGTCAGCAGAAGGAGGGACATAATAAAGATCAGAGAGGAAATAAACAACAATGAGAAGAATAAAACAATAGAAAAAATCAACGAAACCAAGAGCTGGTTCTTTGAGAAAATAAACAAAATAGATAAGCCACTAGCCAGACTTATTAACAGAAAAAGAGAATCAACACACATCAACAGAATGAGAAATGAGAATGGAAAAATCATGACAGACTCCACAGAAATACAAAGAATTATTAAAAACTACTATGAAAACCTATATGCCAACAAGCTGGAAAACCTAGAAGAAATGGACAACTTCCTAGAAAAATACAACCTTCTAAGACTGACCAAGGAAGAAACACAAAAGGTAAACCAACCAATTTTGAGCAAAGAAATTGAAATGGTAATCAAAAAACTACCCAAGAACAAAACCCCCAGGCCAGACAGATTTACCTCAGTAATTTATCAGACACACAGAGAAGACATAATACCAATTCTCCTTAAAGTTTTCCAAAAAATAGAAGAGGAGGGAATACTCCCAAACTCATTCTATGAAGCCAACATCACCCTAATACCAAAACCAGGCAAAGGCCCCACCAAAAAAGAAAACTACAGACCAATATCCCTGATGAACGTAGATGCAAAAATACTCAATAAAATATTGGCCAACCGAATTAAAAAATATATCAAAAGGATCATACACCACGACCAAGTGGGATTCATCCCAGGGATGCAAGGATGGTACAAGATTCGAAAATCCATCATCATCCACCACATAAAAAAAAGAAAGACAAAAACCACATGATCATTTCCATAGATACTGAAAAAGCATTTGACAAAATTCAACATCCATTCCTGATAAAAACCCTCAGCAAAATGGGAATAGAGGGCAAGTACCTCAACATAATAAAGGCCATATATGATAAACCCACAGCCAGCTTTATACTGAACAGTGAGAAGCTGAAAGCATTTCCTCTGAGATTGGGAACTAGACAGGGATGCCCACTCTCCAAACTGTTATTTAACATAGTACTGGAGGTCCTAGCCATGGCAATCAGACAAAACAAAGAAATACAAGGAATCCAGATTGGGAAAGAAGAAGTTAAACTCTCACTATTTGCAGATGATATGATACTGTACATAAAAATCCCTAAAGACTCCACTCCAAAACTACTAGAACTGATATCGGAATACAGCAAAGTTGCAGGATACAAAATTAACACACAGAAATCTGTAGCTTTCCTATACACTAACAATGAACCAATAGAAAGAGAAATCAGGAAAACAATTAAATTCACCATTGCATCAAAAAGAATAAACTACCTAGGAATGAACCTAACCAAAGAAGTGAAAGACTTATACTCTGAAAACTACAAGTCACTCTTAAGAGAAATTAAAGTGGACACTAATAAATGGAAACTGATCCCATGCTCCTGGCTAGGAAGAATTAATATCATCAAAATAGCCATCCTGCCCAAAGCAATATATAGATTTGATGCAATCCCTCTCAAATTACTAGCAACATTCTACAATGAATTGGAACAAATAATTCAAAAATTAATATGGAAACACCAAAGACCCTGAATAGCCAAAGCAATCCTGAGAAAGAAGAATAAAGTAGGGGGGATATCACTCCCCAACTTCAAGCTCTACTACAAAGCCATAGTAATCAAGACAATTTGGTACTGGCACAAGAACAGAGCCACAGACCAGTGGAAGAGATTAGAGACTCCAGAAATTTACCCAAACATATATGGTCAATTAATATTTGATAAAGGAGCCATGGACATACAATGGCAAAATGACAGTCTCTTCAACATATGGTGCTGGCAAAACTGGACAGCTACATGTAGGAGAATGAAACTGGACGATTGTCTAACCCCATATACAAAGGTAAACTCAAAATGGATCAAAGACCTGAATGTAAGTCATGAAACCATTAAACTCTTGGAAAAAAACATAGGCAAAAACCTCTTAGACATAAACATGAGTGACCTCTTCTTGAACGTATCTCCCCAGGCAAGGAAAACAACAGCAAAAATGAACAAGTGCGACTACATTAAGCTGAAATGCTTCTGCACAGTGAAAGACACCATCAATAGAACAAAAAGGATCCCTACAGTATGGGAGAATATATTTGAAAATGACAGATCCGATAAAGGCTTGACGTCCAGAATATATAAAGAGCTCACACGCCTCAACAAACAAAAAACAAATAACCCAATTAAAAAATGGGCAGAGGAACTGAACAGACAGTTCTCTAAAAAAGAAATACAGATGTCCAACAGACACATGAAAAAGATGCTCCACATCGCTAATTATCAGAGAAATGCAAATTAAAACTACGATGAGGTATCACCTCACACCAGTAAGGATGGCTGCCATCCAAAAGACAAACAACAACAAATGTTGGCGAAGCTGTGGAGAAAGGGGAACCCTCCTATACTGCTGGTGGGAATGTAAATTAGTTCAACCATTGTGGAAAGCAGTATGGAGGTTCATCAAAATGCTCAAAACAGACATACCATTTGACCCAGGAATTCCACTCCTAGGAATTTACCCTAAGAATGCAGCAATCAAGTTTGAGAAAGACAGATGCACCCCTATGTTTATCGCAGCACTATTTACAATAGCCAAGAATTGGAAGCAACCTAAATGTCCATCGGTAGATGAATGGATAAAGAAGATGTGGTACATATACACAATGGAATACTACTCAGCCATAAGAAGTGGAAAAATCCAACCATTTGCAGCAACATGGATGGATCTGGAAAGTATTATGCTCAGTGAAATAAGCCAAGTGGAGAAAGAGAAATAACAAATGATTTCACTCATCTGAGGAGTATAAGAACAAAGGAAAAACTGAAGGAACAAAACAGCAATGGAATTACAGAACCCAAAAATGGACTAACAGGTACCAAAGGGAAAGGAACTTGGGAGGATGGGTGGGCAGAGAGGGATAAGGTGGGAGAAGACGAAGGGGTATTAAGATTAGCATGCATGGGGGGGGAGGGAGAAAGGGGAGGGTGGGCTGCACAACACAGAGAGGACAAGTAGTGATTCTACAACATTTTGCTAAGCTGATGGACAGTAACCGTAATGTGGTTGTTAGGGGGGACCTGATATAGGGGAGAGCATAGTAAACAGTATTCTTCATGTAAGTGTAGATTAAAGATTAGAAAAAAAAAAGAAAGAAAGAAAGAAAAGGGGGATTACTCCTTGATAGGATAAAACTATTGGTAAATCAAAGATCAACGCATGCTTTAAATATCCTTAATGTTGATCACTTAAAGGGTGTCAGATAATCAGCTATGGAGGTACTCTTTTCTGATAATATTCCTTTCTCTTAATTAAAAAAAAAAAAAAGCAGTCCCTGTGTGCTGACCTCCAATGAGTTCTGCACAGTGGTATAGACGGCATGTCAAAGTGTGGGCAAAGGGTCTGTTTGTTTCTATGCAGAAGATCAAGGCCTAGCTTGGATACCCAGAAAATGAACTAAGATACGATATGAGGAGGAGCTTCCGGCATCAGCACTCTCTGGAGGACTTGTGCCAGGGGGATGATCATCAAAAAGCTTCCACAGGGATCTGGGCGATGCTGCGGTTGCGGCTGCATCCACCACACCGTTTCCTGGACTTGCCATTGCAATGAGGAGGGAGATGTCTAGGCTGGCATGTGCATACAGTGAGACAACGAATTTGACCAGATCTGTACTGTTGGAACTCAACCAGGAGTTGGGAGGGGTGCAAGTTGTAGCACTCCAAAATCTTATGACTATAGACTATCTACAGTTAAAAGAACATATGGGATGTGAACAGATCCCAGAAATGGGCTGCTTTAATTTGTCTGATTTCTCTCAGACTGTTCAAGTACAGTTGGACAATATCCATCATATCATAAACAAATTTTCACAAATGCCTAGGGTGCCTAAATGGTTGTTTTCTTGGCTTCAGTGGAGATGGATGGTAATTATAGATTTGCTTTGTTTATGTCACCATATTCCTAGTATGTTAATATGTATGTGCAAATTAGTTAGTAGTTTAAAACCTATACATACTTAAGGTACTCTACAAGAAGATATGTCAAAGAAATAATCAATCCTCCTATGTTTTCTTCCATATGCTACCTCTATAGCTTTTCTTCTTCCTTCCTAATTACAACCCTTAAATAGAATTCGTGCCTCATATCGAATTTACTGAGTATCATAATTCCTCCAGGTGATAAAGATACCTCAAGACAAGTGCTGGGCATAGAAGCCACAGGGCATAAATCTGCAAATAAGTAAAAAGCTAACCTTTTCAAACAATATGGCCTCTCACTTACCAACTTTACATCTCCCTGTATGGCCCCGGAAGATGACTGGTTAGCTAGAGATGGGTAAGATTCCTCAAGGGAGGAACAACCTAAGACAGGCACAGTCGCAGGGGGGCCATCAGGTGAGAAATTGGAGATCAACAGAGGTGAGGCTCAGAACCTCACACCCCCTGCTTTGAGAGAAATCTTCTGCATCCGTGGATGTTTTGCTGCCCTTGTCTAGCTTGGATTAATACTTAGTCCATAGGCACACACCTGATCATCTACATTTGCCCTCTTACAGCACTAAACTATGTTTTCTACCTTTATCTTGCAGCTACCTACCACTTCAGCATTTTATTAAAAAAAATAATAATAATAATAATAAAGGGAGAAATGTGGGATCAACATATAAATCAAGTATAAAAATCAAACGAATATTCATATTTGACCTGATTGTTTATAGTTCATAATGCGTGATCAAAACCGAAAGTTTCTGTGATGAATGCCCTTGTACTGTTCACCATGTAAGAATTTATTCACTATGTAAGAATTCGTTCACCATATAAAAACTTGTTCGTTATGCTTCAGAAGTTTGGAGACTGACGAGAATTAGGCTTGAGATGGATTAATGATTGTACATTGAGCGTTGACCCCCCTATACTGAATTTTATTGTTGTTAGCAACCATTTGATCTATAAATATGAGAGATGCCCTCTCAAAAAAAAAATAATGAAAATATTTTAAAGAAAAAAAATTAGAAGCATAATCTGCAAAGGAGTTAGAGCAAGTCATTTAGAAAGGCTGCTGGACAATTAGGAATATATGTGAACACAAGATGCTTTGGCATCTGTTTGAAAACAATCCCTTGCTTGGCATTCAGGCCTTCTGTCAAGCATGTCTGATACTGTAAATCCCCATTTGTGAGTATGGCTATTCAAAGAGGTGAAAATATGAAAATGACTTATAAATCACCATTTGGAGCCTACATTGCATAAGAAAAATCATTAACATGGCCAAATTAGTATTTTCTAATTGTTTTGGTTTTAAAATAAATTATGCTTAATGTGGATATGTACGTACTACATAAAGATAAAGCTATAAATGAATCCTGATTATAGATACTTTTTAGACTTAAATCATACCCATGCTGTTTCAGAGAGCTGTTACAAATTTCCACAGGATATTGATTTACAATTCACTGGGTCACATTAGAATTGAATAGTGAGGTGATATTCAGGATCATTGCTATACTAATAATATGATGGGTGGGCAGTAAGGAAACAGAAAGAGAGAAAAAGGAAAAGGAAGGCATTCAAAAACAGAAACAAATCCAATATAATCATCCCACCTATGGTTTTTAGATTAAATAAATTATGTAACTTCTGGCCATTTAGTCTCAGTAGTTCAGATTTAGTAGTTCAGATTCAGAGCCTTGTTTTTTCAGTTCATTTTCATTAATTAGTTCATCAGCATTAGCTACTTTTGTTTTACATCATACTGTTACATAAAATAATATGCATGGATGCCCCTACTTTAATTATGCTTATTCAGATATAAGATTTAGTAACTATAGAACAGTGTGAGGCCTTCAGTCAATTAAATCCTTTCTTTTTGAATTGAGTAAGATAGTTTTGAATATAATTAAGAGATAAGCCAACTAAGCACTGCTTTTAAAAGATGTTTAATTATGTTGTATAAAAAAAGCAACAATTCTAGGGATATTTCCTCATACCCTGTTATTCTTGGAATGAATACTGTGTTATGCACATGCTATATGTTAGGCACATTGCTGTGTAACTTCAAATGTCATATTTTTACATAACTCTGTTCTTCTTTGGAAGGAAGAGGATAGAGCTGTTTGGTTTGTTTTGTTTTTTCCACTCCCTTTCATGGTCCATTGTCTTTACTGGAGGAAAAAAAACAACAAGAATAGGCTTTCTTTTGACTCAATGACCAGACTTAATCCATCACTGATGAAGTATATAGGCGTTGGGGAGGAGCCACATGTGTAGACAACTAAGAACTTCCTGAAGATTACATAGCCATCCTACCAAATCATTACAATTTATCTTATCACCCCATTATTCTACACAATTACAGTATTCTCTGGAGAAAGCTTGAATTCTTCAAATCGAGTCATATTTTATTCACTGTTTGATTTCTAGCACCTGGCTTTATAATATAAACTATAAACATAATTGTGTATATAAATACATATATATATAAATATGAATATGTATATATACATACATGAAGGATACATATATATATGTGTGTGTATGTGTATACACACACAGATATACATAATATATGTACACTCCACCTTTATTGTTATTCTTCAGTATTACATTGGCTAATTTAGGCCTTTTCCTTTCTATATAAAGTTTAGAATCATTTGTCATTATTTATAAGATAGCCTGCTGGGATTTTATTGGAAATAATAAATTACTTTCCAACTATTATGTGAAACCTATGAATTGCTAATATTTGACTGACAAAAACAAAAATGTTATGTGGATCAACCGAATGGAATCTAAAACTTCCTAAACAGTAAGATATAATTTGTTGAATCAATACATTTAAAATGAAATTGAGGCAAAAAAGTACAGTGACCTGTAGAAGACTTGGAACAAGTTAGTAGTAGAATTCAACTCAAAAATTAATCTATTAATTGCCAGGTCAGCACTTTTACAAAATTAATTTTCTTAACGACCATTCCATCCAGTCTTTAAACAAAGAAGTTTGACTGCTTATCCAATAAGTTTTGATATTTTGGATGTGTGATGACAGTGATAACTGTCCTTATGATTCTCACAGTATAACACTCTGCCATATGCCTAATGTATTCCTTTTTAAAGAAGGTGCTCAATAAAATCTTGTCTAGTGAGAAATTAATATATACTTTTTATCATCTCCTTTGCACTTTTTCTTTATAAGGGGAATAACTTTAATTTTGGAGAGAATGTATAGTAAGAGCCAAAAGTCCCAATTGATTTCTTGATTTGCAGTCCTTCTTGTGAATACTAATCTTACTTAATTCAAAAAGAAAGGATTTAATTGACTAGTAATCTAATTTTTAAAAATAACATTAATTTCTTCATCCACTTTTATAACTGACACATTTTCCTACAGTTTTATTTTATTTCTTGTTTCCTTTTCTTTATATTTATTTTATTTTAAAGGCTGAGACTCTGTGCTAATCCATATGACTATATTAAGGTATCTGCTAACATCCATGACCTAAAATCCTAATTTTGTATTGTCTTAAAAATCACTGTAATGCTAGAATTCCATGTAGACAAGACTGGGAAATTTCCTAATCTTCGAAAATCAAGCTAATGATAATAATGACATATGCAGCTGTTTGTTCTTTCCATTCATTTTCCTTTCTGCTTATTACTTTGTGGAGAACTATATTGCTAAGCATATAAACTGACATCTTTTTATTCTTAGCAAATATAGTGTTTTTCAACATTTGTGTGAAGTTACTTTATATAAATTACTTATAACATAATGGGAAAATAGCATTTTCACAGTGCTTTATTTGGACCACAGCTTATTTGCATTTTTCTTATAATTAATATTTCTTGGAATTAAATTATTGCCTTGTTAAACAGCAGGGTTGTATTATTATTATTATTGCTTAATTTGAGAATCAAATAGAATCTAATTTTTGTCTTATTTATATGTTCATATAGCATATTAAAATAGAAATCACATATCATTTATAGCCTTATTAGCCTCATAAATTTCTGATTCCAAATAACAAAATTATTTTGTTTAATAATAATCTAAATGTATTATGTTTAATTTTCTTAAATTTGATGCATTAGAGAAGTGCTGCAAATAATATGATTATTATAGCATGTAATATTACTCAAAATATCAAAGATATGCTGCCACAACAGGTGTAATGCAAGAAACTATTGAGTCAAAACCTAAGCAATTCAAGACATAGATACTATTAATAAGAAGAAAGGGAGGGAAGGAAAGAGGGAAGGACAAGTAACTAGTGATTCTTTGTCAATTTGACTTAGGAATCAGTGCTTCCATTTCCCACCAGTATTTGTCTCTTTTGTATATTCCTACGGTAAAATAAAGTAAAAGTTCTTGCAAATGTATTCACTTTTGTCTTTACCACACACATATGAACATATACAGAGACAAATACACTCACACACACACACACACACACACACACACACATGCACAGCTGAACTCAAAATAGGTTTAGTGAAATTTGTTACACTATCAGTATGTATATGTACCATCAAACGATAATTATAGCAGCCTCAAAGTACTTTAAATAAATATTCAGATTCAGATAGTTTATTCTATGTTAAGGCTAAGTCCCAAATGCATTTTTTAATTCCTCTTTTTTAGTATAGTTTTAGGCTCGCTCCAAAATTAAGGAAAAGGTGCAGAGATTTCCTATATGCCTCTTTCCCCGACACATGTATAGCCCCTTCCCCCCATTATTAACATCCCCCACCAGAGTGTAGTACACTGGTTACAGTTGATGAACCATCATAGACACATCATAATTACCCAAAGAGCATAGTTTACAGTATTCACCCTGGGTATTGTGTGTTCTGTGGGTTTGGGCAAATGTATAATTACATGCATCCATCATTATGTTATTATACATAGTAGCTTCACTGTCCTAAAAATCTCTGTTCTCCACCTATTTATCTATCCCTGCCCCAACCCCCGGCAACCACTTACCTTTTTTACTATCTCCTAAATTCTGCCTCTTCCAGTATGCTGTATTGTGGAAATCATACCCTATTTAGCCTTCACCGATTGGCTTCTTTCATTCACTAATAAGTGTTAAGGTTCCTCCATGTCTATTCATAGCTTGATAGCTCATTTCTTTATAACATTGACTAACAGTCCATTTTCTGGATGTACAACAGTTTACACATTCACCTATTGAAGTACATTTTGATTGCTCCCAAATTTTGGCAGTTATAAGTAAAGCAGGTTTTTGTGTGGACATAAGCTTTCAACTCCTTTGGGAAAAATACCAAGGAGCAAAATTGCCATATTGTATAGTAAGAGTATGTTTACTTTGTAATAAATCACCAAAGTGTTTTCCAAAACAGCTGTACCACTTTGTATTCCTCCCAGTAATGGGAGTTTCTGTTCCACATTTCCCCAGCATTTGGTGGTGTCAGTGTTCTGGATTTACTCCATTCTTATAGGTATGTAGTTGTATTTCATTGTTTTAATTTGCATTTCCCTGATGAGAAATGATTTGGAACATCCTTTGGCATTCCTTTTTTCTTTTTTTTCACAATAAATATTTTTTAAATGAATTTGGCTGCATAAAATTGAATACTTCTAAGCAGCATACATGTGAATGCCACATACAGGCCCACGTACACACACAAATATCAAACCTAACCATAAAGTGTAAAAGACAATATGAGAAAAAAATTTGCTACATATACAATAGACAAAGGGTTAATATTCCTGATACAAAGAAAAAACTCTTGAAAATCAATGAGAAAAAGACAAATCCTTCAATGGAAAAATGGCCAAAGGATATGAGCAGGCAATTCATGAGAGAAGAGGAAATACAAATGGTCAATAATCAAAGAAATGTAAAGGAAATCTGTGCAGCCATTAAATGCATGAGGCTGACCTGTATTTACTGCCTTGGAAAGATGTCCATGACATATTGTTGAATGAAAAAAGTGGGCTACAAAACAGCAGGTAGAGTATGATTCCATTTATGGAAAATTGTGAGAGTATCTTAATTCACATCCTTTGTACAAATAATAGCAATGTTCTCAAATTTGGCTTTAGCAAAAATAGATAATTTGTGGAATACAAGAGCTCCTTATCATTCCCTTGCCAGACCAGTGTTGCATGGACTCATCTGTAGGTGGACTGGGGTCAAGCACCTGTGGGCTTCAGTGGGGAGGAAGGTGGTCTCTTTTTTTTTAAATTTATTTTATATTTTGTGAGGGCATCTCTCCTATTTATTGATCAAACGGTTGTTAACAACAATAAAATTCTGTATAGGGGAGTCAATGCTCAATGCACAATCATTAATCCACCCCAAGCCTAATTTTCTTAGGTCTCTAATCTTCTGAAGCATAACGAACAAGTTCTTACATGGTGAACAAATTCTTACATAGTGAATAAGTTACATGGTGAACAGTACAAGGGCAGTCATCACAGAAACTTTCAGTTTTGATCATGCATTATGAACTACAAACAATCAGTCCAAATACGAATATTCGTTTGATTTTTATACTTGATCTACATGTGGATACCACATTTCTCTCTTTATTATTATTATTTTTAATAAAATGCTGAAGTGCTAGGTAGATGCAAGATAAAGGTAGAAAACATAGTTTAGTGTTGTAAGAGAGCAAATGTAGATGATCAGGTGTGTGCCTGTAGACTATGTGTCAATCCAAGCTAGACAAGGGCAATAAAACATCCACGGATGCAGCAGATTTCTCTCAGAAGAGGGGGGTGAGGTTCTAAGCCTCACCTCTATTGATCCCCAATTTCTCACCTGATGGACCCCCTGTGACTGTGCCTATCTTAGGTTATTCCTCCCTTGAGGAATCTTACCCGTCTCTGGCTAACCAGTCATCTTCTGGGCCATAAAGGGAAATGTAAAGTTGGTGAGAGAGAAGCCTTATTGTTTGAAAAGGTTAGTTTTTTACTTCTTTGCATATTTATGCCCTGTGACTTCTATGCCCAGCATTTGTCTTTCTCTCACTTGGAAGAATTACGATACATGGTAAATTTGATATGAGGCACGAATTCTATTTAAGGGTTGTAATTAGGAAGGAAGAAGAAAAGCTATAGAAGTAGCAGGTGGAAGAAAACATGGGAAGATTGATTGTTTCTTTGACATATCATCTTGTAGAGTAACATAAGCATGTATAGGTTTTAAACTACCAATTAAATTGCATACACACATTAATATAATAGGAGTACAGTTACATAACCAAAGCATACCTATAATTACCAGCCATCTCCAGTGAAACCAGGAAAACCAGTTAGGCATCTTAGGCATTTGTGAAAACTTATCTATGATATGGTGGATATTGTCCAACTGAACTTGAACAGTCTGAGAGAAATCAGACAAATTAAAACAGCCCATTCCTGGGGACTGTTCACATCCCATATGTTCTATTAACAGTAAATAGTCTGTAGTTGTAAGATTTTGGAGCGCTACAATTTGCACTTCTCCTAATTCTTGGTTGAGTTCCAACAGTATAGATCCAGTCAAATTTGTTGTTTTACTGTATGCACAGGCCAGCTTAGATATCTCCTTCTTCATTCCCATGGCAAGTCCAGGAACCATTGGGTGAGTGCATCTACACCTGTAGCAGCCCGTGGATCTTTGTTTGGGGTTTTTTGATGATCATCTTCTGGCATGAGTCTTCCAGAGAGTGCTAATGTTGGAAGTTCTTTTTCATATCATATCTTAGTTCATTTTCGGGGTAGCCAACTTAGGCTTTGATCCTCTGTATAACCAGGTCCCCCCTATAAACCTCTTTACAGTCACTGTCCATCAGCATAGCAAAATGTTGTAGAATCACTACTTATCTTCTCTGTGTTGTACAGCCCTCCCCTTTCTCCCACCATCCCCATGCATGCTAATATTAGTACCTCCTTACTTCTTCCCCCCTTATCCCTCCCTATCCACTCATCCTCCCCAATCCCTTTCCCTTTGGTACCTGTTAGTCCATTCTTGAGTTCTGTGATTCTGCTTCTGTTTTGTTCCTTCAGTTTTTCCTTTGTTCTTATACTCCACAGATGAGTGAAATCATTTGGTATTTCTCTTTCTCCACTGGGCTTATTTCGCTGAGCATAATACCCTCCAGCTCCATCCATGTTGCTGCAAATGGTAGGATTTGCCCTTTTCTTATGGCTGAGTAGTATTCCATTGTGTATATGTACCACATCTTCTTTATCCATTCATCTACCGATGGACATTTAGGTTGCTTCCAATTCTTGGCTATTGTAAATAGTGCTGCGATAAACATAGGGGTGCATCTGTCTTTCTCAAACTTGATTGCTGCGTTCTTAGGGTAAATTCCTAGGAGTCGAATTCCTGGGTCAAATGGTATGTCTGTTTTGAGCATTTTGATGTACGTCCATACTGCTTTCCACAATGGTTGAACTAATGTACATTCACACCAGCAGTGTAGGAGGGTTCCCCGTTCTCCACAGCCTCGCCAACATTTGTTGTTGTTTGTCTTTTGGATGGCAGCCATCCTTACTGGTGTGAGGTGATACCTCATCGTAGTTTTAATTTGCATTTCTCTGATAATTAGCGATGTGGAGCATCTTTTCATGTGTCTGTTGGACATCTGTATTTCTTTTTTAGAGAACTGTCTGTTCAGTTCCTCTGCCCATTTTTTAATTGGGTTATTTGTTTTTTGTTTGTTGAGGCATGTGAGCTCTTTACATATTCTGGACGTCAAGCCTTTATCGGATCTGTCATTTTCAAATATATTCTCCCGTACTGTAGAGTTCCTTTTTGTTCTATTGATGGTGTCTTTTGCTGTACAGAAGCTTTTCAGCTTGATATAGTCCCACTTGTTCATTTTTTCTGTTGTTTTCCTTGCCTGGAGAGATATGTTCAAGAAGAGGTCACTCATGTTTATGTCTAAGAGGTTTTTGCCTATGTTTTTTTCAAGAGTTTAATGGTTTCATGACTTATATTCAGGTCTTTGATACATTTTGAATTTACTTTTGTATATGGGGTTAGACAATGGTCCAGTTTCATTCTCTTACATGTAGCTGTCCAGTTTTGCCAGCACCATCTGTTGAAGAGACTGTCATTTTGCCATTGTATGTCCATGGCTCCTTTATCAAATTGAATTGACCATATATGTCTGGGTTAATGTCTGGATTCTCTAGTGTGTTCCATTGGTCTGTGGCTCTGTTCTTGTGCCAGTACCAAATTGTCTTAGATTACTATGGCTTTGTAGTAGAGCTTGAAGTTGGGGAGTGATATCCCCCCTACTTTATTCTTCTTTCTCAGGATTGCTTTGGCTATTCGGGGTCTTTGATGTTTCCATATGAATTTTTCAATTATTTGTTCCAGTTCATTGAAGAATGTTGCTGGTAGTTTGATAGGGATTGCATCAAATCTGTATATTGCTTTGGGCAGGATGGCCATTTTGGAGATATTAATTCGTCCTAGCCACGAGCATGGGATGAGTTTCCATTTGTTAGTGTCCCCTTTAATTTCTCTTAAGAATGACTTGTAGTTTTCAGAGTATAAGTCTTTCACTTCTTTGGTTACGTTTATTCCTAGGTATTTTATTTTTTTGATGCAATTGTGAATGGAGTTGTTTTCCTGATTTCTCTTTCTGTTGGTTCATTGTTAGTGTATAGGTAAGCAACAGATTTCTCTCTGTTGATTTTGTATCCTGCAACTTTGCTGTATTCCGATATCAGTTCTAGTAGTTTTGTGGTGGAGTCTTTAGGGTTTTTTATGTATAGTATCATGTCATCTGCAGATAGTGAGAGTTTAACTTCTTCTTTACCAATCTGGATTCCTTGTATTTCTTTGTTTTGTCTGATTGCCATGGCTAGGACCTCCAGTACTATGTTAAATAACAGTGGGGAGAGTGGGCATCCCTGTCTAATTCCTGATGTCAGAGGAAAAGCTTTCAGCATCTCGCTGTTCAATATAATGTTGGCTGTGGGTTTATCATAGATGGCCTTTATTATGTTGATGGTAGGTACTTGCCCTCTATTCCCATTTTGCTGAGAGTTTTTCTCATGAGGGGATGTTGAACTTTGTCAAATGTTTTTTCAGCATCTATGGAGATGATCATGTGGTTTTTGTCTTTCTTTTTGTTGATGTGGGGATGATGTTGATGGACTTTCGAATGTTGTAGCATCCTTGTATCCCTCGGATGAATCCCACTTGGTCATGGTGTATGATCCTTTTGATATATTTTTGAATTCGGTTTGCTAATATTTTGTTGATTATTTTTGCATCTATGTTCATCAGGGATATTGGTCTGTAGTTTTCTTTTTTGGTGGGGTCTTTGCCTGGTTTTGGTATTAGGGTGATGTTAGCTTCATAGAATGAGTTTGGGAGTATCCCCTCCTCTTCTATTTTTTGGAAAACTTTAAGGAGAATGGGTATTATGTCTTCCCTGTATGTCTGATAAAATTCCGAGGTAGATCCACTTGCCCCAGGGGTTTTGTTCTTTGGTAGTTGTTTGATTACCTCTTCAATTTCATTGCTGGTAATTTGTCTGTTTAGATTTTCTGTTTCTTCCTGGGTCAGTCTTGGAAGGTTGTATTTTTTTAGGAAGTTGTCCATTTCTTCTAGGTTTCCCAGCTTGTTAGCATATAGGTTTTCATAGTACTCTCTAATAATTCTTTGTATTTCTGTGGGGTCCGTCGTGATTTTTCCTCTCTTGTTTCTGATTCTGTTGTTGTGCGTTGACTCTCTTTTCCTCTTAATAAGTCTGGCTAGAGGCTTATATATTTTGTTTATTTTCTCGAAGAACCAGCTCTTGGTTTCATTGATTTTTGCTATTGTTTTATTCTTCTCAATGTTATTTATTTCTTCTCTGATCTTTATTGTGTCCCTCCTTCTGCTGACCTTAGGCCTCATTTGTTCTTCTTTTTCCAATTTCGATAATTGTGACATTAGACCATTTATTTGGGATTGTTCTTCCTTTTTTAAATATGCCTGGATTGCTATATACTTTCCTCTTAAGACTGCTTTTGCTGTATCCCACAGTAGATGGGGCTTTGTGTTGTTGTTGTCGTTTGTTTTCATATATTGCTGGATCTCCATTTTGATTTGGTCATTGATCCATTGATTATTTAGGAGCGTGTTGTTAAGCCTCCATTTGTTTGTCAGCCTTTTGCTTTCTTTGTCCAGTTTATTTCTAGTTTTATGCCTTTGTGGTCTGAAAAGTTAGTTGGTAGGATTTCAATCTTTTGGAATTTACCGAGGCTCTTTTTGTGGCCTAGTATGTGGTCTATTCTGGAGAATATTCCATGTGTACTTGAGAAGAATGTGTATCCTGTTGTTTTTGGATGTAGAGTTCTGTAGATGTCTATTAGGTCCATCTGTTCTAGTGTGTTGTTCAGTGCCTCTGTGTCCTTACTTATTTTCTGTCTGGTGGATCTGTCCTTTGGAGTGAGTACTGTGTTAAAGCCTCCTAGAATGAATGCATTGCATTCTATTTCCACCTTTAGTTCTGTTAGTATTTTTTTCAGGTATGTTGGTGCTTCTGTATTGGTTGCATATATATTTATAATGGTTATATCCTCTTTTTAGACTGAGCCCTTTATCATTATTTAATGTCCTTCTTTGTCTTTTGTTACTTTCTTTATTTTGAAGTCTGTTTTGTCTGATACCAGAATTGCAAACCCTGCTTTCTTCTCGCTGTTGTTTGCCTGAAATATGTTTTTCCATCCCTTGACTTTAAGTCTGTGCATGTCTTTGGGTTTGAGGTGAGTCTCTTGGAAGCAGCATATGGATGGGTCTTGCTTTTTTATCCATTCTGTTACTGTGTCTTTTGTTTGGCGCATTCAGTCCATTTACATTTAGGGTGATTATTGAAAGGTATGAACTTACTGCCATTGCAGGCTTTAAGTTTGTGGTTACCAAAGGTTCAGGGTTAGCCTCTTTACTATCTTACTGTCTAACTTAA
The DNA here is from genome assembly GCF_040802235.1 of Manis javanica. Classification (NCBI taxonomy): domain Eukaryota; kingdom Metazoa; phylum Chordata; class Mammalia; order Pholidota; family Manidae; genus Manis; species Manis javanica. The sequence continues at coordinate 55,948,729 of NC_133157.1, forward strand.
CTCGCTTGTTGAGCTATTATAAATGTGGTCTGATGATTCTTTATTTCTCTCCCTTCTTATTCCTCCTCCTCCCTTCTTCATATGTTGGGTGTTTTGTTCTGTGCTCTTTTTAGGAGCACTCCCATCTAGAGCGGTCCTTGTAGGATGCCCTGTACAGGTGGTTTGTGGGAGGCAAATTCCCTCAACTTTTGCTTGTCTAGGAATTGTTTAATCCCTCCTTCATATTTAAATGATATTCGTGCTGGATACAGCAGTCTTGGTTCGAGGCCCTTCTGTTTCATTGCATTAAGTATACCATGCCATTCTCTTCTGGCCTGTAGGGTTTCTGTTGAGAAGTCTGATGATAGCCTGATGGGTTTCCTTTGTAGGTAACCTGTTTTTTCTCTCTGGCTGCCTTTAATACTTTGTCCTTGTCTTTGATCTTTGCCAATTTAATTATTATGTGTCTTGGTGTTGCCCTCCTTGGATCCCTTGTCATGGGAGTTCTGTGTACCTCTGTGGTCTGAGAAGCCATTTCTTCCCCTAGTTTGGGGAAGTTTTCGGCAATTATTTCTTCAAAGACACTTTCTATCCGTTTTTCTCTCTCTTCTTCTGGTACCCCTATAATGCGGATATTGTTCCATTTTGATTAGTCACTCAGCTGTCTTAGAATTCTTTCATTCCTGGAGATCCTTTTATCTCTCTCTGCATCAGCTTCTCTGCGTCCCTGTTCTCTGTTTTCTAGTCCATTAATGGTCTCTTGCATCTCGTCCATTCTGTTTTGAAGTCCTTCCAGAGCTTGTTTTATTTCTGTATTCTCCTTCCTTAGTTCTTGCATATTTCTCTGCAAGTCCATCAGCATGGTTATGACTTTTGTTTTGAATTCTTTTTCAAGAAGATTGGTTAAATCTATCTTTCCAGGTTCCCTCTCAGGGGAAGATGTAGCAGTTGCTGAATCTGTCTGGGTTAGTCTTGTCTGGATCATATTTTTTTGCCTTTTCATGTTGACAGGTGTTATTGACTGTCAGCTGGGAGGGCCAAATTTTTTACTTGCTACTGGCCTTTCTTTACTGGGACAACTTCGACCCCTAGTGGTTTGTGTTGGATAATTGCATGTAGACTGGGTCTTTGTGTCTTGCCGGGCTGACATTGAGGAATTTCCCTTTCTTGGGTGTGGTCTGCCTTAGGCTGTTTCTCTGCTTTCGCAGCACCTGGATGGGTAATGAACCGGGGGGCTGTTTGGCTGTTTACCTCCGTGAGGGGTCTCAGAGCTGTTGCCCAGGGGGTTAGTGCACCCAGTTTTCCCTGTAATTTCCAGCCACTGGGCTGTGACCTGTGTTGTATCCATCCAGCTGTTATGTCCCTGTCCCTTTAAGACTTTCAAAAAGCACTCGCTTTTCTTTATCACAGGGGCATCAGCTTCAGAACCCGCTCAGAGGTCTTGCTGCCCTATTTCCCTAGTTTCCAGCCCTCCACGCATGCACTGTGTCTGCATTCAGGTGTGGGTGGCTGGGGCTGGGTGTTTAGCAGTCCTGAGTTCCCTCTCCCTCCCGCTGGGAGCTGGGGGGAGTTGTGCTTGGGTCCCGCTCGGCCGCGGGTTGTATCTTACCCCTTTCACCAGGTGCTGGGCTCTCACACTTGTGGATGTAGTCTGGCTGTTGTCCTGTGTCTTTTGGTCTCTCTTTTAGGATTAGTTGTATTTGTTGTATTTTCAAAAATATGTATGTTTTTGGGAGGAGATTCCCACTGTCCTACTCACGCTGCCATGTTGGCTCCGCCTCCTTTGGTATTCTTATTTGCCAATTGTATATCTTCTTTGGTGGGGTATCTGTTAAAGTTTATGGCCCAACTGGAATTATTTTTTCACTTTGAAGAGTTATTTCTAAATGCTCAACAAAGATATTTCCACAAGAATCACTTTGTGTTATCTAAGAACCACTGTTTTTTTAATTAAGGTAGATTTTTTATATGATCTAGAATCTGTTTATCATTTGTCCCATACCTACATACACATGTATTTTTAGATATCAAAATCTGTCTATGTAAAATATTAACATATTAAATACAAGTAAAACCTTAAAGTCAAATGCAACTTATAGATGAAAAGGAATTTTCCTTTCTCAATACTTACAAAAAATATGAGTTTAACAGCAATAATAATAAAATAAAAAGGTAAAAGTCCAATCAAATGACATACACTTCAAAAAATGGTGGCTACAGCCAAAAATAGATCAAAGCATACGTACATTGAGAAAGCCCTTGATCTCAACTCTGTCTCTCAGGAGCCATATTATAATGTAACAAAATTTCTGTTAATTGTCATCATACCTGCAAATCTACAGAAAAGTGAATTCCATGGGAATCCTTATATTTTCTTTAAATTTCCAGGCATTATTTGAATGGTTGACTTGGGGAGGGGGGCACTTGAATCTGGAGATCTCACTCTTAGAAACAAAGATGTAGGCCTTCATTTTAACTTGGGGGGTTTGTCAATAATCTAATAGACACATGCCATTAACTTCATTCTGTTATACAACAACTGTAGTAACTAAATTGAACAAACTCTTTTGCATATAAAATTACATGACCCAGCTGCAAAAGATAGAACTAACCAGGGCTATACTGACTATTAAATGGTTCCTGAAGAAACCTTTGCCATTTCCATGAGGCTACATAAAAAGTGAAATATGTAGACATCAAACTCGTTGTAGCCCACAGGTAAAAATAAACCAATCTGACATTGAGTTGGAAATAAATCAATAAACAATCTACACACAGTTAGTGTGGTCTGTGGGGTAATAGCATCTTATTAAATGTCTGTCACTGGTTTACACTGAGAAAGGTGTATAAGTTGAGAGGAAGCATCTAGGAACTTTGATAAAAATTTGGCATTGCTGAGATTTAAAAAAAAACAACTCTCAGTGGACTTACCTCATATAACAGTGCAGCTTTCAGTTCAAATGTTGTTAAACTTGGGTAGTTTGTCATACATAGTAAGGTCTGCAGACAAGACATGAGCAGTAGAACCAGGTGTCAGCCCAGGATGGATTTGAAATGAAGGAGAAAGGAAAACTGGTCATAAATGTAGCTGGACTATATATTACTATGTGAATGAAGCTAATCTGAAAAGGCTAATTATGGTGCATAAGTATTATAAGTAAAAAACTATATAAGATACAAAAATAATTATTTTGAATGTTAGGAGTGCTAATCTCTTCATCTTCTGTATCAGTGAACTGAGATGTTATTTATATTTTAAAATGTAGTTATAATTATTTGTCCAATTTAAAAATGTTCATGACCTTAGTTTATGTTTTCTCAGTCTCAACACTATAGGTATTTTAAACCTGATAATTCTTTGTTCAGGGGACTATCCTGTATGTTTGAGAATGTAGCAACATTATCCTCTGCCGTATAGAAACCAGTAGTATTTCTCCTCTTGTGACAACCAAAAATGTCTCCAGATAATGCCAAATGTCTCCAGAGAGGCAGCTCCCCTGAAGAGCCACTGTCCTTGAAGTATCATTTGAGAAACTTGCACTGTAATTGGAAGAATAAATTATGTAAAATAAAACAATTCTCAAATTAAGTTCATTTTTATTTTTTATTTACTACATTTAAATTACAATTAAATTGCATGTATACAGTTACATTCAGTAATTTTTATATTGACCTTTAATTATATTTTCTTCTGTTCCTCTTGTCCAATTTGGTATCAATAATTACCAATGAGCTATGGAAAGAGAACTGAACTCAGATTCTTGACTATGCTTTCTGAAGGTAAATACATTTATTTCTGAGCATCTAGGATGACAATGAAAGCAGAAAATGTGAATATGATTAGTTACGTAAATCTCATTATTTAATAAGGGAGCAAAGGGTATTAACAGTTTTCCAAAATCTTTTAAGTATTTGATTAAGCATCAGATAGTTAAAATTTCTGTAAAACATATCAACCTACCAGTCAGTTTAGGTAGCTTGGATAAATATAGATTTTTAAAACTTGCCTTAGAATGGCCAACCTGTGTTGGCCCTGAGTTTTAATGATTTAGCCTCAAAATATTTACTATTGTTTACTACTCCTATGTATGTCAGCTACTGCTGTTAGGTACTGTAGCCTAGTTGCCTGATTAAATACAAGTTCTGTAAGGTCAGAGATTGTTCTGTTTTGCTCACTGCCCTACCCAATGTGTCATTAAACACTCTGGGAGCATAATAAATGCTTAATAAATGTAAATGTGAAAGCAGTCATCCAGTTGAACCTCAATGTGTTATTTTTACTCTGAATTATCTGTTCAGTTCCAAGTAGTGTGTCATACAGCGATGCAATACTAATGACTTTCTAACAATTTTGAGAAATGTTAAGCATTCAATTCATTGAAAACAGCCTTGATTTGGTGATTTCATTTTATTGTCTGTTCTAAAGGAGCACATATGCTTAAACTTAACTATTTTATTTTCAAGTCCTGGAATTCATCCAAATGTAAAATTGCATATTAAGCTGTGTCTACAGAAGAATAAAGGAAGCTTTATTTTGAAAATTTAAGAGAAATTTTTTGACACATCTTCTATTTCCCCTTTCTATTCCTCATTCTCTGTCACACATGGAATTGTGTCACAATGTGGGAAACCCGCTATTCCTGCAAACTGAAACCCATATTTAATTAGCCTAGTTTCAAATAAACAATGTTTTTCAGTTGAAATGAGGTTGCAAATTCCTTGCAGGATGAGGCTGTGCAACAGTATGGAATGGAGCTCCTCTGGTGGGTTTTGGGCCAGGATTATAATGTTCTCTTAATGTGGTTTTGCTATTAGAATCATTTCAGGCATTACAATTGATCATGTTTATGAGTACTCAGGGACTTTTAAGTATGCAAATTGTTTAGCTGACACATACAGACTAATGAAATTTTACTAAATATAGAGCTATCATTATGAGGTTTATGATATTTTAGTGTGCATATCCACAACATGTATTTTATGTACCTTTTATTATTTTTTATTAATTATAATAAGGTTAGCTTGTTTTATTGGTAACTTTTTAAAAGCAAGGCTTTCCCACTGTGTTTTGTATGATAAATTGTTTCTTTTATAGTCTTCATTATTTTTCTGCTTATAATTACAGTTTTCTCTATATTTATTAACATTTTTGTGGTAGTTACAAAGTCTAAGGTAGTTCCTTGTTCTAAAAAAAATCCATTTACACAAACTACGTTTATATAAATGCATGTAAAATATATGTTCATAAAAAAGGGAGTTACAAACAATTTTAGACTATTTTTGCATTAAAGTAATGCTTTTCCACTGCAGTTAAAAATTCAGATGCAGCATTGGTTGGGTCAAGGATTAGAAAATATTCCCCACCCTCATTAGAAGATGGAGTGTTCAGCTCCAGCCTAAACTTTGTATATCATTCTGTATGCTCATTGTCTCACCTCTGGGGGATCCATACAAGTAAATGCATACAGGACTGGTGCCAGTAAGGATTTTATCTTAAAGTTATACATCCCGTGGAAAACCTTCATTAATTTGGTTTAGATCTTTTAAAACTGCTATTTAAAATTAGAGCTATTAATGCTTGGAAAAATTTTTAATAGTTCAATCCTAGTGTCATATCACTGCATCTTGGTATTCTCTTACAATATTTGAGGATTTAACTTTTTTCACATTCTTTACTTCAATTCCTTCATGTTCTTAACATTTTCAATGTTATATACATTACAATTATATTTAACTTGTTAGTTAATATTCATATTATAATTATGTAAAATAATTTTACTGCTGAGTTTAATAGTACAGTGTGATTACATTTCCTTATAGAAAATTTAGATTTCCTTTAGTTAAAAATATTTAACTGTTTTTTATTCATTTGTTTAGTTTTTTATGCACTTGTGTCTATTATTTAAAAGTGGAAACAGTTGCTATGTACTGATATTTCAAATGGAAATTGTTCTAAGTTTGCTCTGCTATATTTTTATTATTTTTGGAAACATTTCACTTTGTCATTTGTCACATGGCTCCACTTTAGATGTATTGCCCTTTAGGGAAAGTGCACAGTCTCAACCAGGAATTTCCTGTTGTTATTCTCCTAGATTGAATCCGTGGTCCCTAGACTTCATGCTGTCCTTTCTTGCATGCTGATGCATATATTAGAGTAAATCCTAAAATAAATTAGGAGGTAAATGTAAATTTACCTATACCTTGCTAGAGTAAATGGAAGAGAAATTGGTAGAGTTGTCAGAAAACTGAAAATATCTTTACTTCCTCTTCACAGATGATTTGTAATTTAACTGCATACATAATGCAAGGAAGATATAATTTAAGGAAAATTATTTTTCATCTGTGTTTTCAGTCTTTTGCTCCAGTTTATTAACACCCTCTAGTATTGCTGAGAAGGTTGATGACATTCAGATTTCAATTCATTTGTAAGTGATCCCCAAATATCATTTTATCTAAGAGTTAATCAGTTTCTCCAAACATTTATGCTCACATTTGCTACTTCTGTGTTATTATGGTGACACATGCAATACTGGAGCAGATTGTGGAAGGATGTCACCATTCAATAGAGAGTTTGAGTTGATCATTCTTTTTACCTCATTTCTACTCTACTCTGCCTATAACCACAGTTTATTGCTTTTCACCTCCAGTGAGTATGGACAGTAATTATTATTTTTTGGTTCCTTCCAGAGGTAGATGAATGAAAGTTGTAAGTCTATAAAAGATGGTGAAATAGGACTTTTCTCTTGTCAATTTGCTGACAAATGTAAGTTAATGCATAATAATTTTCCAACTGTAGGATTTTGTCACATATTTTGCCTAAAAAATGGAACTTAGTGTAATGTTTTTTTGAAATTTAGAATAAATAATACTTCATCAAAATTAACTTATAGATTAATACTAAGATTTCAGTTTTTCTTGTTTGGATGTGTATTGGATGATTATATTACATATAGAACAAAAATAAAAAGAAACATGCCTGGCCACTTTAATTATGTTTATATTATGGGTGACTTCTATCTTTTTTTCCTAAAATAACTATGTGTTAGTTTTATAGCCAAGAAAATAAACTATTTAAAAGTATCTGTGCAGGCAATATAGCTTCGCCTATATCAAAATAGTTATTAAGCAGATTTAGACTTAATTCCACTTATTGGCCTATAAAAGCATTTTAAACTTTCTAATATATTTTGGGAAAAATATTAATCATCATCGAAAAAGTCCTTCGGAGACTGTGGCACTGAGTAAGAAAGCCCAAAAAGAAAAGAAGGAATGAGTTTAATATACAGAGTGTCTGAGACACACTTAAATGGATTCTCTTAATGCATGTTTCCATCCTGTTTTAGTTCCCTTGATTAAAAAAGTTAATCCCATTGTTCATCCATAATATCTCTCTACAAAACAAAAAAGCGCAAGAATATAAAATGCATAAGAGAAGGTGGTTATGCAGGCACAAAAGTTGACTTTTTGAAAATCAATTTCATTCTTATTCTTGAAACCAATTTCTAGTATTTATTTAACATATAGGCATTACTAGTTCTAGAGCAAGAAGGTATAATATGTTTTGGAATATATTCCATTCTGGGTGGATATATACAATTAACATTTGATGTTACTTTAAGTTTGTTTCTCAAGATTGATCAGGGATAGGAAATAATACCCACAAAAATTATAGATTAGCTTTATTAAACCTTCCTACAAAACAATACATAGTTAGTTATTGTATATGCTTAAGGAATAAAATCTGTGAATTGGTACCATCATTAACATTTTTGTATAGATAAGGAAGCTGAAACACAAGATCTCAAGTGATATAAAGAGCAGAGCTGGAATTCATTTCCCTGTCTTTCAGACTCCAACGCATGCATTTTTCTACTCTAATCTCATAGAAACAAAAGTTATTGAATCAACCTCTCAAATTTCCATTAAACATGTATTTTTCCTATGTTTTTTTTAATCTGGGGAGAAAATTCAGTTTACCTAGTATGTGTTTCAAATTCACAATGTCACCATTCTTATGCACATGAGGTAATAAGGTCTACCAGTGCATATTTTCAGGAAGATTTTTATTTTTGGCTATATTGTGTGAAAATCTTTTCTAACCTAACCTAAGTCCATAGTTAAGTATGCAAACACAGACACATACACACACAATGCATGATTGTATTTACTTCTTAATCGCAAATAGAATATGTTTGTATTGTACATATGTAATTATAGATTATTATGCTATTATGTAGAATATATATTGTGACCTTTCATATAAATTGATTTCCCAGGTTTTTATCTACAATATGATTAGTTCAAATTAATTTTTTTTCTACAAAGACTTAATTTGTAACATCTAGTTATATGTTAATGAGAATTCTACTTTTGTCTTTCTCCCATGTTCCAATTTGTTACAGAGATTAAATTAGTCAATCATAATTCATTTTTCACAAATTAGTAATGGCAGTACTCAACTGACAAGATACTTACTGACAACTGGATTCTATTTTTAAAATGAGTATATTTTTAAGGAAACTAAGCAAGTTAGCTGCCAATGTTTATTTTTTTGTACTCTCCAGTCATGCAATTTAAGGAAAAGTGAACAGTATATCTTTTCTACTGTTCTGTTCATGCTTGTTTCAGTAGTTTCCTATGAGGTTCTATAAAACTGGCTATACAATACAGAGGGCAGTCAGGCCCAGAGTAATTTGCGGTTTCAAAATGTGAAAAGAGAAGCTTTTGCTGGCAAATAGTGTTGGATGATCTTTTGTGAACATTTTATAGGGAAAATCCAGAACTAGTATATATAATGAATGAATGAATAAATGAATAATGGATTAAAACTCTGTTTATTGACTTCTCATTTAAATTAAACTCTATGGCAGACATCTATGAAAGGTTAAGCTGAAAAAAACTTTCTATGAAAGTTAAAGCGAAGTAGTTCATTTTTAAAAATATTTTATTTTTTACAAAATTATTATTGATATACAGTCTTATAAAGGTTTCACATGAAAAACATTGTGGTTACTACAGTCACCTATATTATCAAGTTCCCCCCCAATATCCCATTGAAGTCCCTGTCTATCAGCATAGTAAGATGCCACAGAGTCTTCTCTGTGCTACATTGTCTTCCCCATGACCCCGGCACACCATGTATGCCAATCATAAATCCCCTTCTCCCTCCGTCCCCAAACCACCCTCCATTACCCCTGCCCTTTGGTAACCACTAGCCCCTTCTTGGAGTCTGTGAGTCTCCTGCTGTTCTGTTCCCTCAGTTTTCCTTTGTTGTTATTCTTCACAAATGAGGGAAATCATTTGGTACTTGTCTTTCTCCATCTGGCTTATTTCATTGAGCATAATACCATTTAGTTTCATCAATGTTGGAAAAAATGGTAGGATTTGTCTTCTTATGGCTGAATAACATTCCATTGTGTATATGTACCACCTCTTCTTTATCCATTCATCTACTGATGGACACTTAAATCTTGGTTGCTTCAATTTCTTGGCTATTGTAAGTAGTGCTGTGATAAACATGTGGGTGCATATTTCTTTTTGAATCTGGGATCTTGTTTTTTGGGTAAATTCCTAGGAGTGGAATTCCTGAGTCAAATGGTATTTCTATTTTTAGGATTTTGAGGAACCTCCATAATGCTTTCCACAATGGTTGAACTAATTTACATTCTCACCAACAGGGTAGGAGGGTTCCCTTTCTCCACATCCTCACCAGCACTTGTTGTTCCTAGTTTTTTTGATGTTGGCTATCCTAACTAGTATGAGGTGATACTCATTGTGGTTTTAATTTGAATTTCCTTGATAATTAGTGATGTGGAGCATCTTTTCATGTGCCTGTTGGCCATCCAAATTTCTTCTTTGAACAAGTGTCTGTTCATATCCTCCACCCATTTTTTAATAGGGTTATTTGCTTCTTGGGCATTGAGATGTGTGTGTTCTTTATATATTTCGGATGTTAACCCCTTGTTGAATATGTCATTTGTGAATATATTCTCCCATACTGAAGGATGCATTTTTGTTCTACTGATGGTGTCCTTTGATGTACAGGAAAAAGTGCTCATGTTTATTTTTATAATACAAATGTAATAAAGATATACTTATATTTGTAAGAGAGTTTTGCCTATGTTTTCTTCTAAGAGTTTTATGGTTTCATGACTTACATTCAGGTCTTTGATCCATTTTGAGTTTACTTTTGTGTATGGGATTAGACAAAAATGTAGTTTCATTCTCTTGCATGTAGCTGTCCAGTTTTGCCAACACCAGTTATTGAAGAGGCCGTCATTTCCCCATTGTATATCCATGGCTCTTTTATCATATATTGATTGTCCATATGTGTGGGGGTTTATACCTTAGCTCTCTATTCTATTCTATTGATACATGGGTCTGTTCTTGTGCCAATACCAAATTGTCTTAATTACTGTGGCTTTGTAGTAGATCTTGAAGTTGGGGAGCATAACCCCAAGATTTATTTAGCATCTAAGGAGATGATCATGTGATTTTTGTCCTTTTTCTTGTTGATGTGGTGTATATTTATGGATTTTCAAATATTATACCATCTGTGTATCCCTGGAATAAATCCTACTTGATTATGATGGATTATCTTTTGATGTATTTTGGAATATGTTTTCCTAATATTTTGTTGAGTATTTTTGTATCTCTGTTCATCAGAGATATTGGTCTATAATTTTCTTTTTTGTGGTTCTTTGCCTGGTTTTGGTATTAGAGTGATGGTGGCCTCATAGAATGAGCTTGGAAGTATTTCCTACTCTTCAACTTTTTGGAAAACTTTAAGGAGGATGGGTATAAGGTCTTCACTAAATGTTTGTTAAAATGCAGCAGTGAAGTGGTCTGGTTTATGCTTTTGTTCTTAGGTACATTTTTGATTACCAATTCTATTACATTGCTGGTAATTGTTCTGTTCAGATTTTCAGCTTCAACCTGGATTAGCCTTGAAAGGTTGTATTTTTTTAGAAAGTTTTATATTCTTCTACTTTTCCAATTTGTGAGCATTTAATATTTCATAATATTCTGTAATAATTCTTTGTATTTCTGTAGTATCTGTAGTGATTTTTCCTTTCTCATTTATGATTCTGTTTATGTGTGTAGACTCTCTTTTTTTCTTGATAAGTCTGGCTAGTAGCTTATCTATTTTGTTTATTTTCTTGAAGAACCATATCCTGGTTTCTTTGATTCTTTCTATTGTTTTATTCTGCTAGATGTTATTTATTTCTGCTCTGATCTTTCTGATTTCCCTCCCTCTACTGACTTTGGGCCTCATTTGTTTTTCTTCTTCTAGTTTCATTAGTTGTGAGTTTAGACTGTTTATATGGGATCGTATTTATTTCCTGAGATCAGCCTGCATTGCAATATACTTCCCTCTTAGCACAGTCTTCACTGTATTCCACAGATTTTGCAGTGTTGAGTTATTGATTTCATTTGTCTCCACATATTGCTTGATCTCTGATTTTATTTGGTCACTGGTCCATTGATTATTTAGGAGCATGTTATGAAGCCTTCATGTGTTTATGGGCTTTTAGATTTTCTTTGCATAGTTATTCCTAGTTTCATATCTTTGTGTTCTGAGAAGCTGGTTGGTTCAATTTCAATCATTCTAAATTTACTGAGGCTCATTTTGTGGCCTAGTATGTGATCTGTTATGGAAAATGTTCCATGAGCACTTGAGAAGGATGTGTATCCTGCTGCTTTTGGGTGGAGTTTTCTGTATATGTCTGTTAGGTTCATTTGTTCCAATATGTTGTTCATTGCCTCTGTCTCCTTACTTATTGTCTGTCTGTTTGATCTGTCCTATGGAGTGAGTGGTGTGTTAAAATCTCCTAAAATGAATGCATTGAATTATATTAACCCCTTAGTTCTGTTAGTATTTGTTTCACATATGTAGGTGCTCCTATTTTGGGTGCATAGATATTTATAATGGTTATATATTGTTGGACTGACCCCTTTATCATTATGTAATGTCCTTCTTTGTCTCTTGTTACTTTCTTTGTTTAGAAGTCTATTTTGTCTGATACAAGTATTGCAATGCCTGCTTTTTTTCCCCCTATTGTTTGCATGAAATATCTTTTTCCATCCCTTCACTTTTAGTCTGTGTATGTCTTTCAGTTTGACATGAGTCTCATGTAGGTAGCATATGGATAGGTCTTGTTTTTTTATCCATTCAGTGACTGTGTCTTTTTTTTTTCTCTTTTAATTTTATTTTAGTATCATTAATCTACAATTACATGAAGGACATTATGTTTACTAGGCTCCCCCCTTCACCAAGTCCCCCCCACATACCCATACACAGTCACTGTCCATCAACATAGTAAGATGCTGTAAAATCACTACTTGTCTTCTCTGTGTTGCACAGCCCTCCCCGTGTCCCCCCCCCGACTATACATGTTAATCGTAATGTCCCCTTTCTTTTTTCCCGCCCCTATCCTTCCCTTCCCACCTGTCCTCCCCAGTCCCTTTCCCTTTGGTAACTGTTAGTTCATTCTTGGGTTCTGTGCTTCTGCTGCTGTTTTGTTCCTTCAGTTTTCTTTTGTTCTTATACTCCACATATGAGTGAAATCATTTGGTACTTGTCTTTCTCTGCCTGCCTTATTTCAGTAAGAATAATACCCTCTACCTCCATCGATGTTGTTGAAAATGGTACAATCTGTTTTTTTCCTATAGCTGAGTAATATTGCATTGTGTATATATACCACATCTTCTTTATCCATTCATCTACTGATGGACATTTAAGTTGCTTCCATAACTTGGCTATTATAAATAATGCAGCAATAAACATAGGGGTGCATCTGTCTTTTTCAAACGGGAGTGCTGCATCCTTAGGGTAAATTCCTAGAAGTGGAATTCCTGGGTCAAATGGTATTTCTATTTTGAGCATTTTGAGGAACCTCCATACTGCTTTCCACAATGGTTGAACTAATTTACATTCACACCAGCAGTGTAGGAGGGTTCCCCTTTCTACACAACCTCGTCAACATTCGTTGTTGTTTGTCTTTTGGATGGTTGCCATCTTTACTCGTGTGAGATAATATCTCATTGTGGTTTTAATTTGCATTTCTCTGATGACAAGCGATGTGGAGCATCTTTTCATGTGTGTGTTGGCCACTTGAATTTCTTCTTTAGAGAACTATCTATTCAGCTACTATGCCCATTTTTAAATTGGATTATTTGCTTTTGTTTGTTGAGGTGTGTGAGCTCTTTATATCTTTGGATGTCAACCCTCTATTGGATCTGTCATTTATGAATATATTCTCCCATACTGTAGGATACCTTTTTGTTCTATTGATGGTGTCTTTTGCTGTACAGAAGCTTTTCAGCTTGATATACTCCCATTTATTCATTTTTGCTTTTGTTTTCCTTGCCCGGGGAGATACGTTCAAGAAGAGGTCACTCATGTTTATGTCTAAGAGATTTTTGCCTATGTTTTTTTCTAAGAGTTTTATGGTTTCATGACTTACATTCAAGTCTTTGATCCATTTCGAATTTACTTTTGTGTATGGTGTTAGACAGTGATCCAGTTTCATTCTCTTACATGTAGATGTCCAGTTTTGCCAGCACCATCTATTGAAGAGACTGTCATTTCCCCATTGTATGTCCATGGCCCCTTTATCGAATATTGGTTGACCACATATGTTTGAGGTAATGTTTGGAGTCTCTATTTGTTCCATTGGTCTGTGGCTTTGTTCTTGTGCTAGTACCAAATTGTCTTGATTACTGTGACTTTGTAGTAGAGCTTGCAGTTGGGGAGTGAGATCCCCCCCACCAACTTTATTCTTCCTTCTCAAGATTGCTTTAGCTATTCAGGGTCTTTGGTGTTTCCATATGAATTTTTGAACTATTTGTTCCAGTTCGTTGAAGAATGCTGTTGGTAATTTGATAGGGATTGCATCGAATCTGTATATTGCTTTGGGCAGGATGGCCATTTTGATGATATTAATTGTTCCTAGCCAGGAGCATGGGATGAGTTTCCATTTGTGAGTGTCCTCTTTAATTTCTCTTAAGAGTGTCTGATAGTTTTCAGGGTATAGGACTTTCACTTCCTTGGTTAGGTTTATTCCTAGGTATTTTATTCTTTTTGATGCAATTGTGAATGCAATTCTCTTCCTGATTTCTCTTTCTATTAGTTTATTGTTAGTGTAAAGGAAATCCACAGATTTCTGTGTGTTAGTTTTGTGTCCTGCAACTTTGCTGAATTATGTTATTAGCTCTAGTAGTTTTGGAGTGGAGTCTTAGGGTTTTTTACGTACAATATCATGTCATCTGCAAATAGTGACAATTTAACTTCTTTACCACTCTGCAATCCTTGTATTTCTTTGTTTTGTCTAATTGCTGTGGCTAGGACCTCTAGTACTATGTTGAATAACAGTGGGGAGAGTGGACATCCCTGTCTTTTTCCCGATCACAGAGGAAAAGGTTTCAGCTTCTTGCTGTTCAGTATGATGTTGGCTGTGGGTTTATCATATATGGCCTTTATTATGTTGAGGTACTTTTGTTGAGTGTTTTTATCATGAATGGATGTTGAATTTTGTCAAATGCTTTTTCAGCATCTATGGAGATGATCATGTGGTTTTTGACCTTTTTGTTGATGTGGTGGATGATGTTGATGGATTTTCAAATGTTGTACCATCCTTGTATCCCTCGGATGAATCCCACTTGGTCATGGTGTATGATCCTTTTGATATATTTTTGAATTCGGTTTGCTAATATTTTGTTGATTATTTTTGCATCTATGTTCATCAGGGATATTGGTCTGTAGTTTTCTTTTTTGGTGGGGTCTTTGCCTGGTTTTGGTATTAGGGTGATGTTAGCTTCATAGAATGAGTTTGGGAGTATCCCCTCCTCTTCTATTTTTTGGAAAACTTTAAGGAGAATGGGTATTATGTCTTCCCTGTATGTCTGATAAAATTCCGAGGTAAATCCACTTGCCCCAGGGGTTTTGTTCTTTGGTAGTTGTTTGATTACCTCTTCAATTTTGGGAGACTTCAAAACACCACTCACTCCAAAGGACAGATCCACCAGACAGAAAATAAGTAAGGACACAGAGGCACTGAACAACACACTAGAAGAGATGGGCCTAATAGACATTTATAGATTTTCTGTTTCTTCCTGGGTCAGTCTTGGAAGGTTGTATTTTTTTAGGAAGTTGTCCATTTCTCCTAGGTTTCCCAGCTTGTTAGCATATAGGTTTTCATAGTACTCTCTAATAATTCTTTGTATTTCTGTGGGGTCCGTCGTGATTTTTCCTCTCTTGTTTCTGATTCTGTTGTTGTGCATTGACTCTCTTTTCCTCTTAATAAGTCTGGCTAGAGGCTTATATATTTTGTTTATTTTCTCGAAGAACCAGCTCTTGGTTTCATTGATTTTTGCTATTGTTTTATTCTTCTCAATGTTATTTATTTCTTCTCTGATCTTTATTATGTCCCTCCTTCTGCTGACCTTAGGCCTCATTTGTTCTTCTTTTTCCAATTTCGATAATTGTGACATTAGACTATTCATTTGTGATTGTTCTTCCTTCTTTAAATGTGCGCGGATTGCTATGTACTTTCCTCTTAAGACTGCTTTTGCTGTATCCCACAGTAGTTGGGGCTTTGTGTTGTTGTTGTCATTTGTTTCCATATATTGCTGGATCTCCTTTTTAATTTGGTCATTGGTCCATTGATTATTTAGGAGCATGTTGTTAAGCCTCCATGTGTTTGTGAGCCTTTTTGCTTTCTTTGTACAGTTTATTTCTAGTTTTATGCTTTTGTGGTCTGAAAAGTTTGTTGGTAGGATTTCAGTCTTTTGGAATTTACTGAGGCTCTTTTTGTGGCCTAGTATGTGGACTATTCTGGAGAATGTTCCATGTGCACTTGAGAAGAATGTGTATCCTGCTGCTTTTGGATATAGAGTTCTATAGATGTCTATTAGGCCCATCTCTTCTAGTGTGTTGTTCAGTGCCTCTGTGTCCTTACTTATTTTCTGTCTGGTGGATCTGTCCTTTGGTGTGAGTGGTGTTTTGAAGTCTCCCAAAATGAATGCATTGCATTCTATTTCCTCCTTTAATTCTGTTAGTATTTGTTTCACATATGTTGGTGCTCCTGTATTGGGTGCATATATATTTATATTGATTATATCTTCTTGTTGGACTGAGCCCTTTATCATTATGTAATGTCCTTCTTTATCTTTTGTTACTTTCTTTATTTTAAAGTCTATTTTTTTCTGATGCTAGTATTGCAACACCTACTTTCTTCTCTCTGTTGTTTGCATGAAATATCTTTTTCCATCCCTTGACTTTAAGTCTGTTCATGTCTTTGCATTTGAGGTGTGTCTCTTGGAAGTAGCATATGGATGGGTCTTGCTTTTTTATCCATTCTGTTACTCTGTGTCTTTTGATTGGTTCATTCTGTCCGTTTACATTTAGGGTGATTATTGAAATGTATGTACTTATTGCCATTGCAGGCTTTAAGTTTGTGGTTACCAAAGGTTCAAGGTTAGCTTCTTTACTATCTTACTGTCTAGCTTACCTCACTTATTGAGCTATTATAAACACGGTCTGATGATTCTTTATTTCTCTCCCTTCTCATTGCTCCCCCTCCATTCTTCATATGTTGGGTGTTTTGTTCTGTGCTTTTTTTAGGTATGCTCCCATCTAGAGCAGTCCCTCTAAGATGCCCTGTACAGGTGGTTTGTGGGAGGCAAATTCCCTCAACTTTTGCTTGTCTGGAAATTGTTTAATCCCTCAGTCATATTTAAATGATATTCGTGCTGGATACAGCCGTCTTGGTTCGAGGCCCTTCTGTGTCATTGCATTACGTATATCATGCCATTCTCTTCTGGCCTGTAAGGTTTCTGTTGAGATGTCTGATGATAGCCTGATGGGTTTTCCTTTGTAAGTGACCTTTTTTTTCTCTCTGGCTGCCTTTAGTACTCTGTCCTTGTCTTTGATCTTTGCCTTTTTCATTATTATGTGTCTTGGTGTTGCCCTCCTTGGATCCCTTGTCATGGGAGTTCTGTGTACCTCTGTGGTCTGAGAGGCCATTTCCTCCCCTAGTTTGGGGAAGTTTTCAGCAATTATTTCTTCAAAGACCGTTTCTATCCCTTTTTCTCTCTTCTTCTTCTGGTACCTCTATAATGCGGATATATTTCCGTTTCAATTGGTCACACAGTTCTCTTAATATTCTTTCATTCCTGGAGATCCTTTTATCTCTCTCTGCATCTGCTTCTCTGCATTCCTGTTCTCTGTTTTCTAGTCCATTAATGGTCTCTTGCATCTCATCCATTCTGCTTTGAGTCCTTCCAGAGCTTGTTTTATTTCTGTATTCTCCCTCCTTAGTTCTTGCATATTTCTCTGCAAGTCCATCAGCATGGTTATGACTTTAGTTTTGAATTCTTTTTCAGGAAGATTGGTTAAATCTATCTCCCCAGGTTCCTTCTCAGGTGAAGATGTAGAAGATGTTGAAGATGTCTGGGTTAGTCTTTTCTGGATCAAATTTTTTTTCTTTTCATGTTGATAGGTGCAGTGGTGTGCTATTAACTTGTCTGTCAGCCAGGAGAGCCAAGACTTTTTCCAATTGCTCCTGGCCTTTCTTTACTGGGAGAACTGTGACCTCTAGTGGCTTGTGTTGGGCAATTGTGTGTAGACTGGGTCTCTGTATCTTGTCTGGCCAGTATGGAGGAAGCTCCCTTGCTGTGGGCGTGGCCAGCCTCAGGCTGCCGCTCTGCTATGGTGGGGCCCCAGAGGGGTAATGGATGGGGGTCTGTTTGGCTGTTTGCCTCCATAAGGAGTCTCAGAGCTGTTGCCCAGGGGTTTAGTGCACCCGGAGTTGCCTGGAATTTCCAGTTGCCGGACCGTTACCCGGGATGCTTCTGTCCAGCTGTGGGGTCCCTGTCCCTTTAAGACTTTCAAAAAGCACTCACTTTTCTTTGTCCCAGGGGCACTGGCTGTGGGACCTGCTCACAGGTCTTACTGTCCTGCTTCCTTGGTTTCCAACACCCCACGCATGCACTGTGTGTCTGCGCTCTGGTGCGGATGGCTAGGGCTGGGTGTTTAGCAATCCTGGGCTCCCTCTCCCTCCCTGCTCTGACTCCTCTACTCCCACCAGGAGCTGGGGGAGGGGCTTCAGGTCCTGTCGGGCTGTGGCTTGTATCTTACCCCTTTCACCAGGCACTGGGTTCTTGCAGGTGTGGATGTAGTCTGGCTGTTGTCCTGTGTCTTCCGGTCTCTCTTTTAGGGATAGTTGTATTTGTTGTATTTTCAAAAATATATATGTTTCTGGGAGGAGATTCCCACTGTCCTACTCATGCCGCCATCTTGGCTCCCTCTCCACTCTCCAGTGACTGTGTCTTTTTTATTTTTGTAGATAATTATTTTTTATTGAAGGGTAGTTGACACACAGTATTACATTAGGTTCAGGTGTACAACACAGTGATTCAACATTTATATACATGATATTTCTAGCTACCAGCTATCACCACACAAAGTTGTTACAATTTTTTGACTATATTCCTTATGCTATACATTACATCCCAGTTACTTATTTATTTTTTACAATTGGAAGTCTGTACTTTTTTTTTTTGAGAGGGCATCTCTCATATTTATTGATCAAATGGTTGTTAACAACAATAAAATTCTGTATAGGGGAGTCAATGCTCAATGCACAATCATTAATCCACCCCAAGCCTAATTTTTGTCAATCTCCAATCTTCTGAAGCATAACCAACAAGTTCTTACATGGAGAACAAGTTCTTACATAGTGAATAAGTTACATGGTGAACAGTACAAGGGCAGTCATCACAGAAACTTTCTGTTTTGATCATGCATTATGAACTATAAACATTCAGTTCAAATATGAATATTCATTTGATTTTTATACTTGATTTATATGTGGATACCACATTTCTCTCTTTATTATTATTATTTTTAATAAAATGCTGAAGTGGTAGGTAAATGCAAGATAAAGGTAGAAAACATAGTTTAGTGTTGTAAGAGAGCAAATGTAGATGATCAGGTGTGTGCCTGTAGACTATGTGTCAATCCAACCTAGACAAGGGCAATAAAACATCCACGGATGCAGAAGATTTCTCTCATAGCAGTGGGGGGTGACTGTGTCTTTTGGTTGTTGCATTCAAACCATTTACATTAGGGTGATTATCAATAGGTATGCATTTACTGCCATTGAAGGCTTTAGATTTGTCATTACCAAAGGCTCAAGGGTACCTTCTTTACTATCTAATAGTCTAACTTAACTCAGTAAACTCTTTCAAAGACAACAGGGAAGTTCTCTTTTTTTCCTCCCTTTTTTTTCTTCCTTCACCATTCTTTATATATTAGGTGTAATATTCTATAATTCTATATTCTTTGTGTATCCCTTGACTGATTTTGTGGTAGATAGTTTAATTTGGCTTTTGCTTAGTAATTAATTGTTCTTCTTCCTTTACTGCAGTTTTATTTTCTCTGGTGACAGCTATTTAGCCATAGGAAGACTTCCATCTATAGAAATCCCTTCAAAATACACAGTAGAGGCAGTTGTGGTAGTTAAATTCTTTCAACTTTTGCTTTTCTGAAAATTGTTTAATCCCTCCTTCAAATTTAAATGATAATGTTGCTGGATAAAGTATTCTTCGTTCAAGTCCCTTCTGGCCTGCAAGGTTTCTGCTGAGAAGTCTGATGATATATTAATGGATTCTCCTTGTATGTGACCTTTTTTCTCTGGATGCTTTAATGCTCTGTACTTATCCTTTTTCTTTGCTATTTTAATTATTATATGCCTTGGTGTTGTCTTCCTTGGCTCCCTTGTATTGGAAAATCTGTGCACTTCCATGGCCTGAGACACTACTTCCTTTCCTAGACTGGTGACATTTTCAGCAATTACCTCATCTGTGACACTTTCTATTCCTTTTTATCTCTCTTCTTCTTCTGCTACTCCTTTAATGGGAATATTGTTTCATTTGGATTGGTCACACAATTCTCTTAATATTCTTTCATTCCTAGAAATCACTTTTCTCTCTGTGCCTCAGCTTATTTGTATTCCTGTTTTATAATTTCCATTTCATTTATTGTGTCCTCTACTTCTTCCAATCTGTTTTTAAATCCCTCCATTGTATGGTTCATTTCAGATACTGTATTTTTCAAAGTTTCTATCTCTTTCTTGAATTCCTTCCTGAGGTCTTGAATATTTTTCTGTAGCTCTGTGAGCATGTTACTGATTTTAATTTGAAAATTGTTTTCAGGAATATTGACGAGTTCAGTTTCACTTGGCCCTTTTTCTGGTGTTTGTGTGATATTTATATGTACCAGGTTCTTTTGACATTTCATATTTGTAGTCAATAACTTGGTGTAGGCGGCACCCTCTAGGACCCAGAAGCTGTACTCTGTACTCTCTGGAGCTGCTCAACCCCTGGAACAATGATAGGGGTCACAGGCAAGTAGCACTGGTGCCTGCCAGGAGGAGACAGCTTTTCCTGCTTCCCACTTGTAGTTCCTGCCTGCCTGCCTACAATGTCAAAGCCAGAGAGCTGCACATGCTTGAAGCAGCCTCTTGGACACACCTGTGTAGCTGCTATAGGGGTCTCTAGCTGGCTTGGAGCAATAGCAGGGGTCACAGGCAAGCCACATCAGTGCCTGCTGGGAAGAAAGAGCTCTTTCCTGCTTCCCAGCTGAAGTACCTGCCTCCATTGCCATGGCCAGTGTACCAAGGGTATAAGGAGGAACCTTTATGCTACCCCTTGTAGTTTCCATAGGCAGGGCTGTCCTCTGGCTGGGGTAGTGCAGTGGCAGGTGTAGCAGTTTTTCCATCCAATGCCAGTCAGGAGGAAGGACAGGCAGGCTGTGTATCACAGTGGGGGGCCTCAGTGCTGCATTGCCATCCAGGGGGATGAAGCACCTGAAGCTCCTGAAAGTTCCCAACCTGCTGGGCTGAGTGCACGAGGATGATTTTGTCCACCTGTCCTATCTCCTAAACAGCAAGCTGTATGCAATCCTTGCCTCTTTAGCAGCTATCTTGCTGTTGGGAAGTCTCTCAGCATACCTACCTTTTTTTTGTCCTAGAGTGGCCATTTGTGGGTACCTGTTCTCCACAAGTGGCTAGAATCTCAGACTCTCTGAGTATTCCTCCTATTTTAGCTTTCCAACCACACTAATCTCCAGAGCACAATGTAATGTATGTTTGTACTCCTAGGACACATCTTCAGTGCTGGGTGTTCAGCAGTCCTAGGTCTTCAACCCCACCCTGCTCCATTTCTCTTCCTCCTGCCAATTAGCTGGGTAGAGGAAGGGCTTGGGTCCCACTGAATCACAGCTTTGGTACTTTACCCTTTTCCATGAGGTCTGCACTTTTTCTCAGATGTAAGCACTCTGTTGCATATTTCTTTCCTGTTCTTTCAGGATTAATTGTATATGCTATATTTTCATATTATATGTGGTTTTGGGAGGATGTTTCTGTCTCACCTCTCACACTGCCATCTTTAAGCCAATTGCAAAGTAGTTCCCTTAAGTCATTATCTACTTAATAAAGCAATATGTAATCATTTTTTAAACAGGATCAAGAAATGCACCATTCTTTTCCCCACCTACATTTAGAACCAAGTGAAGAGTCCAAAGAGTAATAAGATAAATTGGTATTAAAATGTTACTCTTCTAATAGATGTATTTGCATGCATTGGAAGGGAGTTACCTATGTGCCCCTGAATTGACTTAATATTATTCTCCTAGACAGAAGGTTGATCCCACAAGAATGTGGCCAGCCAAGCTAGGATTACTACATATTGACCAGAAAGTACTATCCCAAAGATGGAAGTAGAGTGTGAGGAATTGTAGTAGGAATGTTGAGCAAGTCATTCCTATTCCTTTCTGTAAAATACAAAAATAGGGTAAGGCCAGAAGTAACGTTAGACCAGAGTATTACCTGGTTAGAGGCTTCTCCCTGTCCTAAAGTTTTGCTCCTTGTTGCTTACAGGAACCCATGAGAAAGTCTGATATGAAACAGATGTGAAATATTTGTTGAATATTAATACAATAAATGAATACAATTATTCCTAAGAGTTTTGGGGAAAAGCCACTTCTATCTTGTAAAATAATTGCACATTAAAGTATAAATGCTGATAAAGGGCTTATATCCAACATATATAAAGAATTCATACAACTCAACACTGAAAAAAAACATATAACTTGATTAAAAATGGGCAGAAAATCTAACCAAACATTTTTCCAAAGAAGACATACAGATTGCCAATAGGCACATGAAAAGATGCTCCATATCCTTAATTATCAGGGGTATACAAATCAAAACTATAATGAGATATCACTTCATACCAATCAGAATGGACACAATCCAAAAGACAATAAATAACAAGTGCTGGTGAGGATGTAGAGGAACTGAGACCCTCCGACACTGTTGGTGGGAATGTAAATTTGTGCAGCCACTGTGGAAAGCAATATGGCGGTTCCTCAATAAAACTAAAAAAGATATACCACTTGACCCAATATCTCCACTTCTAGGAATTTACCTAAGAAAATGAAATGTCTGATTCAAAAAGATACATGCACCCCTATGTTTATTGCCACATTATTTACAATAGCCAAGATATTTAAGCAACCAAAGTGTCTATCAATAGATTCATGAATAAATAAGAGGTGGTACATATATGCAATGGAATATTATTCAGCCATAAAAAATAAAGAAATTCTGCGATCTGTGACAATATGTGTGGACTTGGTATCACGTTAAGTGACATAACTCAGGCAGAGAAAGACAAATGTCATATGATTTCACTCATGGAGAATATAAAAACACAAAACAAAGAAAGAAAGAAAATACACCCATAAGTACTGACAACAGACTGTTGGTTGCATAGTTGAGGGGGTGTGGGGATGGCTGATATCACTGAAGGGGATAAAGAGGTACAAACTTCAAATTATAAAATAAATTAGTCACAGGAATGGAAGTACAGCATAGAGAATATAACTAACAATATTTTAATATCTTCATATGGTAATAAGATAACTATACCATGATAAACATTTAGTAATGTATATAATTATTGAATCACTATGTTGTACATCTGAAAATATAATATTACATATCAACTATATTCCAATAAAAAATAAACTAAAATGGAAATACTGATGTATATCAGAATCTTCATTACAAATCAAAATCTGATTTAGATAATTAAGTACTGCCTCCTTTTCAAACACTTAGAAGAATGCTGCTTTTTTATATTTAATATTAGTAGAACTAATTTATGAATGCATTCTCATTGTAAACCATGCAAGACACAGCAACATATATTAATAAAATGAAACCCCTTAATAAATGGTATCCTCTCTGACCACACATATTATTATGACACCATTTTATTTTACTTAATGATATTTAGAATATTTTCTATGTTTGTACATACACTTCTGCTGTAGTATTTTTAATAATTTATGGAAATGTGAAACTTTTACAATACTTTCATTGATCCATTTTAAATGTACTATCTAATTATTTTCCAATAATGCCTTTAAGAATCATGTGCATGCCATTTTATGAACATATGAAAATTTATCTCTAGAATCAATGTCCAGAAATTGAACTGCTGCATCAGTTTTGGGAATTTTCCCTCAAACAGTATGAAGTTAACCTGTGATTTTGCTGTAGATCTCCATGACTTTGGCCAATGTAATTGATGAAATATATCTTATTGATGATTTATTATTTTTTTCCAAGGTATTTCTTTATTTCCCTTTTCTTTTTGAGAGGGCATCTCTCATATTTGTTGATCTAATGGTTGTTAACAACAATAAAATTCTGTATAGGGGACTCAATGCACAATCATTAATCAACCCCAAGCCTCATTCTCAACAGTCTCCAATCTTCTGAAGCATAACGGACAAGTTCTTACATGATGAACAAATTCTTACATAGTGAATAAGTTCTTACATGGTGAACAGTGCAAAGGCATTCATAACACAGAAACTTTCCATTTTGATCATGCATCATGAATTATAAACAATCAGGTCAAATATGATTATTTGTTTGATTTTTATACTTGATTTATATGTGAATCCCACATTTCCCCCTTATTATTATTATTATTATTATTATTATTATTATTATTAAAATGCTGAAGTGGTAGGTAGGTGCAAGATAAAGGTAGAAAACATAATTTAGTGCTGTAAGAGAGCAAATGTAGATGATCAGGTCTGTGCCTATAGACTAAATATTAATCCAAGTTAGACAAGGGCAACAAAACATCCACGGATGCAGAAGATTTCTCTCAAAACAGGGGGGGTGGAGGTTCTAAGCCTCACCTCTGTTGATCTCCAATTTCTCACCTGATGGCCCCCCTGTGACTGTGCTTGTCTTAGGATGTTCCTCCCTTGAGGAATCTTACCCATCTCTGCCTAACCAGTCATCTTCAGGGGCCATACAGGGAAATGTAAAGTTGGTGAGAGAGAAGAAATATTCGTTGAAAAGGTTAGCTTTTTACTTCTTTGCAGATTTATGCCCTGTGGATTCTATGCTCAGCATTTGTCTTGAGGTATCTTTACCACTTGGAAGAATTATGATACTCAGTAACTTCAATATGAGGCATGAAGTCTACTAAAGGGTTGTAATTAGGAAGGAAGAGGAAAAGCTATAGAAGTAGCAGACGGAAGAAAACATGGGAAGATTGTTTCTTTGACATATCTTCTTGTAGAGTAACATAAGCATGTATAGGTTTTAAACTACTAATTAAATTGCATACAAACATTAACATAATCAGAATACAGCTACATAACAAAAACAGACCTACAATTACCAGCCATATCCAGTGAAACCAAGAAAACCAGTAAGACACCCTAGGCATTTGTGAAGACTTATCAATGATATGATGGATATTCTCTAACTGAATTTGAATAGTTTTAGAAAAATCAGACAAATTAAAACAACACATTCCTGGGAACTGTTCACATCCCATATGTTCTTTTAACAGTAGATAATCTATAGTCGCATGATTTTGGAGCACTGAAACTCCATTCTCCTAACTCTTGGTTGAGTTCTGACAGTATAGATCCAGTCAAATTTGTTATTTTACTGTATGCACAGGCCAGCATAGATATCTCCTTCTTCATTCCAATAGCAAGTCCAGGAACGGTGGGATGAATGAAGCTACAACTGCAACAGCGCCAGGATCTTTGTTGAAGTTTTTTGATGATCATCTTCTGGAATGACTCTTAGAGAGGATGTTGATGTTGGAAGTTTTCTTCATGTCGTATCTTAATTCATTTTCTCGGTAGTCAAATTAGGTTTTGATCCTCTGTATAAACACAAACAAACCCTTTGCCTACACTTTGATATGACCTTTATACCATTGTGAAGAACATATTGGAGATCACCACACAGGAACAGCTTTTTAATTTTTTAAGAGAAATGAATATTATCAGAAAAATGTACTTCCATAGCTGATCATCTGACACCCCTTAAATGATCAAAATTAAGGATATGTAAAGCATGCATTAATTGTTGATTTGCAGTAAGTTTTATCCTAGCAGGGAGTAATCCTCCTTTCTTTCTCTTTTTTTTTGTTATCATTAATCTACAATTACATGAAGAATTTTATGTTTACTAGGCTCTCCCCTATACTAGGTCCCCCCCCAAAAAACCCCATTACAGTCACTGTTCATCAGCATAGCAAAAAGTTGTAGAATCACTACTTGTCTTCTCTGTGTTGCACAGCCCTCTCCTTTCTCTCCCCCCATTATGCATGCCAATCATAATACTCCCTTTCTTCTTCCTCCCCATTATCCCTCCCTACCCAGCCATCCTCCCCAGTCCCTTTCCCTTTGGTACCTGTTAGTCCATTCTTGGGTTCTGTGATTCTGCTGCTGTTTTGTTCCTTCAGTTTTTCCTTTGTTCTTATACTCCACAGATGAGTGAAATCATTTGGTATTTCTCTTTCTCCACTGGGCTTATTTCGCTGAGCATAATACCCTCCAGCTCCGTCCATGTTGCTGCAAATGGTAGGATTTGCCCTTTTCTTATGGCTGAGTAGTATTCCATTGTGTATATGTACCACATCTTCTTTATCCATTCATCTTCTGATGGACACTTAGGTTGCTTCCAATTCTTGGCTAATGTAAATAGTGCTGCAATAAACATAGGGGTGCATCTGTCTTTCTCAAACTTGATTGCTGCGTTCTTAGGGTAAATTCCTAGGAGTCGAATTCCTGGGTCAAATGGTATGTCTGTTTTGAGCATTTTGATGTACGTCCATACTGCTTTCCACAATGGTTGAACTAATGTACATTCACACCAGCAGTGTAGGAGGGTTCCCCTTTCTCCACAACTTCACCAACATTTGTTGTTGTTTGTCTTTTGGATGGCAGCCATCCTTACTGGTGTGAGGTAATACCTCATTGTAGTTTTAATTTGCATTTCTCTGATAATAAGCGATGTGGAGCATCTTTTCATGTGTCTGTTGGCCATCTGTATTTCATTTTTAGAGAACTGTCTGTTCAGTTCCTCTGCCCATTTTTTAATTGGGTTATTTGTTTTTTGTTTGTTGAGGCATGTGAGCTCTTTATATATTCTGGATGTCAAGCCTTTATCGGATCTGTCATTTACAGAATATATTCTCCCATACTGTAGGGTATCTTTTTGTTCTATTGATGGTGTCTTTTGCTGTACAGAAGCTTTTCTGCTTAAAATAGTCCCACTTGTTCATTTTTGCTTTTGTTTTCCTTGCCCGGGGAGATATGTTCAAGAAGAGGTCACTCATTTTTATGTCTAAGAGATATTTGCCTTTGTTTTCTTCTAAGAGTTTCATGGTTTCATGACTTACATTCAAGTCTTTGATCCATTTTGAATTTACCTTTGTGTATGGGGTTAGACAATGGTCCAGTTTCATTCTCTTACATGTAGCTGTGCAGTTTTGCCAGCACCATCTGTTGAAGAGACTGTCATTTTGCCATTGTATGTCCATGGCTCCTTTATCAAATATTAATTGACCATATATGTTTGGGTTAATGTCTGGAGTCTCTGATCTGTTCCACTGGTCTGTGGTTCTGTTCTTGGGCCAGTACCAAATTGTCTTGATTACTATGGCTTTGCAGTAGAGCTTGAAGGTGGGAAGTGAGATTCCCCTGACTTTATTCTTCTTTCTCGGGATTGCTTTGGCTATTCGGTGTCTTTGGTGTTTCCATATGATTTTTTGAACTATTTGTTCCAGTTCATTGAAGAATGTTGTTGGTAATTTGGTAGGGATTTCATCAAATCTATATATTGCTTTGGGCAGGATGGCCATTTTGACGATATTAATTCTTCCTAGCCATGAGCATGGGATGAGTTTCCATTTGTTAGTGTCCCCTTTAATTTCTCTTAAGAGTGACTTGTAGTTTTCAGAGTATAAGTCTTTCACTTCTTTGGTTAGGTTTATTCCTAGGTATTTTATTCTTTTTGATGCAATTGTGAATGGAGTTGTTTTCCTGATTTCTCTACCTATTGGTTCATTGTTAGTGTACAGGAAAGCCACAAATTTCTGTGTGTTAATTTTGTATCCTGCAACTTTGCTGTATTCTGATCAGTTTTAGTAGTTTTGGAGTGGATTCTTTAGGGGTTTTTTTATGTACAATATCATGTCATCTGCAAATATTGACAGTTTAACTTCTTCTTTACCAATCTGGATTCCTCTTATTTCTTTGTTTTGTCTGATTGCTGTGGCTAGGACCTCTAGTACTGCATTGCATAACAGTGGGGAGAGTGGGCATCCCTGTCTTGTTCCCAATCTCAGAGGAAAAGCTTTCAGCCTTTCGCTGTTCAGTATGATGTTGGCTGTGGGTTTATCATATATGGCCTTTATTATGTTGAGGTACTTTTGTTGAGTGTTTTTATCATGAATGGATGTTGAATTTTGTCAAATGCTTTTTCAGCATCTATGGAGATGATCATGTGGTTTTTGACCTTTTTGTTGATGTGGTGGATGATGTTGATGGATTTTCAAATGTTGTACCATCCTTGTATCCCTCGGATGAATCCCACTTGGTCATGGTGTATGATCCTTTTGATATATTTTTGAATTCGGTTTGCTAATATTTTGTTGATTATTTTTGCATCTATGTTCATCAGGGATATTGGTCTGTAGTTTTCTTTTTTGGTGGGGTCTTTGCCTGGTTTTGGTATTAGGGTGATGTTAGCTTCATAGAATGAGTTTGGGAGTATCCCCTCCTCTTCTATTTTTTGGAAAACTTTAAGGAGAATGGGTATTATGTCTTCCCTGTATGTCTGATAAAATTCCGAGGTAAATCCACTTGCCCCAGGGGTTTTGTTCTTTGGTAGTTGTTTGATTACCTCTTCAATTTTGGGAGACTTCAAAACACCACTCACTCCAAAGGACAGATCCACCAGACAGAAAATAAGTAAGGACACAGAGGCACTGAACAACACACTAGAAGAGATGGGCCTAATAGACATTTATAGATTTTCTGTTTCTTCCTGGGTCAGTCTTGGAAGGTTGTATTTTTTTAGGAAGTTGTCCATTTCTCCTAGGTTTCCCAGCTTGTTAGCATATAGGTTTTCATAGTACTCTCTAATAATTCTTTGTATTTCTGTGGGGTCCGTCGTGATTTTTCCTCTCTTGTTTCTGATTCTGTTGTTGTGCATTGACTCTCTTTTCCTCTTAATAAGTCTGGCTAGAGGCTTATATATTTTGTTTATTTTCTCAAAGAACCAGCTCTTGGTTTCATTGATTTTTGCTATTGTTTTATTCTTCTCAATGTTATTTATTTCTTCTCTGATCTTTATTATGTCCCTCCTTCTGCTGACCTTAGGCCTCATTTGTTCTTCTTTTTCCAATTTCGATAATTGTGACATTAGACTATTCATTTGTGATTGTTCTTCCTTCTTTAAATGTGCGCGGATTGCTATGTACTTTCCTCTTAAGACTGCTTTTGCTGTATCCCACAGTAGTTGGGGCTTTGTGTTGTTGTTGTCATTTGTTTCCATATATTGCTGGATCTCCTTTTTAATTTGGTCATTGGTCCATTGATTATTTAGGAGCATGTTGTTAAGCCTCCATGTGTTTGTGAGCCTTTTTGCTTTCTTTGTACAGTTTATTTCTAGTTTTATGCTTTTGTGGTCTGAAAAGTTTGTTGGTAGGATTTCAGTCTTTTGGAATTTACTGAGGCTCTTTTTGTGGCCTAGTATGTGGACTATTCTGGAGAATGTTCCATGTGCACTTGAGAAGAATGTGTATCCTGCTGCTTTTGGATATAGAGTTCTATAGATGTCTATTAGGCCCATCTCTTCTAGTGTGTTGTTCAGTGCCTCTGTGTCCTTACTTATTTTCTGTCTGGTGGATCTGTCCTTTGGTGTGAGTGGTGTTTTGAAGTCTCCCAAAATGAATGCATTGCATTCTATTTCCTCCTTTAATTCTGTTAGTATTTGTTTCACATATGTTGGTGCTCCTGTATTGGGTGCATATATATTTATATTGATTATATCTTCTTGTTGGACTGAGCCCTTTATCATTATGTAATGTCCTTCTTTATCTTTTGTTACTTTCTTTATTTTAAAGTCTATTTTTTTCTGATGCTAGTATTGCAACACCTACTTTCTTCTCTCTGTTGTTTGCATGAAATATCTTTTTCCATCCCTTGACTTTAAGTCTGTTCATGTCTTTGCATTTGAGGTGTGTCTCTTGGAAGTAGCATATGGATGGGTCTTGCTTTTTTATCCATTCTGTTACTCTGTGTCTTTTGATTGGTTCATTCTGTCCGTTTACATTTAGGGTGATTATTGAAATGTATGTACTTATTGCCATTGCAGGCTTTAAGTTTGTGGTTACCAAAGGTTCAAGGTTAGCTTCTTTACTATCTTACTGTCTAGCTTACCTCACTTATTGAGCTATTATAAACACGGTCTGATGATTCTTTATTTCTCTCCCTTCTCATTGCTCCCCCTCCATTCTTCATATGTTGGGTGTTTTGTTCTGTGCTTTTTTTAGGTATGCTCCCATCTAGAGCAGTCCCTCTAAGATGCCCTGTACAGGTGGTTTGTGGGAGGCAAATTCCCTCAACTTTTGCTTGTCTGGAAATTGTTTAATCCCTCAGTCATATTTAAATGATATTCGTGCTGGATACAGCCGTCTTGGTTCGAGGCCCTTCTGTGTCATTGCATTACGTATATCATGCCATTCTCTTCTGGCCTGTAAGGTTTCTGTTGAGATGTCTGATGATAGCCTGATGGGTTTTCCTTTGTAAGTGACCTTTTTTTTCTCTCTGGCTGCCTTTAGTACTCTGTCCTTGTCTTTGATCTTTGCCTTTTTCATTATTATGTGTCTTGGTGTTGCCCTCCTTGGATCCCTTGTCATGGGAGTTCTGTGTACCTCTGTGGTCTGAGAGGCCATTTCCTCCCCTAGTTTGGGGAAGTTTTCAGCAATTATTTCTTCAAAGACCGTTTCTATCCCTTTTTCTCTCTTCTTCTTCTGGTACCTCTATAATGCGGATATATTTCCGTTTCAATTGGTCACACAGTTCTCTTAATATTCTTTCATTCCTGGAGATCCTTTTATCTCTCTCTGCATCTGCTTCTCTGCATTCCTGTTCTCTGTTTTCTAGTCCATTAATGGTCTCTTGCATCTCATCCATTCTGCTTTGAGTCCTTCCAGAGCTTGTTTTATTTCTGTATTCTCCCTCCTTAGTTCTTGCATATTTCTCTGCAAGTCCATCAGCATGGTTATGACTTTAGTTTTGAATTCTTTTTCAGGAAGATTGGTTAAATCTATCTCCCCAGGTTCCTTCTCAGGTGAAGATGTAGAAGATGTTGAAGATGTCTGGGTTAGTCTTTTCTGGATCAAATTTTTTTTCTTTTCATGTTGATAGGTGCAGTGGTGTGCTATTAACTTGTCTGTCAGCCAGGAGAGCCAAGACTTTTTCCAATTGCTCCTGGCCTTTCTTTACTGGGAGAACTGTGACCTCTAGTGGCTTGTGTTGGGCAATTGTGTGTAGACTGGGTCTCTGTATCTTGTCTGGCCAGTATGGAGGAAGCTCCCTTGCTGTGGGCGTGGCCAGCCTCAGGCTGCCGCTCTGCTATGGTGGGGCCCCAGAGGGGTAATGGATGGGGGTCTGTTTGGCTGTTTGCCTCCATAAGGGGTCTCAGAGCTGTTGCCCAGGGGTTTAGTGCACCCGGAGTTGCCTGGAATTTCCAGTTGCCGGACCGTTACCCGGGATGCTTCTGTCCAGCTGTGGGGTCCCTGTCCCTTTAAGACTTTCAAAAAGCACTCACTTTTCTTTGTCCCAGGGGCACTGGCTGTGGGACCTGCTCACAGGTCTTACTGTCCTGCTTCCTTGGTTTCCAACACCCCACGCATGCACTGTGTGTCTGCGCTCTGGTGCGGATGGCTAGGGCTGGGTGTTTAGCAATCCTGGGCTCCCTCTCCCTCCCTGCTCTGACTCCTCTACTCCCACCAGGAGCTGGGGGAGGGGCTTCAGGTCCTGTCGGGCTGTGGCTTGTATCTTACCCCTTTCACCAGGCACTGGGTTCTTGCAGGTGTGGATGTAGTCTGGCTGTTGTCCTGTGTCTTCCGGTCTCTCTTTTAGGGATAGTTGTATTTGTTGTATTTTCAAAAATATATATGTTTCTGGGAGGAGATTCCCACTGTCCTACTCATGCCGCCATCTTGGCTCCCTCTCCACTCTCCAGTGACTGTGTCTTTTTTATTTTTGTAGATAATTATTTTTTATTGAAGGGTAGTTGACACACAGTATTACATTAGGTTCAGGTGTACAACACAGTGATTCAACATTTATATACATGATATTTCTAGCTACCAGCTATCACCACACAAAGTTGTTACAATTTTTTGACTATATTCCTTATGCTATACATTACATCCCAGTTACTTATTTATTTTTTACAATTGGAAGTCTGTACTTTTTTTTTTTGAGAGGGCATCTCTCATATTTATTGATCAAATGGTTGTTAACAACAATAAAATTCTGTATAGGGGAGTCAATGCTCAATGCACAATCATTAATCCACCCCAAGCCTAATTTTTGTCAATCTCCAATCTTCTGAAGCATAACCAACAAGTTCTTACATGGAGAACAAGTTCTTACATAGTGAATAAGTTACATGGTGAACAGTACAAGGGCAGTCATCACAGAAACTTTCTGTTTTGATCATGCATTATGAACTATAAACATTCAGTTCAAATATGAATATTCATTTGATTTTTATACTTGATTTATATGTGGATACCACATTTCTCTCTTTATTATTATTATTTTTAATAAAATGCTGAAGTGGTAGGTAAATGCAAGATAAAGGTAGAAAACATAGTTTAGTGTTGTAAGAGAGCAAATGTAGATGATCAGGTGTGTGCCTGTAGACTATGTGTCAATCCAACCTAGACAAGGGCAATAAAACATCCACGGATGCAGAAGATTTCTCTCATAGCAGTGGGGGGTGACTGTGTCTTTTGGTTGTTGCATTCAAACCATTTACATTAGGGTGATTATCAATAGGTATGCATTTACTGCCATTGAAGGCTTTAGATTTGTCATTACCAAAGGCTCAAGGGTACCTTCTTTACTATCTAATAGTCTAACTTAACTCAGTAAACTCTTTCAAAGACAACAGGGAAGTTCTCTTTTTTTCCTCCCTTTTTTTTCTTCCTTCACCATTCTTTATATATTAGGTGTAATATTCTATAATTCTATATTCTTTGTGTATCCCTTGACTGATTTTGTGGTAGATAGTTTAATTTGGCTTTTGCTTAGTAATTAATTGTTCTTCTTCCTTTACTGCAGTTTTATTTTCTCTGGTGACAGCTATTTAGCCATAGGAAGACTTCCATCTATAGAAATCCCTTCAAAATACACAGTAGAGGCAGTTGTGGTAGTTAAATTCTTTCAACTTTTGCTTTTCTGAAAATTGTTTAATCCCTCCTTCAAATTTAAATGATAATGTTGCTGGATAAAGTATTCTTCGTTCAAGTCCCTTCTGGCCTGCAAGGTTTCTGCTGAGAAGTCTGATGATATATTAATGGATTCTCCTTGTATGTGACCTTTTTTCTCTGGATGCTTTAATGCTCTGTACTTATCCTTTTTCTTTGCTATTTTAATTATTATATGCCTTGGTGTTGTCTTCCTTGGCTCCCTTGTATTGGAAAATCTGTGCACTTCCATGGCCTGAGACACTACTTCCTTTCCTAGACTGGTGACATTTTCAGCAATTACCTCATCTGTGACACTTTCTATTCCTTTTTATCTCTCTTCTTCTTCTGCTACTCCTTTAATGGGAATATTGTTTCATTTGGATTGGTCACACAATTCTCTTAATATTCTTTCATTCCTAGAAATCACTTTTCTCTCTGTGCCTCAGCTTATTTGTATTCCTGTTTTATAATTTCCATTTCATTTATTGTGTCCTCTACTTCTTCCAATCTGTTTTTAAATCCCTCCATTGTATGGTTCATTTCAGATACTGTATTTTTCAAAGTTTCTATCTCTTTCTTGAATTCCTTCCTGAGGTCTTGAATATTTTTCTGTAGCTCTGTGAGCATGTTACTGATTTTAATTTGAAAATTGTTTTCAGGAATATTGACGAGTTCAGTTTCACTTGGCCCTTTTTCTGGTGTTTGTGTGATATTTATATGTACCAGGTTCTTTTGACATTTCATATTTGTAGTCAATAACTTGGTGTAGGCGGCACCCTCTAGGACCCAGAAGCTGTACTCTGTACTCTCTGGAGCTGCTCAACCCCTGGAACAATGATAGGGGTCACAGGCAAGTAGCACTGGTGCCTGCCAGGAGGAGACAGCTTTTCCTGCTTCCCACTTGTAGTTCCTGCCTGCCTGCCTACAATGTCAAAGCCAGAGAGCTGCACATGCTTGAAGCAGCCTCTTGGACACACCTGTGTAGCTGCTATAGGGGTCTCTAGCTGGCTTGGAGCAATAGCAGGGGTCACAGGCAAGCCACATCAGTGCCTGCTGGGAAGAAAGAGCTCTTTCCTGCTTCCCAGCTGAAGTACCTGCCTCCATTGCCATGGCCAGTGTACCAAGGGTATAAGGAGGAACCTTTATGCTACCCCTTGTAGTTTCCATAGGCAGGGCTGTCCTCTGGCTGGGGTAGTGCAGTGGCAGGTGTAGCAGTTTTTCCATCCAATGCCAGTCAGGAGGAAGGACAGGCAGGCTGTGTATCACAGTGGGGGGCCTCAGTGCTGCATTGCCATCCAGGGGGATGAAGCACCTGAAGCTCCTGAAAGTTCCCAACCTGCTGGGCTGAGTGCACGAGGATGATTTTGTCCACCTGTCCTATCTCCTAAACAGCAAGCTGTATGCAATCCTTGCCTCTTTAGCAGCTATCTTGCTGTTGGGAAGTCTCTCAGCATACCTACCTTTTTTTTGTCCTAGAGTGGCCATTTGTGGGTACCTGTTCTCCACAAGTGGCTAGAATCTCAGACTCTCTGAGTATTCCTCCTATTTTAGCTTTCCAACCACACTAATCTCCAGAGCACAATGTAATGTATGTTTGTACTCCTAGGACACATCTTCAGTGCTGGGTGTTCAGCAGTCCTAGGTCTTCAACCCCACCCTGCTCCATTTCTCTTCCTCCTGCCAATTAGCTGGGTAGAGGAAGGGCTTGGGTCCCACTGAATCACAGCTTTGGTACTTTACCCTTTTCCATGAGGTCTGCACTTTTTCTCAGATGTAAGCACTCTGTTGCATATTTCTTTCCTGTTCTTTCAGGATTAATTGTATATGCTATATTTTCATATTATATGTGGTTTTGGGAGGATGTTTCTGTCTCACCTCTCACACTGCCATCTTTAAGCCAATTGCAAAGTAGTTCCCTTAAGTCATTATCTACTTAATAAAGCAATATGTAATCATTTTTTAAACAGGATCAAGAAATGCACCATTCTTTTCCCCACCTACATTTAGAACCAAGTGAAGAGTCCAAAGAGTAATAAGATAAATTGGTATTAAAATGTTACTCTTCTAATAGATGTATTTGCATGCATTGGAAGGGAGTTACCTATGTGCCCCTGAATTGACTTAATATTATTCTCCTAGACAGAAGGTTGATCCCACAAGAATGTGGCCAGCCAAGCTAGGATTACTACATATTGACCAGAAAGTACTATCCCAAAGATGGAAGTAGAGTGTGAGGAATTGTAGTAGGAATGTTGAGCAAGTCATTCCTATTCCTTTCTGTAAAATACAAAAATAGGGTAAGGCCAGAAGTAACGTTAGACCAGAGTATTACCTGGTTAGAGGCTTCTCCCTGTCCTAAAGTTTTGCTCCTTGTTGCTTACAGGAACCCATGAGAAAGTCTGATATGAAACAGATGTGAAATATTTGTTGAATATTAATACAATAAATGAATACAATTATTCCTAAGAGTTTTGGGGAAAAGCCACTTCTATCTTGTAAAATAATTGCACATTAAAGTATAAATGCTGATAAAGGGCTTATATCCAACATATATAAAGAATTCATACAACTCAACACTGAAAAAAAACATATAACTTGATTAAAAATGGGCAGAAAATCTAACCAAACATTTTTCCAAAGAAGACATACAGATTGCCAATAGGCACATGAAAAGATGCTCCATATCCTTAATTATCAGGGGTATACAAATCAAAACTATAATGAGATATCACTTCATACCAATCAGAATGGACACAATCCAAAAGACAATAAATAACAAGTGCTGGTGAGGATGTAGAGGAACTGAGACCCTCCGACACTGTTGGTGGGAATGTAAATTTGTGCAGCCACTGTGGAAAGCAATATGGCGGTTCCTCAATAAAACTAAAAAAGATATACCACTTGACCCAATATCTCCACTTCTAGGAATTTACCTAAGAAAATGAAATGTCTGATTCAAAAAGATACATGCACCCCTATGTTTATTGCCACATTATTTACAATAGCCAAGATATTTAAGCAACCAAAGTGTCTATCAATAGATTCATGAATAAATAAGAGGTGGTACATATATGCAATGGAATATTATTCAGCCATAAAAAATAAAGAAATTCTGCGATCTGTGACAATATGTGTGGACTTGGTATCACGTTAAGTGACATAACTCAGGCAGAGAAAGACAAATGTCATATGATTTCACTCATGGAGAATATAAAAACACAAAACAAAGAAAGAAAGAAAATACACCCATAAGTACTGACAACAGACTGTTGGTTGCATAGTTGAGGGGGTGTGGGGATGGCTGATATCACTGAAGGGGATAAAGAGGTACAAACTTCAAATTATAAAATAAATTAGTCACAGGAATGGAAGTACAGCATAGAGAATATAACTAACAATATTTTAATATCTTCATATGGTAATAAGATAACTATACCATGATAAACATTTAGTAATGTATATAATTATTGAATCACTATGTTGTACATCTGAAAATATAATATTACATATCAACTATATTCCAATAAAAAATAAACTAAAATGGAAATACTGATGTATATCAGAATCTTCATTACAAATCAAAATCTGATTTAGATAATTAAGTACTGCCTCCTTTTCAAACACTTAGAAGAATGCTGCTTTTTTATATTTAATATTAGTAGAACTAATTTATGAATGCATTCTCATTGTAAACCATGCAAGACACAGCAACATATATTAATAAAATGAAACCCCTTAATAAATGGTATCCTCTCTGACCACACATATTATTATGACACCATTTTATTTTACTTAATGATATTTAGAATATTTTCTATGTTTGTACATACACTTCTGCTGTAGTATTTTTAATAATTTATGGAAATGTGAAACTTTTACAATACTTTCATTGATCCATTTTAAATGTACTATCTAATTATTTTCCAATAATGCCTTTAAGAATCATGTGCATGCCATTTTATGAACATATGAAAATTTATCTCTAGAATCAATGTCCAGAAATTGAACTGCTGCATCAGTTTTGGGAATTTTCCCTCAAACAGTATGAAGTTAACCTGTGATTTTGCTGTAGATCTCCATGACTTTGGCCAATGTAATTGATGAAATATATCTTATTGATGATTTATTATTTTTTTCCAAGGTATTTCTTTATTTCCCTTTTCTTTTTGAGAGGGCATCTCTCATATTTGTTGATCTAATGGTTGTTAACAACAATAAAATTCTGTATAGGGGACTCAATGCACAATCATTAATCAACCCCAAGCCTCATTCTCAACAGTCTCCAATCTTCTGAAGCATAACGGACAAGTTCTTACATGATGAACAAATTCTTACATAGTGAATAAGTTCTTACATGGTGAACAGTGCAAAGGCATTCATAACACAGAAACTTTCCATTTTGATCATGCATCATGAATTATAAACAATCAGGTCAAATATGATTATTTGTTTGATTTTTATACTTGATTTATATGTGAATCCCACATTTCCCCCTTATTATTATTATTATTATTATTATTATTATTATTATTAAAATGCTGAAGTGGTAGGTAGGTGCAAGATAAAGGTAGAAAACATAATTTAGTGCTGTAAGAGAGCAAATGTAGATGATCAGGTCTGTGCCTATAGACTAAATATTAATCCAAGTTAGACAAGGGCAACAAAACATCCACGGATGCAGAAGATTTCTCTCAAAACAGGGGGGGTGGAGGTTCTAAGCCTCACCTCTGTTGATCTCCAATTTCTCACCTGATGGCCCCCCTGTGACTGTGCTTGTCTTAGGATGTTCCTCCCTTGAGGAATCTTACCCATCTCTGCCTAACCAGTCATCTTCAGGGGCCATACAGGGAAATGTAAAGTTGGTGAGAGAGAAGAAATATTCGTTGAAAAGGTTAGCTTTTTACTTCTTTGCAGATTTATGCCCTGTGGATTCTATGCTCAGCATTTGTCTTGAGGTATCTTTACCACTTGGAAGAATTATGATACTCAGTAACTTCAATATGAGGCATGAAGTCTACTAAAGGGTTGTAATTAGGAAGGAAGAGGAAAAGCTATAGAAGTAGCAGACGGAAGAAAACATGGGAAGATTGTTTCTTTGACATATCTTCTTGTAGAGTAACATAAGCATGTATAGGTTTTAAACTACTAATTAAATTGCATACAAACATTAACATAATCAGAATACAGCTACATAACAAAAACAGACCTACAATTACCAGCCATATCCAGTGAAACCAAGAAAACCAGTAAGACACCCTAGGCATTTGTGAAGACTTATCAATGATATGATGGATATTCTCTAACTGAATTTGAATAGTTTTAGAAAAATCAGACAAATTAAAACAACACATTCCTGGGAACTGTTCACATCCCATATGTTCTTTTAACAGTAGATAATCTATAGTCGCATGATTTTGGAGCACTGAAACTCCATTCTCCTAACTCTTGGTTGAGTTCTGACAGTATAGATCCAGTCAAATTTGTTATTTTACTGTATGCACAGGCCAGCATAGATATCTCCTTCTTCATTCCAATAGCAAGTCCAGGAACGGTGGGATGAATGAAGCTACAACTGCAACAGCGCCAGGATCTTTGTTGAAGTTTTTTGATGATCATCTTCTGGAATGACTCTTAGAGAGGATGTTGATGTTGGAAGTTTTCTTCATGTCGTATCTTAATTCATTTTCTCGGTAGTCAAATTAGGTTTTGATCCTCTGTATAAACACAAACAAACCCTTTGCCTACACTTTGATATGACCTTTATACCATTGTGAAGAACATATTGGAGATCACCACACAGGAACAGCTTTTTAATTTTTTAAGAGAAATGAATATTATCAGAAAAATGTACTTCCATAGCTGATCATCTGACACCCCTTAAATGATCAAAATTAAGGATATGTAAAGCATGCATTAATTGTTGATTTGCAGTAAGTTTTATCCTAGCAGGGAGTAATCCTCCTTTCTTTCTCTTTTTTTTTGTTATCATTAATCTACAATTACATGAAGAATTTTATGTTTACTAGGCTCTCCCCTATACTAGGTCCCCCCCCAAAAAACCCCATTACAGTCACTGTTCATCAGCATAGCAAAAAGTTGTAGAATCACTACTTGTCTTCTCTGTGTTGCACAGCCCTCTCCTTTCTCTCCCCCCATTATGCATGCCAATCATAATACTCCCTTTCTTCTTCCTCCCCATTATCCCTCCCTACCCAGCCATCCTCCCCAGTCCCTTTCCCTTTGGTACCTGTTAGTCCATTCTTGGGTTCTGTGATTCTGCTGCTGTTTTGTTCCTTCAGTTTTTCCTTTGTTCTTATACTCCACAGATGAGTGAAATCATTTGGTATTTCTCTTTCTCCACTGGGCTTATTTCGCTGAGCATAATACCCTCCAGCTCCGTCCATGTTGCTGCAAATGGTAGGATTTGCCCTTTTCTTATGGCTGAGTAGTATTCCATTGTGTATATGTACCACATCTTCTTTATCCATTCATCTTCTGATGGACACTTAGGTTGCTTCCAATTCTTGGCTAATGTAAATAGTGCTGCAATAAACATAGGGGTGCATCTGTCTTTCTCAAACTTGATTGCTGCGTTCTTAGGGTAAATTCCTAGGAGTCGAATTCCTGGGTCAAATGGTATGTCTGTTTTGAGCATTTTGATGTACGTCCATACTGCTTTCCACAATGGTTGAACTAATGTACATTCACACCAGCAGTGTAGGAGGGTTCCCCTTTCTCCACAACTTCACCAACATTTGTTGTTGTTTGTCTTTTGGATGGCAGCCATCCTTACTGGTGTGAGGTAATACCTCATTGTAGTTTTAATTTGCATTTCTCTGATAATAAGCGATGTGGAGCATCTTTTCATGTGTCTGTTGGCCATCTGTATTTCATTTTTAGAGAACTGTCTGTTCAGTTCCTCTGCCCATTTTTTAATTGGGTTATTTGTTTTTTGTTTGTTGAGGCATGTGAGCTCTTTATATATTCTGGATGTCAAGCCTTTATCGGATCTGTCATTTACAGAATATATTCTCCCATACTGTAGGGTATCTTTTTGTTCTATTGATGGTGTCTTTTGCTGTACAGAAGCTTTTCTGCTTAAAATAGTCCCACTTGTTCATTTTTGCTTTTGTTTTCCTTGCCCGGGGAGATATGTTCAAGAAGAGGTCACTCATTTTTATGTCTAAGAGATATTTGCCTTTGTTTTCTTCTAAGAGTTTCATGGTTTCATGACTTACATTCAAGTCTTTGATCCATTTTGAATTTACCTTTGTGTATGGGGTTAGACAATGGTCCAGTTTCATTCTCTTACATGTAGCTGTGCAGTTTTGCCAGCACCATCTGTTGAAGAGACTGTCATTTTGCCATTGTATGTCCATGGCTCCTTTATCAAATATTAATTGACCATATATGTTTGGGTTAATGTCTGGAGTCTCTGATCTGTTCCACTGGTCTGTGGTTCTGTTCTTGGGCCAGTACCAAATTGTCTTGATTACTATGGCTTTGCAGTAGAGCTTGAAGGTGGGAAGTGAGATTCCCCTGACTTTATTCTTCTTTCTCGGGATTGCTTTGGCTATTCGGTGTCTTTGGTGTTTCCATATGATTTTTTGAACTATTTGTTCCAGTTCATTGAAGAATGTTGTTGGTAATTTGGTAGGGATTTCATCAAATCTATATATTGCTTTGGGCAGGATGGCCATTTTGACGATATTAATTCTTCCTAGCCATGAGCATGGGATGAGTTTCCATTTGTTAGTGTCCCCTTTAATTTCTCTTAAGAGTGACTTGTAGTTTTCAGAGTATAAGTCTTTCACTTCTTTGGTTAGGTTTATTCCTAGGTATTTTATTCTTTTTGATGCAATTGTGAATGGAGTTGTTTTCCTGATTTCTCTACCTATTGGTTCATTGTTAGTGTACAGGAAAGCCACAAATTTCTGTGTGTTAATTTTGTATCCTGCAACTTTGCTGTATTCTGATCAGTTTTAGTAGTTTTGGAGTGGATTCTTTAGGGGTTTTTTTATGTACAATATCATGTCATCTGCAAATATTGACAGTTTAACTTCTTCTTTACCAATCTGGATTCCTCTTATTTCTTTGTTTTGTCTGATTGCTGTGGCTAGGACCTCTAGTACTGCATTGCATAACAGTGGGGAGAGTGGGCATCCCTGTCTTGTTCCCAATCTCAGAGGAAAAGCTTTCAGCCTTTCGCTGTTCAGTATGATGTTGGCTGTGGGTTTATCATATATGGCCTTTATTATGTTGAGGTACTTTTGTTGAGTGTTTTTATCATGAATGGATGTTGAATTTTGTCAAATGCTTTTTCAGCATCTATGGAGATGATCATGTGGTTTTTGACCTTCTTTTTGTTGATGTGGTGGATGATGTTGATGGATTTTCAAATGTTGTACCATCCTTGCATCCCCGGAATGAATCCCACTTGGTCATGGTGTATGATCCTTTTGATATATTTTTGAATTCGGTTTGCTAATATTTTGTTGATTATTTTTGCATCTATGTTCATCAGGGATATTGGTCTGTAGTTTTCTTTTTTGGTGGGGCCTTTGCCTGGTTTTGGTATTAGGGTGATGTTGGCTTCATAGAATGAGTTTGGGAGTATTCCCTCCTCTTCTATTTTTTGGAAAACTTTAAGGAGAATGGGTATTATGTCTTCTCTGTGTGTCTGATAAATTACTGAGGTAAATCCGTCTGGCCTGGGGGTTTTGTTCTTGGGTAGTTTTTTGATTACCATTTCAATTTCTTTGCTCGAAATTGGTTGGTTTACCTTTTGTGTTTCTTCCTTGGTCAGTCTTGGAAGGTTGTATTTTTCTAGGAAGTTGTCCATTTCTTCTAGGTTTTCCAGCTTGTTGGCATATAGGTTTTCATAGTAGTTTTTAATAATTCTTTGTATTTCTGTGAAGTCTGTCATGATTTTTCCATTCTCATTTCTCATTCTGTTGATGTGTGTTGATTCTCTTTTTCTGTTAATAAGTCTGGGTAGTGGCTTTTCTATTTTGTTTATTTTCTCAAAGAACCAGCTCTTGGTTTCATTGATTTTTTTCTATTGCTTTATTCTTCTCATTGTTGTTTATTTCTTCTCTGATTTTTATTATGTCCCTCCTTCTGCTGACTTTAGGCCTCATTTGTCTTCTTTTTCCAGTTTCGATAATTGTGATGTGAGACTATTCATTTGTGATTCTTCTTCCCTCTTCAAGTGTGCCTGGATCGCTATGTACTTTCCTCTTAAGACTGCTTTCACTGTGTCCCACAGAAGTTGGGGCTTTGTGCTGTTGTCATTTGTTTCCATATAATCCTTGATCTCTATTTTAATTTGTTCATTGATCCATTGATTATTTAGGAGCATGTTGTTAAGCCTCCATGTGTTTGTGAGCCTTTTTGTTTTCTTTGTAGAATTTATTTCTACTTTTATACCTTTGTGGTCTGAAATGTTGGTTGTTAGAAATTCAATATTTTGGAATTTACTGAGGCTCTTTTTGTGGGCTAGTATGTGGTCTATTCTGGAGAGTGTTCCATGTGCGCTTGAGAAGAATGTATATCCTGTTGCTTTTGGATGTAGAATTCTATAGATGTCTATTAGTTCCATCTGTTCTACTGTGTTCTTCAGTGCCTCCATGTCCTTACTTATTTTCTGCCCAGTGGATCTATCTTTTGGGGTGAGTGGCGTGTTGAAGTCTCCCAAAATGAATGCATTGCATTCTATTTCCCCCTTTGGTTCTGTTAGTATTTGTTTCACATATGCTGTTGCTCCTCTGTTGGGTATATATATATTTAGAATGGTTGTATCCTCTTGTTGGACTGAGCCCTTTATCATTATGTAATGTCCTTCTTTATCTCTTGTTACTTTCTGTTTTGAAGTCTATTTTGTCTCATATTAGTACTGCAACCCCTGCTTTCCTCTCTCTGTTGTTTGCCTGAAATATGTTTTTCCATCCCTTGACTTTTAGTCTGTGCATGTCTTTGGGTTTGTGGTGAGTTTCTTGTAAGCAGCATATAGATGGGTCTTGCTTTTTTATCTGTTCTATTACTCTTGTGTCTTTGATTGGTGCATTCAGTCCATTTACATTTAGGGTGACTATTGAAAGATGTGTACTTATTGCCATTGCAGGCTTTAGATTCATGGTTACTAAAGGTTCAAGGTTAGCCTCTTTAGTATCTTACTGCCTAACTTATCTCGCTTATTGAGCTATTATATACACTGTCTGGAGATTCTTTTCTTCTCTCCCTTCTTATTCTTCCTCCTCCATTCTTTATATGTTGGTTGTTTTATTCTGTGCTCTTTCGTGTTTCCTTTAATTGCTTTCACTGGGTAGTTGATTTTATTTTTTTGCCTTTAGTTAGTATTTGGTTGGTCTGCTTTCTTTGCTGTGTTGTTATTTTCTCTGGTGACATCTGTTTAGTCTAAGGAGTACTCCCGTTTAGAACAGTCCCTCTAAAATACCCTGTAGAGGTGGTTTGTCAGAGGCAAATTCCCTCAACTTTTGCTTCTCTGGGAATTGTTTAATCCTTCCTTCATATTTAAATGATAATTGTGCTGGATACACTATCCTTGGTTCAAGGCCCTTCTGTTTCATTGCATTAAATATATCATGCCATCCTCTGCTGGCCTGTAGGGTTTTTGTCAAGAAGTCTGATGATAGCCTGATGGGTTTTCCTTTATAGTTGTTCTTTTTCTCTCTAGCTGCCTTTACAACTCTTTCATTGTCCTTGATCATTGCCATTTTAATCATTATTTCTCTTGGTGTTGTCCTCTTTGGGTCCTTTCTGTTGGGATTTCTGTGTATTTCCGTGGTCTGTTCGATTATTTCCTCCCCCAGTTTGGGGAAGTTTTCAGTAATTATTTCTTCAAAGACCCTTTCTATCTCTTTTTCTCTCTCTTCTTCTTCTGGTACTCCTATAATACAGATATTGTTCCTTTTGGATTGGTCATACAGTTCTCTTAACATTGTTTCAATCCTGGAGAACCTTTTATCTCTCTCTGTGTCAGGTCTATGTGTTCCTGTTCTCTGTTTTCTATTCCATCAATGGCCTCTTGCATCTTATCCATTCTGCTTATAAATCCTTCCAGAG
Source organism: Manis javanica (assembly GCF_040802235.1). Lineage (NCBI taxonomy): Eukaryota > Metazoa > Chordata > Mammalia > Pholidota > Manidae > Manis > Manis javanica. The sequence goes on from NC_133157.1 coordinate 55,992,682, forward strand.
TTTATTTCACTTCTTTAATCTCCTTCCGGACATGTGTAATCTCCCTCCGGACTTTATACCTTAGCTCTTGTATATTTCTCTGCATCTCCATTAGCATGTTTATGATTTTTATTTTGAATTCTTTTTCAGGAAGACTAGTTAGGTCTTTCTCCTTCTCAGGTGTTGACACTGTTATCTTGGTCTGCCTGAAATAGCTCTAAGCTATTCTCCAGGTGAGGGTTCTTCATTGTGTTTCCTTCCTACTAATATTTTTATTAGCCTTCTCTTTCCTTTGGTCATCCCCTCCAGCTACTGTGTAAGGTGGAAAATTCAATCTCAAGTTTAGCTTTGCTCCCAGGGCCTTATACCAACCCTTAGTAAGAGCCTTCTACCAGCCCAGTGGTTCACTTTCTCTTAGAGCACAGTTCATGATTTTGATTATTAATGTTCTTAGAATCATCAAAACAATATGAAGAACACATTGGAGTTCTTAGTGATAGAGATAGTTTGCAGAGCTGGCACAAGTGACAGCTCGAAGAACTTTCCTTCTTGTTGGTTTGTGGCCTTCCTCTCCTGGGAGAACAGTGACATCTAGTGACTTATGCTGGGAAACTGCATGCAGACAGAGCTTCTGATCCCTGCCAGGCTGCTATGGAGTTTATCTCTGCTGTTGCTGTGGGTATTGCCTGCCTCAGGCTACTCCTCTGCTATGGTGGAGCTGCATTGGAGAGGGAGCATCTGGGAGGCTATTTATCTCCGTGAGGGACCTCCATGCTCCCTGCTGCCCAGGAGGTTAGAGTGCCCAGATTTCCCCAGATTCCCTGCTGCTTGACTAAGTGTCCCAGGATGCTTCCATCCAGTTTTGGTGTCCCTGTCCCTTTAAGACTTCCAAAAAGCACTCACTTTTCTTTGTCCCCAGGGTGCCAGCCTCTGGGACCCACTCACAGGTTTTACTGTCCTGTTTCCCTAGTATCCAGGACCCCATGCATGCACTGTGTCTGCACTCTGGTCCAGATGGCTAGGGCTCGGTGTTTAGCAGTCCTGTGCTCCCTCTCCCTCCCCACTGTGACTCCTCTCCTCCCACCCGGAGCTGGGGTGTGGGGTGCTCAGGTCCCGCTGGGCCGGGGCTTGTATCTTACCCCCTTTGTGAGGCGCTGGGTTCTCGCAGGTGTGGATGTGGTCTGGATGTTGTCCTGTGTCTTCTGGTCTCTCTTCTAGGAAGTGTTGTCTTTGTTATATTTTCATAAATATATGTGGTTTTGGGAGGAGATTTCCGCTGCTCTACTCATGCTGCCATCTTGGCTCCACCTGTTGATGATTTATTTTACACAGCCAATATTCTCAGGAATTTTATCATGTATAGATGTGCTTACTGGCAGCTTATAGCTCTTATTCTATAATTCATGAAACAGCTCTAAGCTATTCTCCAGGTGAGGGTTCTTCATTGTGTTTCCTTCCTACTAATATTTTTGTCAGCCTTCTCTTTCCTTTGGTCATCCCCTCCAGCTACTGTGTAAGGTGGAAAATTCAATCTCAAGTTTAGCTTTGCTCCCAGGGCCTTATACCAACCCTCAGTAAGAGCCTTCTACCAGCCCAGTGGTTCACTTTCTCTTAGAGCACAGTTCATGATTTTGATTATCAATGTTCTTAGAATCACCAAAACAATATGAAGAACACATTGGAGTTCTTAAGAATGTAGCTCCACCTTTTATTTATCACTTGCTTTCTCTGAAATCAGAATTTCTCTTGGGAAGATAACTAAATGCAAAATAATAATAAAGAATAACAATAATAATAACAAAACAACAATAATAATAATAGATGTTAATCACTAAGCAATTGCTAACAGCTGGATGCTCTAGCGCTTTCAGGCTGTTATAACAGAACACCATAGATTGGGTGACTTACTAAACAATAGAAATTTATTGCTTATAGTTCTGAAGGCTGGGAAGTAAGACATCAAGGGGCAGGCAGATTCAGTACCTACTGATTGCCCACATCCTGGTTCATAGATGGCTGTCTTTTCACTATGTCCTAACACAGCAGAAGCAGTTGATGGAGCTCTCTTAACTCTCCTTAAATAAGGACCGTAATCTCATTCTTGAAGGCTCTGCCTTCATGACCCAATCACTTCCCAAAGGCTCCACCTCCTAATACCTTTTCAATGGGCATTAGGTATCAACATATGAATTTGGGGAGTGGCACAAACATTCAGGCCATAGCACCAGAGGTTTTAATGTGCATAGTTATCTGATGTAATTCTTTAAGAGACAATCCTATTATTTCCTCCTACAAAGGAAAAAAATATGAGGCTTAAAGAGACATGAAGATATGGGGAGAGTAAGCTCTCAAGACACTTAGTGCCTCATGAGAAAGATAAGCCAAACAAAAAATGCATAATGGACATTCAGTATGCACAGTAGCTTTCTATTATCATAAAAGGTCAATGATACTGCTTTCAGCTTTACTAAACATGTGTTCACTGCCAAGTTATTGTAGTGGAGTAACTGTTGTTACACCATGGACATTTTGGCATCATTTTATCACATTCTTATAAATATCATAGTAATTTTGGAGAGGTGATGAAAACAAAATAAACAAAAGAAGAAAATGAAATTATAATTCTTTATGAAAGATGGTCTCAATTATAAATTTAACTCCTGTTGCTGATACAGGAGGCAAAGTAAGGATTTTTTAAGTTTTATAGTTTTGCCCAATATAAAGTATTTACTAAACAGAATAGAATATCAAAGTTGACAGTTGTTTGGATCTCTTATGAGAATAAATCCTCTATAGGAAATATAAAGCAACTAAAACATGGGTGTAGTGAAGTCAAATATTTGTAGGTATTTATGAGAAATGGCAATGCAGTTTTTCAGATTTTACTTCCTAGGACTCACTTTTGAAATTTAAATATTGAAACATTCATTATTAAAATTAATAATTTTAATATAATACTAAAACCTGTATATGTCCTATTCAAAGTTTTATAAATTTTACCTGTGACCTTTCAAGTCCAGGTATAATTATATATTTCAATATATTTGGCTGCCTAGCATTGAAATCACTTGTGAAGTTCTCAGAATTCAACCTAGTTATAATCTTCTAATTTTAATAATGATCAACATCAGCAAAAGTTTTCCAGCCAGTTTACAATACTTTCAACTGTTACACATGAAAATTGCCATGTATTACTGTACTTGGTAAAATTATAATTCTGATGCTGATATGAACATAGGATTATTTAGCATTTTCTGAAAAGTTCTTAGCAATTAGGTAACCATTGATTTTCAGTTAAATATTAATATTATTGATACTTATATCTGTTATTTTGCCCAAGTAGAAACCATGAAATTTTAAAATAAAAATTGAAAAGCAGAGTTTCATGTTTTTCTGGCAAATACCAAGAATAGGATTGATGTTATCTAAATAGATATTAAAAAGTAATTAGTACAGCTGGGAAAAAAGCAGATTAAATAGTGAATGGAATGATTTTTGGTAAAACTCAAAATACTGAAGTCTCTAATTCAAGCCACCTATAAATTCTAAGGCTTTCTAGAATTATAGTGACTGTGTTCACATGGCAGTTAATAAAATATTTTATTAAAACATTAAGTTCATATGAAGAAAATAATACTAACAGACAAAACTATTAAGAAGATTTATATGTGCTGTTATCTCATATATCATCACACAGTTTGTGAAAAGGCATTTTATGTAATGGACACACACTCCAACTAATGAGAGTACTGACTAAACTGAAATTTTAATGTTTAGATTGTATGACCAAGGTTATTTTTCCCTAGAGCCCACTTCTAATATATGTACTTCAGATGAAAATGACAGTAACGTCAATCATCTGTTGTCTAGGAAAAATTCTACAGAAGATTAAACAGAGAAAATAGACTTGGGAACAAAAAAGCTTCTTGAAACTAATTCACATAACTTGATTCAAAATTACATAGAAACTTAATCTGAGTCTGATGAATATGGCTTCACTTTAGATCTGTGGCCCTATAACTAAAAAGGTTCATGTTCTTGGAATTCCATAAACATTCAGTTATATAATTGTATTTTCCTCATAGTTCATGTCTTTTAAAATTGAGTTTTCTAAATCCCAAGTCTGGGAACTTATTCAAGTTTTACTATGACATTTTCCAAGATGAAAGTATTTTTTAACTCTTGATATTTTTACAATTTTCTAATACATTTGTATGCATCATTTAATATTTTGTTATCTTTCTTTTCATTATAAAATGAACATGCACTTAGAAGAAAGCATTTTGCAAATATATAGAGTTTATAAAACCAAGGAAAATAAGCACCAGAATTAGCTGGTCATTTTGTATGTTTTTGATAAATTTTAGATTTCCAATACATTTTTTAAGTTAAGCACTCTTTAGTTAGAATGTTGTACATGGGGTATCTTAGAGTGTATTATATATTAAAACTTACTGTATTAACCTAAAATGTCATTAGTGAGTCCCTTAACAACTGAGTTTTAAAATATATTGTTTTATTACTTAACATCAAAGTTATGTTTTTCTCTTAAAATTAGTAATTTTAGGTGTTAGGAGTTTCAAAATAGGGCTAAAGGATAAACATAAATCTCCATATAATAGAAGCTAAGTGAGATACTTACAGGAACTATTTATTTGGTGAACAATTTAAAATAGCCTTTAAAATTTCATAATTATGTAGATAAGTTAATCTTGGTTGAAAGTATATGAAATCATATAAAACAAGGGTTAGAGTTTAAAATCCCGGATTTTTATTAGTTTTGCCCATAGATATATTCCTGGTGTCAACAACAGTGCCAGATACCTAGCAAGTGCTCTATAAATAACGGTTAGATCAAATAAATTTGTTTTTAATTTAAGATGCTTCACCTTTGGGAAGAATAATATTGACATAGCAATGTATTATTTGAGGTTAAGTCATAGGAAATAAAATCTTTTCTAGATAATTCTAATGTAAAAGAATATCCTATTGCATACTAAATAGCTTACAAAACTAGGAGAAGACTGAAGAAACTGACTGAAGGTTAATCTTCTTCAAAAGCTGTACTACAGGACCAAGCCACCAAGAAAGCTCTTCTGTGAAAATCAGCATGTTGATAAAATCATCATAATCAGTCTATGGTCATAATGAAGATACCACCACAGGAGACCAGACACATACACAATGACATTTGCCAACAGAACAGGGAAGAAGCCTGCCTCCACCTCACGTCATGCAGATCTGTTAAAATGATGGCAAAAACAACTAAATTGAAATCTTCACTATCTTGAAGTTTAGGAAATGTTATTTTCTGCTTCTGCAGGTAATCTATTTTGGGGTTGGGAAGAGTATCAAATGTACATATCAGTTTATCAGTTTATTTTTAAAACTATTTTTGTACTATTTCCTTTTGCATGATTTAAAAATTTTGTATTATTGTAGTGTGCTTACCTAATATAAATATAAATCAATAACACTATTGGGGGTGTATGCTAAAAACAGTATTAGCACTTGTCCTACAAGATCAAGAGTCTGTATACTACCTGCCTAGAGAAGAGAGAAAACTAGCAAAATCATGAGATCACTGTGTTCTTATAAGGCAATTTACATAAGTTCAACACTTAAAACACTATCATACATATTTGCTTCCTGTACAGTGTAAGTTCCTTCATATAAAGAAAATGTATTATTCAACTAATTCTGCCTTCGAGACGTAGCATGCACTCATTGTATGTTTATTAATGAGTGAATTCATGTTTGAAGATCTGCCATGCAGAAGAAGGGATAAAATTGTTTTGTTTTTCTCCAATGTGTACAGTACTAGAAAGAGTACTTGGCAATTAGAGAATAAACATATGAACTGGAATTTTCTAAGTATCACTTCAAAAGTAAAAGAGATTACTACAATAAGCAGCATTTCTGCAGAAAATGACTATCAGAGATACTGCAAAAAAGATTCTGTTTAGGTGGCTAAACTAGATGAGTTAGTTTTAATTCCAAAGTTCTCTTAAACTTTCTAATCCTAAAATTATGAAACTATTTTTGGAAAAAAGCACAGAGTGGAAGGGATAGCTTTTTTAAAATTTGAAATTCAATCCAACAATTTTAGATAAAATTGGTTTAGAATATAGGACTGAAATACAATAGACATCAAGAATGAAATAATATAAAGATGAAATACATACTGGCAGCAGATGATAAGATACTTTCAGGAATCACTGCTAAGATTCAATTCTGAGGACTTCTACATTGCAGTCTTTAAAAATTTAAGAAATATATCACTCTTCTACTTAAGCCACAAAACATCACATTCAAGATATAAGTCTCTATGTATTAAGTAAATTTTGGAGTTTATTCCACCTGTTTATCAGACACATGAAGGATGTGACTCATGTCTCCCTTCAAAATTACATACGGAAAGTTTATAGAGAGAAAGATCATATCTGTCTCAAGCTCTGAGACATTTTAAATTAGTAATTGTCATATATTACACCTTTGCAAATGACAAGACTCTGACATGTACGTAATCCATTTGTCTTTTCTCAAATATACAGATAAAAGCTCAGTAACTTCTCAGAGAATCCTTCCATGACAGTAGCAGACAAAGAAATACACCTGTCTTTCTTACTTATCATGAGCTGAGTTTGAGTTCATAGTAGACCGATTAACCCTTGACAGATCATGTCTGACAGATCAGACAATAGGCCTACAGTCCAGTTTACTTACCTTTTAGGTGATGACAACTTTGAGGGGAATAAAGTCATTGTTTTTAGAGAATACTGAAACAATTATGTAATCTGAAGAAGATTTTAACATTCTTTTCCAGATTAAATAATAAAATTCTGTCAGATACATAGTAATATCAATATTCACAAGTTTAGTCTAAGGTGAGAATAGTAGAAATTATGACTTCTATTATTTGTTCTATAATGATTGGATAATAAGATTGATGATCTCATACGATTTAATTGATTGCTCCCATATCCACTACCTGTCATTCTAAGGCTGGAGGCAAATACAGCATGCACTCTTTCCTTTGATCTCTTGCTCTCTTGCTCTCTCTTTCTTTCAAGTTTGCATGTTTCCTTGCAACAAAATCAAACAAATTCATTTGAATAATTCATTAAACTCCTGGAAAATGTCTCTTTTTTCAATGGCTGAATATATCTCCCTTCTTTATAAAACCATTTCTAGCAGAGATTAGTAATTTTACTGAGACCAGTGGGAGATAAAACATAGAAAGCATTTTGCTATTTTTCCTTACAGGATAGGTAAAAGGACAATGGGAGTACCACTTAAGGAACAGGGAGGATGAGCAGAAGTGTGGCCTGGAAAGGGATTGTGCACTCTGGTGCCAGGATGCCCCAGGAAGAATATTTTCTGGATATTGCCAAAGGTAAACATGCTGAGATGTATAATCAGAATTGTTGTAAAGTGGAGCTGAAAACCTATCCAGTTATCAATAGATAAAGTAATAGAATTGGCCAAAATAAAATGTGAGAATATGTTAAGGAAGCTGAATAGGACTAAGGTTGTTAATAAAATGTGTCAAATCTCTTTACTTTTACATTACTCTGTGTCTAGTACTTGTTGTAGTGAGTTACTATAAGAAAAGGGATGGATTTAATTTTGAACCATCTGAAGTACTTAAAGTACACTCTTAAGAATCCTAATTTTACATATACATAAGACTTACTGAACAACTTGAGCCATTAAGAAAGAATATTATCAGACGTTGTACATTTAACTACTGGTATCTCTGTGTCATCTTTCCTTCAGTGAGGTTGTGTTAAACATGTTTGTCCTGATCACTTAACTATATTCTTGTTTTTCATTATTTATTTAATATTATTATTCATAATTTATTTATTTGAAGGTCTTATACTTTGTTAGGTAGCTGTTATAGTCACCCACCTGATCTTATCTTCCTGGTGTAATGACTCCTAGGAGAGCTTCCGGTACTATATTTCTTATGATCCAACAGGATACAAGAAGCTAAAATGTTGAGTACCTGCTATGTGCCAAAAAATAGTTTATGTATATGTATTAGTGTGTGTATATAATATCTAAATTTATAAAGTTATATGCATATATAATCAGTATATGTATCTAATTTAATTCCAACTATTGTCTGAAAGCCTAGTAACATTTTTATAGCCTTGAATTCCTTGAATAAAAATTATATCCTTTCAAATAAGTTTTACAATACAAATAATCTTTTTCTTGAATCCAGGAAAATAAAGAATGGCCCATGTGATTTAGCTGTGAGGTACTGTCCTATTCAAAGAAGGACAGCCCAAATAGAAATTCCAATCTTTACAATCATCTCTCAAATAATTTTACAATAATCCAAGTTTGAAACTATAATCACTCTTTAAAATGCCCATATTTTCCAGTTCTTTACTGCCTCAAAATTTCTAGGGCTTTTGCCTCTTTCTCCTTAAAATAACCCTCTTCCCCACCTTTAGCATTGTAACACTACCACTCTCTCTCCATCACTAGGTACCTCTCTGCTCCACCTGTTCATGCCCTGTATGGTCTTAACTCTAAAAACAGTGTTCACTGGTTGTCTAAGCAAAACAATGAAGACAATTCCATCCCACTGATAAACTGGGTCATTTCCAAGGAAATCCCTCTCCCAAAAAAGTTTTGAGAGTAATTCTTGACCTACTTCTAAACAGAAAAGTTATCTCAAACCAACTGGGAATGTCTGCTTTAGAAATTATCACTAAAATTGAGATACTGACTCACTAGCCGTTTGTATATTGTGCAAGGAATAGGTATATCCATATATAAAACGTCTGGCTTTTTTCTACTAAAGTCCTTATTACAAAAACAAAATTGGTTCTAACTAATGGTTGAATGTAGTTTTCTAAAGCATATAAATATATTTCCATATCATCTAGATGTGATTTTCTGATATTATTTAAATTAATCCTGAAATTATTCCAGTATGCTTTTAGCAGTGTTTTGTAGGTAGCCATAGACATGAGAGAACCACTTATTAGTAGATTTCAACAGGAAAAAATTCTGATTACTTTGACCTTTGGTTTGTGTATGTATCTATTTCTATGTCTGAAATTAGCTTTGGCTTCTTTCACAAAATACTAATTATAGCACTTTTACTATTAGGATTGATATTTCTGTGATTTCTATAAAATTAACTAAATTCTTAAAGTAGACTTTATGTTTTTGCTTTTTGGTGTGCTGTTCTACTTGGCAAAAACACCTATTTCAAATTCTTTTCATTGAGTCCTTTGGGGGTTTTTTTGGTGGTATTTTGTGTTAAGTGAAAAAAAAATTTATTCATGTTAGAAAATGAGCTCATGAAGAAAAATATTTTCTATTATTGGTGCAAGGAAAGATAACAGGAAGGTGCAATATAGAAGAGGATAGTAAGAAAATAAAAATTTTTCTTAGCAATATACTAAATTAACATTCTCCCACCTTTTCTCTGTGTCCTTTTCCTTTTAGCATCATTAAAATTTCTTTCCAAATTAAAGTTCAGGAAATATTAAAGTTTAATTTTGTGTGTATGATCATAAAATCTGCACATTTAATCAATGCCTGGTTAATTTTTATATAAAATAACATGGATTTTGCATGATTATATTTTATTTATCTAACATCACTACTGAAAGTCAAGCTATGTTGATAAGTGATTGTATTAGTCAGCAAATGTTGCTATAACAAAATACTACAGACTGAGTGGCTTAAACAACAGAAATTTATTGTCTCACAGTTCTGGAATCATAAGTCCAAGATCAGGTGCTGGCAGGTTTGGCTTCTGGGACTTCTCTTCCCGACTTGTAGACAACCACCTTCTCACTGAACCTCACATGGCCTTTCCTCTGTGTAGGACTCCAGGCATCTCTTCTTATGAGGATACAGCTCTGACTGGATAAGGATCTACTCTAGGCTGAATGTTTGTTTCTCCCAAAATTCACATGTTGAAACCTAATCCCCAGTCTGAGGGTATCTGAAGGTGATGATTAAGTCATCAGTGTTCTGAGTGAATGAGATTAGCATCTTTATAAAGGAGACTCAGAGATCTCCTCTTCCCTTTGGCCATCTGAGGACATGGTAAGAACACAGCCATCTATGAACCAGGGAACAGGTCCTCACCGGACAATGGATCTTCCAGGGCCTTGATCTTGGACACCCCACAACTGTGAGAAATGAATCTCTGTTGTTTGTGAGCCACTCAGGGGTATTTTTGCTGTAGCAGCCAAAATGGACTAAGACAGGGTCCCATGTTTATAACCTCATTTAACCCTAATTACCTCTTTAGAGGCCCTGCCTCCAAATATAATCACATTGAGGGATTAACCTTCAACTTGTGGATTTTGGTGGGGATACAATTCAGTCCAAAAAGTGAAATTTTCCTGAAATATTGCCATGTGAGTATGTTCCTGTTATACAGTTGTCACATTTTTCTTTCATCTAATGGTTTTATTCGTACTTGCACTTCACATTAGTATGAAAAAGATTTTAAGATACATAAAATAACAAAGGTTTTTAAAAAATACTTAAATTTAAGGCTTTTAAGAGGGATACCATAAAAATATGATTGTCTTTTTTCACTAACATTTATAAAGAAATAATACTTTTTTAACCATTGTCACTGAATGACAGAGTGGATAATGCCTTCAGCAATAGCTAGTGAGTAAGGGATGTCCCTTAATGTAATCCCAGTATGTGGATGAACACTTGATTCAATACAAGATATTACTTGGTATTTTACATAAACTATCCTTGGATTAATCTATTCACAGACAAACCAATAAATTCAAGTGCCAAGAAAACTATAGAAATATGTAAAATTGTTGCAGAAAAGGCCATGGAATGGGACAGCATCTGTATGCTGAAATATGTATTTCCTTTCTAAAGTCATTCAGATATGTTAAGTATTTGAAAGCGTTGTGTCAGGGAGGTTAAACTATTTTGGGGATAAAACTTAGGCTGCAGATTCATACTTTCCATTCTCTCATACAGTCTATCAAGAATGGGGGAGTATTTTTTGCTTCAGATGTCTTTGAAAAATCTTTTAAGCTTTTGGGCTTTGAGTAAAATGCAGTGTTTGGAGTCTAATATGGGCTAAATTTCATATCTAGTACATGAAATAAAAGTTTGCTTTGTTGATATTTCAAGATGGATCATGAGACTTAAAAATCAAAGAATATTAGTCTCCTCTTCTATCATAATAAATTACCACAGACTGGGAGTATTAAACATCAGAAATGTATTGTCTCACAGTGCTAGAGTAGGCAGTTAGATAGACATAAGCAAGAGGAGAGAAAGGATGCAGAGACCTCCCTGTCCCTCTTAGGCCAACCTCTTTTAATTAATCCCCTTTGGTGTTTAACACAGACTGATAAGCAAAAGATACAGGTCTCAGGGACTCTCCTAGTTTTGGAGCAAGCACACGTAAGGAAAACCTTGTCCACTGAAACCATTATAATATTGTTTATATTGTGGTTATGCCGAATGCCCTACCCTTGTGGGCTTCACTTGGACACTTATGGGAAGATGGTGAACATAAACATGCACAAAGAGGTTGGAAGGGAGGAACCCAGGTAGATCCAAAAGGTAGTATGATAATGACAAAAGGGAGGAATAAAACCAAATAAACCCCCATAAGAAAAAGCAAAACTCATCAGGCTGCTCCCCTCCCTCAGGGTCAGTCTGTTCCTCTGTCTGGAGTGTACTTGCACTTTTGCTTTGCTAAATAAAAAGTACTTTGTGTCTTTACCTCTCTATCAAGTCTCTCTACTGAATTATTTCCTTCAAGATGACAAGAACCAAGGAATTCCACAATTCACACCACCAACTCACCCCTTCTCCAACAACACTTCCAGAGATTAGAAGTCTGAGACCAAGGTGTTGACAGGATTGGTTCTTTCTGAGCGCTGTGAGGAAGTATCTGTTCCAAACCTTCCTGACACTGTGGTTTGCTAGAATCTTTGGTGATCTTTGCTTCTGTTGCGTCATCCTGATTTCTGCTTCCATCTTAACATGGTGGTCTCTCTGTGTCCCAGTTTCCCCTTTTTATAAGGACACCACTCATATTGTATTAAAGGTCCACCCTTCTCCAGTATGATCTCATTTTAACTAATTACATATGTAATGCCCCTATTCCCAAGTAATATCACATTTCTTAGGTACAAGGGGTTAGGGTTTAACCATATGAATTTTGATGAGACAGAATTCAACCCATAACACAAAGATTATAACAACCAAGAGTTCTGACTGAAATGACAGTTCCAATTGCCACCATGAGCTCTGCCAGGCAAGCTCATGTATTTATCTTCATTCCTCATATAAACTGATAAACAAATAAAAGAAAAAATAGTCTAAATTCCCTTTTTCATGTAATTAAGAGAGTTCCTCCATTTCTACAACACGGAGCATGCAAGGCGTGGATTCAAATGCTGTTGAAAATTCATCTATGTGCATTTCAGTAATGGTTGGGTATCAAGGGGCTGATGTTTGTCTTGGAAGGGTGTATGTCAGGGGTGAGGGTGAATATTGCTGCTGGGCATTAGGGATGATGTCTAAAATGGAAGTAAAGTATATTAGACTTTACACTACTCCAGAAAGAATTAGGGGTGAGCTAGAAACAGAAACTGTTTGCCTGTTAGGGACACAGGACATGGGAGCACAGAATTCTGGATCTCAAGGACTTGCAGGGTTTTGAAGCAGATCTCTTGGAATTCTTGAGAGAACTGATACTAGAAACTGATACTGGCCAAGAGAAGGGATGATGTATCCTCATGTACACAGCAACTCACTTGATACATTTCTGACTGAAACAAAACAAAATGAAAAAAACAGACTTCCATAACTATCACCTTCATGCGACAGCCTGAGACCTCTTGGTTTCAGGCAAGTGTGCCCCAAACTCAGAATCTATGTTTAACTCTGAAATTTACCTTAAGCAGATCTCACTTTTTAAAAATTTTGTCTATTATAAGTAGTAGACAGTGATCCTCCACCCTGGCCAGCCACCAATGTTAGGACCAGGTAAGGATTGTCTTGTGAAGGTATTCAAGTCAGGAAGAGCTGATTCTGGTGATTGGCAGCCAAATAAAAAGAGCCACCTGGGTGTGCGAGGAAACTGATTGAACAGACGGTAGCTCACATGTGCCTGGTTTTAACAGTGGTCTTTCACTGCTCTGGCCTATCTGCCCTATTCCTGGCTTAGGTAGATCTTAAATTCTCAATGTGGGCATGCCTCAGAGTCATTTGGTGAGGTAGTTAAAATACTTGCTTCATAGATTTTAGTTTAGAACATCAAGATTCTTGTCAGATGTGCACAATTTATTTTGATATTGTTACATGCAATTTACTTTCTGATTTAGTTTGATTAGATTAATGGGCATTATGTTTTTTATGTGCCACACTTTAATTATGTTTATCACTGCATAATGCATGAAGAGAAGTTTTTTAATTCAGTAGAAATTAAAAACTTACCTTTGACCTTGCTCAAACCTAAACCTCTCCTTTGAGTTAATTACTGGTCTGTTATCTAGGTTTTTAACACCATTTTGAATGCATTCATGTATTTATGAATGTTTGACACATTATTTTGTTTTATTGAAGTATGTCTTTTTATATGTATGAATACTTGTGGGAAAGTTGGGGTTCCTATGGCCAGGATCCTCACTGAGCTTAAACCACTTGATAATGTAACTGGCCTATTGCTAGGCTACTGCTTCCACACCAGTAGGCAATAAGCTGTTATTGCACTATATAGCGAGCCTGGCTTGCTATAGGCAGGGCTCTGCTAGGAGGCAGGGATGCTAATGCTCAACCTTCCACTGGAAGAACACTCCGGGTAATAAAACCTTTCTCCCCAAAAACGTTTTACTGTCATTTCTTTGGTCACATTGAATCCATAGTGAACTTGCCCGGGTCTGAAACCCGTTGTCAAGAAAATACTATATGTATTTGTAGAAATTGTTGGACACACTTTTACTCTGAGCCTCAGACTGAGATTTTAATTAATGCAAAAAACTAAAATGATTGCAGTATTCACAAATTTTTTTTATTTTTCAATTGAAATTTTTATATGTGAAAATGTTTCCCAAAATCACTTAAAAATGTTAACACCAATTTGTGCTGATTTTCTGGTGGGCAGGTGGATAAATGCAAGCATTGATGTCCAAATGCTATAATTCTCAAAATCTTTTGAAGCAAATTATGTTGTAAACAGAAATTATGTAAATCATTATATGCCATCATAGAGCATACTGAAATGCTGAAAGGTGATTTTATTTATAGCACTGTTATAAATAAAACTGTTCTGTTTCTCTAATTTTGACACATTTTCCTAGATTATTGTATAGTTATTTTATTTTTCCTCTGTGGATGACATCTTCCTAACAGCCTATAAATATTCTTGAAAGGGAAATCTTATTTATTATTTTCCTACTATACCCAAGAGTGAATTCCAAGCACTGCATTTGGTCTACAGTGGCTATAGAAAATGTAGAGTAATTTTTCTCTGAAGTGCCTTTTGTTTGTAAGGTACTTAACAATCCTCAGAGGGTCTGTCTGAATGCTACTTGTGCCGTTTAGAAATCTCTTACACCAGATAGTATTAACATCTCCTTCATAGACTAACCTTTTTACACTAAGCACTTTCCAGTGTACAAAAGACTTACTATTCCATATTTTCTGTATAATTCACACACAGTGTATTTTTATGAGCAATAATCACCTTAACCTCAGCCTAATCAGTACCAGCCCTCCTCTTCCCACTACGCTACCACATATAATCCTCTTTCAGACAGGTATTCGGCCTCTGTTCAGAGTATCAAAAGTATACCATCATATGTGAAGGTTAAGTTAGTGATCATCCTTAGAAGAGAGTGTAATTTTACGTTGTAGTTTCTGGTCAACTTACTTTATTGTAAACTATGGTAATAACAAATATCCAGTTAGACTAAGATAGTGGAATGAGTCTTTCCTTAATAAGTTTGATTATGAGGTGATTTTGTGCTTTAGGTAAAAACAATAAGGTAGCTCACTCCAGGAAAGTCTTAAGGATGTTATTGGGAAAATGGAAGTCTCTGTGGCCAGGACCCCCACCTGACCTTAAACTACTTGATGATGTAATTGGTCTACTGCTGGGCTACTGCTTCCACAGCCATAGGCAATGAGCTATTACTGCCTGAGGCACTATGTAAAGAGCTCTGCCCAGGGCTCTGGGTGGAGGCAGAGACAGAGGGAGTTATGGGTCTGCAGACTGCTGAATGAAGAGGTGATTCTAGTGCTTGACCTGCCACTGGGAGAATAAAGCCAGGTATAAACCCTTTTACCTCTAGAACGTTCCATTGTCATTTCTCAGTCTCACTGAATCCACAGTAAACTTGCCAGGGGCTGAAACCCTCAGGCAAGACAGATGCTTTTCTTTCTAGGTATATCTTTGTATCTTCAGGCATATACTTAGCACCAGATAAGGTTCGAACAAAGAAGAACCTTATTGTAAATCACTTTTCAGGTAAGGAGCCTGAGACTTCTTGGTGTTCAGGATATTTGGTAAAGTTAGTATACAAATAATGTTTTATCTTCATCCTATTTCCCATAATGTCAAGGGTAGCTTTTCTTCAACCCTACACTGTGATATATAAGTCACCCTTTCTAAGATTAATAACCTCTGTTAAGATTGGACTTGATTTATGTTATGGCTCTGCCGGCAACAGAGGCCTCCCTACCCCAGCCCTTAGGAGCCACATTGATTGGGCACCAGAGCTTCCCCCAGCCTGCTGCTTAAGCAGATGCTAATGGGCAAATGAACAGCAGCAGGGGGGCAGGCTGGGATGATCTTCATTCCTTAGCAACTGTTCAAGCAGCAGGCTGAGGGAATTTGCAGATGCTGAGAAAGACACTAGTATGAACATTGACCTCAAAGGTACTTGTGAACAGAACTTGAATTTTCTACCACAGGGACAGGTTGCCATGCTTACCAAAACTTATATCCTTTGATATACGGTATTTAATGGGTTCACATTCTTCTTTAAGTCCCTGCTTTCTTATATTGATGTCAATTAGTGTATAATAACAATGCAAAGTCAATCAAGGCCAGATTTTTGGTTTTAAGTCAGTATCTTGTGAAACTGTCTAATGACAATAATTACATTAGGTCTTATAAACCTCAGATTCTAATTCAGTAGGTCAGGAGTAAGAATTGGAGAATCTGTTTTTTCAACAAGTTGTCCTGGAGTATTTTATGATGGAGTAAGGATGAAACCCATTTTCCTAAGCAGTATACTTCAAAATGTCCAGTCTCTTCTTTGTCACAAGTACCCAAATGATTGCTAAAAATGCAACAAACTCACATCTCTCCAGCCATGCTGAATGAAAAATTCTGGGAAAGAACCCAGGAATCTATATTTTAAGGACAGGTTTTTAGGTCTAAATTTGAGAAATGTGTGTGAATAAAAAGAAAAATCTAGTCAAAAGAGCAGATTTCAAGTTATTGAAAGCACTAAGAATTTATTCTTTGAAATGAGTTATTTCTTTCTAAAGGATTAAAGGCAGCTTTACAACACCAGCTGTTGGATTATCAACCTGCCTTCTGAACAATGAATGCTAGTAGAATTGTGTGTATTCTTTCCTCACTTACCTGATGTTTGCTTTTTCCTGCAATACTTAGAATGCTGTCTGAATTTTCATAGGAACATTGCTCTGTCTGTTGTCACCTCTGCAGTCAAAGTATGCATACTTTAGGTGATGGTTCTTGCTCAGTTATTTGAATTGTTACATCCAGTAATCCTTGATGTTTGAAATTACAGGTAGCTAAGTAAAATGGTGATTTGAGGTCTTTCATTTAGTACTACAGCACTGTAATAGCTTCCTAGGGCTGCAGTAACAAGTTAACACAAAATTGGTGGTTTGAACAACAGAAATGTGTTCTTTCACAGTCTGGAGGCCAGAAAACTGAAATCAAGTTGTCAGAGGAGTTGCTTCCTTCTGGAGGATTTAAGAGAGAATCTGTTCAATGCCTCATTCCTAGCTTCCAGGGAGTGCTGGCAGTCTTTGACGTTCCTTGGCTTATAGATCCAGTCACACAGATCTGTATGTCTGTCTTCACATGGCTTTTTGCTTGTCTGTGTCTCCAGTATTTCTCTTTTCTCTTATAGGGATGTTAATCATTAAATTTAGGCAAACCCTAAATCCAGGACAACCTCATCTCAGTATCCAAATAGATTCACATTCACAGGTATCTGGGGTTAGGACTTGGACATGTCTTTGGAGAGACACTATTTAAACCACTAAAATCACTGTGTTCTAAACATATACATCTAAGTGATGACATGTATACATTATTTAACACATACATGTGACTATGTTAATTATCTTATACGTGTTTTCTAGGTCTTTCTTTTAAAGCAGAGTTAAAACAGTATGTCTACCCATTTTTTGAGAGATTATAAGTGTTCTTCTAACTTTAAAGACATTAACCACCTTTACACCTATATGTGATATATGCATAAATTACACATTAAGCTGGAATTTTAGAATTGAAATTCATTTAGCACATATATTTCCTGTTAAATACATCTAATTATCAAACTCAGCTATCCAGTATACTCAATTTTGGTGCTGTCCAGATATATTCATATCTTGTCACTCTTTAGAAGTGAATATTATTCAAATTTGTTTCTATATGAGCTTTGAGGGAAATATTTTGAACAGCATAACCACTATTCAAATCCATGTCAGCCTTTTCTGTTCAAAATAATCTTAACACCAAAAAAATACCCTGATTCTATTTCAAGAATAATGACTGTGTCAATTGAGATGAGTATACAAGCATTTTTTAAAAATGTTTTAGTTAACATACTTCTACCATGAGCAGAGAAGTCCAAGGCAACCGTAAATATGTACTTGGCATTTTCATTCCCTCTCTGTTTCTCTGTCTCTTTCTCAATATTAGCTCCCTTATGTGGCATGTGGTTTTAAATTCTCAGTTGGTCCCATTGCTGAAGAAAGAAAATAGGTCTTCAGCACACTCCTTGCCAAGCACTGGGAGTATAGCTTTCCCATTTTAAATTCACGAAGTATAGTCCTTCTGGCCCCTGGAGGCTTGGGCTGCTTTACCTTGATGCTGTAATGAGAATATACTGGCACATTTTCATTATTAGATCAAAGGAGAAAGATGTTACATGAAGTCACTTGCAAATGAAATATCAAAATTGACTGGAGGATACACTTTCATTCTAATCAAATACTATTCTCTTTTTCCAGAATCAATAGAGGAAACCAAAGAAAGGAGACACATGGTCTGAAATTAATATAGGTGGTGAAATCAGACTTAAAGCTGGTCCATTTATTCACAGTTCACTTGAATAACTGAAACATGGATTTTATAATTAGGATGTCTTGGGGAAAAAGCAATACAATTTATAGGAAGGACAGAAAGAAGCATCATGTGGGATTTATTAGTCTTAGTATTGAGCTGTACTATATTTTTGATTTGGTAATTCAAGGTGAAGTGCTTGAAATAGATTTTTTTAAGTGACATAAAATATAGCAGCATCTTTTTCAATTATACATGCATTTAAGTCATTATCCTTTAAATAATGTTTTATTTTTAGTGAGACTAATTCAAATCAGCTAAATTGCCATTCAGTACTACTGTCATTGGTTCATGACTAGTGTCATCAAATATAACAAATCAACAAAATGTTTTATTAGAAAGAAGTGAGAATTTTGTTTGTCATAATGTTCAGGGTTGATGAGAACATATTATTTCTCTCAATATTTATATGCCAACTCCTTTATGCCTAAAAAAAAACTGCTTACATTGAAGAAAATTGGAAAATCTATAATTTGTTCAAGGTTTTTTAGTTTTGTTTTTACCAAATAGCAAAATATAAATGATTTTATATGTGAGTGCTTGGATTTGTATATAATAGTGGCTGGCATTTTGTGAGAATATACCTAGCAATACATGCTTAAAAACACATTTATCTAAATATAATATATATATATGCCACTGCAGTAGCTGAGCATAACTATTTGAATTAATGGGTATAAATAATCAAATTGGTGAGAATAGATATGCTTATGATTGCAATTGTCCTGTTGCTCAACTCAAATTAATGTTATAAATCTCCTCCTAGAATGTTCTTCTAACCTGGAGTCACTAGCATTCCCAACTGAAAAGTCAATGGACAGATAATTATATTCAGTTGTTACAGGCATTCTGCCACATCTACAACCTTGCCAAGACATGCTAGACACCGGATTTGTGCAAAATTGTAATCAATATCAAAGGCTGGCAGCCATAACTTCTTTCTTTGTGTTTATTTCAGAGTTATAGGAATCTGCATGTAAATTTCACAATTCTTATAATTTCAGAGAAGAATATTAAGGTAAGCAGCAGTGCCATTTATAAATTCTATTTTAATAACAAAGAAATTATTTTTCAATGAAGCAAGGAGAAAAAGGTCAGAAGCAATGCCCATAACTTGGCCTGTATGATTCCAGGCATTTTATCAAAGTTTGAATTGCATCTAAAGTAGTTAATTTGGGCGTTTGAGATTGAATCAAGACCTTATATTTTTTCATGGTTCCTTTTCAGCTTTGAAAAGATAACTGTATAACTGATATGTAGACTATATGCAGTAAATAGAAATTAGACATACAGGCTTCTTAAATCTACATTTTCTATGGAAAATGTTGAGGACATATTTTTAAAAAGAAAAAAATAATTCATAGTCTTTATATATGTTGTTGGAAGAAAAAATGAACTAAATGGATGAACAAGAATACTGGAATATTTGATAAAATTTCAGTTCACAGATCTCTGGAATTCTGCTTTTCATCAAAAAATATTTCAGGTTACTGTGGTCCCAAACTTATATGACAAAGACATTTGCATCAGGAATATTCTATAGTTTATCATATAGCTAGTAGGAAAAGCAGGGAATGATTAAAGCTACTCAGCTACTGCGGAATAACTTACTCATAATATAATCTTTATTAAAGTAATATTGAGATAGGTATTTTCAATGAGGAATGAACAGGTTTTACCATATGAGTAATTTTATTCTCAATTGAAATCACATGGCTCTAGTCATAGACAATAAAAAGAAAATGTGTACCTTGAAGTTTGACTATGTTCCTAAAACTGAAATATTATTAACTGGATCATTACTCTATTTTTTTTTTCCTCACTTGGGGTAGACATTATGACTACTTAATAATTATGCATCTGATACTTCTCCACAATACCTAAGAATTAAATTCTCTTGTGCTTCATTTGGGACAATATGAAATTTGCATTCATACATTAAAGACACTTTACCAGGATGCACTTAATTTTATATGGCAGACCCTTGAACAGTATTTCACAGTCTGGAATCCTGAAAGAGTCTGTGTAAGCTGCATAAATATCTCTTGGCTCAGTGGTAACCTGTCCACTGAATGCTTCAGCCTCTGACATTTTTGTTTATTTGTTTAAAATGTCAACCTTGCATGGGTGGCCAGGTTGGTATGGTTGTGAGATCATTTAACCTGAGTCATTTGGTTTTCTTGAGCTCACTGAGAATTTAAATGAGATCTAGCCAGTAATGGAGAACCCAAGGAAAATTTTAAGTTTGGGTGCTTTCCTCTAAATGAATGAATTCTATAGACTTTTACCTGTCCAAGATTTGAAATCACAATATAATTCAGTTAGATTTGAACTTTTACCAATTACCTCAAATGGAACCAAAATCTGCAATTTCCACAAGGTTCCTCAGTGTCACTCATTTCTAGTGTTAGCTCTTCAGGCTCACACTGATTATCATTTTTCACTGCAAAAAAAATTTGAAAAAGGAGAACAAAGTTGAAAGACTAGCACTACCTAGTTTTAAAACTATTATAACTCTATAGTGGTCAAGAGAGTTTAATATTGGTGTAAAGATTAATCAATCAAACAAAACTGAACTTTATCCAAATTAAAACTTCCGTTCTTCAAAAGATACTGATAAGGAAATGAAAAGTCAAGCCATGGATTATGAATATATTTGCATATCATATATTTTTAAAAGGATCTACATCAAAATCTTTTAGACAGTCCTCAAACCTAATAGTAAGAAAATAACTCCGCAAATGAATGAATAAAAATTTGAACAGATTTCTTACCAAATAAGAAACAGGCAGGGATGGAAATAAGCATGTGAAAATATTTCAACATCATTCATTAGGGAAATGCAAATTAATATCACAATAAATTATGACTGCAAACTTAATTGGACTTGCTAAAATTGAAAAGAGAAATCATAACATTTTGGCAAAGATGTGTAATGACTGGAACTCTCATATATGTCCAATGGAAATGTCAAATGTATAACATTTTGGAAAAAAAGCTTTATAGTTAAAATGATTAACATTTATCTTTCTTATGATTCAGTAGTTTTATTTCTAGATAGATAATTATTGCCCACCAATGAAAACATAGATGCTTACACAGTCTTGTAATAAATGTTTATAGCATACTATTAGTAACAGCCCAAAACTGAAAGCAGTCATATAGTGGACTACTACTCTGAAATAAAAAGGAGTGGGCTGTTGGTACTTACATCAATATGGATGAATTTCAAGACTTATGCTGTGTAAAAGAAGTAAGAGAAAAAAGAGTATATATTATCTGATTTCATTTGCATAAAATTATTGGAAATGCAAAATCACATATAGTGATAAACAACAGATTATCTAAAGTTCTGGAGGGTTTGGACTGAGGGAAGAACTACAAATTTATATGAAGAAACTTTGAGAGGAGGATGGATATGTTCATTTTCCTGACATATTGCTGGTTTCAAAGGTTTATTCATGTTACAAATCTTATCAAGCTTTACACTTTAAATATGTCCAATTTATTGTATGGCAAATATAAGTAAAGCCATTAGAAAATTATTAGATTTTCTATGGATGAAAAGAGGCTATCAAGCTTGTTATAAGGGAGTCAGATAAACCTGGGATTAATAGAAGTTCTAGCATTTTTTAAACATATTGCCATGAGGAAGTTAAGAGCCTTTGTTTCCTCACCTATGAAATGGGAAAGTAATACTTATCTAGCCTACTATAGGATTTAAATGTGATAATATATATATAAATGTGTTACGTAACAGCTAGCACACATTAGATTCTCACACATTAGATTCTCAATAAATACTAATTTCCTTCCCCATAGTATTTTCTAATTCTAACAATAGTATTATGCCACAAGTAAAAATCACTAGGAAAAACAGTAAGTGAAGAATTGTACAAATCATAATTTTTTTTCTCCAGAAATGTCATAAACCACAAAGTGGATGGCTCTAGGCATGTACATGACAGGTACTGCTTAGTAGGCAAGTTTGAAAAATCATCACTTTCATTTAAAATCTTACCCTGAAGGAAAAAGAAGTGTCAGAAATAGGACCCAAATAAGAAACACCTACATGAACAGATGAAAAGACAAGGTCTAAAACAGGTAACAGAACCTGTCATGAGCAGGAGGAATTACGTTATGACTAGAGACAGTCCTTCCCTATAATCAAAGAGTTTGAAAAGTTTAAGCACTCTAAAACTGAGTAAGTGACCAAAAGCACTGGAGTGAAAAATGGCTGAGTCAATGATTTCGGAAAAGTTAATGACAGAACTAGATCAGCTGAAAATTTGGTCTGACCCATTATATAAAGGTGAATCATTAAAATAACAGGGAGAAAAGTGACCAAACTTCTGGACCCTAAACTGTGACTTTAATGAATCATGTAGAGACAAAGCCACCACTTATAATATCTACACTAGCATCTTTGAAACTAATCAATTGCCCAAGTTACTCAGAAATGCAAGTTAGTAGATTATTTAAATGTTTTTATTATACAAAGCTTTAAACCACACAACAGAAAATGTCTAGGTAACTATTCACATGGTATGAGGAAAAGTCATGTTAGAATAGTTAAAGTCCCTGTACCACTTCACATAAAATATGTTTCTGCAGCAGTTTATGTAATGGAAGCTTCTTTCAAGAGAAAGCAAATTACATTGTGGAAATAAAATCATTTTCTCAAATCAATCTAAGGGGTCACCATTTAGTGAAATCCTATAATAAATCATGCTTTACAATACTAAAAACTTTCTTGTAAAGAACATAATCACCTCTGAATTATCTTTTGTGTCAATCTGCATTTCTATGTAGCATTTTATATTCATGCAACATTTTTCAAATTGCAAACTACTTTCACCAACACTATCTCATTTTGTCAATTTTGCATTGGAAAAGGTAAAATGTACAAAATATACTAACAACTTTTAAAACTCAACAATAAGAAAACAACAAGATTAAAAAATGGACCAGAAAAAAAAAGAACTAATCAGACACCTCAACAAAGAAGATATGCAGAGGGAAAATAAACAAATGAAAAAATGTTGCACATCAGATGTCATCAGGGAAATAGAAATTAAAACAACAGTGAGCTGCCACTCTGCACTTATCCCAAAAATCAAAACAAGGACAAGACCAAATCCTGAAGAGGATGTGGAGCAACAGGAGCTCTCTTTAGTGTGGGTGTACCCACTGAAAAATAATACAGCCACCTTGGAGCGCAGTTTAGTGGGTTCTTACAAAACTACACATATTCATACCATATGATCTATCCATCCCACTCCTTGGTATTTATTCAAATGAATAGAATGCTAATTTCCACACACACAAACCTGCACACAGATGTTTGCAGCAGCTTTATAATTGCCGAAATATAAAAACAACCAAGATGTCCTTCAGTGGATGAAAGGGTAAATAAACTGTGATACATACAGCACTAAACAGAAATGAGCTATCAAGCCATGAAAAGACATAGAGGAATATTAAATATCTAGAACTATATGAAAGAAGCCAATCTGTGTAACTCCACTATATGACATTCTGGAAGAAGCAAGAGTATGCAGACAGTAAAAAGATAAGTGGTTGCTGGAGGTTAGTAAAAGCGAAGCATGAATAAGCAGAACATTAGGGCAATGAAATTATTCTGTGTGATACTATAATGATGGATACATGCAGATATACATTTTTCCAGTTCCATAAGTACAGTATCAAGAGTACACCTTAATGTAAACTATGGACTCATTGATAATTATGTGTCAGTGAAAGTTCATCAACTATAACAAACACACCAACTGGTAGAGGGTGCTGATAAGAAGTGAGACTCTGCCTGTGCAGGAGCAGGGTGTGTATTGGAAATTTCTGGTTTTCTTCTACACAGTTTGGCTATGAGTCTAACTGCTCTAAAAGTCTGTGCAAAAAAAATGTTTTAAGTAAGTGTAAAAAAGTAAAAATAGAGACCTTTACCAAAGAGTAGAAGTAAAATGGAGATAAAATAAATAGCTCTAGGTAAATTAATTTTACTAGTAATAGGACAATCTGGAGAAATAAAAAATACAGATAATGTGTAAAAAAAATAAAAGGATACTCTTTAATACAAATCAGAAAACAAATGTGTATAAAGATAAAATCTATAGATTTATGTATACTGATAGGCATATTTACATGTGTAAGTATAAGCTTGGTGGGTGAGAAGAAAAAAAGTACTGAAAATTTAAAGGAGTAAAAATTAAAAGCCTATTATATGCAGGGATATTTCAATAGCCAGTAGGAATATTGATGTACTGACTCTTATCTTAGAAAACTAAATAGCAGTGGTTTGTGATTCCTCTAATGAGAGAATGGCTTGTTGTCACAGTCTCTGACAAAAATTTGTCTTCCTAAAGGGAAAGAAGAATTTCTAAGTACAATATTAACTTTTAACGGGTACTTAAAAGGAAACTTGTTCTTACTACACTGGAAAAATTAAAGGTACTCTTTTTAGAAAATTTCCAGGAAAATGTATTACTGATACTGTAACCATAACAAAAGGACATACTCTTACAGTGGTCTGCCCATTTTTACAGGGGATTTGCCTTATACATTCCTCCCTTGATGCTAGTTAATACCAACATGCTTAGAACATTCTCTGGGAAAGGACATCTTGTATGGCCAATTTTTTATATTTTTCTCTAAGCAAACCTAACTGAATAGAACAGTATTGATCTCATGACTTCACCTCATTAATACCACATTCTAAGGAAGTAAATTAAGTGATTCCAGAAAGTAATTCAGATCACAGACTGCAGTGGAAAAAAGGGCCTTCACATAGTGGTTAGTAAACCCAGGGCCTGTTTGTAGCTCTATAACCAAATGTATGAATTATTTTACAGAAAAGAGAGCTTAAGGTTCACCTACATACTGAACACAAAAGAATTAATTCATTGACTTCCACATACAGTCATTGATCTCAGTGTTAATACTGTGCAAAAAATGAAAGTCCACAAGAGGCCCCTCTCCATCAGAAAGATGATATATTTTAGCTAACTGTTCTTTCTGAAACTTTTGGGAAAAAATGATGAATAATATTGAGCTATTATGACAGTTTGTTTTCTTCTTGTAGTCAACTGTAAAGTGAGGAAAGGAGATATATACATTTATTTTAAAATTAATTTAATTGAAGAAGTAGCATTTTAATATATATTGAAATTTCATTAATTAACAAGAATCTGTCAAGTGTTGGATCAGTCAGGGCGCAACCAAGGAATAATAACAAGTCCACAAATATTTACATAATTTCCATATTTGGTTTGTTATTACATAAGTAAATAATGTTATTACATAATTTCCATAGTTTGGAGTTGTTATTAACATTTTTTATCTCTGAAAATATAATTGAAATTTACCCATTTATTTATTCACTGACTTCCTCCACTAGGCTGCATGATCAAGGACAGCAAAAATTATGTCCAACTATTGAAGTATTCCAAGTGCTTAGGGTATGTCAAGCACATATTGAATGATTAAAAGAATAAATAGTGTATATGTTTGCCTAAATACAATGTGAAGAATGAATATAGATCCTTTGGTCCTTTAATGTGAATGCATTATTTAGGTTTGGTTTCCTTCTGTATTTTTTCTCTATTTTGGAAGATTATAGAGATCAAGGGAAATAGAATTACTATGTCCCTTAGAGAAAAGTGTTGAAGTTCTGAATTGATAAACATTCTCCAAGATTATGATTTAATGCAGTTACTGCTACAGCAGGTAGCTTTTAATGGTTTCCATTCTCTGTGATTATTAAAGATCAACACTTTGCTTTTAACATAATCTTTCTAACCACTTATTCTTACTGTTTCTGCTTCCTAGTCAAGGTGTGTGTGTATGTATGTGTGTGTGTGTACAAACATTGGTGCACGAGTATAGATCCAATTTAGAGAACATTTTCAGATTTAACAGGAAATTTTTTTATGTGTATTGAATTAATTTAAGGTAAGAGTCCTTGTTCTTGATTAGTTCTTTTGTTATGATATTTAAGTTGTATATTAATTTATTTAAGTAATGTAAAGTGATTTACTAAAACAAGAGAATTGAACTGTGTTCCTTGAAAGAAAATGCAGGAAATTAGGCCTTTATACAATGTACAAAGAGCTTTTGTAAATGTTACTGAACACACAATTGTTTTAATGGTCTGTGCCCTGAATATAAAGGTTATTAAATTGCTAGTTTGTTTAAATAGGAACATAATCTTATATAATGGAAAGAATATGACATAGTTTCCATGTTTCTTTTAACTATCTAAATGCTTTAAAATGCATTATGGGTTTAATAATCTCTAGTATGTTATTTTTATGAAGTTACGTGAATTTTTAGCCACCAGAGCAGAAAAGCAAAGACACTACTGAAAATGCTTTCCTCATTTAGCAATTTGAGTTGTGACAAGACTTTGGTAATCTGATTTAGAAACTTAATTTGTAAATTTCAAAATTGAAATGGCTGTAAAATTAACTGCCCTGAAAAAGGTGAACTATTTTGGAAATTTATACTTACTATAGTAATTTTTTTTTAACCTTACACATTCAAAATTGATGTTGCTCTCCAGAAGATATTTTCCTTACAGGTAGAAAAAAACAATTAATTCTCCTTTTTAAAATTATGAAAAAAGGGGGAGCCAAGATGGCGGCGTGAGTAGAGCAGTGGAAATCTCCTCCCAAAAACACATAGAGCTATGAAAATATAACAAAGAAAAATCTTCCTAAAATAGAGACCACAGGACACAGGACAACATCCAGACCACATCCACACCTGCAAGAACCCAGCGCCTTGTGAAGGGGGTAAGATACAAGCCCCAGTCCGGCGGGACCCGAGCGCCCCTCCCCCCGGCTCCCGGCGGGTGGAGAGAAACCGGAGCAGTTTTTTTTTTTTTTGGCGAGCGCTTTTTGGAAGCCTTAGAGGGACGGGCCCCCGTTGCTGGGGAGGCAGGGTGGCGGGACCGGTGAGGAGGTGCCTGGGAACGGCGCCGGAGGACAAAGAATATCCCGCGTTTCTCCCTGCGAGACCTGGGAGCGGGTGCCTGAGACCGGTGCCTGAGGACGGAGGAGGTCGCGCGTTTTTCCCCTTTTTTTTTTCTCTTTTCTGCGAGTGCTTTTTGGAAGCCTAAAAGGGACAGGGACCCCGGTGCTAGGGAGGCAGGGCGGCGGGACTGGTGAGCGGGTGCCTGGGACCGGCACCTGAGGACAAAGAATATCCCGCATTTTTCCCTGTGGGACCGGTGGGTGGGTGCCTGAGACCAGCACCTGAGGACGGAAGAAATCGCGCGTTTTTCCCCTTTTTTTTCTCTCTTTTTGCTGAGTGCTTTTTGGAAGCCTTGAAGGGACAGGGACCCCGGTGCTAGGGAGGCAGGGCGGCGGGACTGGTGAGCGGGTGCCTGGGACCAGTGCCTGAGGACCAAGAATATTGAGCGTTCCTTCCCTGCGGGACCGGTGGGTGGGTGCTTTTTGGAAGCCTTGAAAGGACAGGGACCCTGGTGCTAGGGAGACAGGGCAGCAGGACCAGTGAGCGGGTGCCTGGGACCGGCACCTGAGGACAAAAAAAAAAAAAAAAATCGCTTGTTTTTTCCTTTTTTTTCCTTTTTTTTTTCTCTTTCTTTCTGTTCCCTCTCTCATTGTTGCTGTTGTTGTTTTGGTTTGGAGAGTGCTTTTTGGAAATCTTAAAGGGGCAGGACAGGTCACTTAGACCAGAAGCAGGGAATCTGGGGATCTCTGGGCACTCTAACCCCCTGGGCAGCAGGGAGCACAGAGGACCCTTACGGAGATAAATAGTCTCCTGGCTGCTCCCCCTCCAACGGGGCTCCACCATTTTGGAGGAACAGCCCCAGCCAGGCCAAGCCCACAGCAACAGTGGAGATAAACCCCAAAGCAACTGGGCAGGAAGCAGAAGCCCTGTCTGCGCACAGCTGCCCAGCACAAGCCACTAGAGGTCGCTATTCTCCCAGGAAAAGGCTACAAACCAACAAGAAGGGAAGCTCTTCCAGCGGTCACTTGTACCAGCTCTGCAAACTATCTCTATCACCATGAAAAGGCAAAACTACAGGCAGACAAAGATCACAGAGACAACACCTGAGAAGGAGACAGACCTAACTAGTCCTCCTGAAAAAGAATTCAAAATAAAAATCATGAACATGCTGACAGAGATGCAGAAAAAAATGCAAGAGCAATGGGATGAGATGCAGAGAAAAATGCAAGAGCAGTGGGATGAGATGCAGAGAAAAATGCAAGAGCAGTGGGATGAAGTCCGGAAGGAGATCACAGATGTCAGGAAAGAGATCACAGAAGTGAAACAATCCCTGGAAGGATTTATAAGCAGAATGGATAAGATGCAAGAGGCCATTGAAGGAATAGAAGCCAGAGAACAGGAACGTATAGAAGCTGACATAGAGAGAGATAAAAGGATCTCCAGGAATGAAACAACACTAAGAGAAATATGTGACCAATACAAAAGGAAAAACATTCGTATTATAGGGATACCAGAAGAGGAAGAAAGAGGAAAAGGGATAGAAAGTGTCTTTGAAGAAATAATTGCTGAAAACTTCCCCAAACTGGGGGAGGAAATAATCGAACAGACCATGGAATTATACAGAACCCCCAACAGAAAGGATCCAAGGAGGACAACACCAAGACACATAATAATTAAAATGGCAAGGATCAAGGACAAGGAAAGAGTTTTAAAGGCAGCTAGAGAGAAAAAGGTCACCTATAAAGGAAAACCAATCAGGCTAACATCAGACTTCTCAACAGAAACCCTACAGGCCAGAAGAGAATGGCATGATATACTTAATGCAATGAAACAGAAGGGCCTTGAACCAAGGATACTGTATCCAGCACGACTATCATTTAAATATGATGGTGGGATCAAACAATTCCCAGACAAGCAAAAGCTGAGGGAATTTGCTTCCCACAAACCACCTCTACAGGGCATCCTACAGGGACTGCTCTAGATGGGAGCACCCCTAAAAAGAGCACAGAACAAAACACACAACATATGAAGAATGGAGGAGGAGGAATAAGAAGGGAGAGAAGAAAAGACTCTCCAGACAGTGTATATAACAGCTCAATAAGCGAGCTAAGTTAGGCAGTAAGATACTAAAGAAGCTAACCTTGAACCTTTGGTAACCACGAATCTAAAGCCTGCAATGGCAATAAGTACATATCTTTCAATAGTCACCCTAAATGTAAATGGACTTAATGCACCAATCAAAAGACATAGAGTAATAGAATGGATAAAAAAGCAAGACCCATCTATATGCTGCTTACAAGAAACTCACCTTAAACCCAAAGATAAGCATAGACTAAAAGTCAAGGGATGGAAAAACATATTTCAGGCAAACAACAGTGAGAAGAAAGCAGGGGTTGCAGTACTAATATCAGACAAAATAGACTTCAAAACAAAGAAAGTAACAAGAGATAAAGAAGGCCACTACATAATGATAAAGGGCTTAGTCCAACAAGAGGATATAACCATTCTAAATATATAAATATATATGCACCCAATACAGGAGCACCAGCATATGTGAAGCAAATACTAACAGAACTAAAGAGGGAAATAGACTGCAATGCATTCATTGTAGGAGACTTCAACACACCACTCACCCCAAAGGATAGATCCACCGGGCAGAAAATAAGTAAAGACGCACAGGCACTGAACAACACACTAGAACAGATGGACCTAATAGACATCTATAGAACTTTACATCCAAAAGCAACAGGATATACATTCTTCTCAAGTGCACATGGAACATTCTCCAGAATAGACCACATACTAGCTCACAAAAAGAGCCTCAGTAAATTCCACAATATTGAAATTCTACCAACCAATTTTTCAGACCACAAAGGTATGAAAGTAGAAATAAATTCTACAAAGAAAACAAAAAGGCTCACAAACACATGGAGGCTTAACAACATGCTACTAAATAATCAATGGATCAATGAACAAATCAAAATAGAGATCAAGGAATATATAGAAACAAATGACAACAACAACACTAAGCCCCAACTTCTGTGGGATGCAGCGAAAGCAGTCTTAAGAGGAAAGTATATAGCAATCCAGGCACACTTGAAGAAGGAAGAACAATCCCAAATGAATAGTCTAACATCACAATTATTAAAACTGGAAAAAGAAGAACAAATGAGGCCTAAAGTCAGCAGAAGGAGGGACATAATAAAGATCAGAGAAGAAATAAACAAAATTGAGAAGAATAAAACAATAGCAAAAATCAACGAAACCAAGAGCTGGTTCTTTGAGAAAATAAACAAAATAGATAAGCCTCTAGCCCAACTTATTAAGAGAAAAAGAGAGTCAACACAAATCAACATAATCAGAAATGAGAATGGAAAAATCACGACAGACTCCACAGAAATACAAAGAATTATTAAAGACTACTATGAAAACCTATATGCCAACAAGATGGAAAACCTAGAAGAAATGGACAACTTCCTAGAAAAATACAACCTCCCAAGACTGACCAAGGAAGAAACACAAAAGTTAAACAAACCAATTACAAGCAAAGAAATTGAAACAGTAATCAAAAAACTACCCAAGAACAAAACCCCGGGGCCGGACGGATTTACCTCGGAATTTTATCAGACACACAGAGAAGACATAATACCCATTCTCCTTAAAGTGTTCCACAAAATAGAAGAAGAGGGAATACTCCCAAACTCATTCTATGAAGCCAACATCACCCTAATACCAAAACCAGGCAAAGACCCCACCAAAAAAGAAAATTACAGACCAATATCCCTGATGAACGTAGATGCAAAAATACTCAATAAAATATTAGCAAACAGAATTCAACAGTATATCAAAAGGATCATACACCATGACCAAGTGGGGTTCATCCCAGGGATGCAAGGATGGTACAACATTCGAAAATCCATCAACATCATCCACCACATCAACAAAAAGAAAGACAAAAACCACATGATCATCTCCATAGATGCTGAAAAAGCATTTGACAAAATTCAACATCCATTCATGATAAAAACTCTCAGCAAAATGGGAATAGAGGGCAAGTACCTCAACATAATAAAGGCCATATATGATAAACCCACAGCCAGCATTATACTGAACAGCGAGAAGCTGAAAGCATTTCCACTGAGATCGGGAACCAGACAGGGATGCCCACTCTCCCCACTGTTATTTAACATAGTACTGGAGGTCCTAGCCACGGCAATCAGACAAAACAAAGAAATACAAGGAATCCAGATTGGTAAAGAAGAAGTTAAACTGTCACTATTTGCAGATGATATGATACTGTACATAAAAAACCCTAAAGACTCCACTCCAAAACTACTAGAACTGATATTGGAATACAGCAAAGTTGCAGGATACAAAATCAACACACAGAAATCTGTAGCTTTCCTATACACTAACAACGAATCAATAGAAAGAGAAATCAGGAAAACAATTCCATTCACCATTGCATCAAAAAGAATAAAATACCTAGGAATAAACCTAACCAAGGAAGTGAAAGACTTATACTCTGAAAACTACAAGTCACTCTTAAGAGAAATTAAAGGGGACACTAATAAATGGAAACTCATCCCATGCTCATGGCTAGGAAGAATTAATATCGTCAAAATGGCCATCCTGCCGAAAGCAATATACAAATTTGATGCAATCCCTCTCAAATTACCAGCAACATTCTTCAATGAATTGGAACAAATAATTCAAAAATTCATATGGAAACACCAAAGACCCCGAATAGCCAAAGCAATCCTGAAAAAGAAGAATAAAGTAGGGGGGATCTCACTCCCCAACTTCAAGCTCTACTACAAAGCCATAGTAATCAAGACAATTTGGTACTGGCACAAGAACAGAGCCACAGACCAGTGGAACAGATTAGAGACCCCAGAAATTAACCCAAACATATATGGTCAATTAATATTTGATAAAGGAGCCATGGACATACAATGGCAAAATGACAGTCTCTTCAACAGATGGTGCTGGCAAAACTGGACAGCTACATGTAGGAGAATGAAACTGGACCATTGTCTAACCCCATATACAAAGGTAAACTCAAAATGGATCAAAGACCTGAATGTAAGTCACGAAACCATTAAACTCTTGGAAAAAAACATAGGCAAAAACCTCTTAGACATAAACATGAGTGATCTCTTCTTGAACATATCTCCCCGGGCAAGGAAAACAACAGCAAAAATGAGCAAGTGGGACTACATTAAGCTGAAAAGCTTCTGTACAGCGAAAGACACCATCAATAGAACAAAAAGGAACCCTACAGTATGGGAGAATTTATTTGAAAATGACAGATCTGATAAAGGCTTGACGTCCAGAATATATAAAGAGCTCACACGCCTCAACAAACAAAAAACAAATAACCCAATTAAAAAATGGGCAGAGGAACTGAACAGACAGTTCTCCAAAAAAGAAATACAGATGGCCAAGAGACACATGAAAAGATGCTCCACATCGCTAATTATCAGAGAAATGCAAATTAAAACTACAATGAGGTATCACCTCACACCAGTAAGGATAGCTGCCATCCAAAAGACAAACAACAACAAATGTTGGCGAGGCTGTGGAGAAAGGGGAACCCTCCTACACTGCTGGTGGGAATGTAAATTAGTTCAACCATTGTGGAAAGCAGTATGGAGGTGCATCAAAATGCTCAAAACAGACCTACCATTTGACCCAGGAATTCCACTCCTAGGAATTTACCCTAAGAACGCAGCAATCAAGTTTGAGAAAGACAGATGCACTCCTATGTTTATCGCAGCACTATTTACAATAGCCAAGAATTGGAAGCAACCTAAATGTCCATCTGTAGATGAATGGATAAAGAAGATGTGGTACATATACACAATGGAATACTACTCAGCCATAAGAAGTGGAAAAATCCAACCATTTGCAGCAACATGGATGGAGCTGGAGAGTATTATGCTCAGTGAAATAAGCCAAGCGGAGAAAGAGAAATACCAAATGATTTCACTCATCTGAGGAGTATAGGAACAAAGGAAAAACTGAAGGAACAAAACAGCAGCAGAATTACAGAACCCAAAAATGGACTAACAGGTACCAAAGGGAAAGGAACTGGGGAGGATGGGTGGGCAGGGAGGGATAAGGGGGGGAAAGAAGAAGGGGGGTATTAAGATTAGCATGCATGGGGGGGAGGGAGAAAGGGGAGGGTGGGCTGCACAACACAGAGAGGACAAGTAGTGACTCTACCACATTTTGCTAAGCTGATGGACAGTAACCGTAATGTGGTTGTTAGGGGGGACCTGATATAGGGGAGAGCATAGTAAACATAGTATTCTTCAGGTAAGTGTAGATTAAAAATTTAAAAAAAAAAAAGAAAGAAAGAAAGAAAAGGGGGATTACTCCTTAACAGGATAAAACTATTGGTAAATCAAAGATCAACGCATGCTTTAAATATCCTTAATGTTGATCACTTAAAGGGTGTCAGATAATCAGCTATGGAGGTACTCTTTTCTGATAATATTCCTTTCTCTTAATTAAAAAAAAAAAAAAAAAGCAGTCCCTGTGTGCTGACCTCCAATGAGTTCTGCACAGTGGTATAGACGGCATGTCAAAGTGTGGGCAAAGGGTCTGTTTGTTTCTACGCAGAAGATCAAGGCCTAGCTTGGATACCCAGAAAATGAACTAAGATACGATATGAGGAGGAGCTTCCGGCATCAGCACTCTCTGGAGGACTCGTGCCGGGGGATGATCATCAAAAAGCCTCCACAGGGATCCGGACGATGCTGCGGTTGTGGCTGCATCCAGCCCACCATCTCCTGGACTTGCCATAAGAAGGAGGAGGGAGATGTCTAGGCTGGCATGTGCATACAGTGAGACAACGAATTTGACTGGATCTGTACTGTTGGAACTCAACCAGGAGTTGGGAGGGGTGCAAGTTGTAGCACCCCAAAATCTCATGACTATAGACTATCTATGGTTAAAAGAACATATGGGATGTGAACAGATCCCAGAAATGGGCTGCTTTAATTTGTCTGATGGTTCAAGTACAGTTGGAAAATATCCATCATATCATAGATAAATTTTCACAAATGCCTAGGGTGCCTAAATGGTTTTCTTGGCTTCACTGGAGATGGCTGGTAATTATAGATTTGCTTTGTTTATGTCACCGTATTCCTATTATGTCAATATGTGTGTGCAAATTAGTTAGTAGTTTAAAACCTATACATACTTAAGGTACTATACAAGAAGATATGTCAAAGAAATAATCAATCCTCCCAAGTTTCCTTCATATGCTACATCTATAGCTTTTCTTCTTCCTTCCTAATTACAAACTTTAAATAGAATTCGTGCCTCATATCGAATTTACCGAGTATCATAATTCCTCCAGGTGGTAAAGATACCTCGAGACAAGTGCTGGGCATAGAAGCCACAGGGCATAAATCTGCAAAGAAGTAAAAAGCTAACCTTTGCAAACAATATGGCTTCTCTCTCACTTACCAACTTTACATTTCCCTGTATGGCCCCGGAAGATGACTGGTTAGCCAGAGACGGGTAAGATTCCTCAAGGGAGGAACAACCTAAGACAGGCACAGTCGCAGGGGGGCCATCAGGTGAGAATTTGGGGATCAACAGAGGTGAGGCTCAGAACCTCACCCCCCCTGCTTTGAGAGAAATCTTCTGCATCCGTGGATGTCTTGCTGCCCTTGTCTAGCCTGGATTAATACTTAGTCCATAGGCACACACCTGATCATCTGATCATCTACATTTGCCTTCTTACAGCACTAAACTATGTTTTCTACCTTTATCTTGCATCTACCTACCACTTCAGCATTTTATTAAAAATAAAAATAATAATAATAATAGGAGAAATGTGGGATCAACATATAAATCAAGTACAAAAATCAAATGAATATTCATATTTGACCTGATGGTTTATAGGTCATATTGCATGATCAAAACCGAAAGTTTCTGTGATGAATGCCCTTGTACTGTTCACCATGTAAGAATTTATTCACTCTGTAAGAATTCGTTCACCATGTAAGAACTTGTTCGTTAGGCTTCAGAAGATTGGAGACTGACGAGAATTAGGCTTGAGATGGATTAATGATTGTACATTGAGCATTGACCCCCCTATACTGAATTTTATTGTTGTTAACAACCATTTGATCAATAAATATGAGAGATGCCCTCTCAAAAAAAAAAATAAAAAATAAAAAAAAAAAATTATGAAAACAAGCTTATATAGCATTCTTAATTAAAAACAAAGATGAAAGTGAAAAACCATAAAGCATCTTGCTGTTACATACATTGATATGTTTAAAGGTTATCAAGTCAATAGTAACACCCAAAAGTGGGGAAGAAGTGAACAATGAAAATTTACTCAACATATATATACTTCAGTGTGGAGAGTATGGAAAATAATATCAAACTCTTGGTAATTCCTGAATAAATGGCATTTTGCTGAAGCACACATTTTGAGATTACAAATGATCTACTTGCAGAAATAACCTCATAAACTAGACATAGAGTGAAAACAAGGGTAAAATCAGGAAGGAATTCATGTAAGAACATATAAATCTAGGCATGCTGTAACTGTGGAAAATAGAAAAGTAAGTCAGACTTTGAAGTCTGCAATGTTTTACAGTGAACAAGGTATGAAAAGCTAATATATGGATTACACAGGTACACAAAAGCTTGTCATCTTGAAAGGAGATGTAAGAGTGAATTCTGGGAAGGAGGATGCTAGAAATACAGTTTCTATGTTCATTTTCTCCCATCAAAATACACAGAGCGCCTTTACAGAACAATTGTCAAATATCCATTGATAGAATTTTCATTTCCAGCCAAGACAAAATAAAAGGAATTCCCCCATCAAAAAAAAAAAAAAGTGAGAAACTGCCCTAAATGTAATGAAACGCTGTTTTTCAGAATTTGAACTGTCGACAGTGTAGGACAAAGATTCCTAAGAGAAACGAAATAAAGTGAGCCCAACAATTGCCCCGGTTACTTCCTGAAGAGAGATTCCAGGTTACAACATAGGGAAAAGGAATGAGACAAAAATACTGAATTTTCTTTAACGTGCAGAGAATAAAGTTGGAGCTCAAAGAGACCAATAACACTAGTGCTCACAGGGCAGAGTATTGTAGAAAAAAAAAATACAGAAAAACAGAGCTCTAGAGTTCTGCACAAGGATCCCTTGCCTTCTATTTTTTTTCAAATTTCTTCTTTGGAGAAGGGTCTGTTCATATCCTCTGCCCATTTTTCAATCGAGTTATTTGCTTTTTGGTATTGAGGTGTGTGTACTATTTATATATCTTGGATTTTAGCCCCTTATCAGATAAGTCATTTTTAAATATATTCTTCCATATTGTAGGATGTCTTTTTGTTCTACTCATGGTGTCATTTGCTGTACAGAAACTTTTTAGTTTGAAGTAGTCTCATTTCTTCATCTTACTTATGTTTCCCTTGCCTGAGATATGTTCATGAAAAAGTTGCTCATGTTTATATTCAAGACAGTTTTGCCTATGTTTTCTTCTAAGAGTTTTATGGTTTCATGACTTACATTCAGGTCTTTGATCTATTTCAAGTTTACTTTTGTGTATGGGGTTAGACAATAATCCAGTTTCATTCTCTTGCATGTAACTGACCAGTTTTTCCAACAACAGTTGTTGAAGAGGCTGTCTTTCTGCATTGTATATTCATGGCTGCTTTATTGTATATTAGTTGACCATACATGCTTGGGTTTATATATGGGCTCTCTATTCTATTCCATTGATTTATGGGTCTCTTCTTACACCAGTGCCAAATTGTTTTGATTACTCTGGCTTTGAAGCAGAACTTGCAGTTAGGGAGCATAATCACCTCAGTTTTGTTTTTCCTTTTCAGGACTGCATTGTCTATTTGGGTATTTTACAGTTCCATATAAATTTTAGAATTATTTGTTATAGTTTGTTAAAGAATGTCATTGTCATTTTGCTAGGGATTGCATTGAATATCTAGATTGCTTTGTGCAGGATGGCCATTTTGAGAATATTAATTCTTCCTATCCATGAGCATGGGATGTATGTCCATTTATTGCTGTCTTCTTTAATTTCTCTCATAAGTGTCTTGTAGTTTATAGGGTATAGATTCTTCACATCCTTGGTTAGGTTTATTCCTAGGTACTTTATTCTTTTGGATGCAATTGTAAATAGAGTTGTTTTCCTGATTTCTCTTTCTGCTAGTTCATTGTTCATATATAGGAATGCAACAGATTTCTGTGTATTAATTTTTTTTCCTGCAACTTTGCTGAATTCAGATATTAGATCTAGAGTGGATTACATTTTGGAGTATATTCTTTAGGTATTTTATGTATAATCTCATGTCATCTTAAAACAGTGACAGTTTAACTTCTTCTATACCAGTCTGGATGCCTCTTACTTCTTTGTGTTGTCTTATTGCTGTGGCTAGGACCTCCAGAACTATGTTGAATAAAAGTGGGAGAGTGGGCATTCTTGTGTTTTTCCCAACATTAAAGGAAAAGCTTTCAGCTTCTCACTGTTAAGTATGATGTTGGCTGTGGGTTTGTCATATATGGCATTTAATATGTTGAGGTACTTGCCCTCTATGCCCATTTTGTTGACAGATTTTATCATGAATGGATGTCGAATTTTGTCAAATGCTTTTTCGGCATCTCTGGAGATGATCATGTGGTTTTTGTCCTTTTTGTTGATGTGGTGGATGATGTTGATGGATTTTTGAATATTGTACCATCCTTATCCCTGGAATAAATCCTACTTGATCATGATGGATGATCTTTTTGATGTACTTTTGAATTTGGTTTGCTAATATTTTGTTGAATATTTTTCCATCTGTGTTTATCAGGGATATTGGTCTATAATTTTCTTTTTTGTGATGTCTGTGTGGTTTTGGAATGAGTGATGCTGGTCTCATAGAATGAGTTCAGAAGTGTTTTCTCCTCTTCTACTTTTTGGAGAATTTTGAGGATGGGTGTTAGGTCTTCTCTGAATATTTGTTAAAATTCAGTGGTGAAGCCATCTGGTCCAGGGATTTTTCTCTTACGTAGTTTTATGATTACTGATTCAATTTCACTCCTGGTAATTGGTCTGTTCAGCATTTCTGTTTTTTCCTGAGTCAGTCTTGGAAGGTTATATTTTTCTAGAAAGTTATCCATTTCTTCTAGGTTATCTAATTTGGGAGCATGTAATTTTTCATAGTATTCTCTAATGATTCTTTGTATTTCTGTGGTGTCCATATGATTTTTCCTTTCTCATTTATGATTCTGTTTATCTTTCTACACTCTTTTTTTCTTGATAAGTCTGGCTAAGTGTTTATATATTTCATTTTTTTTCTCAAAGATGTTGCTTCTGATTGGAGACTTTTGAGATATAGGCTTGGGGTCAATTAATGACTATGCATTGAGTCCTCTATACAGAATTTTATTGTTGTTAACAACCATTTGATCAATAAATATGAGAGATGCCCTCTCAAAAAAAAAAAGATGCTGCTTCTGGTTCATTGATACTTTCTATTGTTTTATTCTCAATTTTATTTATTTCTGCTCTGATCTTTATTATGCCCCTCTTTCTACTGACTTTGGGCCTCATTTGTTCTTCTTTTTCTAGTTTTATTGGTTGTGAGTTTAGACTATGAGTTTGGGATTGTTCTTCTTTCTTGACATACGACTATATTAATACATACTTTCCTCTTGGAACTGCCTTTGTTGTATCCCACAGGTATTGGGATATTGAGTTTTTGTTTTCATTTGTCTCCATTTATTGCTTGATCTCTGTTTTAATTTGGTCATTGATACATTGATTATTTAGGAGCATGTTGTTAAGCTACCGTGTGTGGGGGAATTTTTGTTTTCTTTGCATAATTTATTTCTAGCTTCATATCTTTGTGGTCTGAGAAGGTGGTTTGCACAATTTCAATCTTTTTCAATTTACTGAGGCTTTTTTTGTGGCCTAGTATGTGATCTATTCTGTATAATGTTCCATGTGCATTTAAGAAGAATGTGTATCCTGCTGCTTTTGTGTAGAATGTTCTGTAGATGTCTGTTATGTCCACCTGTTCTATGCATTGTTCAGTGCCTCTGTTTTCTTACTTATTTTCTGTCTGGTTGATTGTCTTTTGGTATGGGTGGTGTGTTAAAATCTCCTAATATGAATGCATTGCATTTTATTTCCCCCTTTAATTCTGTTCATATTTCTTTCACATATGTAGGTGCTCCTGTGTTGGGTGTATAGATATTTATAGTGGTTATATACTCTTGTTGGACTGACCCTTTTATCGTTAATGTTATGACCCTTCTTTGTCTCTTGTTACTTTCTTTGTTTTGAAGTCTATTTTGTCTGATACAAGTACTGCAACTCCTTTTTTCTCCCTATTAGTTTCATGAAATATCTTTTTCTACCCCTTCATTTTTAATCTGTGTATTTTTTTCAGGTTTGAAATATGTCTCTTGTAGGCAGCACATAGATGGGTCTTGTTTTTATATCCATTTTGTAACTATGTTTTTTGATGAATGCATTCAGTCCACTTACCTTTAGGGTGATTATTGATATGTACTTATTGCCATTGTAGTTTTTATTTTCATGGTTACCAAAGGTTCAAGGGCAGCTTCCTTAGTATCTAATAGTCTGTGTTAACTCCCTACACTATTTTAAATACAATCTAAAATTTTTCCCCTTTTTCTTGCCTCTCCACTGTTTATACATTAGGTGTCATATTCTGTACTATTTTTGTATCCCTTGACTAGTTTTGTGAGTAGTTGATTTAATTTTGTCTTTGCTTAGTAATTAATTGGTTGACTTCCTTTACTGTGATTTTATATTCTCTGGTGACAGCTATTTAGCCTTAGGAGCACTTCCATCCAGAGCAGTCCCTTTAAAATACAACATCGAGACAGTTTGCATGTGTTGAATTTATCATAATTAAAAATTTCTCCTTGAGAGTCACTATAAAAGAATGAAAATACAAACCACTGACTTGAAAAAAATATTTAAAAAACATATATCTCACATTAAATTTTTGTCCAGAATATATTCACAGTATATGGAGGTTCTAGGAGTCAAGAACTTGAAGGCCTCAGGAGCTCTGCCAGGCAGCTCAAAGTAAGTTCTTCTCTCACTGCTTCTGTAGCCTCTGAATTCTAGCTCTCCGTGCTGGCTCTCCTTCTCGGGTGGCCACGGCTCCCTCTTGCTCTATATAACAGTCCTGCAACCATTCAGCCCCATTAGCAATCTAAAACATAGCCACAGAGAAGAAGAGGCAGAGTGTTATCTGAAACACCTCTAGCTTCCCTCCCATGATTTGGAAAGAATAGATGTTTCACCTCTCAAAGTATCTCAAAGCAGATTTATCTCCAGATCCTGTAGAGAGTTTGAGTAACTCTTTGCAGAAAAGAAAAAAAAAATGATAACAGATGAATTTAGATATTTAGATATTTCCTTTCTCTTTGGGAAACGAGAGGTTACAACTAAGACAGATAAAGTAGAAGCACACATTCACATTTGCTGAAACAGAACGTCAAACAGGTCCCCCATGCCTCCTCTGTTTGTGGGGACCTGTCTGGACGGGCAAGAAACAGTTGAGGATAAAGATGACATTAACAGTATGAAGGTTGTCAGT
Source organism: Manis javanica (assembly GCF_040802235.1). NCBI lineage: Eukaryota > Metazoa > Chordata > Mammalia > Pholidota > Manidae > Manis > Manis javanica. The sequence goes on from NC_133157.1 coordinate 56,033,630, forward strand.
AGTTTTTCTCTGAAGCAACTGAAGTAATGCATGTGTCAGTGACCAGGACCAACTGCGTCCCGCCATGATGACTCTCATATGCTGTTGGGACTTTTCCCTTTCTTATTGGCTGTAACTACCTCATTGTTCCCCCCTACTTTTTCTCAGCCATAAGCTGATTCACACCTAGCCCACCAGCTGCCAGCCCACCAGCCCAGGCTTTGTGTTTGAATACCTTTTCATTTATTTAGTTTTACCTTAGAACTTGTCAGTGTTTTCTTTTGGGAGGTGATGAGACAGTAGTACATTTTGCCACATCATAAACTAACAGTCAGCAAATAAGCCTGTTACTCAGCTATCATCTCTGTAAAATGTAAGTGTAAGATAACAACGAGTGTGCCGATTAAATGAAAATAATACATATAAACTAATTTTTACTATGGATGATATATAGAAGAACTCTGCTTATTTCAAATTCTTTTCTAAAAGGAAAGTTGACTTTGACCTATGATTATGATCAACAGACCCTTTCAGAAAACACAAATTGGTTGCTTGAAACAGTAATTTAAAACTACTACAAGAGGAGTGACTTGGTAAACAAACCCGGGAAACCTGCTTTTTTATATGGTTCAGAGAATCACAACGCATATAAGGCTAATAAAACCAAATGGATTTATTTAGGGAAGAACAGTAAATCAAATCCATCTGACTTTGCTAGAGCCATGTTTACCACATTTATATGACCCTTCAACATATTTTTCACTAAACATGGAGAATATTTATTAAGAAATGTACTGTGGGAAATTTCCTAAAAATCATAAGATTATAAGAAATTCATGAGGTATTATAAGAGGAAAAGAAGAAACACTAACAGAAATATTTAAGAAAGTTTTTGCAAAGATTTTCATAGCTCTAACCTAAAATATTTGTGCCTTTGGAAAAATAACCACATTTATGGACCTAAGTGTCAATTCTAAGTTAACACTGACTTGATCACTTTGAGGTAAATCTAAGTCTTTAACTATTAGGTGTTTTGTGGTTTTGTGTCCTGTATGCTTTGAGCTTAGAGACTTTTGAAACCTTCATGGAGAAGATGAATACCGAAAAATGCAGTAAGGTGTTTATATATACCTAAAAATTAGTTTGAGGAAAAAAGATAGTCACATTTATCTCACAGGTAATGCATGGTGTGGACAAGAAGAACCCAATAAAAAGGTTTTATTACATGTAATAAAAATAGCTTGATTTAGTAACTGAGTTGTAAAACCTTAAGGCAAAGTCACCTATGGTTTTCTACTTCCTTACTGAAAAAGTATTCCAGAGGTAAGAGTAAGATCCCTGAAATTTATATTCTGATTTTGTCATTTATTGGCTGCTTAACTCAGTTCAGTCATTCTAGCCTGAAATTTTTCTTGTGCAAGTTGGTAACAATAACATCACTCTCCTGAGTCAGTTAATATTCAATATAGTGTCTAAGACAGGGAAGGCCTTGATAAATGCCAGTTTGCTTCCTTTGCTAATATGTTCAGAACTGCAGCATTATACCAATTGCAAGTAGTTAGTCTAGGCATCAGATATCAAAGAATGACAATATATTTTGAAAAACTAGATATAAAACATAACATTTCTCTTATATACTATAGATAAGCAAAACAAATCTGAAAGGAAAAAATAGTTAATGGAAATTAAACTATTATGTTTGGCCAGTTGACAAAATGAGAGGTATTAAAAAAAATTTTAGTCGTTGACGAAAATGATAGGTATTAAAATATTTTTTTGTTTGTTTAAATCTATTAGAAAATAGAGATAATTCTAAAATGCAAGGGATCATTAGAGTTATCCACGTATTTGAGGAGGTTTAAAAGGCAATGGTAAGTATTAAAATTCTGGTTACTTTTGATTTTTTAAATTACATGTATGCCTGTATAGAGAGACTGATAGATAGTAGACTACACCTGTAAATAAAGTCAGAATCATCTCCTAGTATAGAACAAAATTAAGAATTTTATAGATTGAGATATGCAGAGATATGTTTGAAGAAATTACATATTTCAAGTCTGAAGACCTTACCACTTGTGCAACTCATCTTTCTAAGTAACTATTCAGCTAACGACTGCAGTAAATTCTTCCTGTTATCTTCAAATTAGGCAGAACTCTCTAAACCACTTTTCAAATTATTTGAAACATAGGCATATTTTGTGTTAGATTTTCATATTTAGAACTAGATACCCTATAGTAACCTACGGTTGGTAGGTCATTTAAGCATATTATCATTAAGCTAACAAGGACAAAGTGATTCAGAGATAACCTCTTATGTCAAACCTCCAAATATCATCCCATGGATCCTGAATCAGTCTTTATTATTTTCAGTTTTTCATATACATTCTTTTCTTCAATTTGGTGTATTTTTATTGCATTTTTATTCAAATTCATAGATCCCTTCTTCTGCAGTTTAAATTACTATTGTGAATTACAATTAATCAAATACATACATCTATCATTTCAGATTTTATGTTTTCCAGATCTTAAATTTCTATTTGGTTTGTTCTGATACTTTCCATTGATATAGCAGATTTGTATTTGATTTTCATTTGTATTTCCAATTATTCACCCACTGTTTTTTAAAATGTCGTTTTAAATGTTTAAACATATTTTAAAATATATTTTAATTTCTATTTTCAATTCTTTATACTGTAACTGCGGGGGGTGGGGGTGGGGGGGGAAGATCCCAGGGCAAAATACCTCTAAAACCTAAGTCAAAGGGAGAAATAAAGTTAAGAAACCTGTTTATTTCTTACATGCAGTCGTCCTGTCTCTTTCCTGATCAGGCTGCAGCAGAGCTCCACCCAACCTCTCCTGTCCAGATAAACCCTAGCATGCCCTTGTAATTACCTATTGATTTGGAGATGATCACTTCTCTCCACCCCTTGGAAACACCTATGGATATGTAGAAGCACTAAAGCCAGGCAAGAGATTCTGGAAATATTGCAGTTTTACCCACAATTACTCTAATCCCAATGTCTCTATCATCTCTCCCTCTGCTTCTGTTAACTGCTTATTATTTTGGATATTGGCAAGTGCTTGTCCCCAAGTTTAATAACTTATTATTGTATACTGGACCCTTTGTATGCTATTTTTTTAGTATCTTGATTTTGTCCTTCTATTAAAGAGCATTAATTTCTTTTCTTTTTGGCATTTAATTTTCTGAGGGATCAGTTTTATTCTGTCAAGGCTTTCTTGTCCATTCCTAAAGTATAGTTTTTTGGGGGGAGAGGAAGTCTTGATTAAATGCCTGATATGTTCACCAAGATCTTTTCACCTTGGCTACTTTGATTGTTCAGAACACCCTTTCTCCCCATACAGTATGACCTTAGAATCTCTTATCAGCTCCTGGCTCTCCTCCCAAGAGCTGGGTTCTTCCAGGTCTTATGGCATCTGAATCTAAGTATGCAAAGATAATGTGGTAAAAGACCTAAGGGGCTCCTTAGGTCGATTTCTAGGGTGTTTTTATTCAATTCTCACTTCTCTGTTATATTATGCCACAGATTACTGTCTCCCTGGCAGCCCTAAAAACTGACATTTTAGTCTCAGTTGCTTAGTGGGATCACAGCTATCTATAAAGAGCTCCAAAGCAGAAACAAACAAAACCAACAAACAAACCAACAAACAAAATAATGTGATTACAGACCTCTTTGGTTTACATATAACCTCTTTGGTTACATTATAACCTCTTTGGTTATAATCATGTCTCCAGGATTATAGCCTTGGGCTAGTTGTTGTCTTAATGCCTGAAAATAAGTACTTCATTTATTTTATGCAATTTATGATTGTTTATGATGGGCAGGTATCAGAAGTCCTTCAAACTTTTGTAATACAGTTTGATATTTCTGTAGAAGAGAAAAATGAGAAATGACAAATAATATGAAGTTCTGAATGTCAAAGTGAAATTATGTGTTTCAAACAAGGTTTAAAATGAAGTTCCATCATTAAATAGCTGAAAAAGGTAGCACAGTGGACTGAACCTTGCCCTTTGGGCAGTTAAATAATGGTTCCTCCAAGTGTTTCCTTTAATTAGATTAACGTGGGCCAATGTACCAGTAACCTAACAGGTTTGACAGAAATAAATAAATTATGGAGGCCCATTTTTCTATATAAAATTTTGAAGAGAAAGTGGGAGATAGCCTTTAAAGGAGTAATCAATCCAATTATTGTCTTTTTACCTTACAATTTAGCACCTATAATGTTTTCATGGTTGACCTACTTCATTATGTATATGCATCTATTTCTCTAGTCCATAAATTCGTAGAGAACACTTGCATTTTTTTTAACTAAATATCCTTAATATCTATTCCATAGCCTGGTATACCAAATGCTTTTTAAATGAGAGAATGACTGCATTTAGATTTGCTTTGTTTCAAGAAAGATGTTAATTTTTGTATTTGATGTGAATATCTAATAATGGCTAACATATGTTGAGTGCTACTAATGTGCTTGCCACTTTTCTAAATATTTAATTTATATTTAAACTTTATAGTAATATTTTAGAAAAGCATATAAGCATCGAACAGTTAAGTGACTTTCCCAATTTCATGCAGCTAGTGAATAATGGAGATGAGATTCAAACTCTAATAGTCTGACACAAAGCTCTTAACCAGTGTGATATGCTGCTTCTCAAGCAAGAGAACAGGATATATTCATTAAGGAATTCCCATAATAAAAGTTCACTGAAAGATTGCTTCCTCTTTGTTGAATGCTAAAGGATTGTAAAGTAGATTTTAATGGGTGTGAATGTAGAGCATTAAAATCTGTTATTCAGTAGGTTGGTAACAGCAGACCTATCGAAAAGCAGAGGCTGATGTATGTTCAGACACCTTGCATTCTGTGTGAAATCTGCTTACTAAAGTAGAAAATGTTTCCATAGGAAAGAGAGTAGTTTTATAAAACTCAGCAATTTGAGATGAACTGGGACACCTGGAAAGTAGGACACGTGGGACAGAGGACAACTTCAGAGTTAATGCTGCCTTTTCATCTATTAAAAAACATGGCCCATTTGGTACTTGGGAATTGTCAATACATATTTGATAAAACAGATGGGTGTGTTTTTCTTCACAATGATTTCATTTTTGCTTTAAAAGACAGTCTTTCAGTATTTCTGTTATAATAATATCAACTTAGAGTGGTCTTCTAAAGGCATTAGTAAGTGCCCTTCCTGACTTTGGACCCAGTGTCGAAATGCAGAATCCAACATAGCTTCAAAAATTAAAGTGAAGAATTTTACAAATAAACTTTCATCATTCCTGTCATTTTTATGGAATCTAATCTAGTAAAGGAGAATATTGCAGCCAAATGACTGACAGGAAAAGTATCCTTTTTAATTGGCACTGAACAATTTATCAAACTTTGATGTCAGGAACACTCCATTAGGTTGTGAGAAAGTGATTGGTGGGATAACATTCAATTGAAAATCTCTGTGGATCATAGTTCATGCCACCATTACATCAACTTAATGAATGAGGCCCAATAGCATCCTCCTCTTCCCAGAAGGAACACATCCATCATTAAAGCAAAAGATTCCCCAGTGCCAATACAATGTTATATTTTTCTTCTTAGTCTGTGTGAAGACAAAAAGATTTCAGAGCCTAAAGTTACAGATGTCCTCATCCTGTGTGAAATAATTGCCTGGACCATATCAACTCATTACTTTTATTATATCTAGAAGATTTTCTACTTGGATACATATATAGATAATCATACCTTAGGCAAACACAGAATTGTTTCATGTCTTGTCCTTGGAATAGATGAACAATAGTGAGGTTTGAAAAACTATATAAACTCTTCATTGGTGTTATTGCTATGCCTCTTAGCATAGTATCTGAAAATAGCCAAGAAAAGCTAAAATAACCAATCAAAATCAGTTATTTCCTACTATTTTTCCAAACTTCTGCATCTAATACTCACACTTATAATAATAATAATAATAAATTGGGAGGATAGGAAGAATTTTCTTTTCCACTGTATTTTTTATTTTTTTGTCATTTCTTGTACTTTCTCATTTCTCATTTCCCTCCTTGATTATTTTCTCTTCATCTCTTTCACAGTACATTAAGAAAAACCTCCCAAGAATACAGGTGTTAAGCATAATGTGAATTAAATTGAAATTGACATATCTGAATTAAAACTGACATATCAAGTCTTTATTGGAGGAGACTGCTCACCAGAGTTTGTGTAAGTATGCTTTTATTTTGGCAAAGAAAAAAAATGACATTTATTCCTGACATAGTGTGATACATGCATTATTACCTTGGCATCTTGATCTAGCCCAGATGAATTCTTTCAACTCCTACACTCCATCTCACATATTTTACATTAGCAGTTTTAACTCACCACACCATCTGTTTTTATCAACATCTAACTACACAGATGTACAGCTGATGTGAAAATGTTCACAATCAGCTTATTCTGTATCATATTCACCTATTTATACTGATGAATATTTTATTAATGTTTACTTTTTTATCTTCATCTTAAATATTTCATTGCTATTACCATCTTCTTTAAAATTTCATTAAATTCAAATTAATCTGACAGTAACCTGACAGTTGTTAGAAGGTTCATTCCAATCTAAAATTCATGAATTGTATATGATACTTAAATTACTTTTTGATACAACTATTTAACTAGAAAAAAATATTTGTTTTTAATCTTTCTGGCAGAAATGATTTTACCTAGAATGGCTCAAGATTTTTTTTCTGTATTATATTTTATTTAAACAATTAATAAATTAATTAATGTACTTATTTACTGCTGGTAAGCTATCCTGTCAAGAATCCAAGTTTAGTGAAAAATAAACACCACCAGTGAAGTCTTGCTGAAGAAGTTGATCATTTTATTTCTTACAATTGATGTGAAATACTCTCATTCAAGCTAAGGTGGCTGCTTCTTTTTTCTTTTTTTCTTTCACTATCTACACAGTACATATATAGTCACATATTCCAGGGAAAAAGGTTCAGGTTCAGATAAAATAAGTTAGGAGGAAAAGTTTTGAATTGTTATTGGATTATTTAATTGTAATAAACAGCATTCATTTTCAATTAATATTGCTTCCAAACTTTGTATTCTCTCAATGATATCATGTAAAACTTTTATTAAGTATATACTATACTCCTATGTAATAACTTGAAGCACTTAGAATTACATAAGCTGTAATTCCAGTCTGTATCTCTTAGACCTAAAGAACATCATCTTGAGTATGGATTTCAAGCTCATAGTATGATCTTCCTCAAACAATTTCATCCATTTTTATAATATTTTCCCTTGTGTGAAGGACTGACTTGGCCTGATATTTTTTCTACATTAGTCATTACCATATGTCACTTTAGAGGAAAACTGTTAAACAGGGTACAACAGGGGTTGGCAAACTACAGCCCAGCAGTCAAGTCCTGGCTGGTAGCCACCCATTTTATTTTTTTCCGGCTCTATTGAAATATAATTGAGCTGTAATATTGTGTAAGTTTAAGGTGTACAATGTGATGATCTGATGTATTTGTATTTTGCCAAATGATCACCACAATAAAGTTAGTTAACACCTCCATCATCTCATAAAATTAACTTTTTAAAATATTTTGAGGTGAAAACATTTAAGATCGGTACTCTTATCTATCAACTCTCAATTATACACGATTGTTAACTGTAGTCCCCATGCCATGTATTAGAGCCTCAAAACTTATCCATTTTATAACAAGAAGTTTGTAGCCCTTGACCAACATCTCCCCATTTTTCCCATTCCCCAGCCCCTGGCAACCACCATTCTACTCTCTGTTTTAATGAGTTTGTCTATTTTAGAATCAACATATAATTGAGATCATACAGTCTATGTCTGACTCTGTTTCACTTAGCATAATGCCATTATGGTCCATCCATGTCATCACTGGCATCAATATGGCAGGATTTCCATTGTTTTGTGGCTTAATAATATTCCATGATGCACATGTGCATATATACATGTACACACACATACATGCCTGCATACATGCATACATACATACCTGCATGCATTTTCTTTATCCATTCATCCACCAACAGACACTTAGGTTGTTTCCATGGCTTGACTATTGTGACTAAATCTGGAGTGAATGTGACAGTGCAGACATTTCGGATAGTGATCTTGTTCCTGATTTTAGAGGGTAGATTTAAAGTCTTCACCATTGAGTATTTGAAATTACATACATGGCCTTTATTATGTTGAAATATGTTCCTTCAATAAGCAATTTGGTGAGAGTGTTTTTCATGAAAGGATGTTGAATATTGTCAAATGCTTTTTCCACATGTATTGAGGGGATCATTTCTTTTTTATCTTTTATTCTACCAATTTGCTGTATCACAGTTATTGATATGCATATTTTGAAACAATCTTGCATACTAGGAATAAATCCCACTTGATCATGGTGTACGATCCTTTTAGTGTGTTAGTGAATTTGGTTTGCTTGTATTTTGTTGAGGATATTTCTTGTATATTCATTAGGGACATTGGCCTGATTTTTTTTTTTCTTTTAGTGTCCTTATCTGACTTTGGTATCAGGGTATATGGCCATGTAAGATGAATTTGGAAGTGTACCCTTTACCTCAGTTTCTTGGAAGAGTTTGAAAAGGATTGGTATTCTTTAAATGTTTGTAGAAGTTACCAGTAAAATCATCTGATCCTGGGATTTACTTTGTTGGGAGTTTTGTTAATGATTCATTGTTCTTACTTATTGTTATTGTTTTGTTCATATTTTCTATTTCTTCATGATCCAATCTTATGGTGTATGTTTCTATCTATTCAAGTTTACCCAATTTGTTGACATATAATTATTCATATCAGCATCTCTTGACCCTTTGTATAGTTAATATATCAGATATAAAGTCTCCTCTTTTATTTCTGATTTTATTGATTTTAGTCTTCTTTCTTTTTCCTTAGTTTAGTAGTCTAGCTAAAGGTGATCAATTTTGTTTCTTTTAAAAACACACAGCTCTTAGTTTCATTTATGTTTTCTATTGATTTTCTGGTCTCTATTTCATTTCTTTCCACTCAAAACTTTATTATTTCCTTTCTATTGCTTATTTAAAGCTTAGTTTATCTTATTTTTCTGGTTGTAAATTTATGTTATTTTAGATATTTCTTTTTTCTTATATAGGTATTTAGTGCTCTAAAATTCCTCTTAGAACTCCCTTTGCTGCACTCCATAAGTTTTAATGTTTGTTTCTATTATAATTAATTTCAAGATATTTTTTAATTGTCCTTTGATTTCTTTTTTGACTCATTAGTTGTTTAGCAGAGTGTTAATTTCCACATATTTATGAATTATCAAGTTTTCCTCCTATTATTGGTCTCTAGTTTCATACCTTTGTGATAAAAATATTTCAGTCTTCTTATATAAACTAAGACTTGTTGTATGACTTAATATATGATATATCCTAAAGAAAATAACATGTATGCTTGAGAAAATGTGTGCTCTACTGTTGTTGGATGGGATGTTCAGTATATGTCTGTGAGGCCCATTTGGTCTAAAGTATATTTTAATTTCAGTGTTACCTTGTTGATTTTCTGTCTGATCTGTCCATTGCTTAAAGTGGAGTTTTGATGTTCCCTATCATTATTTTATTATTTCTTATCCCTTCAGATCTACTAGTACTTGCTAATATATTTCATTACTCTGATGTTAGTTTTGTATATATTTATCATTGTTATATCCTCCTTTATCAGTATATAACCACCTTCTTTATCTCCTGTTTCAGCATTTGATTTTCTGTCTATTTGTCTGATACAAGTAAATGTACTCCTGCTCTCTATTTTTTTTTCATTTTCATGACATCTTTTTCCATACTTTTGCTTTTATCTTTGTATGTCCTTAAAGCTGTAGGGAGTCTCATGGGCAGCATATAGTTGAGACTGTTTTTGAGTCAGTCACTCTATGGCCTTTGATTAGAGAATTTGTTGCATCTATATTTAGAATTATTATTGATTGGCAAGGACTTACTAATGCCATCTTATTGTTTTCTGACTGTTTTGTTTCCTTGTTCTTTTGTTTCTTTCTTGCTATTTCGTTTGTGAATTAATGTTCTGTAGTAATATGCTCTGATTACCCTCTTTATATTTTTAGTCTGTCTACCGTAGGCTTTTGCTTTGTGGTTACAATGAGGCTTACATAAAACATCTTATAGATACAATAGGCTATTTTAAGCCAATAATGAGTTCAATTTCACACCCTTTTATTCCTCCTCCAATTGTATATTTTGATGTATAATTTACCACTATGTATGTTGTGTATCAACATACAAATTATTATACATGTTATTTTTATTTTATCCTCTAATCTTCATATGACAAATGGTTAACATACCACCATATTCCAAGAAGAGTATTCCTTATTTTAATATATATTTACATTTTCCAATGTGTTTTATATTTTTATAAGTTCTCATGTTACTAATGTGTCCCTTTCATTTCAGCTTGAGCAATTCCTTGTAACATTTCTTGTAAGATGGGTTTTGTTGTGATGAACTGCCTCTTTGGTCTCTGGGAAAGTATCTCTCCTTCCTTCCTGATGTACAACTTTTCTGGATTTTGGTTGGTAGGTTTTTTGTTTTCTTTCAGCCCTTTGAATATATCATTTTACTTTCTCCAGGCTAGCCTTCAGGGTGGGGGAGTTCCCTTGTATGGTTGGCTTTTTTTTCCCACTTGCTTCTTTTAAAATTCCATTTGGCTTCATTTTAAATAGTTTTATTACATGTTTTGGAAAGAATAGTTCTGGGTTGAAATTTGGGGGGAACTGTTGGCTTCATGAACTTTGATGTTCAATTCTCTCCCTAAGTTTGAGATGTTCTCAACCATGATTTCTTTAAACATTGTAACCCTTCCTCCCTTTATTTTCCTTCTGGGAATCCAATAACACATATATTGTTTCTCTTAACGATATCCAGTAATTAATGTAGGCTTTATTACCTCTTTTGCATTCTGAGTCTGACTGGATAATTTTGTTCTCTTCTAACTGGAATTTTAAAGGACCTATGTTCTACTTTATAGACTCTTTCTTCTGCTTGATCCAGTCTGTTGTTGATGCATTTTTCATTTCATTCATTATGTTCCTCAGCTTATTATTTCTGTTGGTTCTTTTCTATGATATCTATCTCTATTAAATTTCTAATTTGGAGGCTATTGTTTCTGTGATTTTGTTGAATTGTTTTTCTGCATTTTCTTGTAGCTCACTAAGCTTTCTTAAAACTACTATTTTGAACCCTGTATTGATCAAATTGCAGATCTCCATTTCCTTTGTCTCATTTACTGAAAAACTATTTTTTGGTTATTGAAGAAAGGGATGAAAAGTAACATTCTTTGGTGATGTTTTGTTTTCTTGATTTCTCATGTCACTTTAATTCTTGAGTTGTATTTGCATCTTGATGACTGTCTTTGGAAGAGAAACATATTCCTTCAGCCCTTTTAGAGGTTCTGTGGTTTTCTTTGAGCTTTGTTACGGATACACCTGCTGCACACTCTTATTCTTTTTTGTGCAGGAATTCTTAAAATTGTATGCCTTCTTTCAGTCCTATAAAACGAGGTTGAATGCTAATAGCCTCCGTTTTGCTTTCCCTGGGGTGGTACTGAATGCTCAAGTTTGTGTGGTTTCTCTCAATTCTGCACTTAGACTAGTTTTCTGTGTATGTTCACTAGCTACTGCAAAGCTTGCTCAGAATTGTGGAAAGGGAATCAGCCATGGGGTAGGTGCATGTCTGTGTGTGCAGAACATTGGGGGTGCTCAGGAGCCAATTGGGATGACCTATAGGTGAAATGTCCCTAGCAGTTCATGGATGGGTTTTCTAATGGAGTCATCCCAGTTAATAGAGTCCATATCTCTTTGATATGCTCTGATAACCCTATCTGTTCCTCTCCCACTTCCCCTCCACCTCCAATATAGCACACCTCCATATGCTTGTTGGAGAAAGAGAGAAGAAGGTTTCTTTGGCAGTAACCCACATAAGTGGGGAGCTGAGCACTTACTCACTTGCTATCACTTAACCACATAGTAACAATCACAGGCCAAGAAATTCTCGCCTGGCACTGAGTTGAACCACCTTGTGGGGTGTGGTAATACAGGTAAAGTGAACTATCCCTCCTTCCCTCTTCTGTACGTACAATCTCAAGTTCTTTTACCTCAGCAGCATGCTATAACTTCTCCACTTGACTCCTGGGTTTCCAAAGAGATTCTCACATCTTGGATAGTTGTTAAAACACCAAACTGGTGTTTTCTGGAGAGAAAGTCATAGAAAACCCTTTTTTCCCCATGATGAAGATGTCATTCTATATTGGCAGCCATCAATTTTAGCAAATAATGTTTCACAGTAAACCCACTCATATGTGTATTGCCCATGGTTCTTTTGCACTATAGAAGCAGAGCTGAGTGGTTTCTACAAAGTGCATTCCCTCAAGTCCTCAAATAATTAGAGAAAAGTTTACTGACCCCTAAAATAAGATTGTCAAAATCAAAGAATTTTTCCAATAAACCTATACTAGATAAAATTGTTATGTATGCTTTTAAAAAGAAAAAAGTAGGCCTTTGTAATGGTGTTAAAAATGCATTCAATTTATTTTCCCATCAAAGTTATTTTTATGAAGACTATCAATGAGAATTTTTCCACCCAAAAATAAACAAAATCACCATATTACTAAAACCTGCTAATTATGAACATGAAATATTTTTCCATTGTTATTTGTATGTATATTTTAACATGTGATTTAGACATGAACTATAGTAATAAGCATATTGTCAGTCACCATGAGTTAATTTTAAGGTATTGTTAAGCAACCAACTCATGTCATATACAGCATCTGTGACATATAAATGTTTTAGAATTGGATAATAGTTTGTATTATGTATTTAAGGTATACAACTTGATGTCTTGATATGCATTGTTAAGTGATCACCACAATCAAGCTAATTATCACATCTATCATATCAAATAATTAACATTTTCTTTTTTGTGTGTGATAAGAATGCTTAAGACCTAACTTCTTGGTAAATCTCAAGAATAGCATGGCAAAATTCAAGTACTGTTATCTATGTCATATATTAGATCTCCAAAACATATTCATTTTGCATAGCTGAAACTTTTGTACTCCTTGACCAACATTTCCCCAACTCCTCTACCCCCAGCCCCATCTATTCCCTGCTTCTATGAGTTTGACTATTTCAGATCCCACATATAAGTGAAATCATGCAGCATTGTCTTTCTTTGCCTGGGGTGTATTTTAAAAATATGAGTTCATACACATTATCCTATTAAATTTCAGAATCTTTCTTTTTTTGTACCTCCTTTTCTTATATCTAAGGTCTCTGTCACCATTACCTCTCTATGAAAAACAGTAACATCACTGCAGAACTAATGCTTAGTACATCAAGGAATACTTGCAACACATATCTATATTCCTTCTATACTAAACATGTGACAAAGAGCAAGATACTTGAAATGAAGAAGACTAAGTTTTGTATTCACTTGTAAATTAGGTTAATAATATGTATTACTCAATATTGTTCTGGAGATAAAATTAGATAATATGCGTATGAGTGATGGATGTACTCTAGTTCCCCAGCTAATGGGTTATTTGTACCTGATATGTTTAATTATATCTGGATTAGAGTTTGAGTTTATCTGTTAGCCTTGATCCCCACACAAAGTGTGTAAAATCTTTTTTCTGTTTCTGCATTTCCAGAGGTTAAGGACAGTTAAATGGTTGGGTATTCACAGATGGTGCATCAGCAGGAGGTACAAACTCAAATTAATTTGGTGCTGATTCTCACTATAGTACATGCACATAACCACAGATGGCCCTTCTTCCTTTTCCCGTATCAGAAATTTGGCTCCCTCCATACCATGTTCTATAAGTCCTTTTACCCTTCTTGTCTCCTACTATCCTAGTATAACAGTTTCAAGAAGTTAAAAAGAAATACTGCTAAGAATAAATGCACTGACTCACCTCTCTTGACAAATATGTAGCCATTTTTTGAGTCTTTGTGTGGGGTCTTATATATAAATAAGAGGTGCTTTAAACTAACAGTAGTCAAATGGAGAAAGTATGCATAAAAAAGCTAATAATTGTGAAATAGCAATACAACATTCACAAATTGCCCAGCAGAATGTTGGGCATATTCTGTGCACTCTAGAAATTTCTAGTTTTTACCCCATCTTCCTATTTTAAAACTGTTGTAATTACACTGTTATATGTATTAAAGGACTTCTAATGCATTGTCTCAGTCCTCCAAGCTATGCTGCACGTGGATGCTTTACTTTATTTCCAATTTTTTGAATTTTAAGAAGGTTGTGGATTTCTCAACATAATATATATACTTTTATCAATTGGGAATTTCTAATGAATGAGATTGTAGGATTAACATTTTTTCATCACTATACCAGGATGCCCCATTCTGGAGCGTTTTCTTTTTCAACTCACATTGTTATATTTGATGCCCTTATACCACTGTGGCTGAGATTCGTGTAACTATTCATATACCACGGGGTGCAGAGTATAAAACCTCCTTTGTAATGTAGCTGTTGGATAGTGAATAAGTAAATGATCCTCAAAAAATGTTTTTCACATGTCTGCTGCTGTCTTATTTATTTTTATAAATACTATGTAAAAATGAGAATATTGTAGAAAGGAGATTGCCATTAACATTTTAGTGTAGATAACTTTTCTTTTTTTGCCTTGGGAATGCAGGCAGATAACTGGACACTGGGAAGATAACTTCTGATAAGTACAAGAGCTGGGAAATGTCAAGAAATAGGAAGCAAACTTAGAATCATCTGTCCAAGCCCAGCATTTTTGCCAGAAGATTGCTTTGGGGGATCAGGCAACAGAACTGGAAAAGTAAAGGCCCTGCAGAGTGGAGAGCATCTCTGAAGACAGCATTTTGCTTAAGGTCAGTCTGAGAGTGAAATCCACAGTTAAGACAATTATTTTGGTGGCTTAGTGTCTTTAACCACCATAATTTAATGAAACAGCATTGGTTTGTGCTGATACCCTATTGTCTTACTAGTGGACAATAATATGCATAATGAAAAGTAATACAGTTTTGAAATATTACAAATCTTTGGTGAAGAGCTAGAATCCTAGATAGCATCATTTGCCACACACAAAAAAACTAGAAAAACAAATCTAACCTCCAGTAAAACCCTTGTTTTGTTACTTTGTTCCACAATTCCTCAAAACAAAAACACCTAAATTGGAACTATTGTTATCAGATATAATAAGGTCAAATGATGAGTTTATCTGCTTTATTTGATATGAGCTAGATAGCAAAACTCTGATAGTAAAAATATGATTCTGGTGTATATGTCTGCGCACACATGCATGTGGGTGTGCATGTGGGTATTAGTTGGGATTGAAATAAAAGAAAGCTGTGAATATGCCAGGCCTCATGTGGTAGTCTTCCTCTAATAACTATGTCTTATCATGTTCTCTATTATCTGCTAATGAGTACATATAAATTCAGTGTATAGAAATATGTAGACATCAGGCCAGAAAAACCAAGGTGCAAGAGAAAATGTACTTGTTGGAAAGGCAGATATGTGATGCAGAATGGGGTACTGATGAGTCATTTGGCACTAACCTAACTAAGGAGAATGAATTATCTTAATCCAAAATGAGCCCAGACCTCACTGTACAGGCATCTGTGTATAGTTAAAAAGAGTATCCTAATTTCCTTTAATAAAAAATACAAATATGATGACAAAAAGGTCAAGGAGGTAACCTTTTTCCTGTGTTTACATAATGTCAGATATTATTGCTAATATGGTTTCTTCTATAATATTCCCATTTGTACTTACAAAATTATATAGTAGTTTAGCTTTGTTTTGCTTTTATTTAATCAATTGTAGCAGTTGACACTCATAATCCAGCCACCTGGCTTTAAATACTACATTCTTTATACAGTATAAACATGACAACTTTTTGGATTATGATGATCAAACTCTACATTTGGGAACACAATAAACAAAAATTAAAAAGAGACCAGAGGATCTGCTGTGCTTTCTGTCTTCATCAGTTTATTGATATTAGAAATTCCCACTAAGTTGCTACATATTTTGCTTGGCAAGTCAAGCGTCTTGCTAAAACAAAATATTCCCCTTACTTGTAACAGCTAAAGGTATAATTTAGTCAGTTACACTGTATTATGAATGTAAGTGGGAAAGAAAAAAAGATGGCATTAGGCTTTTAGGCTTCTAAGAAGGCAGAGGTCTTTGATAGAACAGAAAGGGAAATTATTATTTTGAACATGCTCTCAACCTTGAATTGTTTTAGGTGTTTAGTACTCCCAACAATCTTGTGAAGTACTTCATGGCAAGTTTACAGATAAAGAAAATGAGGCTAAATCTAAAGTTTATGTTTCTGTTAATTTATCATGAAAGATAACAGTAAATGTACCAAAGTACAACAAAGAGTGTCCAGGATATTAAAAGATATATATTTACTTTAAAAATTTGCATGAAAAAAGACCCCCATCTGCCAGAACTTTGGTTTGTGCATTGTTAGCCAGGCCCCTATTTATTATTTGTAGTAAAAGGCAATGAGGAGATTAAAGATGGTGGTGAGAGAGGAGAGACAGAGGCTTCCTCCTAAAACTGGATACAATTAGAAAATTTAATTGGCGCAACTAATCCTGAGAGAGCAACATGAAAGAGGATGGCATCAGACTGCACTCACCTGGAGAAAAGAGCAGACCTCAGCGAACGGGCTAATGTACCAGAACTATGGCTCCATGGGACCCGAGCCCCTCCCCCACCCCAGCTCACTGGCGGGAGGAAGACAAACCAAGCAGGGAGGGAGTGGAAGGCTTGGTACTGCTGGATACCTAGCTTTGGAGATCTGCTCTGGGAGCACAAACCTACATTTCATTGTGCTTTCATGAGACTCGCATGACTACTGCATTGGAAATTTAATACAGGCAGAGTTCCTGGGGAGACTGGGATTCTGGCTGCTTGTGGAAAGCAGGGATCCATATCTGGCTGCTCTGGGACAAAAACTTTTACCTGTGTGCCCAGACCACTGGCTCAGGCAGTGGAGACAGGCACAGCAGCCAGGAGGCGGGGAACAGCTCTTTCCTACCCCAAGTACCACTCCCCTGCAACCCCCGACATTGCTTCAGGGGCTCAGCAGCTCCAAAATAGAGCTTCTGGATGCTAGAGGGTGCCATATACAAACTTGAAAAGCCAAAGGAACCTTGTCCAGAGTAAAATTGTTAATACAACTCCTGAGAAAGATTTAAATGATATGGAACTTGTGACTCTTCCTGAAAGGGAGTTCAAAATAAAAATCATCAACATCCTAATGGAGGTACAGAAAGACATCCAAGAACTTAGGAATGAATTCAGGTCAGAGATCCAATCATTAAAGAACATGATGGAGGGTATTAAAAGCAGGTTGGATAGGGTGGAAGAGACAGTAAATGAAATAGAAACCAGAGAAGAGGAATACAAAGAAGCTGAGGCACAGAGAGAAAAAAGGATCTCTAAAAATGAAAGAATATTGAGAGAACTGTGTGACCAATCCAAGTGGAACAATATTCACATTATAGGGATACCAGAAGAAGAAGAGAGAGAGAGAAAGGGATAGAAAGTGTCTTTGAGGAGGTAGTTGCTGAAAATGTCCCCAATCTGGGGATGGAGATAGTCTCTAAGGCCATGGAGATCCCCAGATCCCCCTATACAAGGGACCCATGGAGATCCACAGATCCTCCTACACAAGGGACCCAAGGAAGACAACACCAAGACACATAGTAATTAAAACGGGAAAAATCAAGGATAAGGACAGACTGTTAAAAGCAGCCAGAGGCAGAAATAAGATCACATACAAATGAAAGCCCATCAGACTAACATCAGACTTCTCATCAGAAACCTTACAGGCCAGAAGGGAGTGGCATGATGTACTTAATACCATGAAGCAGAAGGGCCTGGAACCGAGATTACTTTATCTGGCAAGATTATCATTTAAATTTGAAGGAGGGATTAAACAATTTCCAGATAAGCAAAAGCTAAGAGAGTTTACCTCCCACAAACCATCTCTGCAGTCTATTTTGGAGGAACTGCTACAGAAGGAAGTGTTCCTGGGGTTGGATAGCTGTCACCAGAGGTAGTAAAATCACAGTAGGGAGGATGGAGCAGCTGATTGTGAAGCAAATGCAAAATTAAATTGACTATCCCCAAAGTCAATCAAGGGATGACAAAATGTACAGAATTTGATACCTAATATATAAAGAATGAAGGAGGAACAAAAAGGAGGAGAAATAGAAAAGAACCTTTAGATTGTGTTTGTAACAGCATACTAAGTGAGTTAATTTAGACTCTTAGTAAGGAAAGTAAACTGGAACCTTTGGTAACCACGAATCCAAAGCCTAAAATGCAATAAGTACATACCTATCAAAAATCAACCTAAATGTAAATGCATTGAATGCACCAATCAAAAGACATAGAGTCACTGAATGGATAAAAAAACAAAACCCATCTATATGCTGCTTACAAGAGACTCACCTCAAACCCAAAGACATGCACAGACTAAAAGTCAAGGGATTGAAAAAGATCTTTCATGCAAACAATAGGGAGAAAAAAGCAGGTGTTACAGTACTAGTATCAGACAAAATAGACTTCAAAACAAAGAAAGTAACAAGAGATAAAGAAGGACATTACATAATGATAAAAGGCTCCATGCAACAAGAGGATATAACGATTCTAAATATATATGCACCCAACACAGGAGCACCAGCATATGTGAAACAAATACTAACAGAACTAAAGGAGGAAATAGAATGCAATGCACTCATTTTAGGAGACTTCAACAAACCATTTACTCCAAAGGACAAATCCACCAGACAGAAAATAAGTAAGGACACAGAGGCACTGAACAACACACACTAGAGCAGATGGACCTAATAGACGTCTATAGAACTCTACACCCAAAAGCAACAGGATACACATTCTTCTCAAGTGCACATGGAACATTCTCCAGAATAGACCACATACTAGGCCACAAAAAGAGCCTCCATAAATTCAAAAAGATTGAAATCCTACCAACCAACTTTCAAACCACAAAGTTACAAAACTAGAAATAAATTGTACCAAAAAAGCAAAAAGGCTCACAAACACGTGGAGGCTAAACAACACACTTCTAAATAGTCAGTGGATCAATGACCAAATTAAAATGGAGATCCAGCAATATATGGAAATAAATAACAACAACAATACAAAGTCCCAACTTCTGTGGGACACAGCGAAAGCAATCCTAAGAGGAATGTATATAGCAATCCTGGCATATTTAAAGAAGGAAGAACAAACCCAAATGAATAGCTAACATCACAGTTATCAAAAATTGGAAAAAGAAGAACAAATGATGCCTAAAGTCAGCAGAAGGAGGGAAATAACAAAAGATCAGAGAAGAAATAAACAAAATTGAGAAAAATAAAACAATAGAAAAAATCAATGAAACCAAGAGCTGGTCCTTTGAGTAAATAAACAAAATAGATAAGCCTCTAGCCAGACGTATTAAAAGAAAAAGAGAATCAACACACATCAACAGAATCAGAAATGAGAAAGGAAACATCACAACAGACCCAACAGAAATACAAAGAATTATTAGAGACTATTATGAAAACCTATATGCTAAGAAGCTGGAAAACCTAGAAGAAATGGACAACTTCCTAGAAAAATACAACCTTCCAAGACTGATCAAGGAAGAAACACAAAAGTTAAACCAACCAATTATGAGCAAAGAAATTGAAATGGTAATCAAAAAATTACCCAAGAACAAAACCCCCAGGCCAGAAGGATTTACCTTGGAAATTTATCAGACAAACAGAGAAGACATAATACCCATTCTCTTTAAAGTTTTCCAAAAAATAGAGAGGAGGGAATACTCCCAAACTCACTCTATGAAGCCAACATCACCCTAATACCAAAACCAGGTAAAGACCCCACCAAAAAAGAAAATTATAGACCAATATCCCTGATGACCATAGATGCAAAAATACTCAATAAAATATTATCAAACTGAATTAAAAAATATATCAAAAGGATCATACACCATGACCAAGTGGGGTTCATCCCAGGGATGCAAGGATGGTACAACATTCGAAAATCCATCATCATCCACCACATAAAAAAAAGAAAGACAAAAACCACATGATCATCTCCATAGATACTGAAAAAGTATTTGACAAAATTCAACAGCCATTCATGATAAAAACTCTCAGCAAAATGGGTATAGAGGGCAAGTACCTCAACATAATAAAGGCCATATACAAGAAACCCACAGCCAACATCATACTGAACAGCGAGAGGCTGAAAGCTTTTCCTCAGAGATCAGGAACAAGACAGGGATGTCCACTCTCCCCATTGTTATTTAACATAGTACTGGAGGTCCTAGCCACGGCAATTAGACAAAAAAAAAAAAAAAAAAAGAAATACAAGGAATCCAGATTGTAAAGAAGTTAAACTGTCACTATTTGCAGATCACATGATATTGTACATAAAAAACCCTAAAGACTCCACTCCAAAACTACTAGAACCGATATTGGAATATAGCAAAGTTGCAGGATACAAAATTAACCCACAGAAATCTGTGCTTTCCTATACACTAACAATGAACCAATAGAAAGAGAAATCAGGAAAACAACTCCATTCACAATTGCATCAAAAAGAATAAAATACCTAGGAATAAACCTAACCAAGGAAGTGAAAGACCTATACCCTGAAAACTATAAGACACTCTAAGAGAAATTAAAGAGGACACTCACAAATGGAAACTCATCCCATGCTCGTGGCTAGGAAAAATTAATATCGTCAAAATGGCCATCCTGCCCAAAGCAATGTATAGATTTGATGCAATCCCTATTAAATTACCAACAACATTCTTCAACGAACTGGAACAAATAGTTCAAAAATTCATATGGAAACACCAAAGACCCCGAATAGCCAAAGCAATTCTGAGGAAGAAGAATAAAGTGGTGGGGATCTCGCTCCCCAACTTCAAGCTCTACTACAAAGGCATAGTAATCAATACAATTTGGTACTGGCACAAGAACAGAGACACAGACCAGTGGAACAGATTAGAGACTCCAGACATTAACCCAAACATATATGGTGGATCAATATTCAGTAAAGGTGCCATGGACATACAATGGGGAAATGACAGTCTCTTCAACAGATGGTGCTGGCAAAACTGGACAGCTACATGTAAGAGAATGAAACTGGACCACTGTCTAACCCCATACACTAAAGTAAATTCACAATTGATCAAACACCTGAGTGCAAGTCATGAAACCATAAAACTCTTAGGAAAAAACATAGGTAAAAATCTCTTGGACATGAATATTAGCGACTTCTTCATGAATATATCCCCCTGGGCAAGGAAAACAACAGCAAAAATGAACAAGTGGGACTATATCAAGCTGAAAAGCTTCTGTACAGCAAAGGACACCATCAGTAGAACAAAATATACCCTACAGTGTGGGAGAATATTTTCGTAAATGACAGATCCGATAAAGGCTTGACATGCAAAATAAATAAAGAGCTCAGACACCTCAACAAACAGAAAGCAAATAATCCAATTAAAAATGGGCAGAGGAGCTGAACAGACAGTTTTCCAAAGAAGAAATTCAGATTGCCAGTAGACACATGAAAAGATGCTCCACATTGCTAGTTATCAAAGAAATGCAAATTAAAACCACAATGTGATATCACCTCATACCAGTAAGGATGGCTACCATCCAAAAGACAAACAACAACAAATGTTGGCGAGGTTGCAGAGAAAGGGGAACCCTCCTACACTGCTGGTGGGAATGTAAATTAGTTCAACCATTTTGGAAAGCAATATGGAGGTTCCTCAAAATGCTCAAAATAGACTTACCATTAGACCCAGGAATTCCACTTCTAGAAATTTACCCTAAGGATGCAGCACTCCAGTTTGAAAAAGACAGATGCACCCCTATGTTTATCGCAGCACTATTTACAATAGCCAAGAAATGGAAGCAACCTAAGTGTCCATCAGTAGATGAATGCATAAAGAAGAGGTGGTACATATACACAACGGAATATTATTCAGCCATAAGAAGAAAACAAATCCTACTATTTGCAACAACATGGATGGAGCTAGAGGGTATTATGCTCAGTGAAATAAGCCAAGTGGAGAAAGACAAATACCAAATGATTTCACTCATCTGTGGAGTGTAAGAACGAAAGAAAAACTGAAGGAACAAAGCAGCAGAATCACAGAACCCAAGAATGGACTAACAGTTACCAAAGGGAAAGAGCCTTGTGAGAATCTGAGGGGAGGGAGGGGTAAGGGCAGGGAAGAAGAAGGGGTATAATGATTAGCATGTATAATGTGGGGGGTGGGGAAAGGGGAGGCCTTTGCAACACAGAGAAGATAATTACTGATTCTACAACATCTTACTATGCTGAT
Organism: Manis javanica; assembly: GCF_040802235.1. Taxonomy (NCBI): domain Eukaryota; kingdom Metazoa; phylum Chordata; class Mammalia; order Pholidota; family Manidae; genus Manis; species Manis javanica. The sequence goes on from NC_133157.1 coordinate 56,056,092, forward strand.
GAACAGTGACTGTAATGGGGTGTGTGGGGGGTACTTGGGGTAAGGGAGAGCCTAGTAGACATGTTCTTCATGTAATTGTAGATTAATGATAACAAAAAAAAAGACAATGAGTATCATTTTGCCCTGCTATTCATGCCTTCTTTGCATGTGTTTCTAAGTAAAACAGGACTTGTCAGTAATATTTCTGAGTTGTCAGAGAGACATTGGGCTTCCCTACAATGCAGACTTTGGCTTCTACTTCCTCAAGACCATCCAGATTTGAACAAGGCAAAACTGGAGTGTAGGCCTGAAGTACTTGAATTGTTTACACAACTTCCCTCAGGCATCCTAACTTACTATAATTTTGTTTCACTTGTTCAATGCAATTTTATCATCAGGTTTATTCTTGTTGGTATTGTTTTCTTAGGATCCTATTTATTCTTTGTATAAGTTAAGACAAAAAACAAACACAAAGTATATTGATATATGAATGACTGATAATATAATTATTTGTTTTCTGATTAATATGTTCCATTTAGAGAGTATGTCACTAAATCTTGTTTCCTATGGAAGGCCAAGATGGGGAAAATATTAAAAAATTGCTCTGCAATCTAGCCTGACATTATAATTGAAATGTTACATATAAACTAAGACAGAATTGATCCTGTAAATATCATTTTTTACTGCTTGGTGATGACCTGATTACTAAAATTGACACTCAAATCAAAATACCAAAATTCCTTGACACCAAAATATCTATTATCTTTTCTGACTTATTTAGTTCAAATTCTCTCCTTAATTGCCTCTAAAGAAATCTCATCTAGACATTTAAAAATGCCAAAAAAATCTGTTAAGAACACCTAAATTTATATTATATAATTATCTCTATATCATTAAACTAAAGAGATACACCTTCCCCATAAAATTATACAACAAAGACAATAAACAGGCATAATTAAAATATGGTTCTTTTCTTGGCATCAATTTTTTATGTGTGTGTGTAAGTTTGGACAGCGTTAGCATAAGTTTTACCATATTTCTCTCTGTATTCTTAATTTTGTTGTCTGGTTCTATACCAGGTTATTTTTTTCTCAACTGTTAAGGCATATCATTGATGTGATAAGTTTCACATATTGTGAAATGTTCTTTTTATTACAAATAACTAATATCCTTCCTTATCAACTAATTTTTACAATAAAAATAGCAGATTGAAAATCATTTTTCAGTAGTACTACCCTCACCTTCTTTCAGATATATTTTTCTGTGTAAAAGAGAGTGGTGCGATTACAGTAAGTGTATAGAAATGGTATATGACATGTAATTGATCATATATCTAGTAGTGAGCAACCTTTGATGACTTCATATTCATAGTCATGGAAGTTATAAATTATTGAGATGCAGTGATGCCAACATCCTGCATTAGTCTGCTAGGGCTGCCAACCAAGATACCACAAAATGGATAGCTGAAACAACAAAGACATATTTTCTCATATTTCTGGAAGCCAAATGTCCAATAGCAAGCTACCATCAGAGTTGGTTCATTCAGGCTGATTTTAAGGTAGGAGCTCTCTCCTTGGGTTGTAGATGGCCGCCTTTGGACTGTGTCCTCAGGTGGTGTTTTCCATTTGCAAATAGAGAGAAAAAGCACATACTGGTGTCTCTTCTTCTTATAGACACCAGTCCTATCAGTTTAAAGCCCCACCCTTATGACCTCATTTAATCTTAATTATATCCTTAAAACCATACCTCCAATTGCAGTCATACTGAGAATCAGGATGTCAGCCTATACATTTTAACAGTACACTATTCAGCCCTTAACACTTCCCTACCCCAGTTATGTGGGAGTATAGCCAATTTGGCTATGTTTGGTCATGAGCTAATGTGTTTGAGTATCACTTCTCACTGAAGAAAAGATGGGAACCACTGTTTGTTGTTAAAAACTCCTTGAGAAGAGGAACTGTTTTTTTATTTTTACTTGCTTCAACATTCTTAGTGCTAAATGAAGTACTAAGCCCACAGAGACATTTATAAAATGTCTGCTTAATGAATAACTCCAATGACCTAATATTGACAATGTATTAGTGGTCCATATTGACACACTGTCCATGTCAGATATTTATCTACTTAGTTTGGTATACTAATTGCAGTAAATTCTCAATTTCTTGGTATTTTTGCTTAATAAAATAGCTTTTTAGCTCCATTTCTGTCAGTAAATTTTAGATCTTTGCAGACATTCTTCATACTTTCTTCTCAAGTCTCTTGAGAAAATAAAACGTGGAAAAGGCTATACAAATTCTGTTGGCTTTTGGAAACATGAGATCAAGCTCCTGTCAATTACTGGCTTAAACTGTTTATGACAAAATTTAATCTGGATAGACTCTCTAAATATCCTCTTACTGTAGAAATTTAAACATGCATAAACACACACACACACACACACACACACACACACACAGTGGGATTTCCAAGAATTTGTTGTCTTATTTTTGTTAAATGTATTAGACTTAAACTTCAAAACAATGACTTGGCACACACACACATATTTTTATATTTACATGGCCTTCATTCCATGTTATAAAGAACAGTGAAGTAGGGTCAGGAAAGCACTAATATTTACACTGCCATGCATTCAAAAATAAAGCATTGGGTAGAAGAGAATAAACACCCCCAAAATAATTTTGCCATCTTCTTTAGGCTGAATTATATATTTTACTTTTGATTATTAGAATGTAATTCAGTTTGAAAAAGAATAATGCAGAAAATGTTTTGTTCTTTCTACTGAATATTCTTTTATTCTCCATATATAAAAAACATTTTTTGATTTCTTATAAATATACACTCGCCAACACTTGTTGCCTCTTTGATGATGCCATCCTAACAGGTGTGAGGTGGCATATCACTGCGGCCTTGATTTGTTGTTACTCGATAATTAGAAATTTTGAACAACTTTTTCTATACCTGTTATTCTTTGAAGAAATGTTTCTCTTGATCATTTTTTAAACTGCATAATTTATTTTGTTCCTATGGAATTGTAGGAGTTCCTTATATATTTTGGATATTAACCCCTTATCATATATGTGGTTTACAAATATTTTTACCCATTCTATGTGTTGCCTTTTCATTCTGTCAATTATTTCTTTGCTGTGCAGAAGCATTTTTGTTTGATGTAGTTGCACTTGTCTATATTTGCTTTCAATGACTGTACCTTTGTAAATAGTTGCATTCAAGAAATCATTGCCAAGACCAATGTAAAGAAGTATTTTCCTTGTGTTTCCTTCTAAGAGTTTTAGTTTTTGATCTTACATTTAAGTCTTTAATCCATTTTCAGTTTATTTTGATAACTAGTATGATATAAAGGTTTAACTTAATCCTGTTGCATGGGATATGGTTTTCCCTGAACCATTTATTGAAGAAAGTGTCACTTCTCCATTATGTATTCTTGGCACCATTACGGAAGATCAGCTGAACCTGTATGTGTGGTTTAATTACTGGCTTTCCTACCCTATCTTACCCAAACCTATCCTATCCTATCCTGTCCTATCCTATCCTATCCTACTCTACCCTACCCTACCCTACGCTACCCTAACCTATCCTATCCTATCCTATCCTATCCTATCCTATCCTATCCTATCCTATCCTATCCTATCCATTTATTTTTACATCACTCTCATGGAATGGCAGGAGAGAGCCACACCACTTTGTCAGCAATGGAAATTGGAAGGCCAGCCCTCAAGCTCTGTAGGACTGACTGAAGAGTGGAATAAAGATTGCTGAGAGCCAAAGAAACAAACATTCCCTGCATGAGTCAGAAGTGCTCTACTCAAAATATTCCATTAGTCTCTATGTCTCTCTTTATGCCACTATCATACTGTTTTAATTTCTATAGCTTTGTAATATATTTTGGAATCCAGAAGTGTAGTAATGCCTTCAGCTTTGCATTTCTTTCTCAAGATTGCTTTGGTTATTTGGAGCCTTTTGTGGTTCCATATGAAATTTAGAATTGTTTTTGCAAGTTCTGTAAACAATGCCATTAGGATTTGAATGGTGATTGCATTTAATCTGTTAATTGATGTGAATAATATGAAAATCTCAATAATAAGAGGTCTTCTGATCCATGAACATAGGATGTTTTTCCATATGCTTCATCCTATATATTTTGTCTTTTATTCCTCTAAGTTGAGTTGTTTTGTTTTAGTGACTGAAATTCTTTTCTATTAAACTTACCCAATTCAATCATTTCATTAAGTTCTTCCCTAGACATTCCATGTAAAAATAAATAAAAAAATAGTTATGCTGTTAAAAAGCTATTATTATTAACATTGCTAAAGTCATGTTCCAAGCATGCTGCCTGTTTGACAGAGAAGATTGTGTTTAGAAAAAAAAGATATTTGGGCTCATATTAAGCTTGGATCAAGACCCAATTTTGAAGCAAAGATGAACAAACACTGTTTTAACCTTGCTTTATAATGTTATTAGCAAACTCCATGAGTAAAACTGATCTCTCTCTTCCTCACACCACCCTAGAAAGGCAGGTGTCAAAAAGAGGTAAAGACTTAACATATGTATCTTGTAGCCAGGTCTATATATTATATAATGTGTCCTGCATAGTATGTAGAAACTGGACATCCAAAATCTTCTTCACATAAGGAAAATGTCTTTCCATGCATTTTAAGCAAATGTATCTTAATACAAATCTTCCTTGATTTGTGATGGTGTTATGTCCCAATAACTCACCATAAGTTGAAAATATTAAAAATGCACATAGTACACCTAGCGTAACAAACATCATAGCTTAGCCTACCCTATCTTAAATATGCTCAGAACATTTACATTAACCTACAGTTAGACAAAATCATCTACCACAAAACCTATTTTATAATAAAGTGTTGACTATCTCATGTAATTTATTGAGTACTATACTGAAAGTGAAAAATAGAATGTATGTAGGAGTGAACAGTGGTTGTAAGTGTGTTGGTATTTTACCCTCATGACTTGATAGCTGGCTGGGAGCTGTGGCTTGCTGCCATTTCCCAGAATCACAAGAGAGTATTATTCTGCCATTGCCAGCCTGAGGAAAGATCAAAATTCAAATTTAAAGTACAGTTTCTACTGAATGCATATAGTCTTTGCACCATCATAAAGTCCAAAAATTATAAGTTGCACCATTGTAAATAAGGGATCATGTGTGTATGTAAGATAAATGAATCTTAATAAATCTTAATCATAATTGTATTTGTATTATTGAAATAGTTCAAGGAATAATAAACAATAACCTGTAGAAAAATGACCCTGAAACAGTGAGATTGCTTTGGAATACCTATCTATACTTTTTACCATCCCTGCTAGAGATTTAAATCAAATGTTGCATGTACAACATAATTCTATGAAAAGACTCTATATAGCTACATATAATAAAAGTAGATTCCTAGACGTATATGGCTATTGAGCACTTCACATGGGAATAGTATGACTAAATAGCAAAGATTTTAATTTAATTTTAATTGATTTAATTTAAACAATGAGGCAGTGTGAAATAGTTAAACATTAAAACTTTGTTTTAATAAGATTGCATTTCATTTTAACCATATCACATTTTAATGTTGTGTGTTCGTATAACTGCATCCTTCCTAATGTTACATATAAATACATCATTGATATAGTGTCAATAGTTTGATTCAGTTCAAGTTATTTTTTCACACAAATATAATGTTGCAATCTGTTTATTTGAATATTCTAGAAGCCAGTGTGATTTGCACAGAAACCTAAATAAATTATAACTTGTAATTAAATTGAAATATCCATTATTTTAATTATTATATGATTAATTTCTCTAGTTTAAAAAGTAAGAAAAAATTTGTAAAAATGAAAACAAGAGCATGATGAAGAATTGAGTGGAGTTGCAGAAATTAGCATTATGACTAGAACAGTAAAGAAAAGATACCAGAGGAAGGCACAAAGTTCATGATAATTAAAAACACAGTTTGCTGCAGGAAAGCAAAAATAAGAATATCCTGATTTTTGTGTAAAACAAAGACAGTAAAGTATGAAATCTTAAGAGACATCTTAAACTATCGTATACTGAATTTGGTGTTTTCTTTCAAGTCAAAAGAATATTCAATGATTTTTTTTTCCTGAAACCAGAATTCCATGTCCAACAAAACATGTAAACATTTTTTAGACATATCTGAGCTGTATTTTGGCAAGTTTTAAAATTGCTTGAATTCTTGAACAAAAGAGAAAATTATTATTGCATGAAGAGATAATAAAAATTATTTCAAGTTTGGAAATTTTATTAGATAAACATGCAAAAAAATCTTAAAAATGTTATTTTTAAGTAAATTTAAAAATATTCATTTAGGTCATAAAGCAAATGCCCATGTAACTCCAAGCCTTTATATCTCATTGACCAAGTGGTTCAATATTTTTAAAATTGCAAATAATATTCTTTAGGTCTAAGGTACAATATAAATGTACCAGCAATTATTTTTTGGATACAGTTTCACTCAAAAGCTTCCAAATATAGACAGAGATATTGTCAAATTTTCTACTGAGGCATCACAATTCTGATATAGATTTTTATTTTCAAATATTACATTAGTCGGTGGAGAATTCAGCTGGATGTGAAAAATTAGTGTCTGTCATGAATGCTGCTCCACTTATGTTAGCCACAAAATCTGGGTATATTGGAATTTTAAAACAAAAGTACATATATATATATTTTGCTTTTTCCCCCTGTGGGATAAATATTGTAAATATATTCATTTTTTTGGAGCAGATTCTATGATCACAGATATCATTTAAATAATTTATTATATTCATGCCTATGCTCTGAAATATTGTCAGTTTATGAAACTGCCAAAATAAATAGAAGACAATGAATTTAATGATCTTTAATGATTATTTGCTTATAGTTACTGGTTGAATCATGAAATCATGAAAAAGGTTTCCAAAGATTTATTGTAGCAGTGACTCCAATTCTATATTTTCTTGGAACATAAAGAGTGATTGAGCTCCAGGAAAAAGATGGTGGCATGAGAAGTGAGGCAGAAACCTCCTCCCAAAATCATATAAAACATGAAAATACAGCAAATAAAGCTAATCCTGAAAAAACAACCAGAAGACTGCAGAACAGACTGCCTACATCTAGGGGAAAAGAGAAGACCTCACAGAAAAGGGTAAAGTAGCAATGCGTCCATCTGGCAGGACCCAAGCCCTCTCCCCAACTCAGTCCACAGGTGCCAGGAGGAGAAATGGAACAGGGAGGGAGTAGAAGCCCATGACTGCTGAATACCCAACCCTGGAGATCTGTTCTGGGAGCATGAATCCACATTACGTGGTGCTCTGGAGATTAGTTGGGTTGGAAAGCAAAGACAGGAGGAGTACTTAGGAAGACTGAGATTCCAGCCACCAATGGGGAACAAGTACAACTGGCCCCCCTGTGATAAAAGAAAGGTGGGCAGATAGAAGGACATCCCAGCAGTGAGAGGGGTACTAAAGGGGAAAAGATTACACAGATGTTGCTGCTTAGGAGAAAGGGCAGGTGGACAAAACCTTCGTGGCACACTCATTCCAGCATGTTGGGAACTCTCAGGAGCTTCAGAAGCTCTATCCCCCTGGCTGGAAATACACCCCTGAGGTCCCCCCCACTGTGGTACACAGCCTGATGCTACTTCCTCCTGGAAGGTATGAGTCCTGCTCACCTGTGACACCCCTGCCCTTACCCAAGGCCAGCCTGAGGATGGCCCCACCAATGGCAGATACAGAGGCCTAGCACAGAGGCTCCTCCCTGTATGCACAGCCCACTGGACCTGCCCACTGGACTACAGATAAGAAGGAGAGAAACCCTCAAAACTGAGATCTTTTCTCCCAGCAGGTGCCGGTTCTGCTGGTCTGTGACCTCCATCACTGCTGGAGGCACATGGCAGTTCCGAGGTTCTAGGCACTAGAGGATGGCACCTACGGAAAGTTATTATTCCATAGGAAACACTAAAAAAAAGTGAAGCAGCAAATGAAATTGGTCCAAACAAAATTACAAGAAAAAATGCCAGAAAGATGGCTTAATGAAACTGAAATCAACAAACTTCTTGATAAAGATTTCAGAAAGTCAGAAACATTCTCCCAGAGCTACAGAAAACTATTCAAGATCTCAAAGAGGGCTTCAACAAAGAGATAGAAATTTTGGAAAATAAAGTATCTGAAATGAAACATTAAATGGAGGGACTTAAAAGCAGATTAGATGAGGTAGGGGATATGGTAAATTAAATAGAAATTAGAGAATAGGAAAAAAGAGAAGCTGAGACACAGAGAAAAGGATCTCTAGAAATGAAAGACTAATAAGAGACCTGTGCGACCAATCCAAATGGAACAATATCGGCAATATATGGGTACATATAATGAAAAATAAGGAAGATTAAAAGGGATAGAGTGTCTCTTTGAGGAAATAATTGCTGAAAACTTCCCCAATCTAGGGAATGAAATAGTCTCTCAAGTCATGGAAATGCAGAGGTCTCCAAACAAGGAAACCTAGGAAGACAACACCAAACAAACATACAATAATTTAAATGGCAAAGATCAAGAACAAGGAGAGAGTATGGAAAGCAACCAGAGAGAAGAAAGACCACATATAAAGGAAAGCCCATCAGGCTATCATCAGACTTCTCAACAGAAACCTTACAGGCCAGATGGAATAGCATGATGTATTTAATGCAATGAAACAGAAGGGCCTCCAGCCAACAGTACTGTACCCAGCAAGATTATCATTTAAATTTGAAACAGGCATTAAACAAGTTCCAGATGAGCATAAGTTGAGAGAATTCACCATGCACAAACTGTCTCTACATTGTATTTTAAAGGGACTGCTCTAGAAGGAACTGCTCCTAAGGCTAAATAGCTGTCACCAGAGAAAATAAAACCACAGTAAAGGAAGTAGACCAATTAATAACTAAGCAAATACAAAATTAAATCAACTACTCATAAAGTTAGTCAAGGAATACACAGAGTACAGAATATGACACCTAATGCGTACAAAGTACAGGAGGAAGAAGAAAAGGAGAAAAAATAAAAGAACCTTTAGATTGCATTTGAATACAGTAATAAGCAATTTAAGACAGACAGGACAGACTATTAGATACTAAGGAAGCTACCCTTGAACCTTTGGTAACCACAAATCTAAAGCCTACAGTAGCATTAGGTACATATCCATCGATAACCACCCTAAATGTAAAAGGACTAAGTGAACTAATCAAAAGACACAGAGTTACAGAATGGATAAAAAAGAAGACCCATTTATTGCTGCCTACAGGAGACTTACTTCAAACCCAAAGATACACACTGACTAAAAGTGAAGAGATAGAAAAAGATATTTCATGCAAATAATAGGGAGAAAAAAGCAGGAGTAGGAGTATGTACATCAAAACAGATCTCAGAACAAAAAAAGTATCAAGAGACAAGGATATTATGTAATGATAAAGGGAAGGGTCCAAGAGGATATAATCATTATAAATATCTATGCACCCAATATAAGAGCACCCAAATATATGAAACAAATACTAACAGAATTAAAGGGGGAAACAGAATGTAACATTTACATTTTAGAGGACTTCAACATACCACTCATACCAAAAGATGATGACACAGAAAATGAGGACACAGAGGCACTGAAAAATACATTATAAAACAGATGGACCTAACAGCTGTGTACAGAAAACTCCACCCAAACGCAGCAGGATGCACATTCTTTTTAAGTGAACATGGAAAGTATTCCAGAATAGTTCACATACTAGGCCACAAAAAGAGCCTCAATAAATTCAAAAAGATTGAAATTGTTCAATAAGCTTCTAAGACCACAAAGGTATTAAACTAGAAATAAATTATGCAAAGAAAATGAAAAAGCCAACAAACACATGGAGGCTTAACAACCTGCTACTAAATAATCAATGGATCAATGGCAAAATTAAAACACAGATCAAGAATATGTGGATACAGCAAAGGTAGTTCTAAGAGGAAAGTGTATAGCAATTTCAGGCTTACCTCAAGAAAGAAGAACAATCCCAAATGAAAAGTCTAAACTCAGAATTCATGAAACTAGAAAAAGAAGAACAAATGAGGCTCAAAGTTAGTAGAAAAAGGGACATAATAAGTATCAGAGCAGAAGTTTTATAAAATTGAGAATAATGATACAACACAAAAAAAATCAATGAAATCAGGAGCTGATTCTCTGAGAAAATAAATCAAGTAGATAATCCCCCAGCCAGACCTAACAGGAAAAAAAGAGTGTATACACTTAAACAGACTAAGAAGGTGAAAAAGGAAAAATCACTACGAACAGCATGGAAATGCAAAGAATTATTAAAGAATACAATGAAAAATTCTATGCCAAGGACTTGGATAACCTAGAAGAAATTGACAACTTTCTAGAAAAGTACAACCTTCCAAGACTGACCTAGCAAGAAACAGAAAATCTGAACAGACCAATTTTCAGCAATGAAATCAAATTGGTACTCAAAAAACTAACTAAAAGCAAAATCACTGGCATAGACAGCTTCACAGCTGAATTTTATTAGACATTTAAAGAAGGTCTAATACCCAACATTTCTAAACTTTTCCAAAAAGTAGAAGAGGAGGCAATACTTCCAAACATTCAATAAGGCCAACATCACTTTGATACCAAAACCAGACAGACACCACACACACAAAAAAAATTCCATACCAATATCACTGTTGAACATAGGTGAAAAATCCTCAACCAAATATTAGCAAAATGATTTCAAAAATACATTAAAAGATCATCCATCACGATCACATAGTATTTATCCCAGGGATGTAAGGATGGTACAATATTAAAAAATTCATAGATGTTATATACCACATCAACAAAAAGAACAACAAAAATCACATAATAATCTCAATAGATGATAAAGCATTTGAGAAAATTCAACATCCATTCATGGTAAAAACTCTCAACAAAATGGGTATAGAGGGCAAGTACTTCAACATAATGAAGGCCATTATGACAAACCCACAGTCAATATCATACTTACCATCATACATGAAAAGCTGAAAGCTTTCTTCTAAGAGCAGGAACAAGACAAGGATGCCCACTCTCCCCACTTTTATTCAACACAATACTGGACTTCCTAGCCACAGCAATAATATAACACAAATAAATGAAGGCATCCAGATTGGTAAGGAAGAAATTAAACTGTCACTGTTTGCAGATGACCTGATATTGTACATAGAAAACCCTAAAGTATCCACCAAAAAAACTACTAGTACTAATAATTGGATTCAGTAAAGTTGCAGGATATGCAATTAATACATAGAAATTTGTTGCATTTCTATATAGTATCAATGAACTAGCAGAAAGAGAAATAAGGGAAATAAGGAAAACAACTCTACTTACAATTCATCAAAAAGAATACAATACCTAGGAATAAATCTAACCAAGGAGGTGAAAGACCTATACCCTGAAAACTACAAGACACTCATGAGAGAAATTAAAGAAGACACCAATAAATGGAAACACATCCCATGCTCATGGATAGAAAGAATTAATATTATCAAAATGGCCATCCTGCCTAAAGTAATCTAAAGATTCAATGCAATCCCTATCAAAATACCAACATCATTCTTCAATAAACCAGATCAAGTAGTTCTAAAATTCATATGAAACCATAAAAGACTGTGAATTGCCAAAGCAATCCTGAGAAGGAAGAAGAAGGCTGGGAAATTATGCCCCCCAACTGCAAGCTCTACTACAAAGCCACTGTAATGAAGATAATTTGGTACTGGCACAAGAACAGACCCAGAGAGCAATGGAACAGAATATAGAGCCCAGACAAAAACCCAAGCATATATGGTCAATTAATAGATAAAGGAGCCATGAATATACAATGGGGAAATGACAGCATCTTCAACAACTGATGATGGGAAAACTGAACAGCTACATGCAAGAGAATTGAACTGGATTATTGTCTCATGCTATACAGACTCTATACATACATACATTAGACTTTTTCAGAAACTACTTTAAAAAGATTACATTTTGAGATGCTAATGCTTTATATGTATGTGTTTTAATTATAAAAATCATGTATTATAGTATGAGATTTAATTTCTCCTATTTTTTATTTTTTTAATAGTGCTAATATTTAATTTTAATGTATGACTATTGTATTTCAGTTGGTTCTGTAGCTTTCATTTTCTCAAAGGAATCACATCCACAAAGGGCTTGAGAACTACTGCTTTGGGGAAAAGTACTAAAATCACAAATCCTCTACTAGGATTAGCCTATCAGCATTTGATGATTATTAATTGTACTCCATCCACTGTACTTCAATGATGCTTAAACCAGCATGTAAACAATGTTTACATGTAGAAAGTTGATCTGATACAGGCAAAACTGAAAGAATAATGATACTTCTAGATCGAAGTCAACACTTAAGTTTATACTTAGAACCAGTTTTCAAAGAGAGTAAATGTTGGAGCCTAGATACTATCAGCTCCACGTAGCTAATACCTTTTGGAAAATGAGTTACTATTTTCAACACTTGAGTTTGCCAAGAAGTATGACACTTCATTTGTGCTAAGACAGCAGCTTCAGTTTCTTTAGCCTCTCACTGTCAGTGTATTTTACAACTGTCAAAGAACACAAGCCCCCCCGCCAAAAAATCTCCTTTTTGAATATTGAAATATCAAAATCACTAAACTGTATATATATTTCACCTTCAAGATACTGTTACAACAGCCTCCAGTTTTAATCTTCTCAGAGAGTTGGAGCAAATTTTTTTTGTAGTAAATTAAACCTTTCAAAGGATTGCATATAAAAGATGTTGTTTTTAAGAACTGCTTTAATTGTTCTTTCCTAATCTTACAAATATAAGCATCCTGATTTAGGAAACAAATAACTAGATTTAAATATCATCATAGTATTAAAAACAATATACTGAAAATCTTAATAGTGCCTTGAAATAATAAAATTTATGATAATACAAACTTATTTACCTTATATTGCCATTTTAGTACAACTATTTGTTTCACCTTTGTAAATACTCTCCCTTCAGTTGTTGCCCACAAAGATATTATATCAGGAAATATATTAGACAAATTTAGGAGAACATTTTAACAGAGAAATGAGATACTGTAGTTTTAGCACATTACTATTAAATACTAATCTATTCAAGAGCAAGAAATACAGAAAACTAGACTTGAAAAATGAAACTACCAAAAATAGAAGTGGCTGTTTAGAAAACTGACGTGCATTTCCCACTGCTAGAAAAATGAAGAGATGCTAAAAAGCAAATCCTAGGAACATACCATATGCATATAGTTGGACTACCAATTTTCAGGACTTGAAACTGATTTGTACTATATATATTGAAATAACCTGTTTAATCTCTTTTACATTATTCAGCTTATCTTTCAGGAAATTAATCTCTCTAGTCCATTATTAACAGTATCAGTAAAGTATGTTGAACAAATAATATTTTACTTTATAAAAGCAAATAGTTGAGACAGAATTTTGAGAAGCTAAAATACAAATATTTCATAGTTTGAAAAAGACTTTATAGAGCAGATTTTGCCTTTTTCATCTTTTAACTCTTCATAGAGTATTGAAGAATTATAAATTGCCCTTTGGTCATTTTGCTGGTTGACACCTATTTGCCCTCCTGAAACACTGGATGTTTTCTTCAGTTGGATATTTTCTCTCAAAAAGGAAAAACAAAATTAAAATATAGACTAAAAGAATTTCTCTAGTGGCAGTTTTGCTATAATGATTCTTTAATTAGTGCTTCTACTGAATGACTAATTATCTAGTTAGAAAATTAAGAAATTGTATGTTAAAATAAGAATCTTATAATTTTGAAAACATTTTTTCTGCCTTTCTGAGTTACATAATACAATTTGACTTAGAAAGCCTTTCCATAGCAACTTACCATTTTCCAATTCATAGTTAAGTCTGGTAGACCACCTACTGCAGAAGATGAACACATAAATTCAGGGAAAAAAAAGCAACATAATTAAATCTTTCATTTTGGATGAATGCATAGAGAAAATGTTAATTTAACAAATAGTCCATATGCTAGAATTAAGAAATAGCTTTTGCCTTCAACTGGCTTAGAAGAAAGGAGTACTGGCAATTATGTAAAATGATGTTAGCAAGTGGCGCATCTATATGTAGTGGTATGTGCTCTCTTCTTTTTTAGCACCAAATAATGCAATGTGGATTCTTTGGGTACATGTGAATTTCTCAGACAAATAAAAACCTCCAGTTTTTGTTTCTCCTCTCTACCTGGTAGAGCAATGACACTGACAATTTGTTATTGATACTATTGCAGATTTATCTGTATTTATTGGCAATAAGTAGAGTTGCTAAAGTTCATATGAAAATTGTTTTCAATTTAAAGCATCTTCAAAGCAGCATGTCTCTGAAGTTTAACTTTATGAAACTGCAAAATATTTGGAGTGATTATAGTTAAATGTGGGTTTGAATTCTTGTTTTAACAATTTCTACCTTAGGAACTTCTGGAACAGTTCCTTCACCATCTGAATACCTGATGTTAAAATAACTTTCTAAGCCCAGGGCAGAGCCACACCTGCCAGGAGTGCCACATCAGCAAACCAAAACTTGCACAACTTTTGTATCTCTGTAAATGTTCCGCTTGACCAGAAAGGCACTACATTCAGTCAGCCAATACCCAAACACTAAGCCAGTTCTGTGCCATCTCAAACCAAACAAGGTTAACTAAGTGGCCCAGGCAATCAACTATTTTTTATTTGTCTCTTCCTTATTCTTTATTCTTTCTCCTATAAAGCTTTTAGCCTTCCACTCCATTTTGCAGTTATCCAAAAGGAGGCAATCACTTCTGAAGTATTAAAGTTTTAATACCTATATTATATCCTTTATTTATTTTTAAAATAGTTTTTGGTGACAAGGATGGGCTCCAAAACTGATTGCTAATGGCCTCCAGGACAACAAGAGCAAAAGCAAGGCATCCACTGAAAGCAACCCTTTGAGTTCCCTGCTCCTTCTGTTGTTACTGATAACCGCGGGTAAGTCGCTCTCGGATTTGAGCTTTGCTTCCTTGCATGCAGCTCTCTGGTTTAAACAAACTTTAATTTATATAATTTTTAAATATATGTGTGTGTGTATGTATATGTAGATGTATATATATGTGTGTGTATATATATATAATATTTTAAAAGTAATATTTAAGACAAAATGTTAATTTTTAAATTAAGAAAATATTTAATGTTAATATTTATTTCAAATAAACCATTAATATTCTAAAATACACAATAAGCAATATTTTCAAATATATAAGCATTATATATAATTATTTTTTATATAACATATACATATACTCACACACACATAATTTATGAATATATAGTATAAATATACATATTTTTTTCCCAGAAAGCCCTGGGATTTATTAAAGTTCCTAGCAAGGTTCTGGGATCCTGGAAATGTTTCAGGATAGTTATATTTGGATTCTGCAATAGGTGGCACCTGTTGGGGAATTCACAAAGCCTCAAGGTAAGTCCACAGCACAAACCACTAGAGGACTTAGAATATAAATTAACAAACAATTGTAAATCCCAAACATAAGAATCTTTTTATTTCTACCTTAGTTGAAGATCTTCTTGATATCATAAAATCAACTGAAGATAATGTAGTTGGATGAGTGGATCAGTGCTTTGATATCATTCAGGTTATAACCCAATTATTTAAAACAGCTGTCCTACAAATTGAGGGCAACTTGCACAACTTATCTTAGAAACTGAGTCTTTACAAGGACAGAAAAACCCCACCAATCTTTTTGATGGATCTTAAAATCTCTCTTATTCATCTCAGAGGGCATGTAGGTGTAACGATTCTGGCCTCTGGAAACAAAAAACGTTCTTGGAGTAACTTGTGTTCTTTGAGACATAAATGTTCTACTTGGTCTTTCTAGAAACTGAAGGCTATCTCTTTGAAATGCAAACTTCAGGCAGGTAATTCTTATCAGAAGTGGGGAAAGTGGGAGAAAGGCTATTTAGGGAACACAAGGAATGAAAAATCTTAAAAGCCTTCTCCATTAATATTTGTAAAATGTTTAAGCCAAGCTGAGCAGGTAACCTTTACTTACTCCATCTACTGGAACATGATTTGGATCCAAATGCTCTTTTTGCAATAGTGAATTTTGCTTTATCATACCTGTCTCATAGTTAAAATTTTTAAATGAAAGCTATCAGAGCTCTCTTTGCATCAGCTTGTATGTTTATGTATGTCTATGTATGCATGCTATAGATGTTTGATATTTTCTACCTCTAGATAGTATTGCCAAAATTAATTTGTAAAGGCCTTTATTTAACTGGCTTAAATAAATTTAAGCATATACATAAATCAGGTGTAATCTCAGAAATATTAAAAATAATGAAGCCATATGATCTAGGATAATTTTTAGTAAATAAAAGCTATGTAAAATTTTTTTGTCTTAAAACATGCATGTCTTTGGAACTATCAATATTAAATATAATGTAGACATACAATTTTTATTTTGCCTAGGTGTACTAAAAGTAAAATAAGCTCATGTTATCTCTGTTATAGAATATGTCAGCGAGAAAGATAGCTTAAGGTGATGATTAGCTGTTTAATGGCTCATGAACTTTTCATGAGTAATCTGAACATAATTGTTAAAAACAAGTAAATAGATGTAAGATAAAAGTTTGTAAGTGGACTTTTCAGCAGTAATTATGCTTTATGGTATTTCTCCTTAAAAACAGTTACCAAAATCTTTTGAGTAACTTGAAACCTTAAAATATATACTAAAATAAATGAAGTAATGGATATTCAGTGAATATATAAATCACATCCAAATGAGATAAAATACTGAAACATTAATTACAAAACATATTTTATCCACCTTTGACTCCCTTTTACAGAGCAAGGAGAAAGATTTGAATCTATTAGTAAGCATGTTTTGTGCCACACAGAAAAATTCACTGTGAGGAAAATATACATCTAGAAATTATTAAATGTATTGATAAATTTGCCAATCTACAGGATGCTGTTATAACAGATGGTACGCAAATTGCTTGCTTTTTAGTTTCAATAGGAATTAAGGATTTTAAGTGTTAAGAATTCTAATTAATATACATAACTAAAACTGCTAGACATAATAAAGGAAACATCTCTATTCAAGAAAAGTAGGATGTGTTTGTGATAAAAAAGGTATGAGGTATGGAGATGTGTTTTCAGTAAGGGAAAAAGAAAACACTTTTGTCTTAAAGTATAACTTATCCAGAATGAGAAAGGGGGAAAATATGACAAAATATGAATGGATATAAAAAGCTGTAGATTTGTGGAAAGGAATCATGGGAAAGGAATTTTATGTGTGGTAAAATTGGCTAAGACTGGAATTGAATTATTCAAGTTTAAAAAATTAGTTTTAATATCCAAAGAACAGTGGTTAAAAATTAGATTTAGGTTTACTCTTTGTTAAAAGGATGGCATTTTGGTCTTCTCTATTATTGGTCTTCTCTAAATAAGAAATTGTCAACAAAATTTGTTAATTTACCTTTAAATAATATACCTGAAAAGCAAAGATGTTGTGCCTCTCCAAACACTGTACTGTGTTTCATGTTGTCTTCATCATATCTTTAATTACTTAAGAAAATCTAGTTTTTTCATTATTAAAAGTGCCAAGATTTTTACAACTCTGTAACTTTCTGTATTACCAAAATTAATTTGTAAAGGGCTCTAACTGGCTTAAGTAAATTTAAGCATATAGATAAATCAGGTGTGCTTGCCTTTAAAGTGTTTAACTCTCACTTTAGTTAAGTGGATATTTTTTGACAAACTTCTCCAAAGTCAAATTATAAATGAAATCTTTCTTTACCTCTAACTAACTTTATTTCCCAGAGGGCCCCTGGAAAATTTCAAAGATTTTGTCTTTTAATTGGTAAGATGGTAAACTACTTAGATTTATTTGGTATGTTAAATTACATGAGAAGGATTATCAAATAAGAAATGATGCTATACTTTCTTAGGTTATGTTTGTAGGGATGCTTGTTATTACTATAAGTGTTCTAGAATTTGTAAGAAACTCCCAGAAATAGATATGTCCTGGTATAATGTTATCAGTCATAACTCCAGTTTATCTTAAAATGTTGTATATCACAGATATAACCAAATCTCCTTATCAATTCCATTATAATCAGCTCTCATAAGATGTTTAACTATGGACATTTTTAATGTTTTGTCATTTATAAAATAGTTATTGTTTTACTCTGTGCTTTTGAAAAGTAAGATTCATGAAAAGGACCCTTCCAGCTACTCTCAATCACTGTCACTGATGCCAAATTATAAGGTGTTGAATCTTGGGTGCATATTTCACACCTGAAGAACTCTACCTGACTTGCAGTCCCGTACCAACCCTGGAAACCTCAAAATCAGTTTGAATAGGAAGGGAAGTAGCCAACACCAAGGTAGAATGCTTCCTCCCAAGTTGTCTAATGAAGGGTATCGAGAATGTTCCTTTCCATTCCTTCTTACAGTTCTGACAATCATTTCCTAATTCTTATACCATGGAGGCCTTTATGATTCTTTGGTCTACCTTTTTCTTGCCTTGACCTGGAAAGAAATGCCATTGTTCACATATCTCAGGCCACTGCAAAGGAGGGTAATCCAGCCCCCAAAGGACTATTGGATTTGCTACAATGCTGGTGATCCTTTAGTTCTTTCTGCCTATATCAGAAACTTCTCCCTGATTTCAACACATCAGTTTTTCTGGAACAAGCCCACTGGTTAAACACTTCTAGAGAAGTGGAGACATTTACATGAAATACATTAACAGAACAACTGGCTTTTATTATCTCCCAATATGCTGCATTCTCTCAAAAGTTTTAAATGCATGTGGGCAGTTATTGACCACCTGACAGATGGAACTACAAAAGAGAACAGAGCAACATCACCAGTTCCAAAAAATAGAAGCCAGACGTCATCTCTTGTGAATTCTACATTAAGATCCGAAGAGGCAATGATAACTGAGGGCCATGCCAATACAAATAGTTTTGATCAAATTCTTGAATGCTCAAGAGGATGATCACAGTGGGGGAACTGTTGAAATAATTCTCCAATATGGAGCCACTCCTTCCCAAGGTATCAAATCAACAAAACAAAACTTAGGTAACTTTTGTGTCTCTGTAAATGCTCTACTTGACCACAAACACAAAATATTCCAAGTCAACCAATCTCCACATGTCAAGCCAACTCTGTACCTTCTCATCCCAAACCCGTTGACTATGTGGCCTCAGCCATTCATGTATTTTCTATTTGTCTCTTTTTTGTTCTTTATTCTTTATCCTATAAAAGCTTGCCTTTTGCTACATTTTGTAGTTCTCTAAAAGGAGACTGTCCACTTCATGGAGTGTTAAATAAACTTTGCACTCTCAAAACTGTCTGCTTTAATCAGTTTTTAAACACTGGTGATGTATATAAATGTCATAAGTATTGAGGTAATGTATGTAAGGGCTCAACACACTGCTTGACACATATGAATACCCTTAAAGGCAGCTACCATTTTTACTGACAAAATAGGAAGAGTGCCTAATACATGTCAGCATTTAGAATGAATCAGTGAAAACCCTTGTGACTTAATAAATATAATTTGATTCTGATGTCAGTTTAACAAATAAAATGTTAATAACTAATACATAGGAAATATTGACCATATTGTTACGAAGTTTTGTCCAGTGCTATGATCTCAAATTAAGGTATGATATCAAATAAAGAAATGATTACTCTCCTAAATCACTATAAAAAGCCATAGCACTCTTGAAGAACTGTTTGAGAGTTAACAGATATTTCTAGACAGGATCGTTATGCTCATAACGCATCATAGCTTGAAACAAAGCATAAGCAAATTATAAAACAAATGTTTTATTTCAGTACCTCAAGGATAAATTTTATGTTTATATCAACACAGCAGAAATACTGCATTTTAAAGATTAAAACCTTTGGTACTTCAGTCAAGTTAATTCAAAGCTTCTACAAATCTTTATGAACTTTACATATAGAAAACCAGGATGTATTAAAAGGGTTGCATCAGCTTCTCACAGAATTAGCTACTCTTTGAGTTTTCATTAAAATTCAGTCTCTTTTGTTCATTAAAAATAGACCTTTTGCTCACATCCAATCCATGTTTTTTTGTTATCCACAGCACCTATCCAATTACCCGTATTTAACAGATCTAATGAAATTAATATCTATTAAAGGTAATCCTCAACTAATTACCCTCACTCTTCTGTTCATTTCTAATAATACTTTTTTGATTAGCCTCATAAGGACAGCATGTTCCAAATATTATGCAGCTCTAATGTGATGTTATTAACTTTGTTCAGTATCTCCCTATTTATGGTACAAACATCAGTACACAGAGAATAAAATAAGAATCACCAAACCCTTTATTTTAACAATGCTTTATTCTCTTTGCATTTTGTTTGGTTGCACATTAACTGGAATGTTTTTCTCTATTTTTTTTTCAATATGCTTCTTTGTTACGTGTTATTTATTCTTTTTAGGATACATGAGTCAGAGACTCAATTTAGACTCTCTAATAATGGGATTATTATCAGGCAGCATGTGTCAATAATAGAAACTAGAAAATCATAGGCCCTAGAGATGGCCAGAGATCCAGGCCTCACCAAAATGGGAACACAGTTGATGGCTCTGAAGAGATTTGCAGGATCCAAGGCAGTTTGAACTGATGCTCTATGGAAGTCCCCTAATCACATCAGGTCTTAGTGGACTATTTCAGTTTGGGAATGTATTTGTTTTCTTCAGAACTGAGCAGTAGGACTTGTAAGCATCATGATCAGCATTTTAAAATCTGATTTGCTGAATCTGAGCTAGAGAAGTTTAAGAGTTACCCTGTATTTCAATGTCTTTTCAGTATTCACCTGGCCACTGACTACTTTTAGAGCATAAAATTCCATATATCAATAACTGGCAATGACACAAAGTTTAGAAGGAATAGAAACATTACACTTACCAATGTATCTATCTAAATATCTATATCTGTATCTATATGTAGTTACTGGCCAGTCTCTGTTTCTAGAGATGGTGTATTTGTCAGGGTTCTCCAGAGACGTGTGATAAATGGAAATATATATATATTTAATAGCTCACACAATTACAGTTACTGAAAACTCCCACAATGTATAGTTCAGAGATTCCAGTCCAGGCCTGAGAACCAGGAGAGCTGAGAAGGGAAGATTTATGTTCAGATAGAGAGTGAACACAGCCTCCCATCCTCCACCTTTTTGTTCTAATCAGGCCCTCAACTGATGCATGATGCACACCTACCCAGGGGAGGGCAATCCACTTTATTAAATTTATTGATTCAGTGTTTATTGATTCTGTAAATAATGTTTAACCAGATTTCTAAGTATCATGTGATCCAATCTAGTTAACACACACACAATTAACTATCACAAATAACCTAGAAAAAAGAAGATAATAGATGAGAACAGGGTACAAATCAACCCATCTTCAAAACTGAAGGTTAGAGACAGTATTTAGGTGGCAGTCCAGAAAGCATCAAATAGTGACAGATTGGATAGGTCTTCCATACTGGGGAAAGGCAGGATGTTAGGAATTTCTGACGGCAAGGACAAAAGGTTTCTTTGCAAGAAGTAGCACCTAGAAGGCAGAAATATCTGATTAGAAGAAATGAGTTTTAACAGTAGATCAAACTCTTAATTCAGATGAAATACTACTTTCTTGCTTTCTAGGAAAGTCAGTAGGAAATGAGAACTGTATAACAGCTAAGGCAGTAATTAAGCTATCACAGGGTTTTAACATTATCGTACATCAAAGTGGAAAAAAGAATCCATAACACTTTAAATAAGACTTCTTTTTATTGTCTCTTTGTTGATTGAGAACAATCTGGTATAAGACCACAGTGACCTTTTATAGTAGTAAACGGCCAGGTAAATGTGATGGGTTAGAGGTATCTAAGCAACACAAACTAATTTCTAACCATAATCAGCCCCAAGTAACTTTGGTGAGCTACCTGAAAAAAGAACACTAGGAAAGACAATAATGCAGATGGATTAGTCTAACCCAGGAACAGGCAAACTATGGCCTGTGAGTTGAACACAGGCCTTTCCTGTTTATGTAAATAAATTTTATTGGAACACAGTTGCACTCATGCATTTATGTATTATCTATGAGTGTTTGCACTATAATGGCAGAGTTGAGCAGTCATACTGAAACATTTACTATCTAACCTTTCAAAGAAAATGTTTGCTGGCTCAGCTCTAACCTATCAACAAGCAAAACATTTTTAAATACAAATTTATTTATTTTCTGTATTTGGAAAAATGGCCATCAGTGTTCTATAATATGATGGTATTTGGCAGGACTAATCCTAAATGTAAAGTGTTATGTTTTCCATAGAAGAGTAAAATGTATGTCTGGAGAGCAAAGGGATGGAGGAGAGGATAAAGAAAGGAACAGAAAAGAAGGGAAGAGAGAGGAGAAAGGGGAAGGGAGTTGAGTGTGCGAAGGAGCAAAGATGAGCAGCAC
Organism: Manis javanica; assembly: GCF_040802235.1. Classification (NCBI taxonomy): domain Eukaryota; kingdom Metazoa; phylum Chordata; class Mammalia; order Pholidota; family Manidae; genus Manis; species Manis javanica. The sequence continues at coordinate 56,078,644 of NC_133157.1, forward strand.
ATTATAATCTGGATCTGTAGTTCTTAGTCCCATTTGCTTCTAATAACCAACTTTGGCTTTATCCTTCTGGTTCTATAAACTATATTACCCTCATAGTAAATTCCTCTTTTTATAAACTGGTTGAAGTCAGATTTTGCTTATGTGAAACTGAAAAAGTCTTTAATCAAGGACTACCTGATGACTCAAAATGGAAGCAGCACACCTAGCAACAGACGTTTTGCTCAGTGTGGAGACAGAGTTCACATTCTCACTGCCAAAAAACAACAGCAAGACAATTCCCAAGAAGGCTGAAAATCACACTCAATTGTGCTGTCGAAAGGAGATCCCTTTAAAACTGGAACTTAATGGAGTAATATTAGCAGCAGACTACAACTTCTCTTTATTGTAAGAAATATTACATTTTTATATTAGACTGGTGGACCTGAACTTATTAAGCAAATTTATTGCTATCTTTTTGCTATTGAAGTTTTTTGAAAATTGGTTGAAGTTATCAATAAATGTTTTGTTAATATATGCTGAGTTATATTTGCTATCAGATTTCTATTAGGAATAGCAATGCCTGGATGTACTAGATTAACAGTAAAAGTTTTCTCACTACCACCTTGAATGCATAGGAAATTTTTATTGCCTTTACTCTAGCACATGTTTATTATGTTGTTTTAGTTGTTAACATACTTGGCAATCAAAAGACTCTAATCAAATAGGATACTTCTTATCCTAAAGCATTAAAACTCCACACTAAGAAGTAATAAAGCTAGTTAAATGAAACTGGTTCCCAGAGGTTATTCCATTTTATATAAAACACACTAATAGGTATTTAGCTGGGCTAATATAATAGTTTCTGTGGAAGCAAATTAAAACCTAAGTGAAGAAAAATATTGGCTTTGCGGTGACACTAAATCCAGCTCAAATAAGCAAAATGAGTGCTTACTATATGCCAAGCACTATGCGAGTCACTGAACAAAAAGAAGTAAAACATATACTTATCCTCCAGCAGCATATACAATTCAAGAGATGAATCAGACCAATAATCTAAATATATCTGTAATTTTAAATGATCAATGATAAGAACAAGTATTATAGGAAGGAAAGCAAACTGCGACACCTTGATTTAACTAAAACCTGAATGTCCTAGAAATTGTGCTTATTCCCCTTCATTTTTTGCTTTTCTAATAATATTCACCATAGTGATAGGTGTTCACATTAAAATATATATATGCCTTCCAGATACTTCTGTGAAATAACTATTTTTTGAAACCTTTGAAAGAAGGGGATTTCTAAACATGAAAAACCTACACAGTATCTTTAAAAAGTTGAAGAGAACAGTTGCATCATATCTGAAAATCTTTTTTAAAAAACTTTCTGGAAAGAGGAACTATGTTGAGGAAATTGCTTTGAACTTGAAAAATGTATTAGATCCACACAGTTAAGCTAAGGTACTTATTTTCTAAGGCACATAATCTTTGTTATCAAGAAATATGGGTGATTTTCCATGACCTTCAGTTAAATACTTTCTTTCTTGCCTTTAATTCTTCTGCCTTCTTCAATACCTCATGGGGCAGGCAAAATAATGCCAATACCCAAAGACATCTGTGCCCTAATCCCTGGAATGTATGAATGCATTACCTTATATTGAAAAGGAAATTTTGGTAATTAAGATTAAGGACCTTGAAATGGTGAGAATATCTGAATGTGTCTAATTTAATCAAATGAGTAGTAAAAGTAAAAGAGGGAAACAGAAGAGTGGATCACAGACACGAACCACAAGAAGAATTCAACCCACCATCACTGCCTTTGAAAGTGGAGGGAGGGGACCATAAGCCAAGAAATGCAGATGATCGTTAGAAGCTGGTGATGGCCATCAGCTGACAACCATCAAGAAAACAGGGCTTCAGTCCTACAACCTCAAGGAAATGAATTATCTGCTAGAGTCTTCAATGAGGAATATACTCATATAGTGACCCCTTGATTTCATCCTAGAGGAACCTAAGTCAGACTTCTGTCCCAGAGAACTGTAGGGTGATAAATTTATGTTGTTGTAAGCCACTGAAGTGAACATTTTTTACGGCGGCCATAAGACACTAACGTACCTTGCTATTGATCCATGAAATTTTGTTTTTCCCATAAAACCAAATATATCCTAATTAGGCTCTTCTCAAACTCTGCCACAAACAACCTAAACCATAAATCAATTGTTTTAAAATAGTTTTGTAACATTAAAGTAATATTGAGTGAAAACTTCTCATATGGAAGCTACTTTGGTAATGGATTTGTCTATCTCTCTAGATGTTCATCGACAAAGACAAGGATATATTGGATGATAAATAAATATTTCTGACTGCTTACATAGGACTGATTGATAACTAAAATAAATTCTTAAGATCCATTCAAAGGAGCTCAGAGAATATGGCTAGCTACACAGCTGCTTTTATGTTTCGAACTAAGTTTTCACCAGTCTTGAACCAGTCTTGAGCAAATTATGTATGTGGAGTGAGAGGCCTTTCTGGCTTCATCAAAAAACTGGTTGAGAATTCTACTTAGTCCTTTGATACATACTCTCCACAAAGATTACCAACTTTCATCAGTTGCTTTTATAATGTAAATTCCAGCTCCTGAGAATAATTTCTCAATCCACTACCCCTAAAACAGGACTGTTCTGTCTCAACCATGTTCAAGATCTTTACAGTTTTTATTCTATCCTTAAAAATTGCCTGAGAGTTTCCCCTAAAATTAAGAAAAAGGCAAGATGTCATCTTTCAACAGTCCTATTCAATATTATCCAGAAATTCTAGCCAACACAACAAAACATGAAAAAGGAAATAAAAGTTATGCAGATTTGAAAGAAAAACACTGTCTTTGTACACATATGACATATTGTCTATGTAGAAAATGCCAAAAAATCAAAAACCAATAAGAACTAGAACTAGAAAATTACTATAGTAAGATTATAGGTTAATATACAAAAGTCAGTTGCTTTCCTATATGCCAGCCACAAACAATTGGGATTTGAGATTTAAAAATATGATATAGTTCACATTAGCATAAAAAATTGAAATAGGTATAAATCTAACAGAACATGTACAAGATCTGTACGAGGAAAACTGTAATTCTGATAAATAAATCAAAGAAGAAGTAGATATTCCCTATTTGTGAGCAGAGAGACTCAATATTGTTAACATGTTAATTATTCCCAACTTGATCTTTAGATTCACTGGCATTCTAATCAAACTCCTAGCAAGTTATTTTATGACTATGGACTTACTGATTCTAATGTTTATGTGGGGAGGGAAAAGACTCAGAATAACCAACACCATTTTGAAAAACAGCAAAGTTAGAAGACTAACATTATCTGACTTAAAGTTGTATTATAAAAATATAGAAATCAGAACAGTGTGGTATTGCTGAAACAACAGACGACTAGATCAGTGCAACACAATGAGAACTGAGTAATTGATCCTCACAAATTCGGTCAACTTATCTTGACAAAGGATCAAAGGCAATTCAATATAGAAAGACAGTCCTTGAACAAAGGTTTTGAACAACTGAAATCCACATTGGAAACAAAATTAAATCTAAACACAGGACTTGCACCTCTTGAAAAATTTTATTGATACATTGGTGGATAAACAAAATGTGGTACATTCACGAGATGGAATCTTACTCAGCAGTAAGAAGAAATCAGCTATTAAGCCATGACAACATAGAGGAAACTTAAGTATGTATTTCCAAGCGAAAGAAACTGGTCTGAAAAAGCTGTGTACTCTATGATATCAACTATATGACATTCTGGTAAAGGCAAAGCTTTAGAAACAGTTAAAAATGCTGCAATTCCTGAAATGTTGGGGAGGAGGAAGAAGAGATGAATGGAGCACAGAGTTTTTTAGCACAGTGAAACTATTTTGTATTATACTGTAATGACAGATACATGACATTATGTAGTTCTTAAAATGCATAGAACTGTACAGCACAGGTGTATTATAATGTAAACTATGGTATTTAGTTAATAATGTATCATTTGGTTCATTGATTGTGACATACACACCACGCTAATGCAAGAAGTTAATAATTAGTGTAACTGTGTGGGGATATAAGGAATGAGGTTTGATACTTGGGAACACTGTTCTTTCTGCTCAGTTTTTCTGAAAAACTAAAATTCTCTAAAATGAAATCTGTTAAAATGTATCTAACATCCATTTTCTCAGTTTTCTCTGACTGAAGGCAACCAGTTAATTGAATATAAATTTTGTCCTTTTATTCAAGTACAGCCTTGCTGAATGAATTGTACATTTTTTTACTGACATCTCCTAAAAGCAATATTGTATGTGTTCATCTTCTCTTGCTTGACAGAAAGATAAAAAATATGTTTTAATGTCTACTCTACTTTTTTGTCAGACAAAGCTTTCCAGGAGATTAAACTACTAAATTCTAGTAGAATTAACTTTCGTCTTTCTCTTTACTTTGCTGTTATAATTGTGCTCTTAAGTGATTTTTATAGCAGTATTTCCTAGAGTAAATATTTCATTGTCTTTTTGGCAACAGAAACACTTTAAATAATCAGTAAAATAATCAGATACATTTTAAAACAATATTTCTCATGGTATATGTTCTGGCCACCAGGTAAGGCACTGTCCAGTGTTAGTTACCTTGAAGCAGACAGCACCTTTTGATTCCACTCAAATCACAAAGCAAATAGGCAGATGCTTATATTGCATATACCTCTCTCCCCTCTTCTCTCCTTCTGTTGTTTTATCATCATGAAATCTACTATCATTTCTTAAACTCTGTCTAGTATGAAATACTATGAACTCCAAAGTATTTATCAGCTCCAAAAGTTTATACATGCTATGTGCTGAAGTCTGACTAGCATAACTGGATTAGTAATTCCTAGCAATGATTCCCAAAGAGCTAAGGGATTTATGAGGGATGTGACATATGTGGAAAAATAATTCTAACATGTAGCAGAATGTAGCAAGTGTTATAATTCGCAGAAGTAAATGCCATGGAAGTTCAGAAAAAGGAGAGCTCAGTTTCAATAAAGGGATGTAAGATTTTGGGAGGAATTCAAATTAGGCCTTAAATGAGTATGGTTTCTGATGTTGAAAAGGTAAGAGGTTAATTGAGGTAAAGACTATTTGCATGTGCAAAACTGTAGGAAAGAAAAGGAAATGGTAAGATTTTAGGTTCCAAAAAATGATCCATTTTGATAGAATTTTAAGGAATGTGGAGACAAAGAAAAATTAAATTGAAATGGAAGTTTTGGCCTAGAACAGAGGTTAGCCAACTTTTTTGTATATGGTCAGAGAGTAAATATGTTAGGGTTTGAAGGCCATACATACTCTATCACAACTACTTCACTACTGCAATATAGCAAGAAAGCAGCCATAGGTAAAACATTCTCAAATGGGCGTGAGTGCATTCCAGTAAGACTTTATTTACAGAAACTGGCAATGGCAGAATTTGACCCACTGAGCATAGTTTCCTGACTCCTGGCCTAGATTATAAAAGTGACCACATGCAATTATGAAATTATTGATGTTTGTACAGGATGGTATGTGCAAGGTCTGGATAGATGGCACTTTTGTAGTGACACCCGTCTGAGAATAAAAGATTAAGGAATCCATTTTTATAAACCATGTAATAAAGATTCCTCCTTGACAAACTTTGATCAGTCTCCTCTGAACTCTTTTTCAACTAAGCTTCATTTCTTAGACTTCCATGTTCATCTCTGCATTTTATTTTAGCAAGAATCCTGCTATGTCAGTTTAGTCAGAATTCCCCATCTTCAATATCTGATCACCATCAGTGTCTAACTGGGTTCCTCCTTCTCCACTATCCTGCAGCTGATGTCTAATCCCTGCCTTCAGCAGGAATCCAGTTAAGTAAGTTTAGCCAGAATCCTGTTTTAACAAGATGTGTCCTCTTAGTAATTTTTCAATCACTGCCCTTCATCCTGTTTTGTGGTTATAAATTCCCACTTTTCCTTGCTGTAGTCAAAGTTGAGGGCAATCTCTCTCCCACTACAAAATCTCATTGCCCCCCTTGCATTGAATAAAATCAATCTTGCTATTTTTTAACATGTGAATGAATATTTTTTTCTTTAAAACATGTTAATGATAAAATGCATAACTTTTTATGGTTATAACTATATAGTTATAAAATAGTGACTTGACTGATGAAATCAATCAAAACCATGTTTCACTTACTACACTATTAGTCTGAAACCAATTGATTTTTATTTCTCAACATATCTAAAATTATTTAACTGAATTTTGAAATTAAAATTGACAATCAAGCCTATCCTTAAATATTTTGTAGCACTTTTTAAAAGGGAGAACTTGTGATTTTATGGCACTGACATTATTTATTCCTTGGTTTATGCCATTGTTATTCAAAAAGCCAAGTTCATTGTATTACATGAAATTATTGTATTTCCTTTAAAACAATGTATTAGTCCTGATAGTCATGTAAGTAATCACATGAAATATATTTTAAGCAAAATGTTTTACTTATTGATTTAGTGTATTCATATCTGGAATTGGAATCCAATTATTATAACAGGTTTCATATATGCATATGTATGTATAGCTATTCTTACTAAAGACGTGTTTCACATATACACAATCAGTCTGGAAGGTTTTAGATGTTTATGGAAGGTGGGATAGTTTTAATATAGATCTATGAACCAGTGATTAAAAAGATGAGAATGTCTTTACACTAATCTTTTTGAAGCTATGACATGCCAGTAGCTTCTATGTGACAGATTCTTTGAAAGAAACCTATGTAGTAAAGCTCTTTCTAAATTGACTGTATAGTAGGTAAGGAAGGGGGAGGCATTATGTTGTACCTTGTGGTTGAAAATGGAAATTGCTCTTTCCTAACATGTACTATATACCAATATAGCAGTATTTCCTAGATCAGCTTCCAAATGGAAGCTGATCAATAAATATATACATTTCTTACTCTCATTGAATATGATTTCAGTGACATTTTTCTGACATATCCAATCACTGGATATTAGAACACTGAAGCTGTAACTTTAAAACACTGGAACTGAATTTCAGTGAAGTCAATGACTTAAGAAGCATATTCAGACATGAAAGGTTTGAGTTATCTTGATTTCAAGTTAGGTGCTGTATTTGAAATAATTAATTTTCTTCACACTCAGAGATCGTTTAGCAGATATAACCAATAGAAAGAACTAGCATCCTTTTTGTTTTAACCTTGCTGATATAACATTTTTTAAAAATCTTGGATAGAGGGCTATTAACCCTCAAACACGCATTATATAGTAATAATATCAAGGCTTTCTGTTTTGCTCAGCAGTAATCTAATTCTCTAGCTGTGATAAACTGCTCTGCCTTTGGCCTTCTAGTTTAGCCATTTAGGAATTGGATTATTGTCTCATAAAACAGAGGGGCAATGATATCATTGCTTAATTATAATCATTATTAAAAGTTCTGAATCATGCCATTATCAGGAAAAGGGCAACTGATGGTACTTGAATGAATGACTCACAAAGAACACTTCAATTTATTTTGTATCAGGAAAAATGAAAACACATTTAAAATGTAATATGCAAAGTGGATGACGGTAATATGCACTGGCTAAGAGCTTGAAGTTTTGAAACACAAACGTTTGAATCCCTACTACAACACTTATTCATTGTGTAACTTTAGACCTTTCATCTGTAAAATATGAACAAAACATTATGACTACTAATACTATATGGTTCCTGTGAAAATGAAATGAAATTACATGTTCCATGTTTAACATAGTATCTGACATCTAGTAAGCACCCAACAAATTGTAGCAATTTAAAATAAAGTTCACAGTAATGATGATGTTGATCTTAGTTATTTCACATTGTCTTTAAACCCACTGCATAATTCAAAATCATTATAGTCCTAGTCATGCTAGTTTTTTTATTCAAAAATGTGCAACATTTGGGTTTGGTATTTTATAGTGTAATGTTGTGTGTCTCAAGTTGACATAACACAGATCCTATGTACAAAGTTGTAGGCTGGTTTCTTAGCAGTTAAGACAAGTTCATTCATTCAGTAAAAATTTAAGAAATGTTTAATTTCGGACAAGTTGTTAAGAGAAATAAAACACAGTTCCTAACCTCATTAAGCCATACAAGTGTGGTTAGTGCTATGATAAGAATAAGAGAACAAGACAGGTTTCCAATATCAGTGACATTAAAATAGTTGGAAAGGCACATAGGTGATATACTGTAAAACAAATCAGGTGATAGAACTGTTAGTTAAAAGGGTGGTATTGCCAGGACATAGATACTGAAAAATTTGGACTGAAGGAATCAGAAACAATAAACATTTAGCTAGGCCTTTAAAGTTGAGAAAAGTTTCAACAGGTAAAAAATGAGGGAAGAATATTTCAGGTTGATTAGTAGTGAGTAAATATAAAGAGTTATAAAACTTCATAAGTTTGTTGTGCAGTGTTTCATTGCGTAAATTTAGAGCAATCAGAGATTGTAAATGTTGAGTTAAGTTAGGAGATAATATTAACTCCAAATAGATAAGAGCTACAGTAAAACAGATATCAATTAGCTAGCATAGAAATGGAAAGAAGAAAATCAAGGAATCAGAAGATACACGTTGCAGTGAAACTTAATAGGAGTGAGAAAATGATTCAGAAGCATATGAAAGAGAGGAATGTCAACATATGCCTGTGTTTCCAGCCCATGTTGTTTGTGGTGATGAGAATAATACAATATCAATGATTGAAATATGAAAGGGAAAGGGTGGTGCATACTATATAGGAGATGAAACATTTTAATTAAGAAATGTTGAACATCAGACACCAACAGGATATCCATAAAATGAACAAGACAAGTATAAGTATAGAATAGTGACATAGATTTTATGCCCTTCATGTCATAGGAAAATAAATGAGATCAGACATTGTGAATACTGAGATAAACATAAAGAAGATAGAAACTGGAAAATATCCTATCGGTGACTGAGATAGGAAGAAGGGCACAGAAGTGAGAAGAATCATCAGAAAGCCTGGACAGCATAACATCTCAAAGACATAAGATAAAATGTCCTCTGAGAGAAAAATGATTTATAAGTATCAAATATCACATTAAGTTCTAGCAAGGTGAGAAATGAGAACATATTTGGTAATTAGAGAGTCACTAGTGACTTTGAGATAAGTAATTTAAGTCACATGATAAGGTAAAAATATATTTCAAGGACTAATGAGTGAATGAGGGGTAAGGTAGGTGAGTCAGTAATGATAAATTATTATTTCCAGAAATATGGTAGTCCAAGGCAACAAAAACATGTTTTGTTTTGTTTTATTCAAGTATAGAGGAAATCTAAGGCCAAGAGGGAATTGGAATTATAAGAAAAATCAATAATAATTGGTGGAACTCATTTATAGAGGAGACAAGAAAGGATTCATTATGAAAAGATTATACAAGCATTCACTGAGGACCTAGTATGTTTCAGAGATTGTACTAGATGCTGAATATACCATCTACCTGAAGAAACAGAAGTAAAAGAAATAATGATACTACAATATGATATATCTGAAGTATACATATATGTATGTGTGTATTTGTATGTGTATATGTGTATAATACACACACACATACACAAGTAAATGCAATGCATTATACTATGAATATCAAAAATAAACTGTTTCTGATTGCCTGGAAAAGAGAAGAGACCCAGGAAGGAAGGCTTCCAGGTGAGACTACAGTTGAACTAAGTCATAAAGCATGAATAAATATATATTCATGAGTAAAAGGAAAGAGTGGAGGTAATCTAAGTAAAGGGAAGAGCTTCTGCAGTAGCTTCAAGTACTAATGGAGGAGGCAATTTGAGAGGTTCTGTTCCCCAATATTAGGATAGAATTGGGAAATTAAGCGGGAATTACCAAGATTTTTAAATAGCTTTTCAAGGTATAATTATCAAAATCATAATATATTGAAAGTTTACAATGTGATTACTTTATATATGTATACATTGTAATAGGGATCAAACAATCATTTCACACATCTGTTACCTATGCAGTTACCTTTTATTTTGTTTTTGCTGAAAATGCTTAAGGTCTATTCTCTTAACAAATTTCAAGTACACAATGCTGTATTTTCAACTTTAATTACCATTCTATATATTAGATTGTCAGTTAAGACATCTTATACATGAAAGTTTGTAGCCTTTCACCAACTTCTCCCCATTTCTTCCACCTCCAGCTACAGGCAACTATCATTCTACTGTGTTTCTATATGTTTAACACTTTTTTATTTTTAGATTCCATTATAAGTGATACCATACAGTATTTGTCTTGTTTATCTAGTGCCCTCCAGGTTTGTTTACCTTATCACAATGACTGGATTTCTTCCTCCTTTTTAAGGACTAAGTAATATCCCTGTGTGTGTGTGTGTGTGCACATCACATTGTCTTTATCCATTCATCTGTTAACAAACACTTAGGTTGTTTCTGTATCTTGGTTATCATGAGTAGTGCCTTAAACAACATGCAAGTACAGATGTATCTTTGAGATAGTGATTTTGTTTCATTTCAATGTATACCCCAAATTTAGATTGCTGGATCATATGGTATAGGTATATTTTTAAGTTTTTGAGGACTTTCCATTCTGTTTTTCATAGTGATTGTACCAGTTTACATTCCCACCTACAGTGTACAATAATTTCCTTTTCTCCACATTTTTACTAGCATTTAACTCTCATCTTTTTTATAATAGACATCCCAATATGTGTGAGGTGGTATCTTTTTGTGATTCAGATTTTCATTATTCTGATGATAAGTATTGTTGAGTATCTTTTTATATATCTATTGTCTTTCACATATCTTCTTTGGAAACATCTTTGTAGCCTTTCACCATCTTCTCTCACCAGAGAATAAGCAAAACATCTTCTCTGGTGCTTTGCCCATTTTTAATGGGTCATTTGTTTTGTGCTGTTGTTTTGCTATTGAGTTGTACTAGTTAAGCATACATTTTGGATATAAACCCTTTATCAGATATGTGAATTGTAAATATTTTTTCCCATTTCATGTGTTGCTTTTTTACTTTGTTGATTTTTTTCCCTCTGCAGGGCAGAAATTTTTCAGTTTGATATATTAGTGCTTATTTTTGCTTCTATTGTCTATACTTTTGGGGTCAAATCCAAAAAATCATTATCAAGACCAATGTCAAAAAGCTTATCCCTAGGTTTTCTTCTAGGGGTTTTACAGTTTCAGGCCTTACAGTCAACTATTTAATCCATATTGACTTGATTTTTGTACATGGTGTAAGCTAGAGGTTCAGTCTCTCTCTTTTTCATGTGGCTCTCCAGTTTTTCCAAAAATTTTTTGAAGAGATTGTCCTGTCCTGATTGTATATTCTTTTTGTTGAAAAATAATTGACTGTATATATGTAGGTTTATTTGTGGGCTCTCTATTCTGTTCCATTGATCTATGTGTTTATTTTTATACCAATACCATACTCTTTTGATTTCTATAACTTAGTAATATACAGTCATAAAGTATGATGCATCTACCTTTGCTCTTCTTGGTGAAGAGTGCTTTGGCTCTTTGGGGTCTCTAATGGCTCCATAGGAATTTTAGTATTATTTTTCTATTTCTGTGAAAAATGCTACTAAAATATCAATAAGGATTGAATTGAATCTGTAGCTTGCTTTGGGTGGTATGGAAATCTTAACAATATTCATTCTTCCAATCCATGAACATGTCATGTCTGTCAATTTATCTGTTTCTTCAATTTCTTTCATCAATATTTTGTAGTTTTCAGTGTATAGATCTTTCACCTTCTTGATTAAATTTATTCCTAATTATTTTATGATTTTTGATGCTCTTGTCCATGGGGTTGTTTTCCTGATCTCATTACAGTAGTTTATTGTTAAGAAACACAGCTGATTTTTATATGTTGATTTTGAATTCTGCAGCTTTACTGAATTCATGTTATTAGTTTTAACTGTTTTTTGGTGGAGTTTTTAGGGTTTTCTTTACATAAGAGCATGCCATGCACAGACAGAGAACAATTTCACTTTTTCCTATTTAAATGTCTTTATTTTTCTTGCCTAATTGCTCTGGATAAGACTTCTCATGCTCTATTGAATAGAACTAGAGAGTAAGCATTCTTGACTTGTTCCTGATCTTAGAGGAAAAGATTTCACTGTTTGACCTTTGAGTGTAATGTTACCTGTGGACTTGCCATATATGCCCTTTATGATATTGAGGTACATTCCATCTGTATCTAATTTTTATAGTGTTTGTGATGAAAGCTTTAGATTTTGTCAAATGGTTTTATTTGCATCTGTTGAGATGATCACGCATTTTTTATCTTTCATCCTATTAATGTGGTGTATCATATTTATTGGTTTACATATACTGGGCCATCCTTGCATCCAGGAATAAATCCCACTTGGCCATGGTGTATGATTCTTTTAATGTGCTATTAAATTTGGTTTGCTAATATTTTGTTGAAGATATTTTACATCTAGGTTCATCAAGGGTATTGGCCTGTAATTTTCTTGTCTTGTAATGTCATTGTGTAGCTTTGGTATCAGAATAATGTTGGCCTACTACAATGAATTTGGAAGTGTTTCTTCCTCTCCAGTTTTTTGAAAGAATTTGAGAGGGATTGGTATTAATTAATTCTTAAATGTTTGGTGTAATCCCCTGATGAAGTCATCTCGTTCTGGATTTTTCTTTGTTGCAAGGTTTGGTTACTGTTTCAATATCACTACTCAAACTAGTCTCTTAAGATTTTTCATTTCTTCATGATTCAATTTGGTAGGTGTATGTTTCTAGGAATTTATCCAATATCTCTTGGTTATCCTATTTGTTGATGTGTAATTGTTCATAATAGTTACTTATGATACTTAGTATTTCAGTTACCAGTTGTAATGTCTCCTCTTTCATTTCTGATTTCATTTTTTATAGTCTTGTCTTTTAATGTTACTCTAGCTGAAGGTGTGACAATATTGCTTATCTTTTAAAAATAGCTCTTATTTTTTTATTGATCTTTCTATTGCCTTTTTATTCTCTATTTCATTTATTTTCTGTTTGATCTTTTTTATTTCCTTCCACTAAATTGAGCTGAGTTATTTTCTTTTCCTTGAGGTGTGAAGTTAGAATGTTTATTGAGATCTTTCTTCTTTCTTCATACAGATGTTTGTCATTGTAAACTTCCTTGCTAGAACCAGTTTTGCTGTGTTCCATAATTTTGATATGTTGTGCTTCCAATTTCCTTTGTTTTAAGGTATATTTTGAATTCCCTTTAATTTCTTGACCCATTGGTTATTCAAGAATAGGCTTAATTTCCATGTAACTGTGCATTTTCAAGTTTTCCTCTTTTTATTGCTTTCTAGTTTCATATCATCATGGTCAGAAATGATGTTTGATATGATTTCAATCCTCTTAAATTTATTAAGACTTTTGTTGTGTAAGACTAGTACAATCTACATATAAAAGATAGCATGTGAAGTGAGGAATGCTTCTCCATATCACCATCAGAGCCACTGCTGTTTGTAAGAAGAAAACCAGCTGCATTCCCTTGCTAACTCAGCATGCCAGGCTTTGTGGTCTCATTAACCTTCAACAGCCAATTAAAATAACGTATTTTTTAAAAGCAACAACAACAACAATCTACTCTTAGAAGAGAAACATGTCTAGCAAAGTTCTCATTTAGGATTTAAGTTCTATAAATATTGGTTTATAGATGCAAAACGTTCGATTTTATGTATTACTTATATTTAATCACACAGTGCAGCTAAGACCTGGTCAGGGATTACTTTGTATAATATCATGTAATTATTCACTGTAGTCTTGGCAATTGCAGTACTTTATTCCCCCTGTTTTTATTTCACAGCCCATCAAAATCCATTTCAAAATGCTTCTCCATTTCAAAATGGCTTTATTTCTTTATTGTACCAAGCTGCTACCTATCATTTAACATTAATCTATTTTGCTAATCTATTATGTAGATACTTAATATAATTTATTTCCTTTTTGGAATCTAAACAGTCGTCTAACTATAACAGGGAATAGTGAATTAAGCATTTATTTAGATGTAATTTTATGACATTTGTAGCTTAAAAAAAACATATTCAGGGATCAAGGGAAATATTTATTAGGGAATGATTCTGCATGCCAGGAATGACACAGTCTGCTAATTATAAACACCTGCAAGAGTTTTAGAACTGCTGTGGAATAAGTTCTACAAACCTGCATGAAACTCAACCCAGTGAAATGTAGATGAAGAGATTATATTTGCTATCACCCAGTCAGGTCTCTTTATTATGAGGTAAAATCTTCAAAATAATTTTTAAAAATTCTGTTTTAACAAATAATTTCCATAAAATCTATATAATTATTGATCAGGCAAACCCACTTTTTACTGCAAAAAGCCTCATCTCTAGATTTGATTTTGAGTGGCTAGACAGTGGCATTAAGTCTAAAACATTTATACTTAGACCCTTTCTTCAGAGGAAGCTAAACACTTTATTAGAATGGTCCCTTTTAGGCTTAGTAAAATGACTTGTATCTGTGAACTCATGAACATTCTCATCTCCTCCCACAATGCTCACATAATTCATCTTTGTCAAATTACTAAGAAATGGGTTTATGGGGGTTACCAAATTTTCCTAACATTTTACTTTAATTCTAATGAGAGTTCTGATGTTCATTTCTGAAATATTTAACCAAGGAAGACTTTTTTTTTCTTTTGTCCTAACAAGGTCATTTTCTTCACAACTCTTGGAAATATCTGTCTTATTCTTTTCCTTCTCTTATTCAGTCTTTTCCACAATAGTTATTTCCTTTTCCCAGGCATTAACAATGACTCAATTCTGTGGCTCTAACTACTAATGATAATGTGTATTTGCACAATACATTGGCATGATAACATTTGAGAGATGTTGTTCTACTCTTTAAAATGTCCGCCACTTGCTACGCAGGGAATAGTATTCCCATTTGTATCTCCTGCCATTCTTTGTGCCATCCTCCGTCTACCTCTCAAAGAGATATAGCCAAGAGTCAGACCACCACAGGTTTATAGGAAAAGGCAGTTTTTAGGTTAAATCCAACTTAAGAAATATTTCTTTACATTAATACATTTTAGTAATACTATTTAAGACTTTTAAACAATTCTATTTGATCATAATATCTCAATACTGTCCTTTTTCTTGTAGACAATATTATATCACTATTATTTTTGAGATGGTATTTACAGTATGTATATAATTTTATTATTGGTCACAAAAATGTGTACTCTCCTTGGTTGCACCACGATTATCTAGATATTTTGTTTTATTGTAGCTGGTATTCACTCAGACTAAATTATTGTTTTGATATTATAAACCTGTTCTAGATATGGGTGATGCAGTGATCATTAAGAAATAAATAGCCTCAAACTTTAATGAGCATACACACTGATTTAGTATAGCAGACAGCATGCTGTGCTTTCACCATTTCCATGAATTTCCTCCTGGCACAAAAGACTATATTTACCAGCCTCACTTGTAGTTATATTGCAGTCATATGATGGAATTACAGCCAAAAGTATGTTGGCCAAAATAATGCATATCAAATCCAATTCCTTCCATTAAATCCGTGCTTGAAACTTGACATGCCATCATCCCATCTACATAGATCTTAAAAGCCACATGATGAAAATGGCAAAATTAAAAGATGGAAGCACCCTAGGGCCTTGAGTCTCCACTTAGAAGAAAACTTCCAGACATATACTGTGATGTCAATTTGACAAAATGAAGAAACAAACATACATTATTTTAAGCCACTGAGATTGAGGATTGCTTGCAATAGCCATTAGTAAGTATCATCTAATGCAAGTAGTAATAGTGTAATTGCAGGCAAAGGAAATCCCAGGGCAAAATACCGAGCTGAAACCAAAATCAGACAAAGGGAGAAATAAAATTTAAAACCCATTTATTGCTTACAAACAGCAGTCCTGGGGCCATCTCTCTCCTGCTCTGGCAGAAGAAAGTGAAAGCTCCCCACAACCTCTCAGGTTCAGATAAGCCCTCAGTCACCCAGGTAATCACCCACTGATATGGAGATGAACTCCCTCTCTCCACCCCTGAGGAATGCCTGTTGATATGGAGATGCACTAAAGCCAGGAGAGAGATTCTAGAAATACTGCAATTTTAACCATAGGCTACCTCTTCAGAAATCTCACCTTACAGTCTACTCATTCCCCCTCTTCTGCAATGGTCCCTGGGTGAGAAAACTGGAGCACTGTGATCAGACTAATGACATACAATAACTAATGGCTAATAACAGCAATAAAATCATGATAATCCTCAAGCCTGAGGATTAAGATAGGTTCAAAGTCCTATACAGATTGAGTCCATAGCTTATCCATTCCACAGGCAGGCAGTAGCAATCATCACATGGCAGCTACAACCACGGGGAGCATCCAGGCCACGAGGACTGTAGAAGAAAATAACCTTAAGGGCAATAAGGTACATGTTTTAATGATACCAGCATAGGCAAATCTTGTCTATCAGGTAGGATACATGCAAGAGAGTGGTCCTGTGATAGGACCATGGTAGGAATGGGATCTCGTCCTGGTCTAGTATACCAGACTTTCACTCTGTCCCTGTGGGAGTTACAGATGGGTCAAAATAAAGGGCTACAGGAGGTACATGCATGGGCATAAAGATAAAACAAACTTCACCATAAGATGCTCTTTCCTCCTGGATGTTTTGAGTACATTACCATGCTCTTTAAGGGCCACTCTACTGTTACTCCAGGAATATACACAAGGCCAGCTTTCAGGCCTTTCCCCATGGTACCAGAAGGGCCAGCCATTGCTAGCCCATGTGGTGAAATGTCCAGGGCCACATCCATTCAACAGTGTCCCCACAGTTTAATGCAATTGGGACTGGCAGCAGGATGTTGCTCTGCTGGCCATATCCTGGCTTCAATAAGTCCTCTTTGGTTTGCCCATACAGTTGTATGGGAGAGGCAGCAATGTGTGTTAGCATGTCCACAGGGTGCAAGGCTCCTTTCAAGGCTTCTCATTCAAGCACTGAAGCACTGCCCATAAGCGAACTGACAGGTTCGGTGTCCAAATTCAGACCAGATTTCAGCAAACCATTGTATCTCTTTATCATGCCTGCCCAGGTAGGGTTATATGGTACATGAAATTTCCACTTTATTCCTAATTGCTGCACCCATCCTTGTAATGCATGTCCAGTAAAGTGGGTGCCTTGATCACTCTCAATCACCTGCAGCCAGCCATAGGCTGCAAAGAGATGCTCCAGGCCCCTCTTGGTGGTTTGCTGATCTGCACAACATGTAGGAAAAGCAACTAATAGTCCAGTAGCCATATCCATACAAGTCATGGCATATAGATATCCTTCTGATATGGGCAGAGGCTCAGTATAGTGTATCTGCCACCTGACGAGGAGTATCGGCCCCCTTACTATGGTCCCATGTTGCCATGGGACTCGGTGGAAGTCCCTCTTAAAGCACCCAAGGCACTTCTTCTGGGCTCTGCTAACTTCTCCAAAGGTCAATGGCAAGCCCCACCAACAGGCTACAGCCCACATTGTCTTTTCCCCACATGCAACAAACACTGATGTAGCCATTGGGCCACATCAGAGGCAGGCTTTCCTTCTAGCCAGCACACCTGGGCCAATGTGTCTGCTTCATCATTCCCTGGGGATGCCAAAGGCAAATATCCAGTCATATGATATATGATAACAGTCTTAGTCTAACCAGAGGCCCACAGGTCTTGCCACAACTCTTGCTCTCAAAGGGTCTGGTGGCCAACCATCTAAGCATTGGAGTTATCAACTTGAGGGGCTAGTAAAGAGGGTGATACTCTGTGGTAAATATGCATCCAATTTGGCCAGTATAGATGTCTGTGCCATGCCACTCCATGGCTTTTAGGTCCAGTCTTGCACCCCACCCCATGATGGGATAGGAGGTTATTACCTTGGTCAGAGCTGTTCCAGTGATGGGCTCCATAGCCAGCAAAGTGTGGTACACAGCAGCCAGTTGTTTTTCTATCAAGGTGTACCAGACCTCTGCTCCTTTCCATAGTTGTGACCAGAATCCGGTAGGTTGGTGTGCCTGTTCAATCCACTGCCAAAGACCCATCCGTAACCATCTTCAGTTACATGCACATCTAGCTCACAGGGCCTTGATGAGCCCATTATACTCAAAACCTGTACAGACTTGACTGCTCGCTTAGCAGCAGTAAAAGCAGCCTCACATATCTCATCCCAGTCCCACCTGATGCCCTTTTGTACCAACCAGTATAAGGGCTTCAGAAATTGTGCCAAGTGCAGGGTAAACACTATCTAGTAACCCCAAAGACTCCAAACCTCTTGTAATACTGCTACAGTTGGAGGAGTAGGGAAAGCCTAGACCTTGTCTATGACTGCTTCAGGAATAACTCTAGTTTTATCCAACCAGACAACCCCCAAGAAATTTAGACAAACCAGGTCCCTGAACCTTGGTGCTGTTCACAGCCCATCCTTTCTCCTGTAGATGTTGCAGCAGTCTAGGAACTGCCCCTCCTAAATCTTCAAGAGAATCAGATGTGAGCATAATATCATTAGTGCAGTGATGCAACTGCACTGTTTGCAGTTTTTTCCAGGTGGCCAAGTCCTGTATCACAAGTCTGTGACAAATGGTGGGACTGTGGAGGAATCCCTGTGGAAGGACAGAATGTCCACTGCCAGCCTTCCCACATGAAACAAACTGTTCCTGACTTTCGTATGCTATATCAATAGAGAAAAAACCATTAGCATGTCTACTACATAATGATACATCCCCAGCTCATGGCTGAGGGTGTCCAGAATGTCTGCTATAGAGGGGACAGCAACATGCAAAGGGGGTGTGACTTTATTCAGTTCCCTGTAGTCCGCAGTCGTACTCCAGGAACTGTGTGCCTTTCTCATTGGCCACACTGGAGAATTAAAAGGACTATGAGTGGACTTCATGATGCCTACCTTCTCCAACTTCTGTAGAGTTTCTCCAATTTCCTTGTGCCCCCCCAGGCATTTATACTGCTTAATATTTGTCACCCACTGAGGTACAGGCAGAGCTACAGATGGCTGCTTAGCATGTCCTCTCAAAACTGCCTTTACTACATGTAACCCCAGTTTGAACTCACCTGCAGTGGTCTGTAACCACAGGACCTGCAGGATATCTAACCACAAAATATATTCCAGGATGTGAGAAATAAACCCAGCATACTCCTTTGGGGGTAAACACCCTATCCCCAATGGGATTTGGACTTTCTTCACTCTAATTGCCTTCCCCCATAGCCATCTATCACAGCAGGGGTCCCAGGAAAATGCGCAGGGTTGCCATAAATATATGAACACTCAGCTCCTGTGTCTACTAGCACCAGGACACATTGTACATTCATAGAGGACCAGTGAATTGCTAATTCTACATGTGGCCTCCATTCCCCACCCTGTCCCCCAAGGTGGGGACCTTGAAACCCCCTCAGTCAAACCACAATGCCCAATCATCCTCCTGTGGGGTTAAGGGACCAGGTGAATCCTGAGTACTGTCTCCCATGAAGTTTTGCAGGGACATAGGCCAGGCATGAGGCCTTGACTCCAGTTTCCATGTCCTGGACCTCAGCAGCTGAACTGCTGCTCTGACATACTGCCCTAATGGCACCTGTCAGTCATTCCAGATGTGTGTGATTCCTTGGGATGTGACAGGCACTTTGCAAATGCTCATGTCCACCAGCTCATCCTAGGTATAGGGGTGGAGCATGGACTGATCCAGAACCTGGAAAGGGGGTGGCTCTTCCCAGTGAGGAGACCGTGGTTGTTTCGTTTTTATTTTCTTAATTACAACCAGGCAGACCTTTAATACAGGAGAGGCTGGTGCCTTGGGCTGTGGCCTCAGCAGCAGATCTGTCTATTTTCCTGCTTCTTCCTTTTCTCCCCATCTCCAGGGATGAAGGCACCACTCTTTCCTCCCCCTTCCACACAGCCTCCTGCAACACGACTTTTCCTGCTGCCTCCCCCTCGCTGCTGCTAAGGAATCTCCCAGGGGCATGACCTGTCTTCTCAATAACTGTCTCTCTTCTTTAAGGGCATCCCACAGGTTATTGCCCAGCTCCTCCAAACGATGCTGAAGTGTGCCTCCCTCCCGCCTAAGTCCCTCCCTCTCCTTGCTAACCCTCTTGATAATCATCTCTTTCTCCTCAATAGCCCTCTTTCTCTTCTGTATAACCCTTTCTCCTCAATAATATTTACCATTGTCTGGAGGAAAAGAGACCCTATAATGCCAGTTGCTCCAATGACCACTCAGGGCCGCTAAGCAGTCTTCTATCTCACGGAGGGCTAATTCTGCAGCTAATGGTGTCTCAACCATTCCCCACTTCTGTGGAAGACCTCACCCCTCAAGGAGGTGCTTTACCCTAGACCAATTCTCTACTAGGGGCTCCCAAATTGGAAGCCTCACAAATAGGCGGCTCCCAGGTGAAGCTGCACTCTCAGCCACTGCATCCACTGGGGCCTCCCCACTATCCACAGGGGGGATTCTGGGCATCTCCCCACCATCTCTGGGGGCAGCCCACCCAGAGGTTGCACCCGTTTAGACAGATTTTTGGTTCAGAGGTCCTCCCGACTACCAGCAGATGTAATTCTTTGGAAAGGAAATTCCGAGGCAAAATTCCTAGCTGAAACCAAAATCAGTCAAAGGGAGAAATAAAGTTTAAAACCCTTTTGCTTACCAATAGTGGTCTGATGGCCGTTTCTCTCCTGCTCTGGCAGAAGCAAGCGAAACCTCCCCACAACCTCTCAGGTTCTGATAAGCCCTCAGTCCCTGAACTACCCACTGATATGAAGATGAACTACCCCTCTCCACCCCTGAGGAACACCTGCTGATATGGAGATGCACTAAAGCCAGGCGAGAGATTCTGGAAATACTGCAATTTTCCCCATATGTGGTTATAAGATGAAGACACCAAGTCTCCTTTTAAAATGTAGTAACATCTAAAGTTCAGAAGCTGCTGCCAATACTAGTAAGATATGTACATAAAGATAAATGAGTACAATGAATGGTCATGTTCATGAGTTTCAAGATAACTCATCTTAAAAGAATATGTATTTCATCTTTATATTTTCTTGGTGTTTATTCCAGTGAGAAGTAAGATGCTGTATCTGACCATAAATGAGTAGCTTTCTGGGGAGTATACTTCCCCCATGAGTTTGTACTTTGAGAATACAAAAAAGTATAATAGAAAAGGACTGTGAATGGGTATCAGTGGCCCCTATATGTTAAAACACAATATTCTGCATGTACAGAGAGAAGTGGTATAAAACTATGAAGTGTCATAATAGTATTTTTTAAGCATAGAATACATTTGTACTCTGCAAAATATACTCATAAAACTTTTAATCTGAAAGGAAGGAAACCAATGTTTATACATGCACATTATAGGCTTATAATGTATATACTATAATGTTATTTGCTTACGTTATGGCATGTAAAGCTACAAGAAGCCTACAATTTATTATTGCACTGAAGAAGAAACAATAGGTCATAGAAGTTAAGTAATTTACTCAAGATTATGTAATTTGCAAGCAGGGGTTAAAACCAAAATGGTCTGAATGTCAATCTCATGAATTTCTAATTATACAACTATTCCATGTTAGTGGCAAGTAACCTTTGAAATTCACTAATGGTGAGAAAATGTTACTATATGTGTGAATGTAAGGACACTACGTACATTTTGGTTTTTGCCTTTTTCTTTGTTAAATAGTAAGTTAATACTTGATTCTGGGAATGGTGCATGAAGTACAAGTCTGAGACACAGTCTTTTTAGTCATAAACTTCCTGCATGACTATATTGAAATAAACAAATTATTTTATTTGTCAGTTACAAATATACCACCAATTACCTGCAGTTTTTTATTTATTTGTTTTTAATAAAAATTTCCCTAGTATTTACAAGTTTTCAGTGCTTAAAATATATGCCTATATCCTTTTTAATTGAAAGTAGTTGATTTCCAGGAATATATGAGCCAATGTTCATTTCCCCCAGATAACAAAATACGGCAAGAACATGGAAGAACAAAGCCCCAGATTTTCATTTTAACTGACTTTTAATTTTCTCCCATGATATTTTAAGTAGTATAGGAAACAAATAGAATGAGTGGACTTACTTGAATGTTGTTTCTTTTCACTGTAAATGTACTCTTTTGTAAAGGTGAAGAAACAAATAAATTGAGGGAATAGCTAAATGTGTGTTGGAAGAAGAAAAGGAAGTAGAAGCATCTGGAGTATCCCTTAGTGAGTTAAGTCCCTGAAGAACTGTTGGCTGACCATGAATTTCCTTGTATCCTTTGAACAAAGGAGGTTTCCATAAAATGCATTTTAAAAAAATCAAGTTGACTTCTCTTTTTCCTGTATGTAATGCTTTTCTTACTGATGTTAACTGTAAAATTTCAGATATTTATATCATTAATTTAAGTATTACAGTATTTTAGTGCATTTGCCTCACCTAATATAAGAACAGTGCTCTTCTTTACCTGTATACTTTCTTGCCAAAAGCAGATATTTATAGAATGACATAGTTGAATATGACAGTTCCTTTACTCTTGAAAATGTGACAGTATTTCTTATGGAAATGACAAAGAATGAAGTCTTGCCAGTGATGCTTGTTAAAAAGGAAAACAAAGCTCTCCTGGTGGGGACAATTATCTTAAAAAGCTCTCTGTGAGTAGAAAGAGCAGCGCTGTCAAAGGACCGCGATGTTAGATCACGTCAGTCTGCTCAGAAAAGTTGAGTAACTTCCAGAGTAAAGTTTTAGCTTCTTAGCATGTTATTCATATTCCTTCAAGAGTCTCCTTACTTCTCCACACAGTTTTTACTTCCTCCATCCATTACTTGTTTCTGCAGCTATAGTGGAAATATCTGCACATAGAGCCAAAGCACAGTTGGAAAACACTGTGCCGAAGCTTGAACTAAAATGCACACTCTTTGCCTCATCTCTTAGCTAGAATAGGGATTAGACCAACTAAGGCCAGTGTGGAAGAATAATTTTCTTAGCTAACAAGAAAGTGATCATATACAGCTACTCTTTCCTCTTGTTAACTAGATGTATCTGAAAACTGACTGCACATGAGTTTCAATCCTTTATAAAATCAAGACTTTATAAGATCAACATAAATTTCATATTTCAGGACTAATAATCATTAGATTTCCCTTACAACATTGTAGTTACTCATTCAAAAATATAATTTCCAATATGTATTCTTAGAAATAATTCAATGTATTCTAATTTTATAAATTCCTACTCTTTGGAATTAAAATCTCAGTAATTTTATTATTTCTATCTCTGAATTGTGTACAGGTATTATGGGACTTCCATATAATACCTGTTTAGTATGTTGATACTAATTACTTCCAAGGTGCAAGCATAAGCACTGACTAGATGAGAGAAAAAAAATATTTCCAGTCATGATAAACTTATTTATATTTACATACAAACATTTGGAGAACAAAGTATCTTTCCAATTAGGGAAAAAAAAACTTTTAGGGGAAACATAACTTTGTATTTTAAAGGAAACTTTTATATACCTCATATTTGAAGAGCCCTTTGAGTAATTCAATGATGCATAGGTAACTCCAAGAAATTAATGACTACTATGTCTTGCGTGAATAAGATTTACAATGCTTGAATATAGTTGTAGTTCATCAAGACTTATGTAGATTTGTGAGTTATTCTTCACTTTTTTCTTAAGGGATAATATTAATTTCTATTTTAAAAAGACATTTGTTTCCAGACAAATTTTCTAGACTTTGCAATTATAAATTTTATGAAATTAAGAAACTTTTTGAAATTGCTTGAGAAACAAAATATATGAGAGAAAATAAGAACATATTTACATTAAGACATTGACTTCATCTGTTCCCAGATTATTAAGTGGCAGGCTCATTCCTAAACACTGGTTAGTGTTAGCTCATAAACTATAAGGAAAATTTAACTGTGTTCTTTACATTAGCAACTTGGAAATTTTGATTGTTATGTGCCCTTTACATTATAAGGACTTCGAATCTCATTTAAAGAGTTTATGTACTTATATCACAGATGGTGATGCAGCACCATGATTGGGGACTAAAAGAAATGTGTTACAGAAAACCCAACCCTTTAGACCTTGAAGAAAAATAGATTGCTATTAATTCTAAGAAGTAAGAATGAAATAAGTAGTATTTTAAGCAGGCTAACTGGTAATGAACACTGTGTTGAATTTTAAAACACACCTTGCTATTTCAATTTCTGTTATAAAAGTAGTAAAAACTATAGGGCAGATTTTTTCCCTTTTTGTGTTTGACATGAATGATTTAGGGGCATAGCTGCTTTTCCACAGAACATTGTTTTCAGAAGATTAATCATGTAACAACCTATAAGATAATTTAAAAATGATGAACAAGCCAAGAATCAGGAATACTATATCTTAAGTAAAAATCTAAGCATAAAACAATGACCTAAGTAGTGGCAGTAGAAATAGAGATCAACGCAGTGATTCAAGTTGCATTTAAAAAACTAACAGACCTTGGTGATTCACTGACTGTGGGCTGCAAGTTTTGGTCTAAATGTCTAGGCAAATTGTTATTTTGTCAGGAATTAGAAGGTAAAAGTGAAAATGCATGGGCAAGATAGCTTAGCTGATGAAATAGATTATTTGTTGGGGAACAGATGAATGAGAAGAAAAATATATCTTCAAATGTAAGAGGAACTATGTAAAAGAAGAATTATACCAGGTCATAGTTATACAAAGAGACAGAACCAGAATTAATCATTGAAAGTTATAGAAGAATGCTTAGAATAAAGGAAATAAATGTCTAACAAATGATGAAACATGTTATCAGAAGATTGAAACTATAGATGTTCCCAAAGATGATAACAAATATACTTAGTAAGATTGAAGTACAGATAAAAAAAAAAATCTTGTAAGACTCATTATTTTATAAGACCTTCACTATTTTTTAGATCTTTAATTTTTTTATTTTGTGCTGAGTACATAATTACCAGTTTCAGGTGTTATTTATATTGGCATAGGATATGGAAATTAAGTTAAAAGATGACTCATAATAATGTATTTTTGCTTAAATATCTCAATTTTCTCCAATTTTTATCTTGATATTTTAGATACATAGATAATAAGAAATTTTTAAAATTTCTTGTCCTTCAAAATATTATGTTTCAAGGCAAATTTCTAGAGCTCTTCAGACTTCACGGCTTGCAATTCATATTTAGGAAAATATTTGTTAATCCATTGGGTTACTAAAGAAACTTTCCAGCATTCATAATTCTTTAGAAAAAAGGACATTTTCCTTCCTTTCATCTTTTTTTAGAACTGTGAATCCTTACGTAAAATACAACGGTTCCAAAGAAAAATTGGCAAGTAGGAATATATATGTAAAAGATAAAAATAATTTTTTTTTGTAACAAAAAGAAGTGCTTTATTGTACTGGCTGTTTTTTTCCACAGGCGATTTTTAAGATACAAAGATAGTTGCTGCCTTTTCTAGGCTGAATCCCTCATCTTTGATTACCCATTTCCAGAGGGCACTATATGGATCAGTGATGAAATAGACATGGACAAAACTTGGAGGTGTGGATGCTTGTTTCAGTTGTAGCTCCTGAGGGGCCGGTCGGGATGGGGTGTATCCCTGGAGTCCCCAGATTAGCCCACCTTCCGTCCTTCCAAGTACTTTGACCTGGCCTTCCCTGTAGAAGCTGAGGCTTCCCTCTCCCCTCGCTTGGAAGCTAAGGCTTCCCTGTTCCCTCTTTTATCTCCCTGTTCCCTCCTTTATCTCCTCAGACTACAGCCTCCGGGCTTAGGACAGTGGAGAGTATCTAATTACACTTAGTTATCAGTGGGTTGAGTCAGACCTGGAATTCAGATTTTGTTTTTATTCTCAACTCAGTAGCTTGTTTGTTAAACTTCGACCAAGATTTTGTTTGATTCTTGTGTTTTAAAACTATGTTAAATAGAAAAATTTACGTTGTTAGACTTTGTGATTTTTTTTAAGAGGGCATCTCTCATATTTATTGATCATGGTTGTTAACAACAATAAAATTCTGTATAGGGGAGTCAATACTCAATGCACAATCATTAATCCACTCAAAGCCTAATTTTCGTCAGTCTCCAATCTTCTGAAGCATAACGAACAAGTTCTTACATGGTGAACAAATTCTTACATAGTGAATAAGTTCTTACATGGTGAACAGTACAAGGGCAGTCATCACAGAAACTTTCAGTTTTGATCACACATTATGAACCATAAACAATCAGGTCAAATATGAATATTAGTTTGATTTTTATACTTGATTTATATGTGGATCCGACATTTCTCCCTTTATTATTATTATTATTATTATTTTTAATAAAATGCTGAAGTGGTAGGTAGATGCAAGATAAATGTACAAAACATAGTTTAGTGTTTGTAAGAGAGCAGATGTAGATGATCAGGTGTGTGCCTGTAGACTATGTGTTAATCCAAGCTAGACAAGGGCAATAAAACATCCACGGATACAGAAGATTTCTCTCAAAACAGGGGGGGTGAGGTTCTAAGCCTCACCTCTGCTGATCCCCAATTTCTCACCTGATGGCCCCCCTGTGACTGTGCCTGTCTTAGGTTGTTCCTCCCTTGAGGAATCTTACCCGTCTCTGGCTAACCAGTCATCTTCCGGGGCCATACAGGGAAATGTAAAGTTGGTAAGTGAGAGGCCATATTGTTTGAAAAGGTTAGCTTTTTACTTCTTTGCAGATTTATGCCCTGTGGCTTCTATGCCCAGCATTTGTCTCGAGGTATCTTTATCACTTGGAAGAATTATGATACTCGGTAATTTCGATATGAGGCACAAATTCTACTTACAGGTTGTAATTACGAAGGAAGAAGAGAAGGTATAGAAGTAGCATGGGAAGAAAACATGGGAAGATTGATTATTTCTTTGACATATCTTCTTGTAGTGTAACATAAGCATGTATAGGTTTTAAATTACTAATTAAATTGTGTGTACTCATAAACATAATAGGAATACAGCTACATAAACAAAGCAGACCTACAATTACCAGCCAAATCCAGTGAAACCAAGAAAACCAGTTAGGCATCCTAGGCATTTGTGAAAATTTATCAATGATATGATGGATATTGTCTAACTGAATTTGAATATTTTGAGAAAAATAAGACAACTTAAAACAACACATTCCTGGGAACTGTTCACATCCCATATGTTCTTTTAACAGTAGATAGTCTATAGTCGCAAGATTTTGGAGCGATGCAACTTGCACTTCTCCTAATTCTTGGATGAGTTCCAACAGTATAGATCCAGTCAAATTTGTTGTTTTACTGTATGCACAGGCCAACTTAGATATCTCCTTCTTCATTCCACTGGCAAGTCCAGGAACCAGTGGGATGAATGCAGCTACAACTGCAACAGCAGTAGGATCTTTGTTGAAATTTTTTGATGATCATATTCTGGAATGACTCTTCCAGAGAATGTTGATGTTGGAAGTTCGTCTTCATATCGTATCTTAATTCATTTTCTGGGTAGCCAATTAGGCTTTGATCCTATGTATAAACACAAACAAACCCTTTTCCCACCCTTTGATATGCCCTTTATACCATTGTGAAGAACTTATTGGAGATCACCACACAAGAACTGCATTTTTTTTAAGAGAAAGGAATATTATCAGAAAAATGTACTTCCATAGCTGATCATCTGACACCCTTTAAATGATCAAAATTAACGATATTTATAGCATGCATTAATTAGTGATTTGCAGTTAGTTGTATCCTATCAGGGAGTAATCCCCCTTTTCTTTCTCTTTTTTTTTTGTTATCATTAATCTACAATTACATGAAGAACATTATGCTTACTAGGTTCTCCCCTATACCAGGTCCCCCGCCACAAACCCCCTTACAGTCACTGTCCATCAGCATAGCAAAATGTTATATAATCACTACTTGCCTTCTCTGTGTTGTACAGCCTTCCCCTTTCCCCCACCCCAATACGCATGCTAATCATAATACCCCCTTTCTCCTCCCCCCCTTATCCCTCCCTACCCACCCATCTTCTCCAGTCCCTTACCCTTTGCTACCTGTTAGTCCACTCTTGGGTTCTGTGATTCTGCTGCTGTTTTGTTCCTTCAGTTTTTTCTTTGTTCTTGTACTCCTCAGATGAGTGAAATCATTTGGTATTTCACTTTCTTCACTTGGCTTATTACACTGAGTATAATACCCTCTAGCTCCATCCATATTGTTGCAAATGGTAGGATTTGTTTTCTTCTTATGGCTGAATAATTTTCCATTGTGTATATGTACCACATCTTCTTTATCCATTCATCTTCTGATGGACACTTAGGTTGCTTCCAATTCTTGGCTATTGTAAATAGTGCAGCAATAAACATAGGGGTGCATCTGTCTTTTTCAAACCTGAGTGCTGCATTCTTAGGGTAAACTCCAAGGAGTGGAATTCCTGGGTCAAATGGTAAGTATATTTTGAGCATTTTGAGGAACCTCCATACTGCTTTCCACAATGGTTGAACTAATTTACATTCCCACCAGCAGTGTAGGAGGGTTCCCCTTTCTCCACAACCTCACCAATATTTGTTGTTGTTTCTGTTTTGGATAGTAGCCACCCTTACTGGCCTGAGGTGATACCTCATTGTGGTTTTAACTTGCATTTCTCTGATAATTAGCAATGTGGAGCATCTTTTCATGTGTCTGTTGGCCATCTGTATTTCTTTTTTGGTGAACTGTCTGTTCAGTTCCTCTGACCATCTTTTAATTGGATTATTTGTTTTTTCTTTGTTGAGGTGGGTGAGCTCTTTATATATTTTGGACGTCAAGCCTTTATCGGATCTGTCATTTACAAATATATTCTCCCATACTGTAGGGTACTTTTTTGTTCTATTGATGGTATCTTTTGCTGTACAGAAGCTTTTCAGCTTAATATAGTCCCACTTGTTCATTTTTGCTATTGTTTTCCTTGCCCACGGAGATATGTGCAAGAAGAGGTCCTCATGTTTATGTCTAAGAGGTTTTTACCTATGTAATTTTCTAAGAGTTTTATGATTTCATGACTTACATTCAGGTCTTTGATCCATTTTGAATTTAATTTTGTGTATGGGGTTAGACAAAGGTCCAGCTTAATTCTCCTACATGTAGCTGTCCAGTTTTGCCAGCACTATCTGTTGAAGAGACAGTCATTTTGCCATTGTATGTCCATGGCTCCTTTATCAAATATTAATTGACCATATATGTTTGGGTTAATGTCTGGAGTCTCTAATCTGTTCCACTGGTCTGTGTCTCTGTTCTTGTGCCAGTACCAAATTGTCTTGATTACTATGGCTTTGAAGTTGGGGAGTGAGATCCCCCCTACTTTATTCTTCTTTCTCAGGATTGCTTTGACTATTCGGGGTCTTTGGTGTTTCCATATGAATTTTTGAACTGTTTGTTCCAGTTCGTTGAAGAATGTTGCTGGTAATTTGATAGGGATTGCATCAAATCTGTATATTGCTTTGGGCAGGATGGCCATTTTGACGATATTAAATTTTCCTAGCCACGAGCATGGGATGAGTTTCCATTTGTAAGTGCCTCCTTTAATTTCTCTTAAGAGTGACTTAGTTTTCAGGGTATAGGTCTTTCACTTCCTTGGTTAGGTTTATTCCTAGGTATTTTATTCTTTTTGATGCAATTGTGAATGGACTTGTTTTCCTGATTTCTCTTTCTATTGGTTCATTGTTAGTGTATAGGAAAGCCACAGATTTCTCTGTGTTAATTTTGTATCCTGCAACTTTGCTGTATTCCCTTATCAGTTCTAGTAGTTTTTGGAGTGGAATCTTTAGGGTTTTT
Source organism: Manis javanica (assembly GCF_040802235.1). Taxonomy (NCBI): domain Eukaryota; kingdom Metazoa; phylum Chordata; class Mammalia; order Pholidota; family Manidae; genus Manis; species Manis javanica. Next base: position 56,108,510 of record NC_133157.1, read on the forward strand.
TATGTACAATATCATGTCATCTGCAAATAGTGACAGTTTAACTTCTTCTTTACCAATCTGGATTCCTTGTATTTCTTTGTTTTGTCTGATTTCCGTGGCTAGGAACTCCAGTACTATATTAAATAACAGTGTGGAGAGTGGACATCCCTGTCTATTTCCCGATCTCAGAGGAAAAGCTTTCAGCTTCTCGCTGTTCACTATAATGTTTGCTGTGGGTTTATCATATATGGCCTTTATTATGTTGAGGTACTTGCCCTCTATTCCCATTTTGCTGAGAGTTTTTAATCATGAATGGATGTTGAATTTTGTCAAATGCTTTTTCAGCACCTATGTAGATGATCATGTGGTTTTTGTCTTTCTTTTTGTTGATGTAGTGGATGATGTTGATGGATTTTCGAATGTTGTACCATCTTTGCATCTCTGGGATTATTCCCACTTGGTCATGGTGTATGATCCTTTTGATATATTTTTGTATTCGGTTTGCTAATATTTTATTAAGTATTTTTGCATCTACATTCATCAGGGATATTGGTCTGTTATTTTATTTTTTGGTGGGCTCTTTGCCTGGTTTTGGTATTAGAGTGATGTTGGCTTCATAGAATGAGTTTGGAAGTATTCCCTCCTCTTGTATTTTTTGGAAAACTTCAAGGAGAATAGGTATTATGTCTTCTCCGTGTGTCTGATAAAATTCCGACGTAAATCCGTCCGGCCTGGGGGTTTTGTTCTTGGGTAGTTTTTTGATTACCGTTTCAATTTCTTTGCTCATAATTGATTTGTTTAACTTTTGTGTTTCTTCCTTGGTCAGTCTTGGAAGGTTGTATTTTTCTAGGAAGTTCTCCATTTCTTCTTGGTTTTCAAGCTTGTTGGCATATAGGTTTTCATAGTAGTCTTTAATAATTCTTTGTATTTCCGTGGGGTCCATCATGATTTTTCCTTTCTCGTTTCTGATTCTGTTGATATGTGTTGACTCTCTTTTTCTCTTAATAAGTCTGGCTAGAGGCTTATCTATTTTGTTTATTTTCTCGAAGAACCAGCTCTTGGTTTCATTGATTTTTGCTATTGTTTTATTCTTTTCAATTTTGTTATTTCTTCTCTGATCTTTATTATGTCCCTCCTGCTGACTTCAGGCCTCATTTGTTCTTCTTTTTGCAGTTCCGATAATTGTGATGTTAGACTATTCATTTGGGATTGTTCTTCCTTCTTCAAGTGTGCCTGGATCACTATATACTTTCCTCTTTAGACTGCTTTCGCTGTGTCCCACAGAAGTTGGGGCTTTGTGTTGTTGTTTTCATTTTTTTCCATATATTCCTTGATCTCTATGTTAATTTATTCATTGATCCATTGATTATTTATGAGCATGTTGTTAAGCCTCCATGTGTTTGTGAGCCTTTTTGCTCTCTTTGTAGAATTTCTTTCTAGTTTTATACCTTTGTGGTCTCAAAAGTTGTTTGGTAGAATTTCAATATTTTGAAATTTACTGAGGCTCTTTTTGTGGGCTAGTATGTGGTCTATTCTGGAGAATGTTCCATGTGCACTTGAGAAGAATGTATATCCTGTTGCTCTTGTATGTAGAGTTCTATAGATGTCTATTAGGTCCATCTGTTCTACTGTGTTGTTCAGTGCCTCTGTGTCCTTACTTATTTTCTGCCCGATGGATCTGTCCTTTGGGGTGAGTGGCGTGTTGACGTCTCCTAAAATGAATGCATTGCAGTCTATTTCCCCCTTTAGTTCTTTTAGTATTTTTTTCACATATGCTGGTGCTCCTGTGTTGGGTGCATTTATATTTAGAATGGTTATATCCTCTTGTTGGACTGAGCCCTTTATCATTAGGTAATGTCCTTCTTTATCTCTTGTTACTTTCTTTGTTTTGAAGTCTATTTTGTCTGATATTAGTACTGCAACCCCTGCTTTCTTCTCTCTGTTGTTTGCCTGAATTAGGTTTTTCTTTCCCTTGACTTTAAGTCTGTGCATGTCTTTGGGTTTGAGGTGAGTTTCTTGTAAGCAGCATATAGATGGATCTTGCTTTTTTATCCTTTCTATTACTCTGTGTCTTTTGATTGGTGCATTCAGTCTATTTACATTTAGGGTGACTATTGAAAGATAGGTACTTATTGCCATTGCAGGCTTTAGATTCGTGGTTACCAAAGGTTCAAGGTTAGCTTCTTAATATCTTAATGCCTATCTTAGCTCAATTATTGAGCTGTTATATACATTGTCTGGAGATTCTTTTCTTCTCTCCCTTCTTATTCCTCCTCCTCCATTCTTTATATGTTGGTTGTTTTATTCTGTGCTCTTTCATGTTTCCTTTAACTGCTTTTAGTGGAAAGTTGATTTTATTTCTTTTTTGCCTTTAGTTAGTATTTGGTTGGTCTGCTTTCTTTGCTGTGATTTTATTTTCTCTGGTGACATCTGTTTAATTGTAGAAGTCCTCCCGTCTAGTACAGTCCCTCTAAAATACCCTGTAGAGGTGGTTTGTGGGAGGCAAATTCCCTCAACTTTTGCTTTTCTGGGAATTGTTTAATCCCTCCTTCATATTTAAATGATAATCGTGCTGGATACAGTATCCTTGGTTCAAGGCCCTTCTGTTTCATTGCATCAAATATATCATGCCATTCTCTTCTGGCCTGTAAGGTTTCTGTCGAGAAGTCTGATAGCCTGATGGGTTTTCCTTTATATGTGACCTTTTTCTCTCTAGCTGCCTTTAAAACTCTTTCCTTGTCCCTGATCTTTGCCATTTTAATTATTATGTGTCTTGGTGTTGTCCTCCTTGTGTCCTTTCTGTTGGGAGTTCTGTGTATTTCCATGGCCTGTTTGATTATTTCCTCCCCCTGTTTGGGGAAGTTTTCAGCAATTATTTCTTCAATGACACTTTCTATCCCTTTTTCTCTCTCTTCTTCTTCTTCTTCTGGTACCCCTATAATATGGATATTGTTCCTTTTGGATTGGTCACATAGTTCTCTTAATATTGTTTCATTCCTAGAGATCCTTTTGTCTCTCTCTATGTCAGCTTCTATGCATTCCTGTTCTCTGGTTTCTATTCCATAATTGGCCTCTTGCATCTTATCCATTCTGCTCATAAATCCTTCCAGAGTTTGTTTGCCTTCTGTAATCTCTTTCCAGGTGTCTGTAATCTCCCTCCGGACTTCATCCCTTAGCTCTTGTATATTTCTCTGCATCTCCATCAGCATGTTTATTATTTTTATTTTGAATTCTTTTTCAGGAAGTCTAGTTAGGTCTGTCTCCTTCTCAGGTGTTGACTCTTGTGATCTTTGTCTGCCTGTAATTTTGCCTTTCAATGATGATAAGGTTTGTTTGCAGAGCTGGCACTAGTGACAGCTGGAAGAACTTTCCTTCTTGTTGGTTTGTGGCCTTCCTCTCCTGGGAGAACAGCGACCTCTAGTGGCTTGTGCTGGGCAGCTGCGTGCAGACAGGGCTTCTGGTTCCTGCCTGGCTGCTATGGAGTTTATCTCTGCTGTTGCTGTGGGCATGGCTTGCTTCAGGCTGCTGCTCCAATATGGTGAAGCCGCGTTGGAGGGTGAACAGCCGAGAGGCTATTTATCTCCATGAGGGGCCTCCATGCTCCCTGCTGCCCAGGGGGTTAGAGTTCCCAGAGATCCCCAGATTCCCTGCCTCTGGACTAAGTGTCCCTGGACGCTTCCATCCGGTTTTGGTGTCCCTGTCCCTTTAAGACTTCCAAAAAGCACTCGCAAAAAAATGATAATAATAAATAAAAATTTAAAAACAATTAAAACAATTTTTTTTAATTAAATAAATAATTTTTAAAAAAAGCCACTCGCTTTTCTTTGTTCCTGAGCACTGGCCTCTGGGACCCACTCACATGTTTTGCTGTCCTGTTTCCCTAGTATCCAGGACCCCATGCACGCACTGTGTCTGCACTCTGGTGCGGATGGCCGGGACTGGGTGTTTAGCAGTCCTGGGCTCCCTCTCCCTCCCCGCTCTGACTCCTCTCCTCCCACTGGGAGCTAGGGTGAGGGGCACTCCCGCCCCTCTGGACTGGGGTTTGTATCTTACCCCCTACGTGAGGTGTTGGGTTCTTGCAGGTGTGGATGTGGTCTGGATGTTGTCCTGTGTCCTCTGGTCTCTATTCTAGGAAGAGTTGTCTTTGTTATATTTTCATAAATATATGTGGTTTTGTGAGGAGATTTCCGGTGCTCTACTCACAGACCATCTTGATTCCACCCCATCAAAAATAAAAATAATTTTAATCATAGCAACATCCTCTCTTTACAGTCTGTCTCAATATATTTTTCTCTTTGTGTGATTGTAGTGTGTGTACATATGTACATGTGTGTATGTATAATAAAATTAGAGTTTTATAGTGTACATGATTTTGTATGCTTATATTTTTTATTAATATCATAAACTTGTGATCCATAACCTAATAGCCTTTAAAGGCATAATTTATCACTGTGGCTTCAGCAACAATTTTACTCATTTTCCTGCTTGGTTCACAATTCTTTTAGTTGTCTCCTTCAGTCTGGCCCTATGACCTTGAAATCCTGTGGATATTCACTTGACCAGAGGTAGATCATGACCAAAACTGGGATCACCAATTTCTTTATTGACTGTAGAAAATAAAGAAAAATATGTAAACGTACTTTACATGGAAAGAAAATTAGAATGGTATAGGAAATCATTCATCTCTAGAAAAAGAATAAGGAAGGCAGAGTTTGACACAGAGAAAGAGGCAGAGGCATTGAGAGACAGTGAGAAATTGCATTGCTAGAAAAAGAATAAGGAAGGCAGAGTTTGACACAGAGAAAGAGGCAGAGGCATTGAGAGACAGTGAGATACTGCATTGTTTCCTGCAGAAATTCTGCTTGCTTTTCCTTGTCTGTCCTGATACCTTGACATATCTAAACAACCTTGTTAAGGTTGACAGATTTAGTAAATAAAAATACAGGATATCCAGTTGCATTTAAAATTCATGTGAACTACAAATCAAGATTTTATATAAATAGAGCATAATTGTGTGCTAGAATCTTTTTTGTTGTTTCTTTGAAATTCAAAATTACCAGGTATCCTGCTTCTTACTTGGTAACCCTGCATCTGGTATCCTTCCTAAAAGACAATCTTCATTTCAGCTAGAGGGTGCCTTGAGAGGTTCAAAAAAACCATGGTTATTATATCAAACAAACCATGGCTATTACAGCTTCATTTCACTCTATGCCTATACCAGGATTTCTTTATTTCACAATCATTATAAATTTGGATTTTCCACTGTGTAGATACTTTCTGTAATCTTGATTCCAAGAGTATAAATGCCTGACAAAAGTTTCCTTTTCCTTTTGGAGTTGTCTCACAAGCAAACAAATACAAAACAAATTTGATTCATCTATTTTTTGGAATTTCTATAGGTTACAATTCTATGGCCTCCTAAGCCATCTTCTGAAAAATATAACTCTACAGTATGTGTCATACTTGTTATAACTTTATAGGAAAAGAAATAAACAGGATGTCAAAAACTTAAAAATAGGTGTCTTGTTTATTTTTAGAAATTACGTTGTTTTTTTTCACTGTTTTCTTCTCAGCACCTGCTTGACTTCTCACAGTTCCCAGTCTGTTAAGAAAGTGGGCATTTCTGAATACACAGGTGGTATTTTCTTAAATACTAAAATGAAAAATAAAGACTTTGCTACTTTTACTTACATTTTTTTCTTATCATGTGTTCAAATGACCTATTTTCTCTAACTATTCAAAGCCATGAAATGGAAGTTTTAATTTTTTTATTATGTGCTTAGAGTTCTGTATAAGCAAAGTGAAAAGCGTGTCCACAGTCAGTCGGTTTTTAGGCTTGCTTTATGCTGATAGACTTGAACTTTTGTGTTTCTTGTAACTATATTGATGCAGGGGTCTCCTAACAAAGAGTACATATGGCATTTAAAAAATAGATAGAAAAGTACTACACTTGAATGTTTCAAAATGTTATTTTATAACACATCAGGAACACATAGTATGTATGTGAAAATATGGAAAAATAATCTGCCTGGTGCTTAATTAAATATGCTGTCAACACTATTCTCTTGGGAATGTCCATTTCAGGTGAATCCTTTCTTTCAAACAGCCTGGAGCATATAATTCCTCTTAATTTGTGAGTACTTAGGTTCTAAGTGTAGATTACTCCACTGCCATGCCTGTTACATCTAAATTCATCCAGAAATGGAGAGGAAAAATAAGTATCAATTATCAGCTCATTTATAACTTATCAGCTCACTTTCCTAACTTCCCTTCCATTTGGTATAGAGTGATACAGTTACAGAGAAACTAGAGTTTATCAAAATAGTATTTCTTAATTTTATTTACCTTAATTTTATTTACCATTTACTTGGAGGTCCTAGGCACAGCTATCTCTCAACACAAAGAAGTAAAAGGCATCCATATTGGTAAGGAAGAAGTTAAACTGTCATTGTTTGCAGATGACATGATACTGTACATGAAAAAACCCTTAAGAATCCACTCCAAAACTACTAGATCTAATATCTTAATTCAGCAAAGGTGAAGAATACAAAATTAATACACAGAAATCTGTTGCATTCCTATACACTAATGATGAACTAGCAGAAAGAGAAATCAGGAAAACAATTTCATTCACACTTGGATCAAAAAGAATAAAATACATAGGAATAAACCTAACCAAAGAAGTGAAAGACCTATACTCTGAAAACTACAAGACACACATGAGAGAAATTAAAGAAGACACCAATAAATGGAAACACATTGCATGCTCATGGATAGGAAGAATTAATATTGTCAAAATGACCATCCTGCCTAAAGAAATCTAAAGATTCAATGCAATCCCTATCAAAATACCAACAACATTCTTCAACTAACTAGAGAAAATAGTTCCAAAATCCATATGGAACCACAAAAGACCCCCAAATAGCCAAAGCAATCCTGAGAAGGAAGAATAAAGCTGGGGGGATTACTCTCCACAACTTCAAGCTCTTCTACAAAGCTACAGTAATCAAAACAATTTGGTACTGGCACAAGAACAGACCCACAGACCAATGGAACAGAGTAGAGAGCCCAGATATAAACCCAAGCATATATGGTCTATTAGTATATGATAAAGGAGCTGTGGATATACAATGGGGAAATGAGAGTCTTCAAAAACTAGTGATGGCAAAACTGGAGAGCTACATGCAAGAGAATAAAATTGGATTATTGTCTAACCCCATATACAAGTAAACTCAAAATGGATCAAAGACCTGAATGTAAGTCATGAAACCATAAAACTCTTAGAAGAAAACATAGACAAAAATCCCTTGAATATAAACATGAGCAACTTTTTCCTGAACGCATCTTCTCAGGCAAGGGAAACAAAATAAAAAATGAGCAAATGGGACTACATCAAACTGAAAAGCCTCTGTACATCAAAGTACACCATCAACAGCACAAAATGGTATCCTACAGTATGGGAGAATATATTTTTAAATGACGTATCCAAAAAGGGGTTAACATCCAAAATATATAAATAACTCACATACCACACCAGTTAGGATGGCCAACATCCAAAAGGCTAGGAACAGCAAATGCTGATGAGGATGCGGAGAAAGGGGAACCCTCCTACACTGCTGGTGGGAATATAAACTAGTTCAATCATTGTGGAAAGCAATATGGAGGTTCCTCAAAAAACTAAAAATAGAAATACTATTTCACCCAGAAATTCCACTCCGAGGAATTTACTCAAAGAATACAAGTTCTCAGATTCAAAAAGACATATGCACCCCTATGTTTATTGCTGTACTATTTACAATAGCCAAGATATTGAAGCAACCTGTATTCATCAGTTGATGAATGGATAAAGAAGATGTGGTACATATGCACAATGGAATACTACTCAGTTATAAGAAAGAAACAAATCCTACTATTTGCAACAACATGCATGGAGCTACTGGGTATTATGCTCAGTGAAATAAGTGAGGCAGAGAAAGACAAATACCAAACGATTTCCCTCATTTGTGGAATATAACAACAAAGCAAAACTGAAGGATCAAAGTAGCAGTAGACTCACAGACTCCAAGAAGGAACGAGTGGTTACCAAAGGGGAGGGGTGGGAGAGGTAGAATGGGATTGTGGGGTATCATGATTGGTGCACATGGTGTGTGTGGGGTCTTGGGGAAGACAGTGCAGCTCAGAGAAGACAAATAGGGACTCTGTGACATTTATTACACTGATGGACAGTGACTGCAATGGGGTATGGGGGTGGACTCAATAATAAAGGTGAATGTAATAACCATATTGTTTTTCTTATGAAACCTTCATAAGAGTGTATATCAATGATACCTTAATAAAAAACAAAGGAATATTTGTGATGTTCTTTAGGGCCCACGAAGATACTAAAAAATGATCTCCTCTGCAGATCTTTATCTTAATCCAATTGGCAATACTCTTTTCTCAAATAAGGTAGCACTTACAAGATCAAGGAATTAGTTTGTGGACATATTTTTGGGAAGATTGTTCAGCCTACCATAGAGGTCTAGTTAAATTTAAGGCTGTAATGAAACATCATTTTTAAAAAGCAATAAATAATGACGACTTCTGGCGCTTATCAAAGTGGGTTCTCATGAGACCACCTAGAAAGAAAACTAATCGTTCTTTGACATGCACATAGACCCATTTGAGTGAGGGCTGAATTGTTTGTGAATTCAAATGAGGTCTTATTTAGGAACTGGGGACTGGAGATTGAAACAACCCAGGAATAGGCTTGAGAATCTGTGTATAGGGACTAAATACTCCACTTAGAAAACTAGTATGTTTCCCCATGAACTTCTTTCTCATCTTATCTCTACTTTCACTTGCTGGTTGAAAATCTTTAACTTGCCTTGAAAGTTAGGGTTTAGGTAAAATTTACTCCTCTTCATCACAGATTCTTCATATTTTTATGACCCTGACCCCTGCGAGCAAGGAGCAAATCCCAGAAAACTTCGGTTAATATGTAATACTTTATAGAAATTATTGGATATTTTAATCTGACTGTATAAACAAACTCCACAAAATAGCTCTCTGAATGAACGCTGCTAATAACCCATTTTATTCTTAAACACAAATACTTTGTGTAATGATTAATATGATTACTCCATGATAATAATCCTTCAAAGAAAATTATGTTTTTTTAGATTATTTTTGAGAAATGGTTTTGATTTTGAAAAACATGTTCTAGTGAACATGGTTGAAATTGTCGATGAGCACTGAGTATTACCCAGTCTTTCAGACTTATTGTTTATAATTTAAAACGTTAATGGAGGTTTAGAAAAATATATGAGAATGTGAAGTATGTACTGACTCAGAAAACCTGTGGAACTCCTTTCACAACCAGCATTATCTCACATAAATCAAATGTGGGTACTTCAAGTCCCTACTTTTAAGCATTCTGTAGCTTTCCATGCCCTATTAAATGTTGAGCAATTTTCATTTAACACTAATGGGTAGAAGTCTTTGTAAAACCACATAAAATTCTAATAAATCAAATACTTTAGTAAACAGGAGATTCAGAAGTTATGATTTAAAGGTAGGAAAAATGTAGTTTGTATTAGGGGAATTCTTTATCAGTAATTTTCTCATGGCATTTGTCGCTTATAATGTGCATTATATTTAATTTATGTGTATGCCATCTGTCTTACTAGACATTAAGTACCTCAAGGGCAAATCCATATAAACTGACATTGGAACATCTCAAAGTTTAACATTAGGGTTTGCACTACGTACTTTTCTGATATGTAGTGGTAAAAGGAAAGAAAAACAATGAGCATGAGAGGAAGGAGAATGACCAACAGACAGGATAAAGAAAAAAAGAAAAAGAGGTAAAAAGAGAAAAAATACTAGAGGTAAGATTTTGAAAGCATAAGGAAGAGAACAGCTAAATAGGAGGGTCAGAATTTTTGGCAGCACTTGTGTAGAGCAATTTTGAGAAAGAATGTTAACATATAAGATTTTAAAGTATGAGCATTAATGAAGACGACTGAGTGTGCAAAGTTATCCATAGATTTCAATTAGGGTTTAGATGTTATCCATTTCATCAGTGTTTCAGATATTTTAATCTAACATACCCACAAAACTGGAAGCACTCCCCGCTCTTTTTCATTTTCTGGCACATATCTAACAATTAGTAAAGAAAGCAGAGAGAAGAAGGAAGCCCCTTTTCTCTTTATACTTTCTCCTTCTGCAGGTCTAAAGGAAGCTCATTGTCATTAAGTTTAATAATCAGAAGTTAGCCACAGTATGTTAGGGTTTCTTATGTAATGACAGCACAGATGTCTACAATTTTGCAAGGGGGTTTCCCCATCTGCCTTTTGTGACTGAGTGTGAAATGTCTTAAGATTTCATGGCCAAATGCAAGTTATTGGTACATTGCTAACATAACTGGTTGAAATATGAAATAAGTATGCATAGATATTTATCAGACATTCAGTAAGTCACTCAAGGATATTGTTTCCTATCTTCTCTGTGGTCAACACTCTTTGATGCGTTATGGGAAGACACAAATGACATATATGACATATCCTATTTCCCTAAATAGTTAATATGTATTTAGAATTGACATGACAAATAGCAAGGCTACTCATAAACAAAGACAATGCACTATAGTTTGTAGGGACATTGAAAGAATAATCTGAGATACATGATGGCTAGATAAAGTCATCCTGGATAAAGGGGGATCCATCAGGAAGTAGGATATAAACCAGGTCTTGAATCAGTGTATAAGACTTCTGTAGGTCATTTGGATTTTGGGAGAAATTTCATGAGTTTTTAGCAGTAGAAACAATTTTAAAAAGCATAAGCTGAAATGGAAGATGGTGCTTGTACAACTAATAGAAAATTGGCTTATCAGCAGTACAGTTTTTAGATCAAAGAATATTAAAGGACAATAGTAGAAAACTAAATATAAAAATGTTTGAAGATCTTGAAAGTCAAGTCAAAAAAATTATCCTTCTAAGACTTGCCAGAGCATTATTTATACCTTAATCAAAATAAACATGTAGGATTTGTGTATATCTTTTTATGTCTGTGTGTGTGTGTTTGTGTGTCGGAATGGTGACAGTGTACTCATTTTGCGTATTTTATGTTTGTTCTTTTTTCTAACCTACCGAGTAACCAGCATAATGATTATTGTTTAATAACAGATTGATGGTTTCTTTTTTGTTTCATGTTAAGTCATTTTCTGCAATATATGCAGAAGCCTCTATCACATCTACTGTGTCTACTTACTTAACTTGTCATTTAAAAACAGCAGCAACAAAGCTCATCAGATATTGATGGGTGAATTGAAATTAGCCTGTTTAGAGTTATTCCATCATCTGAAGATACTATCAAAAATGAGTTTTGGGGAGGTAGACTGTTATCAACCTTACTTAAGACATTTCTGCGTACTAACGGAGGTGTACACTTAAATTTACTACATGATGGGGTGTTTCTTGTAATTTCTTTCATGTAACCTTTTCTCTAGTAATTTCAATCTATTTCACTTACCTTGGTCTATTAGTAGAATCAGTTCTAGCAATTATTTCTGTGATCCAAAATACATTAGATAATTTTTAGATAATTAACATAAAAGATAACTTTTCTTTTAACCATTTAGTCTATTGATTAAAAAATCTCATAATTTTATCCATTCAACTTTTTGTTGACTAGATCTCACTTAAAAAAGACATTAGGAAAATCATAGACTACCTCTTATTCCAAAGTGCTATAATATCCTAAATAGATATTAGTTTGGCTATACTCAGAGTCCCCTCCCAGAGTTGTGTTTATACATTAATAAATATCATGCTCAGCTAATCTAGATAAAGTAGGAGCTTTTATTTATCAGGTTTCTTGGTGCTGCTTCTGGTAAAACTACAAAAGTAGTGACAAGATTCTTCAAATCCCACCATTTCCATATTTTTCCATAACTGAACATATTGCTACTTAATTTCCATAGTTTATACCTATCAAATATCCAAGACATACTCAGCAGCACCTATGAGTAGTCAAGGTAAAGATGTCTGACACCTGTTGGTTTATAGGTCTCTATGAGGCGAAGTAAATCAAGAGCATGGATGTCTAGCACACAGCATGCACGAGCTCAGGGATTTACCAAGGATTATGGATTGTCAGTGTCATATAACTTTTAAACCTTAGATATTTAATGAAACCATAGAAAGAACTCTGACAGCTGAGTAATAACAGAAAACATTAAAAAAACAAAATTGTACTTATTCTTTTAAAAAGAAGCAGATAAGTTTAATCAAGGATGAATTTTACTGGATTGTTAACATAGTAATAAAGGACTATGAATTATATGAGAAGCTGAATAAAACTGTTTCCAAGCACCGGAAAAGTATTAAATACTAAAAACAAACAAAACAAAAACTGAAAAACTCTCTTATTTATAGGAAATATTCAAAGGCATTGGTAATGGGATGTTATATTCATCTTTATACTTTGAACCCAAAGATAAGGTAAAAATGATCAAGTCTATATATACTTCTTGAAACTATGAATTTAAATATGGTTGTGTAGATTTTTCCATTGTAAGTTATGATATGGATTTTCATTAACCATGTCTATAAAACAATTGTACTGGTATATATTTTTTTGAAGTCATATAGTTAGTTGCCTGCATGTAGCTTCATATTATTTCATAGTTGTCTAGCCAGAACTATTGAAAAACCAAAAATGACTATTTCTAATGAAATGAGAATTTTTGCAAGTGGAAATCACTGGCATGAAAAATACCCACATTTCTTAAAGAAGTGCATAGATCACAAAACAAAATGTTTGGGCAGGGTGATGACAGTCATGCATTGTGTGGAAACAAGCCATTTATTTTCCATGGAAGCTGACAGATGAAGCTACAAGGCAGGCAGCTAACAGAAGCAGTCACCACTTTAAAACTGTTTTATAAATGCTAGAATGAACAGTGGGAGTCACAGCCACCTTCCCAAGTTATTCTCAAATACAGACATTTCCGAGTACGGTCTGAGAGGAACAAGAGATTGGGCTACCCTGAAGCTCGATTCCTTCCCTTCAAGAGCTCAGAATAGGAAAGTACTGGTCAGTTTATATACTACTAATATTCATATCCAACATATGGCTCGACAAAATTAAGAGTGAATGCAGAATGTTAACCCCAGTCTGTAAATATACCATTGCCCATCAAAGTGCATGCTTTTAGATATTTGCTAACACAGTTTTGCCATGTACAGATAATTGTGCATATTAAGAATACCTTTGCCCATTGAATTACCAAGAGTTTAGATTTTGTCCTCTTTAATCTCAAATATATATGGCATTGATTGGACAACTATGCGGTGTTTATTATATGAGCAACAGAAGAACGCTATTATACCTATCTTTAAAAACGTAATATTCCTCACTGAGTTCTGACTTTCTCCAATCCCTGGGCTCTTTACTCTTTTGAATATAAGTAATGTTAATTTTCTACTTGAACATTGGCATGATATTAAGTTCCTCTAGGTAGTTAAATTACTGTAAACAAATGCAAGAGGTTAATTACTACTAAGTGGTTTGTTGTTGATTTTTATTGTTAATCATGAGGCATTAGTGCATAAAATTATATGGTCTCCCTAAAGCTAAAAGTGGACTATTTCTGTGCAGGATTGCAAAAGTGGAGTTTGCAGTCTTCAGTAAAATTTACTATTTTAAAGGAAAAAAAAAAGCAAAACCAAAAAATAATGAAAAACCTATAACGTATCTGTTTCTGGCAGCGATTCAAAGTAGTGACTTTGAATATAGAAACAAAAGAAAAAGCATGCATTCAAATAACTAACAAGTAGGTGAGAAAGAATATCAATCTACATCTATAAATCTGGAATACTACACAGAGACCTCGCCATTTGGTCCATTTTGATAATTTATTAATACCTAGCAATCAAATGAGTGGTGTAGAAAACTATCCAAATTTCACATGGTTGCAGTGATTAAATAAGATTTACTTCATTTTAGTCATTTGATATCCAGAGTTCTAGCCTTAGGATATTGGAACAGTGGATTTTTTAAAAAGTGGAGAGTATGATATGAATAATTGTGGTTTTCACGAATTAAAAATATTGAAAAAAGTAACATTTCTCCTTTAGCTATTTTTTAGTAAATATAGAAGTAAATTTTCTATTGCTGCCTGGCATTTATGGAAATGGATTGTTACTTCTTGGAACTTCAAAGATATTTAAGAGACTATTATGTAGATTATAACTCTGATTATAATTATAGTGTTGAAAGTTGACACATAACCCAAGGCAACTGCAAATGGGTTAGCACTTAGAGCAGTCATCTAGTATGAAATAATACATGTGAAATTATTTGTAAACAATCCATCATAATAATAGTCTATGTCCTCCTCCATTGCTTAACTCTTACGCTTTGGGGAAGTGGTCCAAGCTCAAGAGGTGGATTGTCAATTTAGGTAGTCAGTGGTCAGTCATCTCTTTAGCTAGTGACCTGCAAGACTTAAGCCTAATGGATGAGTTCATAAATGGGTAAATGATACAGTTAGGGTCAGTGACGGGCAAGGGGAAGCATAGTGAAGGTTTATGGGTAAATATTCTCCCTGATTAAAGAAAGTAGGAGGAAGGAGTTGGTTTGAATTTAGCTGCTAGATATGGTCTTATATAAATGAAAAGCCTAGAAAAACTGGAGCCATTTTACTAGCAGAATGATAAAGAGATTATGCAGAAAACAGATGACCAGAAAACTAAGAGAAATGGTATCACACTGGCTGGACTAAGTCCAAAAAAAACCTGTTCTACATCTGAATTCCAGTTATATGAGCCAATTATGTTCCTTACCTTTAATTAATTTTGAGTTATCTGTAACTATTGAAACAGCTTAAATAATCCATGCTATAAAAACGCAGTGAATAAATATGTAAGAGTAATGTAACATACCACTGTAATGTTGAAATAATACTGGCCCAACTAAACTGAAATAATTTAAAACAATGATGACACATGGGAATAATATTTGGCAATATTAATAGAGTCTCTATCCTAAAAGGAATTGTCTTCTCTTCTCTGGAAAATAATTCTGCTCGATATTAACAAAGAGAGAATATGAAAAAAGTCATTGTCACATTAACACTACATATTTAGATTCTAAACTTATCTTTCTGCTGAGGTGTGTTAAAGCCCCTCTTTAATCTGCAATTAATGTAATAAACTATAATCATGCATATATGCAAGCAATAATTATTGGCAAACTGATTTTAACATTTTAATAAGGTAAAGCTTTCAAATATAAAACCTTTTAGCACAAAAGGATCTGTCTGAAAATTTCTTTTAAAATTACAGAGAATATAAATTCACCTATTAATTTCCATCCCATTTTCATTTAAGTTTTATGACTTACCTATTTCTTAGTGACAGTCCACTGTGCCGATAACCATGCTGTGGATGCAGCATTGGAGGACACACTCTGACTGTAAAGATCGTTTTCTCCGCTGGAGATGTTTATGGTTAACTGGGGGCATAAAGGAAGGAGTGATTAGTTTTGTCTGAGGAAAACATTAGTAAAAATATGCATCAAGAGTTAATTAGAGTTAAGTTTCTAAATAAAAAGGGAATTTTAAGTAAATGGAACAAAATGATAGGATAGCTACTCAATCCAGTTAATCTTGTCTAGTAAGCACCATTGTGTTTAGGACAGCGTTTCTGTGCTTTGGGGAAGAGGAAACATTTATAAAACATTGTCAAAATATTAGTGTTCTCCAAATCTCCATGCAAATTAAAGTTTTTCTTTCCCCACTGAAATTTAATTACAATGTTGATAAATATCAATAATAATAAAAGAACACCGGTAGTTCCTATGCTTTCAATATCCCAAGAATATACTGGCAAGTACTTCAAAAGTATAAATAATAAGAATACTTAATTAAATTCTAATCATCACCATCACCAATTGCTGCCCTCCTGTTTCCATTTTTACCCAAATAAATGAGAAGATATTAAGAAAAATAAGTCATGGCTAGAATATTCTAGACTGCCTGTGTATACCATCTACATTTCACTAATAATTACCAGTCTCTGTACATTAAGTAGAATAGCAACTAGGTTATTTTGGATAACTCATTCATTTCATCATCAACTCATGAGCCATCTTTTTCGTGTAAGTAAGAGAACCCAGATAATTGCACTGAACTACTTTAGGGAGAATCCAGAAGAAATATGAAAGACAATTATTTTCATTTAATATAATTGAGCTTTTAATATTCTGTTTTCTAAACATCTTTCTGAATTTTATATTCTACTGAAGATACATTTTCTTTACACAGAATTATAGAATTTTCACAGAAGTACTACAGTATAAGAAATGTTTATAGGCATCATACTAAGAAGGTCCCTTTTCAGATATGAAACAATAAAGTGAACTCAACTGCATTTAAAGTACCAACTACAACTTTACTAAGAAAAAAATGTGAGTTTAATCAATGCAAAGATAAGCATTCATTCCAATTGCTCTATGCAATTTTTAGAAACCAAATAACTTTTATGATTTTTTTCTCACTTCAAATTGTGCACATCACTAGAAAATAGAGATTCTCTTTCTTATCTGGCTGTAGAAACTCTAGGATTTTAAACAGTTTTATAATATTCATTACCTTGTATATCTCTTCCCCTCCCATAAGAGAAGTTTCCCTAACAGATTATAGATTTTCTTGCATTATACTCATTAATTTTAAATACATTATTTTATTTGCTCCTATAATTGGTTCGGTTCTGTCATGAATATCACTGGATATATGTTGATTTGATAGCATATGGATCCACCTAGGAAAGCCCAGAATGCCCTTTATTCTTTCCTGTGTGAAGCAAGAGCTGTGTGATCTTTAGAAAAACTGTATAGCTCATCTGAGCTTTAACTGTTGTGACTTTAAAAAAAGAAATGGGATAATGGGAGTAGAAATTCTTTCTCATAGCCTGGATTTCAAATAAGCATTAGATGTCAGTAGCAGGGTAAATTTGATTTTGGATTCCTTTAGCTGAGCCAGAAATTCTGCATTAAAGCTCAAGGAATAGCAGCCTGTGATTAAAAATTTTATATTTCTAAATTTTAAATTTTTATGTTGTAGGACTTACAGTCAGCACAGCTCAAAGAAATTAATGCTCTGATGTACATATTCTATTCCAAATATATACCAAAGATAGATAAATTTTTAAATACATAAAAGCAAAAGGACATAGTTGGGCTATAAAGTAAGGTGAGCAACTAAATAAACTAGAAAAAAACAGAAACATAAAGCAGAGGTGAATGCACAGATATTCTGGGTTTCCCTGGGAAGAAAGGCAATGTTGGCTAGCATATTGACTTTATGGAGGTAACAGGAAATGAAGGCACTCCACAGGTGAAAAAACAGAATAAAGTTCGATGCCTGAAATCTGAGGTTAGGGTGGGGTTTTCCCTCCCTAGACCCTCCTCCCTCTGAGGAATGGATGTTGAATAAAACTTCCAGCATAATCACAGGCTGTCTTTATGGCTTATTGAAAACTCTGTGTTTGGGGAGGTAGAGAGGAACACATAGGAAAAGCTTAGCCTCAGAATATAAATAAGCAGTACATTAAATAGGTAACTTTATTTGTGATACAAAAATAAGACAGGAATTCAAAGCAACATTACAAAAAAGTGTTGTAAATTAGAGGCCTTGGGCAATAAGTTGCAGAAAAAAGTTCTAAAAAGAAAGAGAATATAGAAAAACAGTTAAAAGTATTAAAAAGAAAAAAATTGAACACAATCCAACAAAAAGAAAATCCAAAACATATGAAAAAATTATAATATTAAGAAAGACAATGGAAAAGAAAACAGTTTAAGTAAATATTACAGAACTGTCTGAAAAGATTTTGAATATGTTTATCATGAACATATTTTTCTAAAGAAAATGAGTTTCATGTAAATTTCATATAAATAAAAAACAGTCAGAAGTAAAACAAGAAATATTGAGTATGGGAAGCAATTAAATGAAAATATCATCATTGAAAAAATATACAATAGATGCAATAATCTCTCTCTACAGTGTCATAAGCCAAAAGTAGTGCTTTAAAAAATATTAGGGGAATTTACTTAGAACACAACACTGATGTATAAATACGAAAGTGCATATAGTTTTCTATATGACCAGTCACTAGATATGCTAAACATTGAATTACATAAAATAGACACTGAGAAAAATAGAATAATATATGTTTGAAAATTAATATTTGAAGACATAACAACTAAAACTATCACTGAAAGAAGACATGTATTTTTCAGATTACAATTACATTATGAAAACAAATCCATATAAGTAAGAATAGACTCATGGCTTCAATATTTTACAATTGCACTATTTTTAAATGTAGAAATTCTTTAAATGCTACCACATACAACCATCAGTACAATGATATTTAAGATGACCAGAGAAAACTTCTATTTAGAAAAAACAGATGAGAGAAGAAAAAGAGACTTCTAAACACACATTTCTAAATAATTCATCATCAAAGAAGACATTATAAGGAAAACTAGAAAGTATTTTGAACTGAATGAAAATTAAAATGAGAATTTGTAGTATAAAATGAAAGGGCTTTACTTAAAAACTTATAATACCAAATGTGTATATTGGAAAATACACAGATCTCAGATCAGTGGTATAAGATTCCATCTTAAGAAAATAGAAAGTAGGGAGCAAATTAAATGCAAAGTAAGCAAAAGGAAGTAATTGATAAAGATCTGAGTGGACGCAAATAACTTAAAAGATGATAGAAAAAACAATAGGCAACATCAATGAAACCAAACACAGACTACCAGATCTCTTAAACAAAATTGTTAAATTCTAGCCAAATTGAATAAGAGAAAAAGAAGTCACAGATTACCAATATCAAGAATTAAAGAGGGAGCATTACTGCAGATATTAAAAATATTTGAAAGATATTAGGGAAATATAAGATGGACAGATCCTTTGACACAAACTTCCACAGCACCCTCACGAATAAATAACTTGAATAACCCTATACCTAATAAGGAAATCAAATTCATATTTAAAACATCTCACAAAGAAAATTACAGGGTCAGATATTTTCATTCAATATTTCTTCAAATATTTAATTAAGAAATAATATCAACACACAAACTCTTCCACAAGAAAAGGATTACTGCCAAATTATTTTATGAAGTTAGAATTATCCTGATGACAAAATCAGAATAGACCTGACAAAAAAGATAACCAAAATCCAATAATTCTCATGACTACAAATATAATCCCTTAGGAAGTTATCAGCAAATCAAATTCCACAACATATTTTAAAAATACCAAGTGAGTAATCATTACTACCTGGGGCACATCACAGTCATGCAAGACTGGTTTCAGAACAGAGTATCAAACAATATAATTCATGAAATAAACAGACTAAGGAAAAAATTGATCATTTCAGTAATTCCAGAAAAAAGACTTCACAAAATTCAGCCCTCATTCTGAAAGGAAGGAAAGGAATATGATAGAAAGCTAGGATAATAAAAGGCAACCTTTTCAGATGCAGGAAGTAAAAAAAAAAGGCAACCTCTTCAGCCTGATAAAAGAATCTACAAAAAACCCTAATATTATACATAATGCTCAGAAACTGAATGTTCTCCCAGTAAGATTATGAATAATCCCAGGATCCATTCTTCTCACCAGATTTATTCAACATTTTCCTGGATGTCCTAGGCAATGCACTAAAGAGAAGAAAGAAATATAAATAGATAAAACTAAACCATCTAGAAATCAAGAAAACCAAACCTAGAAGAATTGTCTTTAACTCATACACATGACAGCCTATGCTGAAAATGCTATCTATATAAAAGCTTAAAAAAATTCACCTACAAAGGCCATAGGGTTGTAAAGTCAATATTAAAATGCATTCTAATTGTTTGCAATAAACAGTTGAAAATAAAATATTGTTTAAATGCCGCCAAGGTAAAAATCATGTAATACAAATCAGTGCATTCAAAACATTCAAGATCTTACACTGCTATCTATAAAATACTGCTGAAAGAATTAAGTCCTAAATAAATGACCCGAGACTGTACATTATTAGAATGAAAGAGTCTATGCCATTAAGATAACAATTCTTTGGATATGGATTCATAATAATATACTAGTTAAAATCCCAACCAACTCCTTTTGTAGAAGTGAAAAAAAAACTGAGTCTAAAATTTATATGGAAATGTACCTAAAAAAGCTATAACAAAAATGTTTAATTGGAAATTTGGGAAATTAAACTACCTGATTTTATGACTTACTATAAAAATGGCACAGTTAAAGAAGTCAATGTGATATAGACATAAAAACAACAAAAGATAAATGCAACAAAAAGTCCAGAAATAGATCCACCTATATATGGGACGGTTAACATTTGATCAAAGGGTAAGGATAATTAAATTGAGAAAGATATTTTGATTAAATGATACTGGAACAATTGAATATATGTATAAACAAAAAAAAGGCATTAACTCTTCCCTCACACTATGTATCAGAATAACTGAATGACATAATTGATAACAATCTACATCTCCATCTGATGAATAGATAACAAATGTGTTTATATCCTACAATCAGCAATTCAAAGAAATAAATCACTGATATGTAACAGGGAAGACTCTCAAGACATTGTGCTAAGTGAGAAACACCAAACACAGGGCTACCTATTGTATAATTTCATTTGTAGGAGTTCTAGGATAAATAAAACCACAGTAACAGAAAGTGGATCCTCAGTGTGAGGGTTGGTAATTGAGTGAAAACAGTACAAGGAAATCTTTGAGTTAGTGAAAAATTCTACATTATGATTGTACTAATGGTTACTTGATATTTGTCAAAATTTATCAAATTTTACATGTAAAATTGGTGAATATTTTGTATGCAAATTATATAAATAAACTAATAAAGATAACAATGTAAAGATTTCTACTCAAGCTGCCATCTTGGCTCCCCCCCTCTTTTTTTTTTTTTCTTTAACTTAATATGGCAAAAACTGTCAATCTACAATCTTATGACATCCAATTTATCTACCAAGCCTGAGGGGAAAATAAAGACATTTTGGTACATATGAAAAATTAATATTTAACACCAAAAAATAAACATGAAGAAAAATATTTGAGATTCGATGCAATCCCCATTAAAACTCCAAATGCATTTTTCACAGAAATAGAAAAAATAAATCCTAAAATTTGGATCGATCCACAAAGACCTCAAAGTGCCAAAACAATCCTGAGAAAGAACAAAGCTGATGCATCACACTTCTGATTTCAAGCTATATTACAAAGCTATAATAATCAAAACAGCATGGTATTGGCATAGAAACAGACACATAAATCAGTAGAACACAGTAGAGGACCCAGAAATAAGTAAGTAAATATATATACATTTCAAAAATATGCTTTCATATTTCAAATGCACACACACACATTTCAATTAATAACAGAAGAACCAAGAATGTACAGTATGAAAGGATTATCTCTTCAATAAATGTTATTGGAAAAACTGGGCAACCATATGCACAAGAATGTAACTAGAACACTATTTCATACCATACTAGAAATCAACTCAAAATGGATTAAACTTGAGTTAGATTTGAAACCATAACTACTAGAAGAAAATACAGGGGAACCTCCTGATATGACTGTTGTTATTATTTGTATATTTTGAAATAATGTGTAACAAAAAGTTTATTAGAAAATAAAAAATGTATTAACATTTTCATGAGGATAATATTTTAAAAAATCTGAGATTCAAGAAAATGGCTTGTTTATATTGTAAAATAAAAATGAGTCAGAATAAGGAGAAACTATATTTGAAAGAATTATTGAAATAAGGAGAAAGGAGACTGGTCCAAGAGAAAGAAAACCTCTACCATTAGATCTAAAGTGTCTCAATTAGACAGAAAAGGCTTTTCTTTCTTAGAGAGGAGTAAATAAGCCTAGAAAGCATGGATTGGGAAGAGTGGTAGAGATGAGTGGTATAATGGGACATTTGATCAGGGAAACTTTCCCTGAAATCAGCAAAAAGGATATATGCCGGCTCAGGCTAAGCATGCATCAAAGTTCAGGGACCCAAGAGAAGAAAAGACACTTAGCTAAAGGTTGGTCAGGTCAGATATTTAATACATATTAGTCAGTGGGTAAAAACAGTTAAGCTACAAATTTGTGAGGCAAAGAATGGGAATTTGAAGGGTCTGTGTATGATCTTGCCGTACGTAAACAAGGGGTCATCTGTACATTGTATGGGAAAGAGTGACTCTTTGCAATAAGCTGTTTCCAGGAAAAAACAAGACTATTTTTTTTATCCATCATTCTTTTCAGGGCCACAAGCTTCAGGCGGAATTTTCAAGTGTCAATATTAAAAGTCAGTAAAGGATAATCTGTATAAGGCTTCTCCAAAACCTATTTGGCAACTTTTCTTAGTCTAACTTTTTAAGGAAATAAAGAGTTTCTTTACTTTCCTAACATAAGACAACCAGTTACATAGTAAAGA
The DNA here is from genome assembly GCF_040802235.1 of Manis javanica. Taxonomy (NCBI): domain Eukaryota; kingdom Metazoa; phylum Chordata; class Mammalia; order Pholidota; family Manidae; genus Manis; species Manis javanica. The sequence goes on from NC_133157.1 coordinate 56,131,002, forward strand.
GACTTGGAGAGGTCATTGGAAGATCTAAATTGCAGCTCTCAACCTCTCAGCCAAATTAGAAACATAATTAAGAATGGCTGGCCCAGTTTGTTCATTAATAGATTTTAGGTATTTAGTTTGATTTGCATTCTCCATTTCCCAAAGAGCAGCCTTTATGCCTTGTCTCCTAGGTTCATGTTTCTTTACTGCCATGAAAGGTTTTGTGTTTACAACCCCTAGTCTAAATCAAATGTAGCTCTGCCGAGAACTCTGGGAACTTGTCACATGCTTTTCCTGAATATTGCTATTATCATATAATTACTTTAAAAGGGACCAGATGAAATTGAAAGTCACACTTAAGCTGTAAAATATTTTCAGTCTACAATGAGATTCACTACACTGAGGCCTCATTACAGTGAGGATACATGGTACAAAAAAGATCTTCAATTATGAAATGACAGAAATAGAAACATTGAAGATACTTACAATACTTTTATTAATTATTTATTTAAAATTTTTGTTTTCCTAGATTGAACACTTTTAAAAGATGAAACTAAAACAGTGTATAGGAGATGCACTTCAACTATTTGTCTCCCAGTAGATAAAAAAAAACTTTCAAGATAATGTGATATCTGCCTAAGGGTAAGCATATTTCTGTATTATTCTGCAGAACAGCAGAACAAAGGTGATTAAATTAGAAGCACTATTAAATTTTTAAGGAATAAAATTTAAGGCCACTATAGAGTGCAACTGAAGCAAAAGTATAAATATCTTGATAGATGTTTATACTTTGTCTCAAACTAGCACAGAAAATTTTAAGACTTTTGTTCATGTCTTTCTAATATGAATATAGACTATATTGTGAAAATATGTAGAATACTGTTTAAGAGATTCCTAAAATATCTTGTTTTGATTAAAGGCATGTTTATGCTAGCATTTTGTCATTCCTTTTAAATTGATAATTTTATTTATTATTGAGAGAGAGTTTTCATAATCAAATATTACAGTCATGATTACAAATTAGTGTTATCACACAGAATTTAAAATGGACAGGAAGTACAAATTGTTTTTATCTCCATGAATCAAAATATAAATGTTTCAACTTCTCTGTTGTCTTTTCTGCAAAGTCAACAAAATACTGTTTGAGAATTGGGTTGGTATAAAATTCATGCAAACTGCTAATAAGGGAGACAATGATACTACAATAGCTATTCAATATTGTTTCATGCTGAACACCCATTCTGCTTATTCTTATGACAGTATCTTCCTCTGTTCCCACTGTGTCCAGTAGCCTTGCCCTCTACTTAACAGCACGCACTACTAGAATATTCAGTTTCTTTATGAGTTTAAAATAACAGCTTTATCTTACTTATATAACCATATACAATAATAAATGTAAAATTACTCTGTAAACCACTATATCCTCTATCAATCTCAAACTTGTTGGTATAGGTTGCTATCCAACACTCTTAGATGCACTCCCAAACCTTTATTCAACCATAAACTTCATTCATTTTTGAACCCCAATGATTTTGTGTGGTATTTAATATTAACAAGGGCTCCGCAAATGTTGCTGAGTGAATAAATAGACCAATGCACCTAGTTTTAGTCTGTGAACCATGGATTCTTCATCATCGTGAACATTCCAATTTGTCAGAAAAAGGACAGTTCATTTAAATATGTAAGATGTCTCACATAATGCCTGCCAACTTAACCATAATAGTAATAGATATGACCATTATCACAATTTGAACACCTATATTAATCAACTATTTTAGTTGATATATAGTAGATACATGTAAGGTTGTTAATATTTTATTAACCCAAAAGGTAATTATAATTATGGTCATTTTAAAGTTGAATAAGCTGAAGCACACAGAGGACACATAGCCAAGTATCAATATGTCTCTCTACCTGGTTTCGCTATGCCCCATTTCCTGGAGTTGTTCAGTGTTAAATTTTTATTAGCTTTGAATTTCATGTGTCATAAAGTAAAAATAATCATAGAAGCTTCATAGTGTCATGTGGAAGATTAAAACAAGAGAAATAAGTGAACAATGAATTATTCACTTGAATTCAAATGAATTTAGTTGAATTGTTTTTAATTAGTACTCCCTACAGCCTCCATTCAAGCCAAAATAATGTTTATATTTTAATCATATTTTACCTGTTCCTGATCATAATGCTATAAGATCTCCTAATACTACAAACACCTATATATTCTAACATGACTTTGGTGTATTCTCTTAAAATTTGTCTACAATTCAATCTCATGTAATTTGTTTCCTTCCTAGTGTAATTTTACAAGTCACTGTACAGTCCAGACTACTTCAAAATTGTCATAAGATATGTCCTATAACAAGGAATATTGTCATTTTCATCCAATGATTAAGTGTAAAAAAATTGTTGCATAGCATTTGTTCCATGCACAGGGGACAATCAGAATCCTTTCACAGAGATCCATTTAATAGACCTTAATTTTTGCCAATCAGGGCTTTGATTTTAACACATATTTTGTTCTGGTTAGGAATTTACCCTCTATTGAAGTTCTACTAGTTGAGTAATAATTTTATGTCCATTATATTCAATAAGTGCAAAACTAATAGGCAGAGTTAGCTTCTGAAAAATGGTTATGTAATGGATTTCCTTAACTTGGAACAGGAAAGCAATAGACTAAAATTTGTTCCTTTCTGGCTGTTAGGTTGTAAGAGTAAAAGAAACAACTTCTTTCACTTAAAAAAAATTTCATAATGCTTTATATGAGTGGTTTACAATAATTCTCAAAACCACATCTCCAGTGCAGCTTTTCTCTTACTTAAGTTATATAGGCACCACAAATCACTGGCTCCAGCTTACAAACAAAGATGAAAATAGCATTCTCATGGATTTCCACCCTGACCCAGTATCACAATCAAAGGCATATTCTAGAATCTAAGATGAGATTCTATCCCTATCTTAATAAAAGTTCCAGGTTACTCAGAAGCTTTTAGCTAAATAAAAAAGAGGCTCTCAGTTTGCCTCAATTAATGGGAATTAATTGTTAGAATTACTGGGAAATTTAGTTTAAATAGGAAATAATTTCAATAGTAAACAAAAAATGTCTGAAGGAAGACAGACTACAATACTATATTCTGTACCAGAATAAGTAATAAATGCCAGAAAGGATTAGTTCTTGGTATATCTGAGTCAGAAAGTGGTATTTGAAGCTGTATGATAGTAACAAATATAAGATTTAGTTGGAGACCTTTCAAAGGTACAGTTAACTTACAAGAAGAATCAGGTGAGAAAGCCACTGAGGACAAATTCCTGGCTAAATCATTGTCAATACATTACAATTGCACATTTATTAGTACATCTGATAACTTAATCAGTTTTAACTTATGTCAATATGTTATGCTAAAAAGACTTCCTCAAAGAAAGCCTAACTACTATGTGCTTACACTACATCCTAAACAACTATAAAATTGTGCTTAATATGTGAAATCACAGCTTTAAGACATTGCACAATAATCAACACAGACTATACTCAGAAGAAAAATCAAGGTGAGCCCTACAAATGTCCCAGCTTTCTACCAAGAGGAAATTTCCTGACTGTGGATAAAGGAAAAGAGAACACCAAGATTAAAAATCTGGTGATCTTGGTCCATCAAGAAAAAAGAGATAAGAATCAAAAGAGATAAGGATCAGAATATGGAGAGACCAAAGTAGCTAGATTTTCAGAAGAGAGGGCCATGGTGGTTGGGGCTATGAAGAAATTATGTTGCAGAAAGCTTGCATAGGGTCCTGTGATGTCTATGAATGAGTACTGATCTGTACATACATAGAAAAATGACACAAGTTTAGCAAACAACTATTGCCAGGAACAGTATATTTACTGAGAAGCTCTAAGTAATAATTCCTAGCATTCACAAAAAATAATTATTCAAGAAAGGATTAAAGATGGTAGCATGAGAGATGAGACAGAGGCCTCCTCCCAGAACCACATATAATATGAAAATATAATTAATACAACTAATCCTGAAAAGCAACAGGAAAGAAGGCTGCACTAGACTGCATACACCTGGAGAAAGAGCAGACCTCACAAAACAGGGTAACATACAAAAGCCATGATCTGGCAGGACCCAAGGCCTTCTCCCACACCAACTCGCCAGTGGGAGGAAGACAAGTGGAGCTGGGAGGGAGCAGAGGCCTGCTGAACATCCAGCCCTGGAGATCTGCTCTGGGATCAAGAACCTACATTACATGGTGCTTTAGTGATTAGTGGGGTTGGAAAGCTAAGACAGTCAGAGTAACTGGAGAGACTAACATTCCTACCACTTATGGAAAACAGGGATCCATATCTGGCTGTTCTGGAACAAAAGAAAGATGGGAAGTCTGAGAGACTTCCTAACAATGAGAGGGCTGCTAAAGGGGCAAGGATTGTATGGAGCTTACTGCTCAGAAGAAAGGACTGGTAGACAAAGTTGTCCAGGCTCACTCTGCTCAGTAGGTAGGGGAGTTTCAGGAGCTTCAGGAGCTCCATCCCACTGGCTGGCTATGCAGCTCCAAGGCCCACAACCATGATACACAGCCTGCTGCACCTTCCTCTTGGCCAGGATGCACCTGGCTTGCAAATAGGCAGCTCCAGACCTGGCGTCAGGCCAGCCAGGGGGAAGCCCTGCCTAAGACAGCTAAAAACACAAAGCATAGAGGCCTACACCTATGTGTTCAGTCCACTAGCTCTGGCAGAGGAGATAGGCATAGCAGCCAGAAAGCAGGAAACAACTCATTCCTCCCCCCAGGCATCAGCACCACTCCCCTGTGACCCCCCAACATCACTCCAGGGACTGAGAAGCTCCAGAGTAGAGCTTCTGAACACTAGAGGGTGCCACATACAAATATGAAATGTCAAAGGAACCTGGTTCAACCCAAAATCCCACAAACACCAGAAAAAGGATCAAGTGAAACTGAATGCATCAATCTTCCTAAAAGAGATTTCAAAGTAAAAATCATAAACATGCACAAGGAGGTACAGAAAAATATACAACTCAGGAATGAAATTAGGACAGTGATCCAATCATTATGGAATACAATGGAGGGTTTTAAAAAACAGATTAGATATAGTGGAGGAGATGATAAATGAAATAGAAATTAAAAAAGAGGAATACAAAGAAACTGAGGCACAGAGAGATAAAAGGATCTCTAGGAATGAAAAACTATTGAGAGAACTGTGTTACCAATCCAAATGTAACAATATTCATTTTATAGGGGTACCAGAAGAAGGAGATAAAAAGGAATAGAAAGTGTCTTTGAGGAGGTAATTGTTGAAAACTTCCCCAGTATGGGGAAGGAGATAGTCTCTCAGGCCATGGCGCTGCACAGATCTTCCAACACAAGGGACTCAAGGAAGAAAACACCAAGACATATAGTAATTAAAATGGCAAAGATTAAGGAAAAGGACAGACTATTAAAAGCAACCAGAGAGAGAAAAAAGATCACATACAAAGGAAAACTCTTAAGACTATCATCATACTTAGCAGAAAACTTGCAGGCCAGAAGGGAGTGGCATGATATATTTAACACAATGATTCAGACAGGTCTCAAACCAAGAATACTCTACCCATCAGGGATATCATTTAAATTTGAAGGAAGAATTAAACAATTTCCAGATGAGCAAAAGCTGAGAGAATTTGCCTCTGCAAAAATATCTCTATATAGAAAGTGGGGATTGCTATAGATGGAAGACTTCCTAAGGCTAAATAGCTTTCACCAGAGGTAATAAAACCATAGTAAAGAAAGTAGAATAATTAATTATTAAGCAAATTCAAAATTAAATCAACTACCCCCAAAAGTCAGTCAAGGGATAGACTAAGAGTGTAGAATGTGATACCTGATATATAAAGAATGGAGGAGGAAGAAAAAGGAGCAAAAAAAAAAAAGAACCTTTGGATTGTGTTTGTAATAACATCCTAAGTGACTTAAGTTAGACACTTAGATAGTAAGAAAGTTATCCTTGAACCTTTAGGAACCATGAATCTGAAGCCTGCAATTGCAAAAAGTACATACTTATCGTTAATCACCCTAAATGTAAATGGTCTGAATACACCTATCAAAACACATACAGTCAGGAGTGGAGCCAAGATGGTGGCGTGAGTAGAGCAGCAGAAATCTCCTCCCCAAACCACATATATCTATGAAAATATAAAAAAGACAACTCTTCCTAAAATAGAGACCAGAGGACACAGTACAACGTCCAGACCACATCCACACCTGCAAGAACTCAGCACCTCGCGAAGGGGGTAAGATACAAGCCCCGGCCCGGTGGGACCTGAGCGTGCCTCCCCCCAGCTCCCGGCAGTAGGAGAGAGGTCTGAGCAGGAGGGAGAAGAAGCCCAGGACTGCTGAATACACAGACCCAGCCATCCACACCAGAGTGCAGACACAGTGCATGCATGGGGTCCTGGATACTAGGGAAACAGGGTGGCAGGACCAGTGAGCAGGTGCCTGAGGCCGACACTGGAGAACAAAGAAACAGGAGCGGCCATTTTTTTTTTTTTGCGAATGCTTTTTGGAGGTCTTAAAGGGACAGGGACACCAATACTAGGAAACAGGGCAGCAACACCAGTGATCGGGTGCCTGAGACCGGCATCTGAGGACAAAGAAAATCGTGCATTTTTCTTTCTTTTAATTATTGATTTAATTTTTGTTGTTGTTGTTGTTGCTGTTGTTGTTTTGGTTTGGAGAGTGCTTTTTGGAAGTCTTAAAGGGGCAAGGCAGGACACTTAGTCCAGAGGCAAGGAATCTGGGGATCTCTGGGCACTCTAACTCCCTGGGCAGCAGGGAGCATGGAGGCCCCTTACAGAGATAAACAGAATCTCGGCCGCTCCCTGTCCAACGGGGCTCCACCATTTTGGAACATCAGCTGGAGCCAGGCCACGACCACTGCAACAGTGGAGATAAACTCCATAGCAGCTGGGCAGGAAGCAGAAGCCCTATCTGCACACAGCTACCCAGCACAAGCCACTAGAGGTCACTGTTCTCCCAGGACAGGAAGGCCATAAACCAACAAGAAGGGAAGTTCTTCTAGCAATCACTCATGCCAGCTCTGCAAACTATCTATACCGCCATGAAAAGGCAAAATTTCAGGCAGACCAAGATAACAGAGACAACACCAGAGACGGAGACAGACCTAACTAGTCTTCCTGAAAAAGAATTCAAAATAAAAATCATGAACATGCTGATGGAGATGCAGAGAAAAATGCAAGTGCTCAGGGATGAAGTCCAGAGAGAGATCACAGATGTCAGGAAGGAGATCACAGAAGTGAAACAAACCCTGGAAGGATTTATAAGCAGAATGGATAAGATGAAAGAGGCCACTGAAGGAATAGAAACCAGAGAACAGGAATGTAAAGAAGCTGACATAGAGAGAGATAAAAGGATCTCCAGGAATGAAACAATATTAAGAGAACTATGAGACCAACCAAAAGGAACAATATCCGTATTATAGGGGTACCAGAAGAAGAAGAGAGAGGAAAAGGGGTAGAAAGTGTCTTTAAAGAAATAATTGCCAAAAAATTCCCCAAACTGGGGGAGGAAATAATCGAAAAGACCACAGAAATACACAGAACCCCCAACAGAAAGGATCCAAGGAGGACAACACCAAGACACATAATAATTAAAATGGTAAGGATCAAGGACAAGGAAAGAGTTTTAAAGCCAGCTAGAGAGAAAAAGGTCACTTATAAAGGAAAACCCATCAGGCTATCATCAAACTTCTTGACAGAAACCCTACAGGCCAGAGAGAATGGCATGATATATTTAATACAATGAAAGAGAAGGTCCTTGAACCAAGGATACTGTATCCAGCATGACTATCATTTAAATATGAAGGAGGGATTAAACAATTCCCAGACAAGCAAAAGCTGAGGGAATTTGCTTCCCACAAACCACCTCTACAGGGCATCTTACAGGGACTGCTCTAGATGGGAGCACTCCTAAAAAGAGCACAGAACAAAACACACAACATATGAAGAATGGAGAAGGAGGAATAAGAAGGGAGAGAAGAAAAGAATCTCCAGACAGTGTATATAACAGCTCAGTAAGTGAGCTAAGTTAAGCAGTAAGATACTAAAGAAGCTAACCTTGAACCTTTGGTAACCACGAATCTAAAGCCTGCAATGGCAATAAGTACATATCTTTCAATAGTCACCCTAAATGTAAACGGACTGAATGCACCAATCAAAAGACACAGAGTAATAGAATGGATAAAAAAAGCAAGACCCATCTATATGCTGCTTACAAGAAACTCACCTCAAACCCAAAGACTAAAAGTCAAGGGATGGAAAAACATATTTCAGGCAAACAACAGTGAGAGGAAAGCAGGGGTTCCAGTACTAATATCAGACAAAATAGACTTCAATACAAAGAAAGTAACAAGAGATAATGAAGGACACCACATAATGATAAAGGGCTCAGTCCAACAAGAGGATATAACCATTTTAAATATATATGCACCCAACACAGGAGAACCAGCATTTGTGAAACAAATACTAACAGAACTAAAGAGGGAAATAGACTGCAATGCATTCATTTTAGGAGACTTCAACACACCACTCACCCCAAAGGATAGATCCACTGGGCAGAAAATAAGTAAGGACATGGAGGCACTGAACAACACACTAGAACAGATAGACCTAATAGACATCTATAGAACTCTACATCCAAAAGCAACAGGATATACATTCTTCTCAAGTGCCCATGTAACATTCTCCAGAATAGACCACATACTAGCTCACAAAAAGAGCCTCAGTAAATTCCAAAATACTGAAATTCTACCAACCAATTTTTCAGACCACAAAGGTATAAAACTTGAAATAAATTCTACAAAGTAAACAAAAAGGCTCACAAACACATGGAGGCTTAACAACATGCTTCTAAATAATCAATGGATCAACGAACAAATCAAAATAGAGATCAAGGAATATATAGAAACAAATGACAACAACAACACAAAGCCACAACTTCTGTGGGATGCAGTGAAAGCAGTCTTAAGAGGAAAGTATATAGCGATCCAGGCACACTTGAAGAAGGAAGAACAATCCCAAATGAATAGTCTAACATCACAATTATCGAAACTGGAAAAAGAAGAACAAATGAGGCCTAAAGTCAGCAGAAGGAGGGACATAATAAAGTTCAGAGAAGAAATAAACAAAATTGAGAAGAATAAAACAATAGCAAAAATCAATGAAACCAAGAGCTGTTTCGTTGAGAAAATAAACAAAATAGATAAGCCTCTAGCCAAGCTTATTAAGAGAAAAAGAGAATCAACACACATCAACAGAATTAGAAATGAGAATGGAAAAATCACAACAGACTCCACAGAAAAAGAAAGGATTATTAAAGACTACTATGAAAACCTATATATGCCAACAAGCTGGAAAACCTAGAAAAAATGGACAACTTCCTAGAAAAATACAACCTCCAAGACTGACCAAGGAAGAAACACAAAAGTTAAACAAACCAATTACAAGCAAAGAAATTGAAACGGTAATGAAAAAACTACCAAAGAACAGAACTCCGGGGCTGGATGGATTTACCTCGGAATTTTATCAGACACACAGAGAAGACGTAATACCCATTCTCCTTAAAGTTTTCCAAAAAATAGAAGAGGAGGGAATACTCCCAAACTCATTCTATGAAGCCATCACCCTAATACCAAAATCAGGGAAAGAACCCACCAAAAAAGAAAATTACAGACCAATATCCCTGATGAATGCAGATGCAAAAATACTCAATAAAATATTAGCAAACAGAATTCAACAGCATATCAAAAGGATCGTACACCATGACCAAGTGGGATTCATTCCAGGGATGCAAGGATGGTACAACATTCAAAAATCCATCAACATCATCCACCACATCAACAAAAAGAAAGACAGAAACCACATGATCATCTCCATAGATGCTGAAAAAGCATTTGACAAAATTCAACATCCATTCATGATAAAAACTCTCAGCAAAATGAGAATAGAGGACAAGTACCTCAACATAATAAAGGCCATATATGATAAATCCACAGCCAACATTATACTGAAGAGCGAGAAGCTGAAAACTTTTCCTCTGAGATCGGGAACTAGAGAGGGATGCCCACTCTCCCCACTGTTATTTAACATAGTAACTAGAGGTCCTAGCCATGGCAATCAGACAAAACAAAGAAATACAAGGAATCCAGATTGGTAAAGAAGAAGTTAAACTGTCACTATTTGCAGATGATATGATACTGTACATAAAAAACCCTAAAGACTCCACTCCAAAACTACTTATATCGGAATACAGCAAAGTTTCAGGATACAAAATTAACACACAGAAATCTGTAGCTTTCCTATACACTAACAATGAACCAATAGAAAGAGAAATCAGGAAAACAATTCCATTCACAATTGCATCAAAAAGAATAAAATACCTAGGAATAAACCTAACTAAAGAAGTGAAAGACATATACCCTGAAAACTACAAGTCACTCTTAAGAGAAATTAAAGGGGACACTAACAAATGGAAAGTCATCCCTTGCTCTTGGTTAGGAAGAATTAATATCGTCAAAAGGGCCATCCTGCCCAAAGCACTATACAGATTTGGTGCAATCCCTATCAAATTACCAGCAACATTCTTCAATGAACTGGAACAAATAATTCAAAAATTCATATGGAAACACCAAAGACCCCGAATAGCCAAAGCTATCCTGAGAAAGAAGAATAAAGTAGGGGGGATCTCACTCCCCAACTTCAAGCTCTACTGCAAAGCCATAGTAATCAAGACAATTTGGTACTGGTACAAGAACAGAGCCACAGACCAGTGGAACAGATTAGAGACTTCAGACATTAACCCAAACATATATGGTCAATTAATATTTGATAAAGGAGCGATGGACATACAATGGCAAAATGACAGTCTCTTCAACAGATGGTGCTGGCAAAACTGGACAGCTACATGTAGGAGAATGAAACTGGACCATTGTCTAACCCCATACACAAAAGTAAATTCAAAATGGATCAAAGACCTGAATGTAAGTCATGAAACCATTAAACTCTTAGAAAAAAACATAGGCCAAAACCTTTTAGACATAAACATGAGTGACCTCTTCTTGAACATATCTCCCCAGGCAAGAAAAACAACAGCAAAAATGAACAAGTGAAACTATATTAAGCTGAAAAGCTTTTGTACATCAAAAGACACCATCAATAGAACAAAAAGGAACCCTACAGTATGGGACAACATATTCGTAAATGACAGATCTGATAAAGGCTTGATGTCCAGAATATATAAAGAGCTCACATGCCTCAACAAACAAAAAACAAATAATCCAATTAAAAAATGGGCAGAGGAACAGAACAGACAGTTCTCCAAAAAAGAAATACAGATGGCCAACAGACACATGAAAAGATGCTCCACATCACTAGTTATCAGAGAAATGCAAATCAAAACTACAATGAGTTATCACCTCACACCAGTAAGGATGGCTGCCATCCAAAAGACAAACGACAACAAATGTTGGCGAGGCTGTGGAGAAAGGGGAACCCTCCTACACTGCTGGTGGGAATGTAAATTAGTTCAACCATTGTGGAAAGCAGTATGTAGGTTAATCAAAATGCTCAAAACAGACTTACCATTTGACCCAGGAATTCCACTCCTAGGAATTTACCCTAAGAATGCAGCAATCAAGTTTGAGAAAGACAGATGGACCCCTGTGTTTATCGCAGCAGTATTTACAATAGCCAAGAATTGGAAGCAACCTAAATCTCCATCAGTAGATGAATGGATAAAGAAGATGTGGTACATATACACAATGGAATACTACTCAGCCATAAGAAGAGGGCAAATCCTACCATTTGCCGCAACATGGATGGAGCTGGAGGGTATTATGCTCAGTGAAATAAGCCATGCAGAGAAAGAGAAATACCAAATGATTTCACTCATCTGTGGAGTATAAGAACAAAGGAAATACTGAAGGAACAAAACAGCAGCGGAATCACAGAAACCAAGAATGGACTAACAGGTACCAAAGGGAAAGGGACTGGGAAGGATGGGTGGGTAGGGAGGGATAACGAGGGGAAGAAGAAAGGGGGTATTAAGATTAGCATGCATGGGGGGAGGGAGAAAACAGAGGGCTGTACAACACAGAGAAGACAAGTAGTGATTCTACAACATTTTGCTATGCTGATGGACAGTGACTGTAAAGGGGTTTATGGGGGGGGACCTGGTATAGGGGAGAGCCTAGTAAACATAATATTCTTCATGTAAGTGTAGATTAAAGATAAAAAAAAGAAAGGAAAGGGGGATTACTCTTTGATAGAATAAAACTAATTGTAAATCAATGATTAATGCATGCTTTAAATATCCTTAATTTTGATCACTTAAAGGGTGTCAGATGATCGGCTATGGGGGTACACTTTTCTGATAATATTCCTTTGTCTTAAAAAAAAAAAAGCAGCTCCTATGTGGTGAGCTCCAATGATTTCTACACAATGGTATAAAGGGCATATCAAAGTGTGGGCAAAGGGTCTGTTTGTGTTTATACAGAGAATCAAAGCCTAATTTGACTACCCAGAAAATGAACTTAGATACGATATAATGAAGAACTTCCACCATCAGCACTCTCTGGAAGACTCATACCAGAAGATGATCATCAAAAACATCAACAAAGATCCCGGCGATGCTGCAGTTGTAGCTGCATCCATCCCACCGGTTCCCTGGACTTGCCATTGGAATGAAGAAGGAGATATCTAAGCTTGCCTGTGCTTTCAGTAAAACAAAAAATTTGAATGGATCTATACTGTTGGAACTCAACCAAGAATTAGGAGAAGTGCACGTTGTAGCGCTCCAAAATCTTAGAACTACAGACTATCTACTGTTAAAAGAACATATGTGATGTGAACAGTTCCCAGGAACGGGTTGTTTTAATTTGTCTGATTTCTCTCAGACTGTTCAAGTACAGTTGGACAATATCCATCATATCACAGACAAGTTTTCACAAATGCGTAGGGTGCCTAACTGGTTTTCTTGGTTTCACTGGAGATGGCTGGTAATTATAGATCAGCTTTGGTTATGTAACTGTATTCCTATTATGTTAATGTGTGTGCACAATTTAATTAGTAGTTTAAAACCTATACATGCTTAAGTTACTCTACAAGAAGATATGTCAAAGAAATAATCAATCCTCCCATGTTTTCTTCCGTCTGCTATCTCTATAGCTTTTCTTCTTCCTTCCTAATTACAACCCTTAAATAGATTTCGTGCCTCATATCGAATTTACCGAGTATCATAATTCCTCCAAGTGGTAAAGATACCTCAAGATGAATGCTGGGCATAGAAGCCACAGGGCATAAATTTACAAAGAAGTAAAAAGCTAACCTTATCAAACAATGTGGCTTCTCTCTCACTTACCAACTTTACATCTCCCTGTATGGCCCCGAAAGATGACTGGTTAGCCAGAGACGGGTAAGATTCCTCAAGGGAGGAACAACCTAACACAGGCACAGTCGCAGGGGGGCCATCAGGTGAGAAATTGGGGATCAACAGTGGTGAGGCTTTGAACCTCTCCCCCCCCTCCCTGTTTTGAGAGAAATCTTCTGCATCCGTGGATGTTTTAATGCCTCTGTTTGCTTGGATTAGCACATAGTCTACAGACACACACCTGATCATCTACATTTGCTCTCTTACAACACTAAACTATGTTTTCCTCCTTTATCTTGCATCCTCCTACCACTTCAGCATTTTATTAAAAATAAATAATAATAATAATAATAATAATAATAAAGGCAGAAATGTGGGATCCACATATAAATCAAGTATAAAAATCAAACAAATATTCATATTTGACCTGACTGTTTTTAGTTCATAATACGTAATCAAAACCAAAAGTTTCTGTGATGACTGCCCTTGCACTGTTCACCTTGTAAGAACTTATTCACTATGTAAGAATTTGCTCACCATGTAAGAACTTTTTCGTTATGTTTCAGAAGATTGGAGACTGATGAGAATTAGGCTTAGGGTGGATTAATGATTGTGCATTGAGCATTGACTCCCCTGTACAGAATTTTATTGTTGGTAACAACCATTTGATCAATTAATATGAGAGATGCCCTCTCAAAAAAAAAAAAACAAAAAACACATAGAGTCACTGAATGGATAAAAAACCAGATCCGTCTACATGCTGTGTACAAGAGACTCACTTCAAACACAAAGACATACACAGACTGAAGTTGATGGATGGAAAAAGATATCCCATGCCAATAATAGGGAGAAAAAAGCAGGAGTTGCAGCACTTGTATGTGACAAAATAACACTTCAAAACAAAGAAAGTCACAAAAGACAAAGAAGGACATTAAGTAATGATAAAGGGATCAGTCCAAGAAGAGGACATAACCATTATAATTATCTATGCACCCAACATAGGAGCACCTTCATATGTGAAACAAATACTAACAGAATTAAATGGGGAAATAGAGTGCAATGCATTCATTCTAGGAGACTTCAGCACTCCACTCACTCCAAAGGACAGATCAACCAGACAAAAAATAAGTAAGGAGACTGAGACTTTGAACAACACTTCAGAACAAATGGACTTAACAGACATCTACAGAACAGTCCACCCAAAAGGAGAAAGTTACACATTCTTCTCAAGTGCACATGGAACATTTTCAAGAATACCACATACGAGTCCACAAAAAGAGCCTCAGTAAATTAAAAAAGATTGAAATTGTACCAACCAATTTCTCAGACTACATATATATGAAACTAGAAATAAGTTATGCAAAGAAAACAAAAAAGCACAAAAACACATAGAGACTTAACAACATGTGCCTAAAAAAACAATGGATCAATGACCAAATAAAAAGATAGATCAACCATTATATGGAGACAAATAACAACAATAATTCAAAACTGCAAAATAGATGGGACGCATTGAAGGTCATGCTTAGAGGGAGTATATTGCAATACAGGCCTACCTCAGGAAAGAAGAACAATCCCATATGATCAGTCTAAACTCAAATTAATGAAACTAGAAAAGGAAGAACAAATGAGGCTCAATGTCAGTAGAAGGAGGGACATAATTAAGATGAGAGCAGAAATAAATAAAATTCAGAAAAAGAAAACAATAGAAAGAATCACTGAAATCAAGAGCTTGTTCTTTGAGAAAATAAACAAAATAGATAAATCCCTAGCCAGACTTATCAAGTAAAAGAGAGTCTACACATAAACAGAATCAGAAATGAGAAAGGAAAAATCACAATTGACAGCACAGAAATACAAAGAATTATGAGAGAATACTATGAAAAATTATACGGTAACAAACTGGATAATCTAGAAGAAATGGAAAACTTTTTAGAAAAATACAACCTCCCAAGGCTGACCCAGAAAGAAACAGAAAATCTGATCAGACCAATTACCAGCAAGGAAATTGAATTGATAATCCAAAAACTACCTGAATACAAAACTCCTGGACCAGATGGTTTCACTGATGAATTTTATCAAACATTTAGTGACGACCTAATATCCATCCTCCTTAAAGTTTTCCAAAAAGAAGAAAAGGAGGGAATACTTCTAAACTCATTCTATGAGGCCAGTCACTCTAATACCGAAATCAGGCAAAGACACGACAAAAAAAGAAAATTACAGACAAATATCCCTGATGAACATAGATGCAAAGAATAACATAATATTGGCAAACTGAATTCAAGAATACATAAAAAAGATCATTCATCATAATAAAGCAGGATTTATTCCAGGGATGCAAGGATGTTACAATATTCAGATATCCATCAACATCTACCACATCAACAAAAGGAGTACAAAAACCACATGATCATCTCCATAGATGCCATAAACGCTTTCAACAAAATTTAACATCCATTTATGAAACTCTCAACAAAATATGTACAGAGGGCAAGTACCTCAACCTAATAAAGGCCATATATGAGAAACACATAGCCAAAATCATACTTAACAGTGGAAATATGAAAGCCTTTCCTTTAAGATTGGAAACAAGACAGGGATGCCCATTCTCTCTACTTTTATTCAACATAGTCCTGGAGGTCCTCACTATGGCAATCAGACACCACAAAGAAATAAAAGGCATCCAGATTGGTAAAGAAGAAGTTAAACTGTCACTGTTCGCAGATGACATCATATTGTACATAAAAAACCTAAAGAATCCACTCCAAAACTACTAGATCTAATATTTGAATTAAGCAAAGTTGCAGAACACAAAATTAATACACAGAAATCTGCTGCAGTCCTATACACTAAAGATGAACTAGCCGAAAGAGAAATCAGGAATACAATTCCATTCACACTTGCATCAAAAAAATTAAAATACCTAGGAATAAACCTAACCAAGGAAGTGAAAGACCCATAGTCTGAAAACTACAAGACACTCATGAGAGAAATTAAAGAAGATACAAACAAATGGAAAAACATCCTGTGCTTAGGGATAGGAAGAATTAATATCATCAAAATGGCCATCCTCCCTAAAGCAATCTACAGATTCAATGAAATCTCTATCCCAATACTAATAGTACTCTTCAATGAAGTAGAGCAAATAGTTCTAAAATTCATATGGAACCACAAGAGACCCGAAATAGCCAAAGTTATCTTGAGAAGGAAGAATAAAGCTGGGGGAATTATACTCCATGACTTCAAGCTCTACTGCAAAGCCACAGTAATCAAGACAATTTGGTACTTGCACAGAACAGAATTAAAGACCAATGGAAAAGACTAGAAAGCCCAGATATAAACCCAAGCATATATGGTCAATTAATATACAATAAATTAGCCATGCTTATACAATGGGGAAATGACAGCCCCTTCGACAACTGGTGTTGGCAAAACTGGACAGCTACATGCAAGAGAATGAAACTGGCTTATTGTATAACCCCATACACAAAAGTAAACTAAAAATGGATAAAAGACCTGAATGTAAATCACGGAACCATAAAACTCTTAAAAGACAACATAGGCAAAAATCTCCTGAATATAAACATGAGCAACTTTTTCCTGAACACATCTCCTTGGGCAAGAGAAACAAAAGCAAAAATGAACACATGCATCTACATCAAGCTAAAAAGCTTCTGTACATCAAAGGAAACCATGAGCAGAACAAAAAGGCATCCTACAGTATGGAAGAATACATTTTTAAATTACATATCTGACAAGGGGTTAACATCCAAAATATGTAAAGAACTCACATGCCTCAACACCCAAAAATCAAATAACCTGATTAAAAAATGGGCGGAGGATATGAACAATTCTAAAGAAGAAATTCAGATGACCAACAGGCACATGAAAAGATGCTCCATATCGCTAATTATCAAGGAAATGAAAATTAAAATCACAATGAGCTAGCATCTCACAGCAGTTAGTATGGTCAGCATCAGAAAGACTAAGAACAAGAAACGATATGGAGAAAGGGGAACCCTCCTACACTGTTGGTGGGAATGTAAGCTAGTTCAACAATTGTGAAAAGCAATATGGAACTTCCTCAAAAAACTAAAAATAGAAATAACATTTGACCCAGGAATTCCACTCCTAGGAATTTACCCAAAGAATACAAGTTCTCAGATTCAAAAAGACAGATGCACCCCTATGTTTATTGCAGCACTATTTACAATAGTCAAGATATGGAAGCAACCTAAGTGTCCATCAGTAGATGCATGGATAAAGAAAAGGGGGTACGCATACACAGTAGAATACTATTCAGCCATAAGAATGAAATAAATCCTACTATTTTCAACAAATGGTTGGAGCTGGAGGATATTATGCTCAATGAAATAAGCCAGGTGGAGAAGGGCAAGTATCAGATGATTTCCCTCATTTGTGGAGTATAACAACAAAGCAAAACTGAAGGACCAAAACAGCAGCAGACTCAGTGACTTCAAGTAGGGACTAGCAGTTACCAAAGAGGAGGGGTCGGGGGAGAGTAGGTGGGAAGGAGGGAGAAGGGGATTGAGGGGTATTATGATTGGCACACATGGTTTTGGGGGTATCATGGGGAAGACTGTAGCTCAGAGAAGGCAAATAGTGACTCTGTGACATTGTACTACATTGATGGACAGTGACTTCATTGGGTGTGGGGGTGATTGATAATATGGGTGAATGTAGTAACCGCATTGTTTTTCATGTGAAACCTTCATAAGACTATATCAATAATACCCTAATAAAAGATAATAAAAATAAAAATAAAACAAATACAATAAAAACTTAAAAAAATAATTATTATTATTGCTCAAGTTTCTATCTCTCTTATTGTGGAGACTTCGCCAAATATATGGGACATTCTCACAACGGTAACATCATAGTATCATAGTGGTATGATTCAAATAGCCCTGGAATCAAGGGCATTCTCCTAGACATACCTGTGAAAAAAGCAATATAAGACCAAAACACCTTGAAAAAGTTCAAGCTGCTCTGCAACTGAAGTGCTTCTCTAAAATAACATGAAATAGTCATCACATTAACAGTGTGTTTGAAATTGAGGAGTATGTCTTTAAGGATCCTTAAGTGGAGACACATACAATTAAACGATTATGTTCACACATCCTAGAAGAAGGAGGCACTGCATGCCAACGAGGGGCCATATAGGAGGCATGCCGGGGAGCCTGCTGAGCCAAGCAGGTGGAGACCTGGGAAAGAGTGAGGACCCAAGGGCAAATGCCTTTACTGGGCTCTGGGTGGACACATAATCAAAAGATGTGAGGGGATTTTATTGATGAGTTTGAATGTCAACAAGTCACAATCAGAGAATGGCAAGAAGGGGAATTTGTGGCAGGGACCAGGCTTGTCATACTGGTGTAACTGGTTACCTAGGAAGGGTGCTCCTTCCTGTTTTCATCAGGAAAATATGAAGTTTTAAAACTTTTGTTGAAGCATCAGAAAAATAAGTTTGAAGTATTTTAAACACAAATGGAAGGACATAGGGAAGATTCAATAAAATGTTGTTCTACATCAAAAGAAGTGAACAAATATTACCAGTAAATATTTTAAAATTAGTCAATAGAAACAGATCAAGAAATAAAAGAGAAAATGGAATTACAGTAAAGGAGTTAAAGAAGCGATTATAAATATTAAGGATATATTCAAGGATTTAAAGGAAAGCTTAAATGTACAGAGGAGGGAAATAAACTAAAAGTTAAACTTAGAGATATGAATAATACATTAGAAATAACAATAGTACCTTGGATTAGATTAAATTTAGATATTGTAAAAGAAATCTGTGAATCTGAAGACACAGTAATATTAATCTCCAAACTGAAGGACTAAGACAAAAACTACTTGGAAAAAATGTATCAGCAAACTTTTGGATAATATCAAGTAGTATATTATATATATAACTGAAATCACTCAGGAAAGGAAAAACCTTCTGACAACAAATCTTTCAGCAGAAAGTACGCAAGTCAAAAGATAGTGAAATGGCATTTTAAAGTGCTGAGGTGAGAGAGGTAAAGGTGAGGGTTGGAGGGGAGAGACAGAGAGAAAAGAGTAGCCTCGAATTCCATACACAGCTAAAATACCTTTTGAAATGTAGACATCAGAAAATATCTTCCGACAAAAAAAGAACTCAGAAAACTTGTTGCTAGGAGATCTGCACTAAAGGATATGTTAAAGGAATTCTTAAAGCAGAAGAGAATTATGTCAGAATAAAAATTCTATCTACCAAAAGGAATGGACAGTGTCAGTAGTGGTAACTATGTCATAAAATGTAAAATAATTATTTTTTTAATTAAATGTTCATTTCAAAGAGAATTGAACATTTCAATAAATTATGTGTTTTTTGTGTTTGAAGCATGGATGTTGTAATATGAGAGCACAAAAAGTGGGGAAAACTGAAGTATATTCTTGGAAGTTTCTAATCTAAAATATAATGCTGCGAATATTTATGTTAAAAATGGTGATGAATAAAGTTACATTCAGTGAACTAGAGTGTTACTAAAAACATAAGGGACAATGTAGGTAGTGTGACTAAAGTAGAGAACAAATTAAACATTAAAACAATGTTCAATTCAAAATAAGATAGGTGGAGACCCTTGGATTCAAGAAGAAATCAAAAGGAAATTTCTAAATCATTTTGAACTATATGGAAATGAAAATACAGCAGATCAAATTTGTAGAGTACCAATAAACCAGAACTCAAGGGGAAACGATAGCACTACATGCCTACATTAGGAAAGGAAAAAAAATATCATTTCACCACTGACCTCAGTATCCAATGTTAGAGCACCAGAAAAGAAGGGCAAATTAAATCCAAACTAAAGAAAATAAAAATTGGGGTAGAAATGAAATAGAGAGAAACACAGCAAAACAATGGACAAAATGAAGTCTCATCAAGAAGATCAATAAATTTGGTAAAAATCTTGCTGAGCAGCAAAAAGAAATGTCTGGCTGAGCCACAAACTACTAATAACAGAAACTAGAAATTTTATATTACTGAAGATTCAACTGATATTAAAAAGATAATAAGGAAATATAATAAAAAAATTTTAACTAAATTTGATAGTTCATATAAAAGGGATGCATTTCTTGAGATACAAAGCTCACTAATGGAGAAGTAGGCGATCTCTATAGCCCAATATTTATTTAGAAGTTAAATTTTAGTTCAGAAGACTCCTGGCCCATGTGTCTTCACTGGTTAAGAAAGAAATATTTAATAACCAAATACCAATTGTACACAAAATAATAAAAAATACATAGGCACTCAGGAGAAATCAAAACTTATGTCCACACATAGACTCGTATATGACTATTTAAAGCAGTTTTAGTTGTAATAGCAAAAAAAATCTTAGCAACCCAGATGTCCATCAATAGGTAGAAAGCTTGAAGCCACTTATATGTCCATCTAAACAGTGTGTACATCCATATAGAGGAATATTATTCAGAAAGAAATTGGAATGAAATACTGACATATATTACCAAATATATGCATTTAAACTCATTATGCCAAGTAAAATAAGCCATACACTCTGTTAAAATGAGTACATACTGTGTTTTGTCTATATATAAAATTAAAGAAAATGGAAAGTAACTTAAAGGGACAGAAGGCAGAGAGTTGCTTGTCTGAGAAAAAGATCATGTGACAGAGGACAAAGGGACGAAATATAAAAGGATTGTACAAGGTAACTTTTGTGGATAAAAACATTCACTGCTTTGTGTTGATGTTTTAATAGTTATGTACATACATGAAAACATATTGTACTAAAATATATACTGCCTATTGAATTACAGTTATACCTAAAAAAAGTTACAAATAAAGAAGGCAGTAAAAGAGGGATAAAGGAGGAAATAATAGAGACTATATGTAAAAATAAGTAACAAGATGCTAGATTTAAACCCAAACATGATTACTTTGAACATGTTATAAATATTTCCAATAAAAGACAAAAAAGTAAGATAAAACAAAGAAGCAGGACCCAACTTTTGCTGTATGTGCAAAAAATCACTCCAACTATAAAGGCATAAATAGGTTTAAGGTAAAAAAAAAATTAGCGATACATCATAAATTAATCATAAGTTCAGAGTGGCAATATTTATATCAAATGAAACAGAGACCTCAGAACACATATATTACCAGGGCTATGATAGAGTTGTGATAGTAATAAAAGTTATAAAATGGTCAATTAATACAGAACATATATTTCTAAATATTTGTGTTCCCGTAACATCTATTCAAATCACTAAGCAACAGCTTATAGAATTTAAAAGAGAAATGGACAATGTCAGGAATCAACAAGTAGAAAATCAGTAAAGCTATAGAAGACCTGAACACCGCTTTCAACCAACTTAATTTAATTGACCATTTTATTACAAGAAAAAAATAGAACATTTTCATCATTTGGGGAAAGGTAAAGATTTCTTACAGAGAAAACAGAAGGACTAACTCTAAAATAGATTGACGTATCAGACTTTATATAATTTTAAAATATCTTTTAACCAATAGCACCATTAAGAAAATGAATAGCCATGTTGTAAACTAGAAAATATTCCCAAAATATACATCTGACAAAGTACTTGTATCCAAAACATGTAAAGTATTCCCATAATGCTATAATAAAAAAGACAACCAATAATTTAAAAAGACAAGAATTGATAATGAACAAATATACAAATGACCAATAAGGTAAGAAAAAAAGTGCTGCTGATCAAATGTCACCAAGAAATGCCTATTAAAACTATAATAAATACATAACCACTAGGATGATTAAACTTTATCACTAAATTTTAACACTAAATGATATCAAAGATGTGCAGAAGCCAGAACTTTAATGTTTTGCTAGTGGGAGTGTAAAATGGTACCAGCACTTTGGAAAGATGTTACTTCCTTAAAAAGTAAAATATACTTTTTTTTTGACCCAGTAGTTCCAATGATACATATTTACCCAAGAGAAATAAAAATATTTCTGCAAACATCCTGGGACAAGAATATTAATAGAAACTTTATATAATAGCCAAACACTGAAAATGACCAAATATTTCTTAACAGGAAAACTATTAAACATTCTGTGGTTTACTCATATAGTAGAATACTACTCAGAAATAAAAAGCAATGAACTACTAGTACATGAAGTAACCTGGCTGAATTTCAAAAGCACGCTGAGTGAAAGAAAATAGACACACAAAAGTAAACATTGTCTAATTCCATTTATATGAATTCTACAATAGGTGAAACCAAGATATGTGATAAAATTCACAACAGTGCATACTTTTGAATTCATAATATTTTCAGGTGTGTTGTCAAAAGGGGAGCAGAAAATTAGGACAGTAGCAGCTGGAGAGTGATTTAGTGTCAGAAAATAGTTTATTTTCCTTCATGGGAGAAATAAGAGGATGCTCATATGCAGGTAAGAATGATCCAGTGGAGACCTAGGAAAGGAAATTATTATTCAGAAGAGAGGGAGAGGGGAAATTGCTGAAGCAATAGCCACAATTAGGTGAGAGGAGGTGAGGTCTGTTGCATAAGTAGAAGGTTGTCGTTAGCTAGGAACATAGGTAGTTTAATTATAATAAGACAGGTCCAGGCCTATATAGGAACATAGATGTTATATGTTTATTAGTTATACAGAACTGGTTGCTAATATCTAGTCATGACACTTCCTTTTGGATTTCTATTAAAGAATTAAAATATTAAGGCCCTGGCCAGTAAGAATTTTAAGGTATTTTTGTTACATTGTTCAGGTTTGTTTTTTTTGGTTTTTGTTTTTGTATTTACAAGGGAAGGCATTTGGCATTTTTCTAGCAACACTAACTGCCAGTAGGAGGCATTTTCTTTTTATATCATCTGGATATATTAGTATAGGAGATGCTATAAATAGAAAAGGAAAAAAAAACTATAGGCATATGAAAAAGTGGAGAGAAAAATACCAATAATTTCAGTGCTTTCATAAGAGGATTCAGTAGTGAGAATATTGCTGAGTCCACACACTACCAGCAAAGTACCTGTGATGTGACCAGAGTTTGTTATATCATTTTAGTTTGCTTGCTGTATAATTTGCAAGAAATTGGTTAATTCACCCTAAGAAGTAAAGTTACTCTGACATCACTCCTCTAAAAAAATTCTTACATCAGTTTTTCTGGAGCTGGGAAATATTTTACACAGTGCAAACCTTAATGATTTGTCTTCTATGTATATAGTGCTTACATGAGAACTTGTTCAAACTCTATTTATAAAATTATTAATAAAAAACACTAAAATTTACATGCTTCAGACATGAAATTTTAAATGGTAGGAACCTCTACTATTCATTTAATGATATGATCAATTTTAAATGTTATCTTACATACTTCTGACAACAGTCTTGTGATTTACATATCACCCTGTTTCATAGGTGAGAAAATTGAGTCTCAAAATAGGTAATTTGCCAAAAATCATCCAAGACTTCAGTGACTCTAATGTCCTCTCTAAACTATTATGTGCTTTCCATCAACAGGTTCATATAAAAATTAGCTTGCATAGGCACATATTTTTCTTCTGTGGCATCCAAGAGAAGGCGCCCAAGTTTTTTAGTTCTACTAGGTGACCACAGAGACTTTTAAGGAAGATTAAGTTTTACTTCACAGCTAGAATGCACTTGACACTCTCATCTTTGTATCTTATTGATTCTCTTCAAGTCACTGCTGCATTGAATGTCCTAGAAAGCATTTTTCTCTATTGGTCCACCACTGATTTTTTGATGCTCTGAAGATAGCAGTTGAAGAAAAAATTTCTGTCAATTTATTTTTGATGTCTTTGTGTTATCACGTATGCATTGGGAAACTGTGCTCATACAAACCTCACCTGACCTAGTTTCCTATTTAAGTCATGCTCTATTTCTGTACAACCTTGACAGAAAAATGTTAAATAGAATATATCATTTACTCCAATTTAAGGTGCTCTTTAGGATTTTGCATTTGCTCCATATTTTCTGTGCACCAACTATTTTCCTTTAATATGAAAAGGGAAAAAGCACATCACTTATCTTACTTTTAAAGAACATCTTTATTAAGGAAAAAAAAATATTTTTTGGGAAAGGAAAAACCACAGCATTTGACTCCTTTTCAGTGTGAGTAAATATATAAATAGCCTGTTGAAATACAGATCCCCTAGCAGGTAGATGATTTTTCTTTTCTTAGGAGCTTCTCTGGAATCTTCATTGATCTGCTTCATAGGACAAGTTCCCATTGGAGTTGGGCTGGCTTGTTCATTTTTATTTTATTGTTATTTAGAATTTTGAAAACATGAAAATGTGTTTCTAACATATGTGCTTTAAAATTAAATAAGAAAAAGCCGAGTAAATTTAGATGTGGGTATTTTAGTACATACGTATAAGCTTTTAAAAATGATTCTGAAAACAAATTATTTAAAAGATAAAAGATGTAGATTGTACCTAGGGCTCTCAAATCAATTAGTGTAAAAATATGTATGTCTTAGACCTTTCAGACAAAGCATCTTGCTTGTTCTGTGTAATGTAGTCAATCATCTATATGGAGCTGCACCATAGGTATTTTAACAACTGAACATCAAATTTGTTTAGCAAATCAGATAAAGGTGGTACTAAAAGAACAAATAAAAAATCTTATTACAGACTTTTAAGTCATATTTAGATGTGGCACAAATGAATGAGTCTCTTTTGCACTAGGAACGACATGTTTCTTAAAAGGTTAAAGAAATGTTATTAGAAATCAGTTGATATAGCAAGCACTGATAAATACATCATTCAGAAGGAAATGTCTCATCACTGAAGAAAAAAGTTTTCATGGTTGTGAGGAGACTAGTCATGTTATCATGTTGCTCTAATACTAAATTAAATATATGATAAAAATGCCATGAAGTACACTGACATTATCACAGGTCAAGCCATTTTTAAATGAGTATCAGCTACAAATAAGTTAGAGAAATGCTTTTATGTAGCCATCTCACTGAGTATTACAGAAAATAAATGAAAACAAAATGTAGCTTTGCCAAAGTAGACTGTCTAAATGGAGAAATTTAGCAGTAGAGAAAATGAAGTTTTCATTGCAAATAAGGTCATTTATTCCATCATTTAGCAAATATCTATTGACCACCCAAAATGTGGTGGATATTGTGCTCCCTTTTATTTTATGCCTTTAGAAAATGAACCCTTCTAATTACTTATCAAAACTTCACACATTTTAATCTGCTATTATTTACTGAAACCTGCACTACTGTACTAAGGGTTGACAAAATATGTATGGAGCAGAGATAAACATCTGATATGGGTATTTCTACAATGAATGAATGGCTAAAAAAAAATTTAGGAAGAAAAATAGATTCTTAACAATTTAAGAAACATGCCCTAAATCAGATTGCCAGTCAGGAAAGAAAGAGGATTTAAATAGACTTTAAACTAACTGTAAGCCTATTGTTTAGTCACCACAGTGTGACAGTTCTGAAGTAGACACTGTCGAAGTTATTGGTGTCCAATAATGCAAAACACACTAAAATTGAATGGGCACTGTGAAAGGATGGTCTGAAAGTGTTTTTAGCATCGCTATACATTTGAAATAAGTAATCAGCCACGGGTACTTGCTGAAGCTCTCCTCTCTGCTCAGCATAAACAACCATGAGGTCTCCCCAGTCATAGTGTTAGCCTCCTTTTCTGTTGTGGAAAAGAAAGGCGCTTTGAGATTTAAAGAGTTCTGTAGAAGGAAGAGCTATACCACCAGCATAGCCACATAGCAAGGAGATACTACCTTCAATGGTTCTAGGTTCATTCTGTGACTTTGTTTAGTAGAATCAAAAGAAGGAAGCATCCTCTAGCCACTAAAAATATCCCCACACTAATGGCATCTAATACTGGAGCTATCTTTTTTAACTACTATGTATTGGTTACAGCTTATGAGGAGCAGAGCACCTGAGAAAACACCGACTGAAACACCCCTGACATTTTTGGATTTCCACATAATTGACATTGGTAATGGAACTGAGACAGGAAGAAAGTTACTGATGATAAAAATGGATATATTTTCTCTCTTTTTCATGACCTAATATCAGATAACGTTCAGGAAATTTATGGCAAGTGGAGATCAATAGCAAAAGTGGAAGTCTGCTTTAGGAATTTTATATATGTAGTTAATTTTTAAAGCTCAGCAGTTGACCAAAATTAACATAGCCTATTTTTATTGTGGTGTTATATCTATTATTCCCTATTGACATTTAGGAAAGGGACACATGTGAATCTGAAATGGAATGGGTTAATATAGAACCGTTTTCCTTAGAAAAATTGCAAGGGCAAATTAAGAACAGAAGATGTGTATTTCTTTAATTTTAATCACTGTAGTATCGTGAACATTATTTTGGGATAAGTAAAACCAGATAAAGACCATAGTCTAGCATAACTGTTTTTGGCTTTTAACCTCTTAAAGAGGTCCCAGGATAGCTGTACTTCCCCAGTCATCATTAAGTCAATCGTCTGATGCAGCATGTATAAAGACTGTAATATTAGGAGTGTGTCATATGGCTTTTAGAAGAAAGCAGAGCCTTGGGGAAAAAAACAAAGTGAAATCAATGAAATAATGTAAGCAATTATTTGTTCCCCTGCTCTACATCTTGTGTTTTTTATGTTGATTTTTGCTTGTATTTTCAGGTTTTTTATTGTTTGTTTCTTCTTTCTGGGATAACTGATGTGAACTGAATTTCAATAATGCAGTTCATTTTTTTCCTGATCCAAGATCAATGACTTTTATAGCTGTTGGTATAGAATTAATTAATTAATTAAACCACTTTATTGAGTTATAACTGATATTTGAAAACATACGTACTTAATACATACAACCAAGTAAGTTTGAAGATAACTATATACCTGTGAAATCGTCTATACTACTGAGGGCACGAACATATCCCTCACTTCCCTAATTTTCCTCCCACCCCCTGTATTATTTTTTTATTTTACTGCAAGGAACATAAGATCTACCCTGTAAAACTTTACAAACATAATACTATATTGCTAACTATAGGCACTCTGCTGTGTAATGGATCTCCAGAACCTGGTTGTCTTACATAATTGAAACTGTATCCTTTGACCATCACCTCCTTATTTCCCTACCTCCCAGTCCCTGGAATCGGTCCTACTCTGCCTCTGTGTGTTTGACTATCTTAGATTCCACATCAGAGTGGTATTTTGTACCATTAGTCCTTCTCTGTCTGGATTACTTCACTTACTATAATGTCCTCCAGGTTAATCCATGTTGTCTCAAATGGCAGTTTCCTTCTTTATTAAAGATTGAATAGCATTCCATTCTATGTACGTATGTATATACCACATCTTCTTTATCCATTCAACTACTGATGGACATTTAGGTTTTTTCCATATCTTGACTATTGTGAATAATTCTGTAATAAACATGGTAGTGCAGCATATGAGAGTGTCTTTCAATTACTTTAGGTAAATACCCAGAAGTGGGATTACTGGACTATATGGTAGTTCTATTTTTAATATTTTGAGAAACCTTCGTACTGTTTTCCCCAGTGGCTGCATCAATTTACATTCCCGCCAACAATGTGAAAGTGCTCCCTTTTCTTCATCCTCACATACACTTGTTAACAGTTTCTGTTTCCTAGTAACAGGTGTCCTAACTGGTGTGAGGTGACATGTGCAATGTATGGACCTGGAGGGTATCATGCTAAGTGAAATAAGCTAGGTAGAGAAAGACAAATGCCATATGATTTCACTTATTTGTGGAATATTAAAACAAAGCAAAAAAAGTGAACAAACCAGTATTAGACTCATAGACACTGAGAAGTGACTTGCAGTTACCATGGAGAAGGGGTTGGGGTGGACTGGAAGGGAGAGTGATGGGGATAAAAGGGCACAAAACTTCTCAATCATAGTACAAGTTGGTCGCCAGAATGGTAGTTTAGCTTGGAGAATATAGCCTGTCATTCCATAACATCTTCCCATGTTCACAGAAAGTAACTGCACTAGTGGGATTGCAGATTTAATAATGTGGGTAACTGTTGAACCACTGTGTTGGATACTTGAAACCATTATAAAATTGTATATCAACCATACTTTTATTAAAAATAAACGGCCCCAAATTTTTCATTACCCTGATGATTTGTAATGTTGAATACCTTTTTATATATTTCTTGGTCATTTCCATGTCTTCTTTGAAGAAATGTCTGTTCAGATCCTTCGCCCATTTTTGCAGTTGAGTTTTTTGGTTGTTCTTATTTTGTTTTGTTTTAGTTTAGTTTGTTTTTTGTAGTTGTGCCTGCTATTGAGTTGTATTTATTTATTATATATTTTATATAATAACCTCAATAGTGAGATGCCCAGAGCAACCTACAGGTTCAATGTAATACCCTATCAAAATTCCAATGGCATATTTCACAACAATAGAAAAAAAAGCTAAAATTCTCATGGAACCATAAAGGACCCTGACTAACAAAAGATATCATAAGCAAAACAAAACAAAACTGGAGGCATTTTACTTACTGTCTTCAAATTATATTTCAAAGCTATACTAATCACAATAGTATGAAACTGATTAAAAACAAATGTATAAACCAATGGAATAGAATGGGGAGCCCAGAAATAAATCCATAAATTTGTGATTGTTTGTCAGGTAAATTTATTGGGAATGAAGTGTGTGTGTCTGAGTGGGTGTGTGGTGTATTTGTGTGTGTGTGCTGTTTTTTGTGTGTACTATTGAACATTTTGTTGTGGTTTATAAGAAACAACATTCATGTCCATGATGAAAAAAAGTTATATTATACACATCTTAGTTATCTGGGTGGTATTTTTATGCTTGAGTACTTATTAATGACAGCATGTTGAGACAGCTGGGTTTCTTTCACATGACTGTTTTTCTCAGAGAATGATTGTCCTGTTGAGATCAGAGTTATTCCAAGTCTCATGAAATGGGCAGTTTACCTAAAAATTTCTCTGTTTGCAGGAGTTATAAGGTGGAAGGCCATTTTTCTGGTGATTTAACAGTTAATCAGATTATTCATGCATTCATTGATTAAAATGTTTGTTGATTATCTGCTTTTGATCTGAGAACTCATCTGTGTGTTGGATATAGCAATGGTTAAGGAAGGTGACATTCTGGATTTATACACTTATGGTCTAGTAATAAAAGAGATGTTAAGATAAGTTTATAAAAAATAAATACCAAAACTTCATAGTAGTAGAGAATATTAGAACATTAAAAAACCTTGAGGATAATATATGTATGAAAAACACACAAACCCTCATTATCAATGTGTATGGAACTCAGAAACAATATTCTTTTTTCTTTATTCCTCAGGTACTGCCTATTATTATTTAAGTTTATATCTTTAAGTTTGCACTTGAGCAGTATTTGACTTCATTTTGAACAGGTGTAAGTTTATTCATCATTCAGCAAACACTCATTGAACATGTACTATTGCCAGGCACTGTAATAAGTACTTGGATTTTTTTTTAATGATGCTTTGGATTGCTTTCATAGTTTCTAGAGTCCACTGTAGCATATATAAAGTGGGATTAGGTACGTAAATTGAGTCAAGAAAACTGTGTCTAAACTAGGGTACAAAATAGAATATACTTTTAGTCAGGCAAGGAAAACTATAGGGAGAAAATATTCCAGATGAAGAAAAGAAAATATTCAGTAGGGCAGAAATAAGAGAGAGCATATCTCATTTCAGGTCCGTAGAATGATTCATTATGACTAAGCTCACCTAAAGTCTAAGAAGTGAATAAAACCAGGTTAGTAAACATTTAGGTGAAGCCATTTTGGATGTCTATTGTTTTATCTACCTATATCCATCTCATTTATTCTTTTATTAGGACGATCTTAATTTTCTTTGAACAACTTATCCCTTTAGAAATCTCAGTATGTTGGACTTTTCTCTGTCCCCGCAACTCCAAAAGTGATCATGTGACCTAAACCTGATCAGTGGAGCCAGTGAAACTCAGATTCTGGGTGTTGGTTTTTGTGTGTGTATTTTGTTTGCATATGTGTGTATGTATGCAGTATTTGAGAATATATATATTCTTTTGCTTTTTCTGTTGGGTATATTTGAGAGGACTTAATGAAGTTTGTGGCTACTGGGGAACATATTTCCCAATAAAGGAAAACTTACCTGATACTACACCAGACATAACTACATGGCCAAAAGATTGAAGAAAGACTGACCCATGATGATACTTTTTGAGACCCTATATCTAAAATTGTACTTTAACTGAACTTTTGAGCTAACTTTTGAGTCAAAATTTCTATAATTCACTTCATTAATATTTATTTATGTATTTTTGATTAAGCCATTTTTAATTTTATCACTTCATCTAAGAGTCCTAAGAAGCCTCTAGACCAATATTATTATACAATTTTTCATCTTTGATTTAATGGTAATGTAGAGATGGAATTTCTATGAATAAATATCATATACTCTTTCTTTGTGTTCAAAGTTAGAAAAATTTTAGGGGGAATTTTGTGAGCCAGACCAGTTAGATAATATAAGAAATAATAGTAAAAAACCTCTAAGGAATCCACTCCAAAACTATTAGATCTAATATCTGAATTCAGCAAAGTTGCAGGATATAAAATACATGGAAATCTATTGCATTCCTATACATTCATGGTGAACTAGCAGAAAGAGAAATCAGGAAAACAATTCCATTCACAATTGCATCAAAAAGAATAAAATACCTAGGAAAAACCCTAACCAAGGAAGTGAAAGACTTATACTATGAAAACTACAAGACATTCATGAGAGAAATTAAAGAAGACACCAATAAATGGAAACACATTGCATGCTCATGAATAGGAAGAATTAATATTGTCAAAATGGACATCCTTCTTAAAGCAATCTAGAGATTTAATGGAATCCCTATCAAAATACCATCAGCATTCCTCACCAAACTAGAACAAATAGTTCTAACATTTATATGGAACCACAAAAGACCTAGAATAGCCAAAGCAATCCTGAGAAGGAAGAATAAAATGGGAGGAATTATGCTCCCTGACTTCAAGCTCTACTACAAAGCCACAGTAATCAAGAAAATTTGATACTGGCACAAGAACAGACCCATAGACCAGTGGAACAGGATAGAGAGCCCAGATATTAACCCAAACATATATGGTCAATTAATATACAGTAAAAGAGCCATGGACATACAATAGGGAAATGATAGTCTCTTCAACAACTGGTGTTGGCAAAACTGGACACCTACATTGAAGGGAATGAAACTGTATTATTGTATATCCCCATACACAAAAGTAAATTCAAAATGGATCAAAGACCTGAATGTAAGTCATGAAATCTTAAAACTCTTAGAAGGAGACATAGGCAAAAATCTCTTGAATATAAACATGTACAACTTTTTCATGATTGCATCTCCTCAGGCAAGGGAAACAAAATAAAAAATGAAAAAATTGGATTACATCAAGCTAAAAAGCTCTCTTACAGCAAAGGAAACAATCAGCAGAACAAAAAGGCATCCTACAGAATGGGAGAATATATTTGTAAATGACATATCCAACAAGGGGTTAACACCCAAAATATATAAAGGACTCACATGCCTCAACACCTAAAAAGCATAATAACCCTATTAAAAAAATGTGCAGAGGATATGAACAGACATTTCTCCAAACAAGAAATTCAGATGGCCAACAGGCATATGAAAAAATGCTTCATATCATGATTTATCAGGGAAATGAAAATTAAAACCACAATGAGATATCACTTCACACCAGTTAGCATGGCCAACATCCAAAAGAGAAGGGACAACAAATCCTGGTGAGGATGTGGAGAAAGGGGAACTCTCTTACACTGTTGATGGGAATGCAAATTAGTTC
Source organism: Manis javanica (assembly GCF_040802235.1). Taxonomy (NCBI): domain Eukaryota; kingdom Metazoa; phylum Chordata; class Mammalia; order Pholidota; family Manidae; genus Manis; species Manis javanica. The sequence goes on from NC_133157.1 coordinate 56,163,285, forward strand.
AGCCATTGTGGAAAACAATATCGAGGTTCCTCAAAAAACTGAATACAGAAAAACCATTTGACTGAGAAATTCCACTCCTAGGAATTTTCCCAAAGAAAACAAGATCCCATATTCAAAAAGACATATGCAGCACTATTTACAATAGCCAAGATATGGAAGCAACCTAAGTGTCCATCAGTAGATGCATGGATAAAGAAAAGGTGGTACATATACACAATGGAATACTATTCAGCCATAAGAAAGAAAGAAATCTTACTATTTGCAACAATGTGGATGGAGCTAGAGGGTATTATGCTCAGTGAAATAAACCAGGTGAAGACAAATTCCAAATGATTTTCCTCATTTGTGGAGTATAATAACAAAGCAAAACTGAAGGAACAAAGTAGCAGCAGACTCACAGACTCCAAGAAGGGACTTGTTTTTACCAAAGGGGAGGGATGGGGAAGGGCAGGCGGGGCGGGAGGGAGAAGGGGATTGTGGGGTGTCATGATTGGTGCACTTGGTGTGTGTGGGGTAATGGGGAAGACAGTATAGCTCAGAGAAGACAAATAGGGACTCTGTGGCATCTTGCTACACTGAAGGACAGTTACTACAGTGGTGTGTTGGGGGGGGAACTTGATAATAAGGGTGAATATAATAACCACATTTTTTTCTTATGAAACCTTCATAATAGTGTATATCAATGATACCTTAATAAAGAGAAAAAAAGAAATAATGGTCAAATATTTGCTACCTATTGTTCATTTTTAGAATTCCACCTTTTGTTCATTTCAGTTTTAGGCTGTACTCAGAGGGCTGGTATCATAATTAGTACAAAGATCTGATATTGCAGAGTGAGGCAATTTTCCCCCACCTCCTACCTTATACTCTATATGAACATGTCGTCTACATCTGTGAAAGAAAGTATATATACATTAACCAAGTTACATAAAGAGTCTTGAAGTAGGAGTTAACTAGCACCATGATTACAATTAATACCATTGATGTTTTCACTTTCCTAATTGATGAGGACATTGTGCATCCCTATGACCCCTTAATTGTGCATTTAGTAGGGAAATAATAGGAATCTGCAACTTAAGTTAAAAAGTATTGAAGGGTTTTAACAAGCATATTGAGGTGTTGGATCTTAACCAAAAGCAGGTTTGAGATCATAGACTTTGATATGGTAATATTAACAGAGATGAGCAAAGTGGTAGAAGTAAAAAATATGTTCAAGGAGACTGATTGATTTAGGTCTGTGAATTAAATGAGATCCATATAAAGTTGCTCTACAATTTGAGGCCATGCAATTCAGCATTACAGTCTAAGAGAAATAAGGCTAAATCAGATTTACTTAAACTATTGACAGAGCTCAGTACTACATATAGCATATCTCAAATACAAGCTACTCTGAAGTCTTCAAAGCATCTTGTTAGAATGAAAAATGCTGAACTGAAATGCAGAGGCTAATTTAGATATGATTTTTAATAATGTATTTCATCTTCTATTTCCGCTTTGTCATCAGAATTTAAATACAGCAAATACAGACCAAGTTAAGTAGTGCATTGCCTCAGATGTCTGTGGGAAGAATATAAGATGGTCCACTTTAAGGCAGACAACATCCATGACAAGTGGCATTTAGGGTATCATTGATAAATAATCTCTGACATCAGTGAAAACATCTCTGGTTTGTTGCAGAACAATGCTATACCTTTATTAAAAAGGAAAGAAAAGTAAGCATTCCAGTGAGAATATGGACAGCACTAAATTCTCTTATTTTTCTCTCTCATAAAATTTCTTCAGAACAAGGACTGGACTACAGGATATTTGAACCCTTGAAACTATAAGCATTTTTTCTCTGGAATAAAGCTATGTAGTTGTCATAGATTTTCCAAGGGGTCTATGACCCAAAACATCATTGACAATAAATTCTATAGAGATGACATTTCAAGTGTGAATATTCTGTGATTATATCCCAATCTGTTATGAGCCTTGGGATAATGAGAGATTGAATTGGGATATGCAAAATAAAACAGCTCCCCAGTTAGACTATATAGTATAGCTCAAGGTTGGCTTTGATCGTTTGCTTTATTCATTATTAAAGACATTCTTTTAGAGAACAAATGGGATTTGCTTCTTCCTTGTTAAGCCACATTTTACTTTGTGTTTCTCGTGGGATAAATGTTTCTCTTTGGGTTTTCCTTTTCTTTTGAGGTCAAATGAATTTTGACATGGGCACAAGAGATACAAAAATGAACACTAAGAGCACGCCACTTTTTATGTGTTCTACTTTCACTCGGCATGACCAAGCTGAACCCCTGCCTGGTTATGCCTGCTATATGGCTTTGATGCTGTCAGAGGCCTCTGGATATCACTTTTGCTTCTAGAGTTGCTTATTTGTTATTACTGCTCTTTTTACTTTTATTGCTTACCCTTTATAAAAGCAGCAGTTTCCTCAGTCAATCTCACTCTCACTTCTTTTCTCTCAAGAATATTCTGTTGACTGCTGGCACGAACATGACCGCACTATGTACTTTTCTCCTGCTCACTTCAAAATTCCCATTGAAATTATTAACATAGTTTTGAAATTGAATTGAAAAAAAAGGACAGCAATAGAAAGTAGAAAGTGGTAACATCCATTAACCAATCTTCCTCTTGATACCTGAATATGAAGAAAATGTGCTCGGAAAAGTAGGTAGAGCAGGAACCTTAACTCAAATATGTCAGGAGAAGGATAGAATTTAGGCCATTCACAATCAGGGGTACATCAGTTTCTATATTCACCATAGGAATCAAAAGCAATTTGCTCCCACTTGGATCTGGCCATGTTAGGACAGAACATAATATCCTGGATGGCTCTGTTAGGACAGAACAGGGATAATGTGTGGATGGCTCCTAGTCTTCCTAGTAAAGATGTAGTTCCTGCCCTACATAAATCCTGGGGTAAACTAAATGAAGAAAATAGTCTATTGGTATAAAGCCGAAAGATCCCTGCCATGACTGTTTCTAGCTCTGATTCCATCCTTGTTCCTATAATTCACCCATTACTTGATATCTGATATGTAAAATAACAAATCTAAATTATTTTCTTTTGACACAATCTTAATTTCATAGATTCAGAGAGCAATTTCTTAATATCTGGTAGAATCCACCTTCCAATTATGGAAACAGTTTCTCTGAAAGGATAATTAACAGAGAAATATTATCAGCTATAGCAAATGTATTAGATTTCAAAGGAAAACATTCTTTTACAGTTGGGATTCGCATTTTTCTGTGAAGGGCCATACATTAAGTATTTCACTTTGTTGGTCAAAAGGTGTCTGTTTCTATTACTCAATTCTGTCATTGTAACATAGAGCAAACTATGGATTTTATGTAAACAAATGGGTACAGTTACATTCAATTAAAACTTTTATTTTTTTAAATATGTTGAGCCATCCTTGCCTCCTTGGGAAAAATATCGGTTGGTCCTGGGATATAATCCCTTTAATGTATTCTTGTGTTTGGTTTACTAATGTTTGAAGAATTTTTGCATCTATTTTTTATGAGGATATTAGTTTATAGTTCCAGTGTCCTTTTCTGGATTGATATCAGGGTAATACTGGCCTTATAGAATGAATTTGGAAGTGATCTGGACTTTTTAATTTTTTGAAAGATTTTGAGAAGAATTTGCATTAATTTTTTACCTGCTTGGTAGAATTCTTCAATGAACCTGTGTGGTCCTGGGGTTTTCAATACAGCTAGCATTCTTACAAACTACCCGTGTACTTGTGTATTAAGTACATCCCATTGTGGTGAAGATATCATTTTTAGGATATTAATGTAAATTGTATTTTGTTTTTAATTTCAATTCCTATTTGCTCATGGCTTATATGTAAGAAAAAAAGTGATTGACTTTTGTATGTTAACTTCGTATCCTGTAAGCTTACCATAAAGTTAGTTCCAGGAGTCTTTCTTGTTGTTGACTCTTTTGGATTTTCTCCCTAGACTTTCATGTGATCTGTGAACAAAGACAGTTGTTTTTCTTACTTTCCAACTTTGTTGTATCATTTCCTTTCATTGGCTTATTGCATTAGCTAAAAATTCCAGTATGATGCTGTGAAAGAGTGGTGAGACAGGACATCCTGGGGATTTTATCAGGAAAGATCTATGTTTTTCACCATTAAGTATGATTTTTGCTGTACATTTTGTGTACATACTATTTAACAAATTTTTGAAGTCCCCATCTTTGTGGTTGTGTTTCATTAATAGTTTATTTATAAAAACAGGTCATAGGCCAGATTTGTCCTGTAGGCCATAGTTTGCTGACCTCTGTTCAATGAATCAATGAGTACCTTTCTAACATATAAGTAACAGGACAGTGTTTTAGAAAATTTCTCATTCACTCCCATGATTCAAGAGAAAATGATTATACCAAAATTGAGCATAAACTAATGAAGATGAAAACATAAATGTCAAATTTTATATTACAGTGCAGTTGTTGAATAGCCATTTGCATATCAGAATATTGAATAGATATCATTTTTGAACAGGTATAATAACACTACCAAATGCTGGTAAGAATGGGAAGAAATTTGATCTTTCATACTGCTCTGATGGGAGTATAAAATGATACCACCATTCTAGAAATGTATTAATAAGCTCTATATAAAATAATCACACAACCTAGCATTAGGAATCCTGAGCATTTATCCCAAAGAATGCTGGAATCTTCATGCAAAAACCTGTATTTCATGCAAAAACCAAATATTTAAAGCAGCTTTTCTCATAATAACCAAGAACAGGAAGAAACTTAAATGTATTTTCAACAGTAAATAGTAAAATAAACAGTGGTAGATCCATATTATGGAATATAATTCAGGGCATAAAATAAAAGGAATGACTATGAATATAAAAACAACCTGGAATAACTTCCAGAAAATTTTCCTAATGGAAGAAGGCCAGTCTCAAAGAAATTTTCAAAAGTTACTTATTATATGATTGTATTTATATAACATTATTGAAATTACAAAATTACAGAACCAGATAACCGATAAGTGTTTATAGGGGATTAAAGAGGAGGCATGGGTTGTAGTGGGTTCTGTATTTTGACTGTATCAATGTCAACAACTAGTTTTGATAATTGTACTGTAGTTTTGCAAGATGCAACCACTGGGGGAACCTGGGTAAAAGGAACATAAAGACTTCTTTATCATTTCTTACAAGTACATGTAAATCTGCAATTCTCTCAAAATGAAATGTTTAATTAAAAATATGAAAGGAAATAACGATATCCCTGGAGGGGTAAGAGAAAAGAGAGAGAAATGGGATAAGGGAGAGACTGACTTTGTTTCTAGCAGAACTGCCTTGCAAAAGATATTAAAGGAACTTCCGTTGGCTGAAAGCAAGTAACACCAGAAAATAATTCAAATCCACATGAAAAAAATGAAAACACTGGTAAAGATAATTAGTAGGTGATTTAAAATGACATTGTAATTGCATATTTCTTTTCATTTTTTCTCAACTGATTAAAAAGCAATTGCATAATACAACGTGTATATAATTATACAACACACAAAGGAAGTGGGTGGGAACAAAGCTGTACAAGAGTAAGAAAACGACACCAGATAATTAACTTGAATCCACAAGAGTATATGATGATAACCAGAGTGTAAATAAGAAGGTTAATGTAACTAAATCTTCAAATAAATACTTTCTAATTTCTCTCTCAGCTTCTTTAAACAGCATAATATTACATAAGGTAATAATTGTAGCAAGGTATTGTTGGGTTTGTAATGTATAAATAGGTAATATGCATAAGAAAAATAGCACAGAAAGGGGTAAGGAGGAATACAGTTATAAAGACTTAACATTTCTATAGCTCATTGGAATTAATTTAGTGTAAATTTGTAGTGGATTCTGGTAAGTTATCAAAATATTAAATGGTGTATAGCAATCATTATGAAAATAACACAAAAAATATTGAGAAACCATGAAAGGAATTAAAATGTTACACTATGAAATATTCCCTCAATGCAAAAGAAAGCAGTAAAAGAGGAACAAGGAAAGAAAAGATATAACATAAAAAGAAATTAAATACCAAAGGCAAATCCAATAATACCAACAATACCAATAATGAAAGAAATGTCAATGGGTTAAACAGAGTGGGGAGAAAAGCATAATCTAACTATATTTTATGAAATATAGATACACTTCAGATTCAAAGATACAGGTAGGTTGAAAGCAAAAGGGTGGGGAAAAATATGCTAAGAGCAGTCATATCAAAGTTGGTGTGGCTACTCTAACATCACAAAATAGACATTAAAACAAAACTTCTATTGGAAGTATAGAGGGATGTGTTATAACTGTTTAATATGTGTATTATAAACATACATCCACCTAAAAGTAGAGCCCCCTTAAAACACATGAAGCAAAACTGATAAAATAAAGGAATCAATACATAAGTCAGTAATAGTTGAAGTTTTTAATAACCCACTTTAAATGGTGCATATAACAACTAGAAAGAAGATGAATTATCTGTAGAAGAGTGAGCACTACTAACAGACATTCATAAAACACTTCACCCCAAAGCAAGACAGTACACATTCTTCTCAAAAGAAGGAACATTTGGAACATTTTCCAGGAGAGACCATATTCTAGGTTATAAAACAAGCCTTAATTAATTTACAATGATTAAAATTAGATAAAGTGTGTTCTCCAAATACAGTGTAATTGGTGAGATCAGGAATAGGAGAAAGTGGAAAATTCACAGTATAGTGGAAATTAAACAATACATTCTTAAATAATGAATGGGTCAAAAAAAGGAATTTAGAAATTATTCTGAAATGGTTGAAAACAAACATGCAACATACTAAAACTATGGTATATAGATAGAGAACTGCTTTAAAGAAAATTTATGCTATTAAAATCTATATTTAAAAAGACAATTTCAATTTATAACCTTATCTTTTACCTTAGAAAACTCAAGAAGGAAGGTGAAACTAAAGCCAAAGCAAGGAGAAAGAAGGAAATAATTATTAAAACATGACAAAAATAAGTGAAGTAGAGATTAGAAAACCACAGAAAAAAATTAACAAAACTGAAAGATGCTAGCTCCTGAAAAGAACAAAATATTTAGCCAGACTGATTAAAAAAAGGACTACAGACTCAAATTATTAAAATAAGTCATGAAAGAAAGGACATGGGACAGAAACAGAGGATTGTAAGGGAATACCATAAGCAATTGTACACCAAAAAAAATAGATAGTTTAATTAAATGGGAAAATTCATAGATAGGCACAGAATACTGAAATTGACTAAAAAAAATTATGGAAATCCTGAACTGATTTAAAAGGAGTAAAAACAATGAATTGTTATTAAGACATTTCCCACAAAGAAAAAACAGACCCATTTGGTTTCACTGGTGAATTCTACCTAACATTTAAAATTAACACCAATCCATCATAGACTCTTATAAAATAGGAGAGGAGAGAATGCTTACTGACTTGTGATGCCAGTGTTACTCTGATACCAAAACCAGACAAAAACATCACAAAAAAGAAAACTACACAACAATATGTCTTGTGACTCTAGATGGAAATGTCATCAACAAAATATTAGCCGATCATATACAACAGCTTATAAAAAGGATTATACACCATGAACAAGTGAATTTTATCAGACATATATTGTTGCTTTCACATCTGGAAAAAATCAATGTAATATACTACTAATGGAATAGACAATAAAAAACAAATGATTTTATCAATAGAAAAGACATATGAAAAAAATCCAATACCCTTTTTGTATAAAAACACTGGAAATTTTGGAATACAAGAGAACTTCCTCAACCTAATAAAGGGCATCTACAAAACATCCATAGGTAACATCATACTTAATGGTGAAAACTGAATGTTTCCCCTTAATTTCAGGAACAAAGTCATGATGCTCTCACTTGCTGTTTTTATTCAGCATTGTACTGGAAATTGTAGCCATGGCAATTAGACAAGAAAAACAAATGGGAAACGCCAATATTGGGAAAAAAAGGAGTAAAACTATATTTGTAGTGACATGATTTTATATTTAGAATATCCTAAGGAATCCAACAAAAACTATTAGAATTAATAAGTTCAGAAAGCTTTCAGACTATAAAATGAGTATGTAAAAATCAATCATATTTCTACACCTTAGCAATGAATTTAATAAATCAATTTTATTTATAATAGCATGGAAGTAATAAAATATTTAGAAATAAATTAAGCAAAAATGTACAAGATTTTCACCCTGAAAAAAAACATTGTTAAAGATATTAAAGAAGACAATATATAGATAGATATTACATGTTAATTCCTCCAAAGACAAAATTTTAAGATGGTAGTACTCCCCAAATCTATAAATTTAAGACAATCTCTATTAAACTTCATCTGACTTTTTTGCAGGAATCAACAATATGCTCCTAAAATTCATATGGAAATTCAAAGGACCAATAATAGTCAAAACAACTCTGAAAAGAAAGGATAACCTGGGGACTCACATTTCCTGACTTTAAAACTTACTACAAAATTACAAAAATGAAAAGCACAAGTGAATTCATTATAGTGAAAAACTTTTGTGCTTCAAAGGACACAATGAAGAAAGTAGAAACGCAGCCTAGTGAATGATAGAAAACATTTGCAATTAGTATATATGATAAGGAACTTGTAGCCAAAATAAATTTTTACAGCTCAACAATAACAATGCAGAAAACCTAACTGAAAAATAGACAAATGATAGAAACAGGTATCTCCCCAAAGAAGATATACAAATGGAAAATAAGCACATATAAAATATAACTCATCATCATTAGTTATAGAGTGATGTAAACCAAAGCTACAATGAGATAGTAGTTTGCATCCAGCTAGGATGGCTATCATAAAAAAATACATATTATAATAAGTATCAACAAACATATGGAGAAATTGGAACCTCCCTTCATTCTTGGTTAGGAATGTGAAATGGTACAGCCACTTCCCAAAACAATTCAGAGTTACTGTATGTCCTAGAAATTCCACTCCTAGCATACATACAAAATTAATGAAAATATGCATCCATGCAAAAGCTTGTTCACAAATGTTCATAATGCCAAAAATTGGAAGTGAACTAAAAATCTATCAACCAATAAATGGGTTAAAAATTTATGTCCATGCAATGGAATGATACTCAGCAATAAAAAGGAGTGAAGTAGTGACATGTGCTACACCATGGATGAAAATTGAAAACATTATTCTAAGTGAAAGAAGCAAGTTACAAAAGACCATATATTGCATGATTCCATTTACATGAAACACCTAGAATAAACAAATCTAAAGAGAAAGAGAATAGATGAGTGTGCGGTTGGGTGTTGCTGGGAGGGGAGAATATGGGACAAAATTGGGAGTGACTACTAATAGTATCTTTTTGAAGTGATGCAAATGTTCAAAAATGATTCTAGTGATGATTGCACATCTTTGTGAATATACTAAAAATATAATTACACATTTCAAATGAGTGAGTTTTGTGGTATGTGAATTATCTCATTATAGCTATCTTTAAAAAACTGAGATACCATTTCACACATTAGAATAAGAATTTTTAAAGTCTGACAAGACCAACTGTTAATGAGGATGTGAAGCAATTGGAGCACTCGTATGTTGTTGGGACTGTAAAATGCTACAACTTTCGTGTATTCTTAAGTAGTTTCTTATAGAGCTATGTACTCAATTATCCTAAAAATATGTGATTCCGGTTTCTATGAATTCAACAAAGAGAAATAAAAATATATATTCATAAAAGAGTTATACTAATGTTTACAGCAACTTTATTTATTACATACAGAATTAGAAAAAAATACAAATGTCTGTCAGCAAAGTGAATGGATAAATAAATGTATTATCCACAAATGACCATATAAACTATTGCGCCTTAACAAAATGCCACAGATTTAGTAACTTAAAACAATGTCAATTTATTATCTTACAATTTTGAAGTCATTAGTCCAAAATGGGTTACACAGGTTTAAAAAATGAAGGTGTCAGCAAGACCTGGTTCTTTTCCCGACATTCCCTGGGAGAATCTATCGCCTTGCCTTTTCCTTCCTCTAGAGCTGCTCACATTTCTTTGCTTCATGGCCTCTTCCTCCATCTTCAGAGTCAGCAATGTTGGACTGTTCATCCCTTTGTCACATCTTTCCATATTGGTTAGGGTTTTTGCAATGTATATTTACTTTTAAACATAATATAGATGATATTTCTAATTTGAAAAAAAAATGGATTTATTCTTAACCAAGTAGTCTATTTCTAAGAAAATATTTTCTTAAGATTGGAATAAGAAATGCATGGAACTTTTATATGTTAAAATACTCACTTCATCATGTGTCTTGAGAAATTAGAAACAGCCTCACAAAATAAATGTCATGGGAATGTAATATAATATACAGTATGGTGACTATAGTTAATAATATTTTACTGCATATAATGTGACTTTATATGGGGAAGAGAGAAACTAGACTTATTGTCATGTTCATTTCACAGTGCATAGAAATATTGAACCATGTTATTCACCCAAAACTAAAATAATATTATTTATCAATTATTCCTCAGTTAAAAATAGATTAGGAATAGCTAACTATCCAAAAGCAGGAGTAGAATTAGATAGTGTTGATGTAACCATACCATTGAATGCTATAAATCCTCAAAATGTCTGCAGGCTTAGAGTAGTTCATGACATAGGAAAGATACAATATTAATATCTAAAATAACTGCATATTCATCATGACTTCCCTTTTAAGCACACACATCACATAAATATTTCTAAAACGAAGTACTACAGATTCATCAATAGTATTTCTTCAGTTATTCGTGAACTTTATTACTTACATCTTTCTGTATTATACACTTGTTATAAATGTGTATTGCTTTTATGAAACAAAATTAAAAGAATGTGCCTAACACATAGGAGAAGCTAAATAAATAATGGTTGAATGAAAATAAAATTAATCAAATGTTAAAAATAGTGTAATATGACTGGATATGATTAGGTGTTTCTATTGTGTAATGGGAAATAAAGAAAAAACTTGTAATAATGAGTGAGGAGTTAGGCTGGTTCCTATCTGTATGTTGCCTTTTTTGTTGATCCAAAATAATTAAATATTAGCTATTTCATCTTTCAGCCTAACATATTGAAACAATTTTTTTCTGTTTTGATTTGTCCATTGATCCATTGATTATTTAGAAGCATATTGTTTTGCCTCCATGTGTTTCTGAGCCTTTGTGTTTTTTTCTTCTAATTTATTTCTAGTTTCATGCCTTTGTGGTCTGAGAAGTTGCTTAATAAAATTTCAGTATTTTTTAATTTATTTAGGCCTTTTTGTGGCCTAGTATGTCATCTCTTTGGAGAACATTCCATATACACTTGAGAAAAGTGTATATCCTGCTGCTTTTGGATGGAATGTTCTGTAGATGTCTATTAAGTCCATTTGATCTAATGTATCATTCAGTGCCTCCGTTTCCTTATTTGTTTTCTGGCTGGTTTATCTGTCTATTGAGGTAAGTGGTGTCTTAGTGTCTCCTAATATGAATGAGTTCCAGTATATTTCCCCCTTTAATTCTATTTAGAATATGTTTGGTTTATTAGGTGCTCCTATGATGGATGCATAGATATTCATAATGATTATGATTATATCCTCTTATTGGACTGATTCCTTTATCATTATGCAATATCCTTCTTTGTCTTCTATTGCATACCTTGTTTTGAAGTCTATTTTGTCTGTTAAGAGAACTGCTACTCCTGCTTTTGTCTCCCTATTATTGGCATGGGATATCTTTTTCCATCCCTTCACTTCCAGTCTGTTAATGTCTTTGAGTTTGAAGTGAGTCGCTTGTAAGTAGCATATAGATGGACCATGTTTCTTTACCCATTCTGCCGCTTTTGATTGGTGCATTCCATCCATTTACATTTAAGATGATTACTGTAAGTTTGTAGTTAATGCCATTTTATTAATCGTTTTCTGGTTGCTTTTGTAGTTGCTCTTTATTCCTTCTTGCCCTTCTTATACTCTTGTTATTTGATGGTTTTCTTAGTGTAATGACTGGAATTTCTCCTTTTTTAACTTTTTGTGTATCTATTAGGGACTTTAGGTTTGTGGTTACCATAAGGTTCATCATGAATACCTTCCTAACTACATAAAAGTCTTTATAAAGTTGATGATTGCTCTATTTCAAATACAGTCTAAAAATACTTCTTACTTATTTTTCTTCCTCTCCCATACTTTTTGCATTAGGTGCCATAATCTTAATTTTTTGTGTACCCCTTGGTTGATTTTTTGTATACATATTTTTTACTACTATTTGAATGATAATCTTACTGGATAGGGGATTCTTGGTTGAATGTTTTTCTGTTTCAATATATTAAATATTTCATGCCACTCATTTCTGGCTTATAAAATTTCTGCTCCAGTCTGCTAATAGCCTGATGGGGTTTTCTCATATAAGTAATTATTTTTTTTATCTCTCCGACTTCTTTCAATACCCTCTCCTTACCCTTAAACTTTGTCATTTTAATTTTTATATGTCTTGGTGTCTTCATCCTGGGGCTGTCTTTGCTTCCATGACCAGGTTGTAGAGTGTCTCTCTCCTTCTCTAGATTGGGCAAGTTTTCAACAATTATTTCTTCAAAGAACTTTCTATGCCTTTGTTTCTTTTCCTTCTGGTACCCCTCTTCTGCAAGTATTATTTCATTTGGAGTCATCACACAGCTCTCTAAGCATTCTTTCACTCTTAGAGATTCTTTTATCTCTCTGTTCTTCAGCTTCAGTGTTTCCCTGTTCTCCAATTTCCATCTCACTGGTTGTCTTCTCTACTTGTAGCAATCCATTATTCATTCCCTCCACTGTATATTTCATTTCAGTTACTGTATTCTTCAGCTCTGAGTGGCTCTTTTTCAGTTCTTGTATCTCTTTGTCAGCTTCCTCCCTGAGATCTCAATACTTCTCTGCAGATCAGTGAGCATATTTTTGACTTTTACTTTGAAAACTTTATCAAGAAGATTGGTAACCCATTTCATTTAGTCCCTTTTCTGGTGTCTTGTCCTGTAGTTTTGTTTGGAACATATTCCTTTGCCTCGTCATTTTGTCAGGGTTTCTGTGTTTCTTCCTTTGTATTAAATGGATATGCTACACTTCCTGGTCTAGAGAATAATGGCTTTCAGAAGAAGAAATCATGTGGTTCCCAGAAGCTCAAGACTCTTTACTCTCCAGTGTCTGGTTCTCCTTTGTGGTGGAGCCCCTTGTTGGTGGGCCATGGGAGAGGCTGCCTTTCATCTGCAGCAGTGGTGTGACTCAGTCTGTCACGGATGGCAGTTTGCCTGAGCCCACCCTTTGTGACCTTCTGCTGGGATTGCTGTGGGCAGACCTCCTCTGCCTGCCATGTACCATACAGGTGGTGGTATTGCTTGGCTAGAGGAGTAGGCAAGGCAGTTGCATGGCTCTGGGCCACCTGTGAGGAGGAATGAGCACTTAGAGCTGGCTCCTGCAGGTGCTTCCCTAGATGGGCTGAGATAGGGCCCAGAAAGGGAAATCCTCTTTCTCCCTGTCATGCAGCAAAGTCTGACACTGCTGGGTTGAGCAGGCTTATCAGGTGTGAGGGCATATGTATAGGAGCTATAGGAGCACCCCTTAGGGCTGACACTCCAGGGAATGGGGGAGCATTTGGTTTGCTGACCTGTTTGGGCAAGCCATACACTATTCACCGATAGAGTTTACTTCTGCCTTCTCCATTTATCATGAGCCATAAGCAGCTAGACTAATTAACATCTCTTTGTTACCTTGTTGGCATTTTTAAGCCTTTGAGTTACAACCCCTGCATTTAATTAACAAAATGATATGGATGTGGAACTGAATATTTCCTGTATTGTGGGAGACTCCTAATGTAGGACTACTTGATTACTTGCTTATGTTTTCCCCTTCCCTTCCAATATCAAACAGGGTGTGAGGCAGTTATTTGGGATATTGAATTTTTCAGCTTGCAAGTTTTGTGACCTTGATTCATTTAGATATGAATGGGAAATCTTTGACATATTGATGAGACAGAGAATCTGAAAGGCCACTTTCTATCTGGATAATGGTTTCAAGGGATTTTAGGCATGCTTCTTACTCAGGGGTATAGATATTTATGTATGGGTATTAAAGTGTGCACATAGGAATGTGGACAAATTATTATAGAACAATCATCTACCAATTACGTACAGATTTATTTGCAATGTTTTCTAAGACTAAAATTTTCATATTACTAACCTTTTTTGCTTTTGTGATTATTTAATGCTCATATAACAATCAAGATTAGGTAAAACAGATAAAAATGGATTAATAATTAATTAGGAGGCTAGAAGGGTATTCACTAGGAGCCAACACTGTGTTGTAACAGGAAGTTTTCCGGGAAGGTCTGCTGAATCTTCCTTTTAAGAGTACTTCTAGGGAAAATATCCCTGAAGGAGTTTTTTAAAGCCATGTGTGAGAGGAGGAGGTGCTGATACATTCTATGTACGTAGATACATTCTATGGTGCCCACTAAGACAATGACCACTCACATAAAAGAAAAAATTCCTAGCTTTAAATTTCACTCCCTTGCGGTCCATAGCTATCAGAGATTAGAATTTTATCTTACTCATCCCACTTCATTTGGGCATAATACAAATCTTTCACTTACTGTATCTTTTCTCTTTCATTCATTTATTGCTGACTTATTCAAGAATTCTTATTGCCTACTATATTCTAGGCACTAAGGAGAAAGCTGTAAACATACAGAACCATTGCTGTGTGTGACTTACACCTGATTCTCAGCATCTTTGTTGAAGTTCTCTTGTGCAAGAACTGCAGACGACCCAGCTTTCCACCCCAAGTAGGCTGGAACTGACAAGAAATCAGTAGCCCCTGGAAGCAGTCTTTACTGATGGCTCTAAATACCTCAGTTCCCTTTCCCTGTTAGTGGGAATAATATTGAGACATTTATGTGGTAGAATTTCTCAGAGTTCCCTTGCTGATTAGACTTCATCTGGCCACTGTTGTAACTGTCTAATAGTACAGCTTTTATTAGCTCTTATCTCTTTGTATTGCATCCCTTCTCTGCTTCTATACTGGTATAAATTGAACTTCCCAAGTAAACTGCTTTCACTTGGTTCCTAATCTCAGGTCAGCTCTTGGGAGAACCAAAGTATGACACAATACCCGCTATCATATAGTTTACATACCACCACAGTGTATCTCAAAAAAGGTCTGTACACCTAAAAATTACAGTATCCTAGACATACTGAACCAAACTCTCTGCTGGGAGATTTTGGTAATTTGGACTTTTAACCTGCCTTCTGGTTGGTTTCTTTGCTCCCTCAAATTTGACAACCATTGGCCTAGTGGATGATTTTGCATTTCCAAGTCTCTTGGCCTTGACTTGAAAAGATATGAAGTCGTAATGATTTGACAGATTTGTTTGTCAAATATTTTATACTTCTTAAGGGATTAAAACATATATAAGGAAAGTAAAAAAAAAGTAAGGAAAATATTTATTTTGATTGCAAACTTTAAAACATCAATATACATTTGAAAGTCATGGGTATCTTTAGATTTCAAATACTTTGAATTCTCAGACTAGAAATGAAGATTAAGGCTATTTGTATATACTAAGACTAGAGTCATATACAATAAATAATATTGTTATATTTGTGCTTTGATGAGAGTACTTTGTGTTTTGACTGAGAGTACTTTTTAGCAATTACTTATTTGTTTATTCACCCTTCAATCACTCAAAAAAATATGTACTGAATAGCACAAGTGGGCGCTGAATTAAGATTCAGAACTACAAAAGTGAAAAGGCTTGGCATGCCACTACTTCCAGACACAGAATATCTCTATGAGATCTTGGACATTCCTACTAAAATACAAACTTGAAATAAATTAAAAAAAAAATAAGTATTCACCCTAAATAATCACATGGAAAGAAAAGCTGTAATTAGCTATTAATATTTATGGTCTCCTATTCTAAAATCCAACAATAAAAACAACAACTTCACAATTTTTCCTACACCTTTGTCATCCCCCGGGAGCTGCAGTGAGTGAAATGAATATATTTACTCCTCATTCAGAAGAAATGGACTAATGTGTGGGGTAGACATAAATTTTTCCACTTTGTATGTACATACAAAATTCCCTAAACTGAAATTACTATGGTAGCATTGATTTTATCTTACACATAGCATGGGGAATTTGGCAAATGCTATTGTTTCTAGTTATTTCAAAAATACATGCTTCTAATCAATAATATCGGAAAGCTCATCTATGTTTTAAGTTTTCAAGAAGTCAGGCCTGCATGTATGTAAGACAAATATTTTGTCCAAACGCAGAAACCACATTTGCATTCTAGGTTTAGACTTAGCAACGAAGTCACTCTTATACTTACATCTTACAGTAATTATATTTAGAATCTCACATTACATTTCTGGAAAATATTAAGAAATTTGTTAGTATTTGATGATGTGATCTAAAAAAAAGCAAAAGTAACAATAATGTTTTATACAATATGTCTGCACATATAGCAGCCAATTTCAATATGGTCAAACACTCATTTGAAATACTGTCATAATGATCTCTTTCTACAAAACCTGAATAGTTTCCCTTGTAAATCTTGTGCTTGTGTAAGTTTACCATTAACAAGTCATCTTTTCTGCCTGCACCCCCAAGATATTTTGACTTTATTTTTGTGTTCTAAAAGTTGCTTCTGCCAGTTTGATTATTATTTTTCACTGCTTGTTCAGTTATCTTGTTTTAGATTTTTCCTGCTACCTCTAAATTATATTGACCTTTTTCTGAAAGTAATATGTGTGTTTTTCAAAATTGTTCCCTGTCCTCTGATTGTTTTGTATGAGCAATAACAATGATTATCAATATTTAGAATGATGGCATATTCTATGGAGTACCAAGGAAAATTACATTGACAATACCAAAATAATCACCTGCCATTGAAGGTGAAGATGAGGAAATATGTTAACAATCAACATTAGTCTGTATCAATGGATTTTCTTCTCAACATATTGTTAGCAAAGTGTAAAAAATCATGCTATTGGTGAAGTTTATCCTCTACCTCTGTTATATACAATATACATTACATGCTATATAAAATCTGCTGCTGAGGGAAAAAGGAATTATCTTCACCTTTATAGCTTTATGGAGGTTGGAATTGAACAGATATCAGAAGCTCATAGGAAAATTCTGAAAGGAAGGAAATCCACTTTATGATCAGCAAAAAACAGACACTGAGATTACATGGAGAAAAATATAGAGAAACCTGAGGGAAAAGAAAGAATAATTTTTAAGGTATTTAAAATAAACTATCCTATGTTAATAAATAATACATGGATTTGCAGTTGTATTCTAAAAGTCACCTCTGTTGGCAGATGAAAGTTTTCACAAAAATGTGTGCAATGGGAGATGGGTGTGTAAAAAATAGAGTCAGTAATTTCTGCTTGTCTTTTTTTCTTTTATCTTGCCACCAGGTGGTGAAGGTAGGGCCTTGCCTGCAAGAATATATATATATACAGCACTTTCATTTTTTAAAATTATTTTTCTTATTGTAGACTTAATTAAAACATTTATGGAATGATCAAGTTATTTCATATTTGAGCAAATGAAAGAAAGGGAATCTGTAAATTTTAGTTTTAGTAAATATTAGTGAGACATTTGTTTAGAAAGGGTCAGCATTATGCTGACAATGGCATATCAAAACAGGAGAAACATGAATTTCAAGGGAAAAATATTAGGTCCACATGGTCCATGTGCCTCTCTCCATGAGGATATTCTTTTTCCAGTGGTAGTTTAAAGGTCTTTGGGTTATATTTTATGAATGAAGACCACCTTCTGGTAAACTTGATGAATCAAATGTATATTGCTTCTGCTTGCTCTCAAAATCACACTAAAATCTCAGAAAAGGGATGAAAACATATACATCTGTCCATAAGATCAAAACATGAAAAAAGAGAAACAGCAATACATTTTGGAAATGAAAAACAGATGAACGCATAATAACTGATAACACCAGAACAGTGAGCCTTCTGATTCAGCAGTATGGAGAACTCAGAAAGAAGCACATTTGACTACCAGCATCTCAGGCATTGGAGGCACCTCTGAGAGTAAGGTGCTTGTGTGGCTGATGAAAAGGAGGATTGGTTTGGAAATCTGTAAAAGAAACAATCAGCTGCATTAAATTAAGGATTAGTTGTCTGAAGTGGTTAACTCAGACATGGCTCTGGATGTGGGGACACTAGGCATAGATGAGGGTGGAGATACTGTATGGGAAGCTGGGGAATCTGTGAAAGACCATATTGAAAATAATAAAACCACTTCTCTCACTCAGCTCTGAGGATACTGGTTGCTGGGTTTGTAGCAAACAGGCAGGTTATTAAATAATTTATTTCCAGGGAAACTGAGAGATGTATGGATTTCTAAGAGTTGAAGTTCCTCCAAGAACTGATCCTCAGACAAGGAAGCCCAGCAGTCAACCTATACAAAAATGAGGAATGCAAGTGTCATGAATCCGCAAGGGACTGAAAAATGGAGGAAAAAAATTGAAAATTAAAATATGTTAAAAAAATTGAAATTTCAATAAAAGTGATGGAAAATAAACTTTAATAAAAAAAACTCCCAGAACAGAAATAGAAAATACCTGAGAAAAAGAAGACAAAGCTAGATGGCCCACATAAGACATGCAATATCCAAACAATATAAATGGATAACTGAAAAAAAGAAAGCTGTAACAATGGAAAAAGAGGAAAGAAATTTATCAATGTCACTAGAAGCTAGAATTTCATATCAAATCTAATTATTCATCACATATTATAATAGAATAATGCTATCGACTAGTTGTACATTGCAGAGGTTAAGACATGAACTTTAAAGCCTGTTTTCAGGCATTTATATTCTGGTGCAATAACCTTCTCCATGACTTAGGGTTTAAATTTAAATTTCTTAAATTTATTTTTCAAAAAAAATAATAATCAACGATTTTACAAGACTGTTTTAGGAATAAATAAGTGTAAAATACAAAGCAATGTGTGACGTCTAGAAAGTTCTTTATAAGTGTTAGCTATCATTATTATTTCATTTACAACCATACAAGACATTAAGAAATTTACTTGTTTTCAGTTCATGTTCAGTGGCCTACTATAAGATATGAGCCACTAAAATTAAAGCCACAAATCAAGAATAAGTGAAAATGAAAATCAGGAAACTGGGATCTAATACAGGAAGGAATTGGTGGGAACCCCTACAGTGAAGCTAGTTGGAGATACCAAAGGGACAAAATAACAGGTAACCTGCAGGATTGAAGGATGAAAGAAAAGGAGTTTCAATAAGCATTTATCTAAGAAAAAATTAAACCAATGATTATGTAATATGTGAAACTATAGTTATATTTTTGGAGGGGAGTTGTGGGACAGATTAATAACAAGTAACATTTAACCATGTTTAAGCAAACTTAGAAAAAAAGTGTTAAGTGCAATCAAAACAAAAAGTTGTATGATACAGGAAGTAGATTAGAAATGTATAATGTCACTTAAATTGTATTACAATGTATGCAATCATAATCATCTTCAAACATTGAGTCTTGATCTAGTAAAAAATATCTGAGTAATTTTATTGGGAGCACTGTATGCATTTAGCATAGTAAAAGTGGTATGGTTGGCAGTAAGAAAGGGTAATTTCCATTTTTTTCACAATAAGAATTCAGTGGATAACATCTAAAACTGAAAAAAACATATGGAGTAAAAATATCCAATTGGTAAATATGGAGATAAGTTCTAGAAGAAATAGCTAAAATAACTTGAAGATATTGGTACTAGGTATCAGAAATTTGGAATGGGAAGGTTTGGGGCAGGGATACTGCTGCATTTGATAAGCCTTGTTGAGTTATTTGATATTTTATACTATGCACTTATAAAATCTATAACTTAAAAATACAGGACCATTGTTACCCATATTGATAATTTGTGTTAATTATAAAGAACAGTTCCTCTGGGCAGACCCAAATGGTTTCAGAGCTAGTAGAGCTGAATGCAGTGTGGACTAGATTTCAGGGGCCTCTTTATACCTTCAGACAGGGACCTTTGATCAATGGAAAATCTGCACATTCATACATGCCAGCCTTAGACAAAAATAGTGGAACACTATGCAGCTCTTTAAACAAGATAAATTTGGACTTGATGTGAAAGATGTACCCTATATATTAAGTACTGGAGATAATGGTTTACAGAAAGTATTTTTTAAAATCTCATTTTAGTTAAAATGAACCTTTAATAACTATTCACGTATTTTAAATTGCATTAATATTATATCATTATTTTCTCAAAATAAATCTCACATTTTTGTGCTATCTCTAAGTGATAAAATTGTGAACATTTTCTAAACGACTCTTTATTTTCTCATTTCATATAATGAAAACACATTTTTGTGTACTTTTATGATTGTGATATCTACCTTAAATAATGAAAGGAAATTTTAAATACCTCAGTATTGAAAAAGGAATTTTTGCTAAAAAAAAAAGCTCTTTACATCTTGTCCCTTGGTAGGAAGCCAGGAAACAAAATGGAATAGATTTTCAAAAGGGAAAATTGAAAAACTGTTTAAAGAAAAGCAATCTGTTGTTGCTGGGAAAGCAATACAGTTGATCCTTGAACCATGTCAGGGTTAAAGAGCGCTGACTCCTACCATAGTCAAAAATCCACGTATGACTTTGAGCTCCCCAAAACTTAACAGTGTACTTCTAAGTGGGAGCCTCACTGCTAATATAAACAGTTGATTAACACATTTTTGTGTTATATGTATTATTTTCTGTATTCTTACAATAAAGTAAGCTAAAAATATGTTTTTCTCAAATTGTCTCAAATGCCCAAACATTTTACAATATGTTTATTGGAACCATGGACCAATGAAGTTTCAAACCTGTGTTGTTCAAGGGTCAACTGTACTCCTTAAGCTTTTTGATGAGCTATTTCATTCCAATTACAAATGACAGAATATATAGGCAATTGATAGAGATTGCAGAGGGTTAGAAGATATTGTCAATAATACTTCCCATAATATCCTCAGAATCACACAAATCAGAGTTTCAGAGTTGTCTCTGTGGGGGCATACTCATTTTTATAACATTTTAAAGTGTAGACCAGGTGGCTGAGAAGGCAAGGAATACAAAATGACTAATCATGAAGTGGGTTAAGTTCTGCCCTTTCAAAATGCAGCCTATAAAATTTCATTAAAAAGAAACACTATAACCTATAGGATAGTTTATGAAAGGAAAGTGGTGTCCTACATTAAATGATACATTATACCAGGGTTAAAGTGCAAGATATAAGTAAAGACTTTTGGCCCCTGACCACAGAGATATGCAAATAGATCATTTTTTTAGCAAAAAATTATCATCATCATAACCAGAGCTATGCTGGAAGAAGGAATTAAATCCTCTGCAAAAATTCAGCCTGCAGTTTAATAGGACGGGACCTCTGTAGGTGGAAGGAAGTAAAGAAATTTAGTTAGGAGTCTAGATATTAATAAATAGCCTTAATGTATTAGTGATTATGAGAATTTCATAACACTTTTAACCAAACATTATTCAGCAATATTAAATTTGATTACTGCAAAAGTGACCAAGATAACTGTGCAGAATGAAATCACAATTAAATTATAATCAAACGTTATTTCAAGAAGAATTAGAACAATTAATGAGAACCCGATATGAAATGACCACAAGAGAATTTCCTTTGTTACTTTATCTATACCCATATCAAAGGGCAGATTTAATCAATTTTGAACATAGCGAAGCCATGGGCAATTTTAGACTACCAAAAAATACTTTTCTCAGTAACATCATCCCATTGGATAACATTCCCATATAGAGAAAAGTTTCATTACAGTTAACCTAATTTCAGTAAGCTGCAAAGAAATAACCATTGACCTCTTTCTTAATCCCCAAGGGAGAAACTGACAGCTTGGCTCCCTTTCTTTAAAATATAACAATGTTTACATTTGGTAACTATTACCCAATATTCCCTCAACCACCTTTGATTTAGTCTCAGCAATACAAGTTACTCCAACCTATCTTCAGAGGCCAAATTTCCCAGCACTTTAATTACCTTTGTGGCTCTCAGCTGAGCACAATTCAATTTGACCATATCTCCATTTTGCTCCTGATCTCAGAATTTAAGATTTTATTCTAATAATGGTCTGACTAGTGTTGAGTATAATAAGATGATTATTTTTAAATTACAGTATTTCCCATATAGTGCATGTTGTACTGTACATTTTTTCACTCACATTTTAGTGTTTCTAATTCAAAATTGATTTGTGATATCCCATGGCCTCTGGATCTTTTTGTATTCTGATCATAGATAATGTAATGTACCAACAACTGAAATTTTACCATCTCTTCAGAGTATTATTTTGTATGCTTATTTTTTCTTGAACTGATTTTGTACTTTAAACTTTATAATACACATTTTACTCTTTAAAATTTATAATTCATATCTTTGTATTAGTGATACATAGGAATATAATCACTTGAGGAATAGCAAAAATCCTAACTTCCACTCCGGTTTCCAAGTTTAATTAACCATCGAATTTGGAAAAGATGCATAACATTTTTTTCAGTATTCTCTCCACAAATAAGAATGCTGGAAAAAGATACATCTAATATTCTGTAGTTCTAAAATCCTATGATTTGCAAAACTTTAACTTCCCATATCTAGGATAATATTAAATGAATATTAATTGAGTATCTGCTTTCTACATGTCACACACTGTACTGGCCTTGGAATAAAGTAGTGCATGGAGCATATAACATAAATTACATTTTATTTAGGAAGCTAACTTATAAGCTATGTAATAGCACTTCATAGTGCTAAGAAAGTAGAAGGTAAAGAAGACATTTAGAAAATAGTGAAGGAGTGGATTTTTAAATAGAGTGGGCAGGGGAAGTTTCACTTAGATAATGATGTGGGAGAGCAACCTAAAAGAAAGCCAGCAAAACTGTTGTCAGGAGGGAGAACACTCCAGGCAGAATGAATAACAAGCAAGAAAATCTTGAAGTAGGAGTGTGACTAGCATATTTGAAGAATAGTAAAGAGATGAGTTTGCCTGGAGCACACTGATTGAAAGGCAGAATATTAGGAAATGAGATAAGATACTTAATGGGGCAGAGATCATGTACTGCCTTGCAGAGCATTGTAAAGATCTAACCTTCACTTTAAGTCACACAGGTACCAATGGCATGTTTTGGGGTCAAAACTGACACAATCTAATGGTATCACAGTGGATGTTCTGTTAAAATAGACTAATATGGTACAGGAACAGTGATCAGTTAGGAGACGGAGGCAGTAATTCAAATGAGCAACCATGGTAGAAAGCTGTCGTACGGTAACTCAGACCAAAAGAGTGGCAGCAGAGAGGTGAGAGCGATTTAGTTGTCTCTCTCTCTGCCTCTTTTTTTTCTCTCTCTCCCCCTCATATGTATTTTTTAAATAATGTTTATTAGAGAACTTTTTTTATTGAGTTAAAATTGGTATATAACATCTAACTTTCAGGTGTGCAGTATTATAATGCCATGTCTGTTTACACTACACAGTGATCTAAATATATTTTAAAGTTACGGCAGACACAATATGCTGATGGATCATATGCAAGGTGCAGGAGGAAGAAAAGTAATATGGATGCATAATATATCGGTGATGATATAGTGATATGGATATATAATATATCTGTGTGGACTTCTTTTGCAAAAGACTTCAGGTACATATAAAATTTGCATTTCCTACTAGTTTTTAAAGCTTTCATTTTTTATACATTTCTAGATGAGACAAAGACTTTAATATTAATCTGTGAAAACAACACTATAAATAAGTAAAATGTATTATTTATTTGGAAAAATAAACACTCTGTATTCTGCTGCTAGGTGCTGTATCTCTATTTTTCTATTTTTATCTCTATCTCTACATCTCTAGCTATCCATATCTATCAAGGTAAAGAAAGAGATAAATTTAATCTCAAAACACAATCTTGCCTAATTACCAATCTATTTTCCAGCAATCAATGCAAAATCTTTCTGCCATTCAGAGTTTCTATCTCTAAAAGAAGCTCTTGTCTTTCTTTTACTGTATAAGGATGCAAAACTGATCAATGCTATAAATTCCCTAGAGGAACTTTGATTTTAAGTTATTAGATTATATGAGGAAATCTTCTCAGTATTTTCATATAATTTCATTCATAGATTTAATAGTCTATCCTATCTGGGAAAGTCCTTTCAAATATTATTTGCTTTTTTAAAAAAATATGGTATGTAGTTTCCATCACTATGAAAGAAAATATGAGGCTAATATTGCTATCTATACTTTTAGACACAGGGAATGCAAGATGTAGACTTTGAAAAAGGATGATAAAAATCAAAAGGGATGATAAAAACTGGCCTATAGTAATAATCATAGCACTTAAGCTCTGTTCAATTTTTTATTATTGCTTTTACTCTACACCCGCTGTGTTCAAACTGTGCAGCTCTGAGAATGCATTAGCTACAAACACTAGCACTTTCAACCATTCAGTTAACAACATATTCCAGTTACCAGGAGTCATCAAGGCTCAGCAGATGTGTTAACAAAACAGTTATTGAGCGAGGCTAGAAGATGCAAAAGAAGTTTCAAGTCAGTCTTTGAGAATTCACAGATATCCTTTTATATTCCATTCTTTTTACAATCATTTCTTGCTGCTTGAGAGACCTTGACCAGAGTACAAAGCAGTGTTGTTTTTGGTTATACTGTGATTTTAAGAAATTTGCTTTTATCATAGACAATTTTAATTTTAAACTTGAAAAGATGCAGATTAATGCATTTTGGTTGGGCAGACAAAGCACAAAACATGCACACAGACACACACGCATGGACACAATCACCTCCCTGACCACCACTTGTCATCACTGTAGTTTTCCCTAAGGACTGACTTTGAGATGATGTACGGAGTTTTGCATTTATTTTTTGTCATTTCATTACTAAGACCCACTAACAAAAATTCAGTACAGTAGCAAATTGTTTCGCATTTCATTTGTGTGTTTGGATTTTCTTATGATCTTAGACTGAAACATGTGACCACTACCAGAATATATATGTTATGCACTATATTTAAAGTAAAAATATGTCTCCACTGAACTTGTCCTAATAAATATGATTCCCACTTTAGTCATTCTTTTGGTTAAATGCAGTAAAGGTGACTCTTAGAAGGTATGTGTTATCTGGCACAATAGCTAACACAGGAAAATGTATCAGGTAGTAACAACGTATCTGGGGTTATTTTAATCATTTTAGTTAGCAGGTTCCTAGGAATAAAATATAGCTCAAGTTCATTTATTCTTTCCATTTCATTATTAATTTATTCATGTCTTCTTTATTCCCCTATTTTATTGATTTTTATTTAGTGTCTTCTAAACATTTGGCCATGAACCCCTTTTTTGTTATACCTATCATCATTTTAAGGAACATTCTTTAGTTCACACTTTGAGAAAACACTATTCTGTAGTTATATTTTGATGGCTGAACTCTGAATGAGAGTCACTGGGTTGCTGGCAAAGCTATTTTTGCCACTGGCTTTAGCAGTTGCACTAGCTGGTACCATATTTTGGTTAACCATTTTCTTGGTAGTTTGTGTGTGTGATTTTTTAAATTTATTCTTTTATTATATGTTTATTGAATATTCTCTGCAAGATGCTGGGAATGAGTAAATACAGATATGGACTTTTTCCTTGTGTTCATAGAGATTAAAGTTTAGTTGATAATGCAAAAATCTTAACCTTCAGATGTTGTTTCCAAGGTATGAGTAATGTAAAGCTGGAAGCTCTGACTCATTACAGGAAAGTACAAGGGGGATGGAAACAAAGGCAAAGGAAGTGACATATAAAGTCATCAGTGTTGATAGACTGATTTCTGAAATATCACTCATCAGCAGTTAGCTATTTTTGATGCTCCTCAAATTCTGACATGATATTTAAGACAAATAAATTTGATTTATTGAATTACATAAACAGCTCTGCTTCTTAAAAGGGTCTCATATACATCCCAACACATTTGTTCTCACAGCAAAGCTCTTGCTCCAACTTGGAGTACTCTACTTGCTACTCTTGTATCTGAGATAAAGCAGATTTTGCTGGATCTTCCTTCTCTTTCCTTGACATTAATGCTAACCCAGATAACTTCACTATGCCCTTCCACTTGACAATCCTCTGAGGAATGAGGCCAAGTTCACAGAGGGGTGCTCTCCCTGGAAGTGTGAGTGTCACACATCTAGCATTAGTGGGAACTTTACATACTAGTAGACCAGCATCGTGGGATTAGATAAGAACTGACCTGACATTGTATTCTGTTGTCTCTCTTGGCATGACATAATTTAAGCCACATAAACCGTAGATTTAGTCTGTGTACTCTCAAATATATTTTTAAGAAATTTTAAGTCACTTACTTAAAATTCCTTCTTTTACTACTAATTTTCATAAACTACTTATTTGTCTGAAATTGTCTTGTTGTAAATAAGGAATTGAAACTGTTTGAGCATAAAATAACTTTAATGCACTTTTCTACATCTGCTTTTGTCCAGTATCCATTCAGGTTTCTCTGAAAGCAAAACATGCCCGTTTTGCTTTAGGGAACAACTACGGCTTTCGGTGAGACTGTTAGGAGGTGCCCATCCCCCTCTAGACACATCCAAAAGAAGTGGTCCTTTTTTCTTAATGAAGAAGAAAAAAGTTACAATTTGAGCTAAAATAGATCTGGGAAGGGATTAAAATTTTAAATGTAATAGTGAATGAAACCCTTACTGAGAAGTAGATATTTAAATGAAGACCTGAAGTAGATGAGGGAAGAAGTTGTGAGGATATATGGGAAGCTACAGTGACACTGAGCTGGAATGTGCCTGCTGTGTTCCAAAATTTTGCAAAGGAGGCTTTTTGCAAAGGGAACAAAGGCAAGAGGAATAGGAGATAAAACTGGACAATTTAATGACTTTGTATTTTATTTTAATTAGGTGACAGGCCACTGGGAAATTTTAAGCAAAGAGTGACATAATCTGATTTCTACTTTAATAGGATCATTTGAATACTATTTTAGGAAAAGATAAAAGAACCTCTAATATAACAGAAGTAAATGCAGAGATATTATTTTGGGAAAATGATATATTATTTGTTCACATTTTTGTGATCATACTTGCTTTTATAATTTCTTTCTGTGGGTAGGACTTGGCAGTAGATCTGTTTCGATCAATGGAACACGAGCCAATTGACTTTTGCCACATTTGAAAAGAAGTTTTAAATGCACCTGTATGTAGTTAGACTTTGTTCAGCTCTCCCCCTATTCTGTCCTCTGGCAACTATCATTCTCCATAAAACCAGCATGCCACAAATAGTAGGTGCCCATCCCCCTTCTTTCTTGATACTAGAATAGTTGACTGTGAAGCCTATGCCCTGTGAAGCCCATATTATATAAGCCGAGCTAGGCCCAGACAGTTCAGGAGAGTCCAATGGAGCTACAGATGTCCGTAACCATTCTTGGAATGTAAGTAAGAACAAATGCTTGTGGCTGAAAAATCATTGAGATTTAGAAAGTCATTGTCATATCAAACCTGAATAATACAGGTTGGAATATTAGAATAAGTCAGCCAAAAGATAAGGGTGGTTTGGTCCAGGATAGTAGCAATGAATATGGGGTGATTTCAGGTATATTTTGAAGGTAGGGACAATATAATATGTGGAATATTTCTTGAGAATGAAAACAATCTAAGATTATTACAAATATTTGGGCTTCTGGCAGAACTTAGAATTTATGGTCACAAAAATATTCAAATATATTTCAATTTACACAAAATTATTCTTTAAGATACAAATTTTATATTTAAATAGGTTATAATTTTGTTGATGATGTATTTGGAAATATGTCTACTTTCTGAATATACCCTGTTCATGACTGAAGATTGTGGGTATCAAATCTTCATGAAATTCAGATCGTAATGACTGCATTTAAAAGGATGATGTGTGAGTTATATTTTTAAAGTATATGTTTATAGTATACTTAAAAGTACATCTTAAACTTCCCAATATTTTTTTCATGCGTAAGCAATATAAGCATCTGTAAGCTTATATAAAGCTTTTAAAGTACCCTTTCATCTTTAGTATCTATGGCTGGAAATGAAGACAATTTTAATTTCTTCCTATAAGTATGAGACAGTATTTCCATTCCACATACACTTGATATTTCATCAGTATAAATGAGAAAACTGTGCTTTTATCTTTCTTCCACTTTTGTACTCTGAAAGATTTTATGACCAATACCTAAGTAAATGTGGCCTCTTGGATATGTTGCCAGAAGTTTAATAAGAAACATAAAGTGAATTAAGAATCTTAACTTGTCTCTGCAAACTTACTCTATGACAGAACTCTGAAAAATCATTAATAACCTATTGTTCTATTCAGGAACTACGTATACCAAATGCATTAACATTCAAATATATATAGAGCCTAAAAATACACATTCAAAAAATTAATGTGCCATTCACTAGTCATGTTTCTGAAAGAAATATCACTAAAGTTATATTGCTAAAAGAAAATTTCCCATATTCTCCCTCAAACAGGACCTCTGTTAGCACCACTGTGATTTTAATAAATCCAGTTTCTTATTGTACATTGGTCTCTTTACTGAAGGCAAAGAAAACAGGCCAAAAATATGTGTAGATTTCAGTAAAGAACATTTACTCTTCTGTAAGCATCTGACAGTAGAGTGAGCCATGTTCTTATTAAATAAATCTACTTTGTATTCATTGAACTAAATGGTTCAATGTGTCAAATTTCTAGAGACCGCTTACCTCCTGGTCACAGTGATCTATGTTAGTGATTTTTCAGCTGAACATCATCATTTTCCTTGACTATCAGTAGTTTGATTGTAATGGTAGCAGAACATTTCCAAAGGGCCTGGCTAAGGGTCTGTGAGAAAACATGCCCTTTTTCTCCTCCCTCTTATGTCCACATTGCCCACCACTTGTAACACTGCTGAAGATGAAATTAACAAGTTAATTTAGTCTGCATCAATGCATGAATGTGTATGTGTATTTGATTAGCTTTCTATTCAAAATAGTTGTGGATATAGAATAGTTGGTTTATGAGAATCAGAAAGCAAATGACATCCACAAAAAAAAAAGAAAGATTGTCCTATAAAGATTTTGAAATGAAAGAAAATGGAAGCTTATTTTTAACCATTTCTTACATCTCAGTTCTGTGGTATGTTATATGCTGTACATACACTTACATGTATCTCTTTAAAGAAGTACTATGTGATAGCTATCATGAGCTTGGTTTTTCAACTGAAGCAGGTAACTGCATTTTAGAGATACATAATAATTTTCTGAAGTGCACAGCTAATAAGTGGTAATCCTCAGGTGTGAGCAAATCCTGACTCCAGAGAGTCTGATCCTTTCAATAAACTACAGTCTAAAGAGACAGCAGTGCAACACTGAATTTCAAGTTCCACAGAAATCAGAACCACCCAACTGGCTCTTATATTTTTTGCAAGTGAAAATCTATATGGCAAGCAAAATATCTTCCCTGGGGATGATTTCTAGGCTATAACTAATGTATACTTTCTAAAGGTCTGAAAGTAAGAAGACATTTTATTTGTATGAAGTGGTTTAGTTTTGAAGACGTGGATAATGAGCACAGGCACGACTAGAGAAAGACTGTCATTGTTGGTTTTTCAGAAGGATCACTGACAGTGCCTTGCTAGCAGTTTGCCCAAAGCTCGCAGCAGAAAGCAGATAGAGACTCATAAGGTCAGATTCTGAAAGCTGTGTGAAAGCATAGATAGGTAAAGGCTAGTGGCCATTATTAGAGCATCTACTCACTTTTTGTAGTATGCATGCTATTTTATGATACATTTATTTTCCAGGTTGACCCCATTGCACAGCATCCTTACAGATTATATACATTTTTGCATTTTGTCTTTTTGAATTAACAAAACCAATTCAAATATCATGATGAAGTTCTCTAATGCCTTCCCAGCTCAGTGTGAATTTCAGTGGAATCACTCTAATGTTCAGCAAAACTAATATAGACCTCCTTGCTTTTCCCTTTAATATTTAGTGTATCATGGTATTAAATTCGGTTGAGTGCTATTTCCAAGGATATTTAATTTTCCCTAAATATTATGGGGTTAGTATCACTCTCATTTTAAATACTTTTACTTGTTATATGTTGATCATTCCAATCTAAGAACTTGCAGTCAAGATAAAACTTGCAAATGAAGAAAAGTTGGCTTATCTCTACTAACCATTCTAAATGTAAATAATTACAAATGTATATTTAATACCTTTACCTGTTTTTCTAAAAATGTGCATTAGATGTGGAGTTTACCAGTTAATTTTATTTTCATTATTTTTGTATGATTGGCTCATTTTGCATGTTAAAACTTAACATTTTGCATTGCTAAAAAATGTGTGAATAGTGGTAGTTCAATGACATTCAGGATAATATTTTTAATTGTGTTATCTCTATAGCTCAAATGAAATAGAATATTTATTACCTAGTCCATATTTCTCCAAATGGTTTATATGGAATATTTCTCTTCTCGGGAAAAATATACTAGACATCCTGAAAGTTAATTTCTATGGAAATGCTAAATTAAGTTAAATAAATTTATTTTCTGAAGGATTATCAGAAGTTTTTAATATGCTATGTATATTTTTTTAAGAACACCTCTTAGTATGATCTGGCAAACTATTTCAGAATGATATTACAAGGCAATTTAGATAATAAATCTTATTAAAAAATTAGTTGGCTTTTTTTATTATATTATATTTATTATATATATTATATTATAGTGTGAAATTTAAATGAATTATTTTAAATTAAGTTTCATTTATTAAGATACTCATCTATTCATTCTATGTACTTTGAGTACCTACAAACAGTCTTACTTATACATGCTGGGTGATACAAAGATGAATTAGCTGTAGTCCCTGCCAACATGCACATAACCATGATAAAGCATTGTGTATATGCCTGAAAAGTCAACATAAGAGTACATGTGAATGAGGAAAATACCATACCAAAGACTGCATCTAAGTCATCCTTTAATAAATTAATGTAATTTATTAGGTTTAAAATATGCTGAAGAAAAATGTCCATAATTGTCTGTGTTAGAGAACTTGTGGAATAGCTTGCCTTCTCTTGGATGTTTTAACATCTTAAGTTAGCTTATAGTAGTGGGTTAAAAGTTGTAAGATTTCAATGTTGTTTCTTAAATCAACTGGGAAACAGTAGAAGGTTTTTTATCCTTATTGCATGGATGCAACAAGGAATGCTTGGAAGTGAAGCATCCTACTAACTACCGTTCCTAAGAATTGGGAAGTGCAAGGTAGCCCAGCATTCTGCTTGTGATTTTTAGGTTGTTCTTTTTATTTTTCCTCCCATATAGTACTGTCAGGAAGCTATTCCTCTTGTACCAGAACAATGAAGTTCCTCAAGGTAAAACATTTCATCCTTTTTTTTTTTTTAGTGAAAGTAGAAAGAGAAATTCTGGAAATGAAAAAAAGAGGTGAGATTATAGTATTTTACTCATAGTTTGTTGTGCACAAGAGGGTGTATGGCAACTAGGGGGAAGCACAGGGGAGAACATGACAGAGGTTACAGAAGTTTTTTTGATAATTTTTGGATTATTCATTTTCTTCAATGCCTTAGAGACTCTCTACTGAGAAAATAAAACATATCCAACACGGGTAGAATGCACTCATTTTTAGAGTGTCCTTACATCTCCTGAAGCCCATCTAAACTTAAGGGGTCCATGGATCTCATGATAAAAACCTTCAATGTAGAAGAAAAGAAAAAAGGATATAAGGTATTATAAAGGGAAAAATCAGTAGAAGTATTCTGAGTGAGTGCATAAAGAATTGGTTGAAAACAAATATGTAGTTGGTTGGGGCAAGGAGTGGAAAAAGAAAAAGACGGAAAAGAGAAAACAAAAACTAAATATTAAAAAAGCATTACCTGAGCATTTAATAATGTAGATAACTGTTGAATAACTATGTTGCATACTTGAAACCAATATGGTATTGTATATCAACTACACTTCAACAAAAAAGATCAAAACCTCAAAAGAAAAAAAAAAGCATTACCAAGGTTAAAAGAAATCTTAGGCACAAGAGAATAAATAGTTGGAAATGTCCTATTTTGTAGTAAGACTATAGATATCCCAGTAATACATGGAGTGACACAGATTACAAAACATTATTTGACAATATTCAAAGAGTAGGATGGATTAAAACAACACAACAAGCTTGAAAATGCTAAATTTATAAATCACTTCAGGCTCATCAAAATTTGCCGATTCCTAATTAGAGCAGGAATGGATGTTCTGAAGAGAATGCAGTTAGAGAAAATTACCATAATCTTAAAATCCATCTTCTAAGTCATTCAAACAAATCCCTTCTAAGGAGTTTTATATCTAAAATTACCTTTAAATTAATATTCATTTTAATCAAAGTAAATTATGCTCACCATTTTAAAAAATCAAATATTATCAAAGTAATGTTCATAGCTACCATAGTAAAAAATGATATTTCAGGTGAGGAGAATTGGGAAGAAGCCTTTGTAGCAAGTCTTTTAATAACATTTCGGTACTATCTGCATAACATCCAATAACTGATTGAAAACATCAAATTAATGTCTGTCAATGACTATTTGCTTCTTTCATGAGTTTCCCTGACCATGGTTTCTTTACTGGTCTACTGTCAGGTTCCGTTTTGTTTCCTTCATTAATAAAGTTTGAAGTTTATTAGTATATAAGACCTAATTCCTTATTTTTGTGGAACATAATTTCTAGTATTTTTGTTGGTTGGTTCTGAAATTGGCTGGTAAAAACATAGAAGTTATTACATTATGAATCCTTGTTTCTTGAGTCACACAGTTTCAATCTTGAATTGTTGATTCCTATGTTCTGTACATGTATTTTATCCTAGGGTTTCTTTTCACTATCATATTGATGATTCCATCTATTTTTTCCATATCTTCCTAGATTATTTCCTTATTTGATGGTGGGTATTATCCAGAGACCTCTTTTGCACAGATAACAGGATGCAAATATTTAAAGGCCTTGCATGTCTGAAAATGATTTTAAAATTCTACTATAAACTTGATTGATAATGTAGATGTAAAATTCCAAGTGAAAAATCATTTTCATTCAGAATATAAAATAATTACACCACTGTCTTTTTGTTTACAGTATTCTATTCAGAAAGGCCCTAAGTAATTCTAAGTTTCAGAAACATTTCATTTTTTCCTAGAATTTCTTCCAAACATCAATCATCTAAAATTTTACCATGTTTCTTCCTTAGTGTGAATCTAATTTTATCTGTTGTTCCATGGATCCATTGTATACCTTCAGTATAGAAATTTATGTCTTTCAGTTGTATAATAGTTTCCATTTTCCTGCATACTTTAAAATGTTCATTGAATTTTCACATTTACTTAGTTAATATGGAGATATACACTGGAACATTTTGACATATTAAATAAAGCTTGCAATAGTATGATAATTCCTACTTGTCCATAATCTATTATCCTCTTCATGTAACGTTGGCAACAATTTTTAATACTGTTAAATAATTTTGCATCTATATTCATGAAAAATATTGGTACATACTTTTCCTTTTCTGTAATGCCTTTCTCAACTTTTGGTGTTAGGGTTGCGTTTGCCTAATGAGTTGTAGAATGATTCTTGTTGTGGCATTTCCTAAAACAGTTTTTGCAAGAGTGGTATTATTTCTTCTTTGATAACATTTCATAGTAATAAAACATAGACTGGACAATCTATTTTGGGGAATGTTGATAACATTCAATTTCTATAAAATAAATAGGGTTGTTCAAAATTTCTGTTTGTTGTGTTAATTTTGCTGAATTGCACTTCTCAAAAAACATCCATTTTTCATAACTTATTGAATTTGTTGACAGAAAATTATTTATTGTGCTCTTATTAACCTTTTAACATTTGTAAGATCTGTGATGGCATCTATTTTTTTGCTGATGATATTGTGTTCTCTTTCTTTTTGCTAACCAATTTTGTTGATAAATTAATTTTACCAGGATTTGTGTTTGTTGGTATTCTTTACTGTTTTCTGTTTTATTAATATATTTTCTTAAGTATATTTCCATGTCTACTTATTTGGATTTACCTTGCTGTACACTTCCTGTCTTCTCAAGGTGAAGACTTAAGTCATTAGTTGTAGTTACTTTTTCTCTCAACATATGCATTTTTAAAGCTAAACATTTCCCTTGATGCTGTTTTATTTTCACTGTACAAACTTTGATGTGTTTTCATGATCGTTTTGTTCAAATTTGTCAGTACCTACTTTTTGTTTTAAGTATTTACAGCATTAATATTTCATATAATTATCAACTGGATTTAACTAGTTTTGTTATTATTGTGAATAATTGTTTTTTATGTTGTTTATCTCATTCATTATATATGGATCTCTCTTTTCAGTCTACGTAATGTTATTATTACATTACCTTGCATAAAAATCCAGAAAACACCAACTGTAAAAGCTCATTTATCCCCTCACCAGCCTTTACTTTATGGTTTATATGTATTGCACACCATATATTGAAAGCAGTTAATGCTATCACTTTTATTTTAAACAATTGTCTATAAATCTAAGAGGGCAAAAATTAATATTTTATATTTACCTCTTTGTGTTTCTTCATTCCTAAAAGTTCAAGGTTCTCTCTTATATTATGTCTTACTAAGTTCCTATCAAGGGCCTCTATCTCTTATTTGATTTATCTTAGCAAGAGGTTAACCTAAAGGAATGGTATACTTGAATTCAAGATTATTGAATAACTGAAAGCCATAAAGGTTCATAAATTATTTATATGCAACCAGAAGCTTTCAAGAACATCTGTTTTCTTCAGCTACCATACCTCTCCTTTCTGTGTCTACCCTCCTTCCCACCTCTTAAAGAAACCTCCCTATGAACACCCCACTTGGTTTGGTGGTTGGTTCCACTACCTGCCTATCTCATTAGGGTTAATACTGAGAATAAAAAGCAGTATGAGAATATGTGTAATTAGTGCCTTCACATTAGGAGTTAAAATAATCCTTATGGTTAAATTTGTAATATAATTATTCAGCAACTAATATATAATTATTTAAAAATTCGATAGAGATTTCATTCTAAATTTGAGCATAATTAGTTAAAAATAACATTTGAAAGTACGATTCTCTTTTTGTTTGTTTGTTTGGAATTTGCCAGCATTTTATTTACTCAGTTGTATCTTTCTCCCTAAAAGCTTTACTAGCCTTCAAATTCATCACATAGATTTCTGAGGTAAGAAAATTATCAGTTAAGGTACGAATTTTCAGAGTTCAAGAACAAATTTGTAGATAGAATACTTATAAACTAAATTATTATAATTAGTAATACATGAAGAAAACAGCCTTCTGAAGTCATAATATGGAGAAATGGGTGGATTTCATTTAGTTCTGTTTCTCAGTTAATTGCTTGAATATGTTGAATTTTTCAATTAGTGAACTTTGCTTTTAGTTTGCGATCTAAGAGATGGCAGTTACTGAATCATTTAAACATTCATACTTGCTGAAACATTGTTTAGTAGAAAAGGCAGTCATACTTGGGCACTTGAGTGGTTATTTCCTTTTAATATTGCAAGCATCTAAATCTACACATTTCAACTAAAGTTCAACACCCTTTGTCAAATAGAACTTCGTTGTGTCCCAGTAAAATACATTCTCAGGAAAAATAGAAAACCCCATGCTGGAATGTACAGTTCCTCTTCAGTTGTATTTCTTTCAAGCCAAATGTTATTAATTATCATGGAATTGGAAATGAAAAAGTTTTCTGTATGTGTATGTATGTGTGTATCTGTAGGAATTAACTGTTTTCTTTTTTGTTGTTTTTCTGTTTGTTTTTTATTGAGGTATCATTGATATACAATCTTATGAAAGATTCATATTAGCAACATTGTGGTTACTATATTCACCCATATTATCAAGTCCACCCCACACCCTGTTGTAGTCACTGTACATCAGCGTAGTAAGATACTCTGGAGTCACTACTTGTCTTCTCTGTGCTATACTGTCTTCCCCATGACCCTTCTATATTATGTGTGCTAACCATAGTGTCCCTTAATCCCCTTCTTCCTCCCTCCCCAACCACCCTCCCTAACCCCTCCACTTCAGTAACCACTAATCCCTTTGTGGAGTCTGAGTCTGCTGCTGTTTTGTTCCTTCTGTTTTGCTTTGTTGTTACACTCCACAGTGAGTGAAATCATTTGGTACTTGTCTTTCTCTGCCTGGATTATTTCACTGAGCATAATACCCTATAGCTCAATCCATGTACTGCAAATGGTAGGATTTGTTTTTTTCTTATGGCTGAATAGTATTCCATTGTGTATATGTACCATTTCTTCTTTATCCATTCATCTACTGATGGACACTTAGGCTGCTTCCATATCTTGGCTATTGTAAATAGTGCTGCAATAAACATAGGGGTGCATATGTCTTTTTGAATACGGGATGTTTTTTTCTTTGGGCAAATTCCTAGGAGTGGAATTCCTCAGTCAAACATATTTCTATATTCAGTTTTTTGAGGAACCTCCATACTGCTTCCACAATAGTTGAACCCACCAGCAGTGTAGGAGGGTTCCCCTTTCTCTGCATTCTCGCCAGGATTTGTTGTTCCTTGTCTTTTGGATGTTGGCCATCCTAACTGGTGTGAGGTGATATCTCATTGTAGTTTTAATTTGCATTTCCCTGATAATAATCAATGTGGAGCAGCTTTTCACATGCCTGTTGACCATCTGAATTTTATCTTTGGAGAAATGTCTGTTCAGATCCTCTGCTTATTTTTTAATTGCATTATTTGGTTTTTGGGTGTTGAAGCATGTGAGTTCTTTGTATTTTTTTAGATGCTACCCCCTTGTCATATATGTAATTTAAAAATATATTCTCCCATTCTGTAGGATAACTTTTTGTTCTGCTCATGGTTCCCTCTGGTGTACAGAAGGTTTTTAGCTTGATGTAGATGCATGTGTTCATTTTTGCTTTTGTTTCCCAAAAGAGAAGGGATGTGCCCAAGGAGATGTGTCCAGGAATAAATTACTCATGTTTATATTCAAGAGAGTTGTGTCTATTGTTTTCTTCATAGAGCTTTATGGTTTCATGACTTACATTCAGGTCTTTGATCCATTTCAAGTTTACTTTTGGAGTTAGACAGTAATCCAGTTTCATTCCTGTGCATGTAGCTGTCTAGTGTTGCCAACATCAGTTGTTGAAGAGGCTATCATTTCCCCATTTTATATCCATAGCTCATTTGTTGTATATTAATTGACCATATATGCTTGGATTTATATCTGGGCTCTCTAATCTGTTCCATTGATCTATGGTCTGTTCTTGGGCCAGTAGCAAATTGTCTTGATTACTGTGGCTTTGTAGTAGAGCTTGAAGCGGAGGAGCGTAATCCCCCCAGTTTTATTCTTCCTTCTCAGGATTGCTTTGGCTGTTTGGGGTCTTTTGTATTTTCATATAAATGTTAGAACTATTTTTTCTAGTTTGTTGGAGAATACTGTTGGTATTTTGATAGGGTCTGCATTGTAACTGTAGATTGCTTTAGGCAGGATGGCCATTTTGACGATATTAATTCTTCCTATCCATGAGCATGGAATGTATTTCCATTTATTGGTACCTCCTTTTATTTCTTTCATAAGTGTCTTGTAGTTTTCTGGGTATAGATCTTTCATCTCCTTGGTTAGGTTTCTTCGTAGGTATTTTATTCTTTTTGATGCAATTGTGAATGGAATTATTTTCCTGATTTCTCTTTCTGCTAGCTCATCATTAGTATATAGGAATGCTAATTCTGTATATTAATTTTGTATCCTGCAACATCCCTAAGTTCAGTTATCAGTTGTAGTTGTTTTGGGGTGGATTGTTTAGGGTTTTCTATGTACAATGTCGTGTCATCTGAAAACAGTGACTCCTTAGCTTCTTCCTTACCAATCTGCATGCCTCTTATTTCTTTGTGTTGTCTGATTGTTGTGGCTAGGACTTCCAGTACTTTGTTGAATAAAAGTGGTAAGAGTGGGCATCCTTGTCATGTTAGCAATCATAGAGGAAAAGCTTTCAGCTTTTTGCTGTTAAAAGTATTATGTTGGTTGTTGGTTTTTCACATGTGGCCTTTATTATGTTGAGGTACTTGCCCTCTATACCCATTTTGCTGAGAGTTTTGTCATGAATGGGTGTTGAATTTTGTTAAATGCTTTTCAGCATCTATGGAGATGATCATGTGATTTTTGTCCTTTTTGTTGGTGTGGTGTATGCAGTTGATGGATTTTCAAATAATGTACCATTCTTGTATCCCTTGAATAAATCTCAAATCTCATTTGATCATGATGGATGATCTTTTTGATGTATTTTTGAATTAGGTTTGCTAATATTTGCTTCAGGATTTTTAAATCCATTTTCATCAGAGATATTGGTCTCTAATTTTCTTTTTTTGTGGTGTCTTTGCCTGGTTTTAGTATTAGAGTGATGCTGGCCTCATAGAATGAGTTTGGAAGTATTCCTTCCTCTTCTGCTTTTTGGAAAACTTTAAGGAGGATGGGTATTATGTCTTCTGTAAATGTTTGATAAAATTCAGCAGTGAATCCATCTGGACCATGGATTTTGTTTGTTGGTAGCTTTTTGATTTCCAATTAAATTTCATTGCTGGTAATTTCTTCAGATTTTCTGTTTCTTCCTTGGTCAGTCTTGGAAGGGTGTTTTCTTTTCAGGAAGTTGTCCATTTCACTGGGTTGTTCAAATTATTGGCATAAAATTTTTCATAGTCTTCTCTAATGATTCTTTATATTTTTCCTGTATCTGTTGTGATTATTCCTCGTTTGTTTCTGATTCTGATGTTTATACACTCTCTTTTTTTCTTGATAAGTCTGGCTAGGGTAGTGGTTTATCTATTTTCTCTAAAGAACTAGCTCCTGGTTTCATTGATTCTATTGTTTTATTCTTTTGATTTTATTTATTTATGCTCTTATCTTTATTATGTCCCTCCTCCTACTGAACTTGGGCCTCATTTGTTCTTCTTTTTCTAGTTTCATTAACTGTGAATTTAGGCTGTTTGTATGGGAATGTTCTTATTTCCTGATGTAAGCCTGTATTGCAATATACTTCCCTCTTAGCATGGTCCTCACTGTGTACCACAGATTTTGCAGTGTTGAGTTATTGATTTTATTTGTCTCCATATATTGCTTGATCTCTATTTTTATTTGTTCATTGATCCATTGATTATTTAGGAGCAGGTTGTTAAACCTCCACATGTTTGTGGGCTGTTAGATTTTCTTTACATAATTTATTTCTAGTTTCATATGTTTGTGGTCTGATAAGCTGGTTGGTACAATCTGAATCCTTCTTAATTTACAGAGGCTCTATTTGTGGCCTAATATGTGATCTATTCTGGAAAATACTCCATGTGCACTGGAGAAGAATGTGTATCCTGCTAGTTTAAGGTGGAGTGTTCTGTAGATGTCTGTTAGGTCCATCTGTTCCAATGTGTTGTTCAATGCCTCTGTCTCCTTACCTATTTTCTGTCTGGTTGATCTGTCCTTTGGAGTGAGTGGTGTTTTGAAGTCTCCTAAAGTTAATGCATTGCATTGCATTTCCCCCTTTAATTCTGTTAATACTCTTTTTCACATGTTTGGGTGCTCCTAGGTTGGGTGTATAGATATTTATAGTGGTTCTATCCTCTTGTTGGACTGTCTCCTTTATCATTATGTAACATTCTTCTTTGTCTCATGTTACTTTCTTTTTTTTGGAGTCTATTTTGTATGATAAAAGTACTGCAACTCCTGCTTTTCTCTCCCTGTGAGTCGCATGAAATATCATTGTCCATTCCTTCACTTTTAGTATGTGTGTATTTTTGGGTTTGAAGTGAGTCTCTTGCAGATAGCA
Organism: Manis javanica; assembly: GCF_040802235.1. Lineage (NCBI taxonomy): Eukaryota > Metazoa > Chordata > Mammalia > Pholidota > Manidae > Manis > Manis javanica. The sequence continues at coordinate 56,203,311 of NC_133157.1, forward strand.
TAAAGATGAGTCTTGTTTTTTTATCCATACAGTGACTTTATCTCTTTTGAGTGGTGCATCCAGTCTATTTACATTTAGGTTGATTATCTATATCTATATATATATGTACTTATTACCATTGCAGGCTTTAGATTTGTGGTTACCAGAGGTTCAAGAATAGCTTCCTTACTTTTTAAGAGTCTAACATAACTCACTCAGTATGCTATTTCAAAGACAATTTAATGGTTCTTTTTTTTTCTTCCTTCTTTTCCACTTCCTCCACTCTTTTTATATTAGGTGTTGTCATATTCTGTACTCTTTGTGTATTCCTTGACTGACTTTTTAGGTTGATCTAATTTTGCATTTTCTTATTAATTAATTTGTCTACTTCCATTAGTGTGGTTTTATTTCCTCTGGTGACAGCTTTTAAACCTTAGGAACACTATCTAATTTTGTATTTTCTTATTAATTAATTTGTCTACTTCCTTTACTGTGGTTTTATTTCTTCTAGTGACAGCTATTTAACCTTAGGAACACTTCCATCTATAGCAGTCCCTCCAAAATACACTGTAGAGATGATTTGTGGGATATAAATTCTCTCAACTTTTGTTTATCTGGAAATTGTTTAATCCCTGCCTCAAATTTAAATGAAAATCTTGCTGGGTAGAGTATTCTTGATTCAAGGCCCTTCTGTTTTATTACATTAAATTTATCATGCCAATTCCCTTCTGGCCTATAAGTTTTCTGCTGAGAATCTGATGATAGCCTGATGGGTTTTCCTTTGTAGATTATCTTTTTTCTCTCTCTGGCTGCTTTTAATACTCTGTCCTTGTCCTTGATCTTTGTCATTTTAATTATTATATGTCTTGGTGTTGTCTTCCTAGGGTCCCTTGTGTTGGGAGATCTATCTACTTCCATGACCAGATAAACTATTTCCTTCCCCAGAATGGGAAAGTTTTCAGCAATTATTTCCTCAAAGAGACTTTCTATCCTTTTTTCTCTTTCTTCTACTTCTGGTACCCCTATAATGCAAATATTTTTCCATTTGGATTGGTTGCATAGTTATATTATCAATCTTTCATTCCTACAGATAGTTTTTTTCTCTCTGCCTCAGCTTCTTTGTATTATTTTTCTATAATTACTATTTCATTTACCATCTCCTCTATTTCATCTAATCTGCTTTTAAATCCCTCCATTGTATGTTTAATTTCTGTTACTCTGTTTTTCAAGCTTTCTATCTCTTTCTTGAAGTCCTTCCTGAGATCTTGAATATTTTTTGTACTTCTGTGAACATGTTTATGATTTCATTTTGAAATTTTTATCAAGAACATTGGTGATTCAGTTTCATTTAGCCCTCTTTCAGGTGTTTGTGGGATTTTTTTTTGTACCAAGTTATTTTGCCATTTCATGTTTGTATTGGTTACTCTGGAATAGTAAGTTTGTGTAAGCAGTGCCTCTATTGCCCAGAAGGTCTAATCTCTGGACCTTCCAAATACCTAGAGCAATAACAGGTGTTGCAAGTGATCAGTGCCAGTGACTGCCAGTAGGAAAGGGCTTTATCCTGGTTCCTGGCTGCAGTGCCTGCATCCACTGTCTGGGCTAGTAGCCTGAATGCACAGAGAGGAGCTTCTGCATTACATCCCTGTATGTGCCATGGGCAGGGCCACCCTCTAGCTGGCCTAGTGTCATGGCGAGGGCAGCAGGTTTACGAACTTTTGCCAGCCAGGAGAAAGGAGTGACAGGCTGAATATTGCAGTGGGAGTACCTTGGTATGCATCACCAGCCGGAAGGATGGATCATCTGAAACTCCTGAAAATTCCCAACTTTTTGAGCTGAGTTTGCTGGGACAATTTTTTTCACCTGTCCTTTCTCCTGAGCAGCAAGCTTTGTGTAATCCTTGGCCCTTTAGCTCACCTTTTGCTAGTGGGAAATCTTTTAAAGTTCCCACATTTTTTTTGTCCCAGAGTGGCTAGTTGTGGTTACCTGTTCTCCACAAGCATCTGGAATCTCAGCCTCTCCAAGTCTTCTGCCAGTCTTTTGCTGTCCAACCCCACTAATTTCCAGAGCACCATGTAATGTGGGTTCCTGGAACAGATCTCTAGGGGTGGGTATTCAGCAGTCCTGGGCTCCTACTCCCTCTCTGCTCCATTTATCTTCCTCCTGCTGGTGAATTCAGTTGGGGGGAGTTCTTGGGTCCTCCCAGATAGCGACTTTGCTACTTTACTCTTTTCTGTGAGGTCTTCTCTTTCCCCAGATGTAGGCATTGTGTTGCAGTCTTCTTTCTGGTCACTCTTTTGTGATTAGTTGTATTTCCTGTATTGTTGTACTATATATGGTTTTGGGAGGAGATTTCTCTCTCATTTCTCACACCATCATCTTTAAATCTCTCTCAAGTAACGGTTTCCTTATGTAGGAAACATGCCTCAGTTTGTCTTTAAAGTGGATAGACATCTGTGAAAGATATTCCCATTGTTAACTGATTCTCATTCCTAGCTGCTATTTGTGTAAAAATATAAATCCTAGGGAAAGCGTATTTTCTACACGCTATTTTATATTTTCTGGTCTCCTTCTGATATCTGGTTTCCTCCATGCATACACACACAGTTTGTTCTGTGTGTTCCTTTCAAAGTTTGATTTAATAATATACTCATTTTTAATATGCTGCCCCATTGTAATTGCTGGTATTTTTCATGTGTTTATTTATTTATGTATGATTGTATCTTCTTGACTTGCAACCTGTCCAAAGAGCATAGTAAAGCATACTAAGAATCCATCAAGAATCAGAGAAATGTGTCTAGTTTGAGTGTGGTTATGCTTTGTCAATTGCTGTTTTAAAAGAGCACAGTTATGGGTATCAGTGATGTTACATAGTAGACAAAACCAAAATTTGGTGTGCTGTATTTTAGCATCAAAGTAGAGAAAAGCTTATCTTTTTAAGTGGAGAGATGTGAGCATGTCTCAAGCTATTAGTTCAAAACTAGCATTCTGAAACTCACTGTAGTGTAACTAAATTTTAAATAGACTTAGTATTAAGTTAGAAAAGTGTTTAAACTCAAAACCTTTTCCCTTCCAAATTATATAGTTTTAATGATTATTCAACTTTTAATTAAAGATTTAAGCAATTTATTCTCAATAAGTATTGTAACTATTAAGATTAATAACCTGTAATAGCTTTTAAATTAACAGGGTCTTTCATTTAACAAATCTTTGTGCAGTAGGGCAAGAAATAATTACATTTTATTTCTCTTAAATGTGTTAGTAATTAACATTTCTAATTCTGCATGTGAACTAAATGCTTTGATTTAAATATAAAAGAACATTAACAACGATTGCACATACTGTAATTTAAACTGAAGTCATATAATATACCTGTTCATTTGTTGAAATTAAACTTTTCCTCAAAACTTTGAACGTACTTAAGAATTTTTCTGAAGAGGGTAGAATTTTCCTGAAACATACACCTCAGAATATGTTCTAGAAACTGATATGTGAAGCTCTGAAATAAAGTAAGCTAAGGTTGAAAACACAAATAATGACCAAAAAAAAAAAAAAATACAGATGTGGACAGGTTCAGAGTATGTTTTAATTCAGTGACTTGCAAGGGCCTTGTATAAATTTTAGAAGATAGTTTACTGATCCAAGTGCCTAAACACATTTTAGACAGTAAAATTACAGCATGAATTATAGGCCAGCACTACATCCCATCACTGGAAGAGGTACTGAAGTATTACTAAATGTCATCTTGTAGTTTTTGATCCTGTATTACAATGAATTGCTAACCAGAAGTTTAGTAAGTCTAACCACTGTGAATCAAATTTTACTCAAATGACAATTACATTTGCTAAATGAACAAAAACAAATAATTGTTTTCCTTAACAACCAAAAGCAATATTACAAAGGCATGAAATTAAACATATGTCTCAGTGATTCCTACAGTTATAATTAAAATCATATGTAAGGTTTTCAGTGTATCTGATATCAAAAAAGCCCAAATTATAACACACATATTCCTGTTTGATAAATAAGTGATATTACTAATTGCCTGTGTTAAATGGCATTTCTGATTAAAATATTCAGTGATCATATTAATTCTTTGCATTATTTTTTAAAATTATCAGTCAAATTGTAATGTTTTAAGACAACAAAATGTTCTATACAACATACTTGACAAAAGTACTCAAAACTTTTTCCACTTCTAAATATGTACAAAATGGCAAAGTTATTTCATTTCTGTAGATTCAGAATCAGTCATAAATATGAATCACAATGCTTTTTCATAACTTTTTGGAGAAACCATTAAGTAATAAAAATAGAATCAGAATAAAAATGTCATTCTTGTCAACATTTGGCTTATGGCCCCACACTATCTTCTCAGCATTTCAGTTTTTATTGGCAATAAAAAGAGTTTAAATATAAAAGCATGAAATACCATAGATAAGCTTATTCTGGAAGATTCTAATATGACTGCTTCAACTATTTAAAACTTAAACATGTCTCTTAATGTTTCTTTCCAACAAGGCCATCCAGAATAACAACCAGTTCAGATAATTCATTAAATCCACAGGGAATAAAATTACTTAGATAAGGTTTTGCCACAAAATAAATGAAATAACTTGTTGCTTGAATTTGTATTTTACCTTTTGTTTTAGATAATGGAGATAAAAGGTAAGATTAAATGTGAAACCCCTTGGATAATGTAAAATAGTAAAACATGTTCTTGACAATAATCTTTTATTCTAAAATAATAAATTCATCAGTAAACTGTGGCATAAAGTAAATAACTTGGAGTTAAATGTCAGAAAACAAGTTAGAAACTTTTTTAGGTAATAAGCATAGCAGGTTCTTGGCCTGATATATTATCTTCCATTACAATGTAAATCACAGACAATAATTTATATGCCCCAATAAAAGGGACAATAAAAATATGATTTCCTCTGACTTGCCTTTTGTTTCAGTTTAGCCTTATATTGCTTACACCTATTTCCCCTCTGAAGTTACTTACATTTGAATATTTTTAATTGATCATAATGCCTATGACCAATTAACCAATGAATGTAGATGAGGGGGAGGGAATATATAATGAGAGATTAAAAATAACTAATATTTCTTTGCTACTATTCCAACTGAAAGAGCAAATGGGAGTCCATTTCCCCTATTCTAGAATCTAGAATGAATTTAGTGACTTGTTAAGTTAATAGAATGCAGTGGAGACTGGGTAATAGGAAGTCCTGCAGCTTCAACCCAGGGCTCATGGAACTCTTTCCCTTTGAGCTGTCATGAAAGAAGTCCAGCAACTCTGAGACGAATGGGGCATTTCAAATCTATTACTGATTAAATCAAAACACTTTTATTTTCTAATATTTGGGGATTATCCCTAGGCCTTTCTATTGGACTCTTATGATTTTCATTTCTCTGTTAATATTCATTATCTATTGATTTCACTCACCCTTTCCATTAAATCCTTTAACATCATAAACAGTTTTTTAAAAATTTTGTATCATTAATGTACAATTAAATGGGCAACATTATGGTTACCAGACTCCCCCTATTGTCAAGTCCCCACCACACACCCCATTACAGTCATTGTCCATCAGCATAGTAAGATGTTATAGAATCATTACCTGTCTTCTGTGTGTTATACTGCTTTCCCCATGCACCCTCCCTACGTTATGTGTACTAATCGTAATACCCCTTTTTTCACGCTTATCCTTCCCTTCCCACACATCCACCCCAGTCCCTTTCCCTTTGGTAACTCTTAGTCCATTGTTGGATCTCTGAGTCTACTTCTCTTTTGTTCCTTCAGTTTTTTCTTTGTTCTTATACTCCACAGACGAGTGAAATCATTTAATACTTGTCTTTCTCCACCTGGTTTATTACACTGAGCAAAATACCCTTTAGCCCCATCCATTTAGTCGCAAATGGTAGGACTGTTTTCTTTTTCTTCTTATGGATGAATAATATTCCATTGTGTATATGTACCACATCTTCTTTATCCATTCATCTACTGATGGACACTTAAGTTGCTTCCATTTCTTGGCTATTGTAAATAGTGCTGCGATAAACATAGGGGTGCATCTGTCTTTTTCAAACTGGGTTGCTGTATTCTTAGGGTAAATTCCTAGAAATGGAATTCCTGCGTGAAATGGTATTTCTATTTTGAGCTTTCTGGGGAACCTCCATATTGCTTTCCACAATGGTTGAACTAATTTACATTCCCACAGCAGTGTAGGAGGGTTCCCCTTTCTCCACAACCTCACCAACATTTGTTGTTGTTTGTGTTTTGGATGGTGGTGCTCCTTACTGGTGTGAGGTGATATCTCATTGTGGTTTTAATTTGCATTTTTCTTATGATTAGTGATGTGGAGCATCTTTTCATGTGCCTGTTGGCCATCTGAATTTCTTCTTTGGAGAAGTGTCTGTCCAGCTCCTCTGCCCATTTTTTAATTTGATTGTTTGTTTTTTGTTTGTTGATGTGCATGAGCTCATTGTATATGTTGGATGTCAACCCCTTATCAGAAATGTCATTTATGAATATATTCTCCCATACTATAGGATGTCCTTTTGTTCTACTGATGGTGTCCTTTGCTGTACAGAAGCTTTTTAGTTGTATACAGTCCCACCTGTTCATGTTTTATTTTGTTTCTCTTGCCTGGGGAGATATGTTCATGAAGAAGTTGCTCATGTTTATGCCTGAGAGATTTTTGCCTATGATTTTTTTCTAAGAGTTTTATGGTTTCATGACTTATATTCAGAATTTGGTTGCACTCCGATACACTACATTAAGGTGCTTGATATATTTTGAGTTTACTTTTGTGTATGGGGTTAGACAATAATCCAGTTTCATTCTCTTGCATGTAGCTGTCCAGTTTTGCCCACAGAAGCTGTTGAACAGTCTGCCATTTCCAATTGTATATCCATGGTTCCTTTATCTTATATTAATTGACCATATATGCTTGGGTTAATATTTGGACTCTCTATTCTGTTCCACTGGTCTATGGGTCTGTTCTTGTGCCAGTACCAAATTGTCTTGATTACTGTGGTTTTGTAGTAGAGCTTGAAGTCGGGGAGCATAATCCCCCTCACTTTATTCTTCCTTCTCACAATTGCTTTGATTATTTTGGGGGTGTTTTGTGATTCTATATGAATTTTAGAACTATTTGCTCTAGTTCAGTGAAGAATGCTGGTGGTATTGTGATTAGGATTGCATTGAATCTCTAGATTAATTTAAGCAGGATGCCCATTTTGACAATATAAATTCTTCCCATCCATGAGCACAGATGTGTTTCAATTTATTGGTGTCTTATTTAACTTCTCTCATGAGTGTCATGTAGTTTTCATAGTATGTATCTCACCCCCTTGGTTAAATTTATTCCTAGGTATTTTATTCTTTTTGATGCAATTGTGAATGGAATTGTTTTCCTGACTTCTCTTTCTGCTAGTTCATCATTAGTTTATAGAAATGCAATAGATTTGTGTATTAATTTTGTATCCTGCAAGTTTGCTGAATTCAGATATTATTTGTAGTAGTTTTGGAGTGGATTCTTTAGGGTTTTTTTTATGTACAATATCATGTCACCTGCAAACAGTGACAGTTTCACTTCTTCCTTACCAATCTGGATCCATTTTATTTATTTATGTTGTCTGATTGCCATGGCTGGGACCTCCAGTACTATGTTGAATAAAAGTGGGGAGAGTGGGCATCCATCTTGTTCCTAATCCTAGGTGAAAAGCTTTCAGCTTCTCGCTGTTAAGTATGATGTTGCCTGTGGGTTTGTCATATATGGCCTTTATTATGTTGAGGTACTTGCCCTCTATACTTATTTTGTTGAGACTTTTATCATGAATGGATGTTGAATTTGTCGAATGCTTCTCAGCATCTATGGAGATGATCATGTGGGTTTTGCCCTTCTTTTTGTTGATGTGGTGGATGATGTTGATGAATTTTCAAATATTGTACCATGCTTGCATCCTTGAGATGAATCCCACTTAATCATGGTGTGTGATTTTTTTATGTATTTTTAAATTCAGTTTAATAATATTTTGTTGAGTATTTTTGCATATATGTTCATCAGGGATATTTGTCTCTAGTTTTCCTTTTTTGTGGTGTCTTTGCCTGGATTTAGTGCTAGAGTGATACTGGCTTCATAGAATGAGTTTGAGAGTATGACCTACTCTTCTATTTATTGAAAAACTTTAAGGAGAATGGGTATTATGTATTCTCTAAATGTCTGATAAAATTCAGCGGTGAATCCATCTGGTCCAGTGGTTTTGTTCTTGGGTTGTTTTTTAATTACCCATTCAATTTCATTGCTCGTAATTGGTCTGTTTAGATTTTCTGTTTCTTCCTGTGTCAGTCTTGGAAGGTTGTATTTTTCTAGAACGTCGTCCATTTCTTCAAGGTTATCCAGTTTGTAGCATATAGATTTTCATAGTATTTCCTAATAGTTCTTTGTATTTTTGTGGAGTCCATCATGATTTTTCCTTTCTCATTTCTGATTCTGTTGATGTGTGTAGATTCTCTTTTTCTCTTAATAGTCTGGCTAGGGGCTCATCTATTTTGTTTATATTCTCAAATAACCAGCTCATTGTTTCATTGATTTTTTCTGTTGTTTTATTCTTCTCAATTTTATTTATTTCTTCTCTAATCTTTATTATGTCCCTCCTTCTGCTGACTTTGGGCCTCATTTGTTCTTCTATTTCCTGTTTGAATAATTGTGAATTTAGATATTCATTTGGGATTATTCTTCCTTCTTTAAATAGGTCTGTATTGATGTATACTTCCCTCTTAGAACTGCCATCACTGTGTCCCACAGAAATTGGGGTGTTGTGCTGTTGTTGTCATTTGTCTCCATATATTGCTTGATCTCTGTTTTAATTTGGTCATTGGTCCATTGATTATTTAGGAGCATGTTGTTAAGCCTCCATGTGTTTGTGAGCCTTTCTTTTCTTTGTTCAATTTATTTCTAATTTTATACCTTTGTGATGTGAGAAGTGGTTTGGTGCAATTTCAATCTTTTTAAATTTACTGAGGCTCTTTTGTGGTCTAGTATGTGGTCTATTCTGCAAAATGTTCTTGTCACTTGAGAAAAATGTGTATCTTGCTGCTTTTGGGTGTAGAGTTCTGTAGATGTCTGTTACGTCCATCTGTTCTAGTGTGTTGTTCAATGCCTCTATGTTCTTATTTATTTTCTGTCTGGTTGATCTGTCCTTTGGGGTGAGAAGTGTGTTGAAGTCTCCTAAATTCAATGCACTGCATTCTATTTCCTCCTTTAATTCTGTTAGTATTTGTTTCACATATGTAGGTGCTCCTATGTTGGTTGCATAGATATCTATAATGGTTATATCCTCTTGTTGGATTGATCCCTTCATCATTATATAATCTCCTTCTTTATGTCTTATTAATTTCTTTGTTTTGAGATCTATTTTGTCTGATACAATACTGCAACACCTGCTTTTTTCTCCATATTGTTTGCATGAAATATGTTTTTCCATCCCTTCACTTTTAGTCTTTGTATGTCTTTGGATTTGAGGTGAGTCTATTGTAGGCAGCATATAGATGGGTCTTGCTTTTTTATCCACTCTATTACTCTGTGTCTTTTGATTGGTGCATTCAGTCCATTTACATATAGGGTGATTATCAATAGATATGTACTTGTTGTCAATTCAAGCTTTGGATTTGTTCAAGTGCAGCTTCTTTACTATCTAACCATCTAACTTAACTCACTTATAATGCTATTATAAATGCAGTCTAATGATTCTTTATTTCTCTCACTTCTTTTTCTTCCTCCTCCACTCTTTGTATGTTAGGTATTTTATTTTGTACTCTTTTGTGTTTTTCTTGAGTGATTTTGTGGGTAGATAATTTTATTCTGTGTTTAGTTAGTATTTGGTTGGTCTACTTTCTTTGCACTGTGGTTTTATTTTCTCTGATGACATCTGTTTAGCCTTAGCAGCACTTCCATCTAGAACAGTCCCTTTAAAATACACTGTAGAGATGTTTTGTGGGAGGTAAATTCCCTCAACTTTTGTTTATCTGGGGATTGTTTAATCCCTCCCTCAATTTAAACGATAATCTTGCTGGATACAGTATTCTTGGTTCGAGACCCTTCTGTTTCATTGCATTGAATATATCATGCCATTTTCTTCTGTTCTGTAAGGTCTCTGTGGAGAAGTCTGATGATAACCTGATGGGTTTTCCTTTGTATGTGATCTTTTTTCTCTCTCTGGATGCTTTTAATATTCTGTCCTTGTCTTTGATCTTTGCCATTTTAATTTTTATATTTCTTGGTGTTGTCCTCCATGGGTCCTTTGTGTTGGGAGATTTGTGGGCTTCTTTGGTCTGAGAGACTATTCCCTTCTCCATCTTGTGGAAGTTTTCAGCAATTATTTCCCCAAAGACACTTTATATCCCTTTTTCTCTCTCTTCTTCTTCTGGTACCCCTATAATGTGATATTTTTCTGTTTGGATTGGTCACACAGTTCTCTTAATATTCTTTCATTCTTAGAGATCCTTTTATCTCTCTCTGCCTCAGCCTCTCTGTAGTCCTATTCTCTGATTTCTATTCCATTAACAGTCTCTTTCACTTCATCTAATCTGCCCTTAAGTCCTTCTATTGTTTGTTTCATTTATGTTATCTCCCTCTGAAATTCATTCCAAAAGCACGAAGGGTGCTGTTCTCATGGGAGAACACATGCCACTTGCCTGAAAATCCTGCTAGTGACCAAGGCAATTCCTAGACCTACCCCTCCATGGCAGCTGAGGGGATTAACCCAGAGGATGCTCCTATGTGTGGTTGACAGGCACAGGCAGCGAAGACAGGCAAGGTGAACAACAAGCAGGAAGGGACTCTGTTCTCTCAGCTGACACATGCAACACTTGCTGGCGATCACTTCCATCACCATGAAAAGGCAAAAGAACCTTGTTCAGACCAAAATCCTTTAAAACCCCAGAGAGAGGGCCTGGTGAGACTGAAATCACCAATCTTCCTGAAAAAGAATTCAAAATAAAACTGATAAGTCTGCTGATGGAGCTACAGAGAAATATGCAAGCCTTTGGCTTGATCCCCTGAGCTGCCATGGATGGGGCAGCCCTTGGGATGGCCTTGGTTGCTGGTGGTGGTTGCAGATGATTGGTGCATGTTCGCCATGAAAACAAAGCCCCTACCTGCTTCGTGGACTCTGCAGCAATTTCCTCTGCTTGTGCCAGTCAGTTGCACATAAGGGACAGACTCTGGGTTAATCTCCTGAGCTTCTGTGGGTGAGGCAGCCTTCGGGATGGCCCAGGGCACTGGTGGTGGTTGCAGGTGAGCAGAGCATGTTTGCCGTAAGAATAAAGCACCTTTTTGCCTTCCGCCCTCTGCATCTGTCTGTGCTGTCTGTGTCAGTCGACTGTAGACAGGTGGCAGCCTCTGGTTCTGGCCTGGCTGGCCATGTGGTGGGAGAAGCCTCTGTGTGGATGCTGTGTGTGAGGCTGCTCCCCAGTTGCTCTGGAGCAATGGCAGACCAGCCTGTTCACTTGCAATGCCAGTTGGGGGGAATGAACGACAGGCTGCTTATCTCCATGAGTGGCTTTGGTGCTGCATTGCCACCCAGGGGGTTAGGGCACCTGAAGTTCTGGTTATTTAGCAGTCCTGTCTTCCATTGAATCCCCACTCTGATTCTTTTCCTCCCACCAGAAGGCTGGGGTCAAGGGAGTGCTCAGGTCCTGCCGGGTCACAGCTTTGTATCTTAACCTTTTTGTGAGATGTTGAGTTCTTGCAGATGTAGATGTAGCCTGACTGGTGTACTGTATCTTCTGGTCACTCTTTTAGAGATAGTTGTATTCACTGTATTTTCAAAGTATATATGGTTTGGGGAGGAGATTTCCCCTCCCCTACTCATACTGCCATCTTGGGAATCCTGTTTTTTTTAACTTCATTACCTGGTACTGAGTTGTGGTTCATCTGTAAGTTAGGTTCTTTTGATTGCGTTATTTTCTAAGAATATGTTGGGTTATTTTTTTTCCATATTTTGTTTTGTATCTCACAAAAATTATGTTTGTTTGTTTTTATCAAATGCTGGACATTATGTGTAAAATAGTAAATTCTGAGGTAGGTGGTATCTATGTCTTAAAATTAGCATGCCTTTTCTTCTTTCAGGCTGTTAAAGTAGAACTTGAGATAGTCCAGGCAAGGAATGAAGTTTATTTGGGTTTTGCTTTTACTCTGACTATATTTAATGTCAGTGATTCAATCTTCCAATTCCCCCTATGGTGGGCTTCCTTCTCCTTATGTGCAGGGTAGGGACTTTGGTGTCAGAGGGTTTTTCTTAGTTTTAGTTCTCTACCACCAACTTTCAGCCTCTATGTGAAATACAGAAGTAGTCTCTGTCTATGCTCCAGTCTCTCACCATCCTTAGACTTCTCTGTTAAGCTTACATTAGAGATAAGGGGTATTTGTTGTGTTCTGGTCCAGCTTCTGTCTTAACTAGGCACATTGCACCTGAGGCAAAATTATAGGAGTTTTCTCAGTGTTTTTGCTCCATATAATGACAAACAAACTTTGCTTTATGTTTGAATCAGGTCTTGGGCAGGAGTTTCCTTTCCCATTCTGAGTGAAATAAGACCTATGCTTGGTAGCAGTGCAGTATTTGGGCCTAAAATGGTTTTCTACTTCTTCAGGAAGAAGGCCTTTATTTTTCCAGTCCTTCCCATAGCCACAAATTGACTTTGTGTTTGCCCAGAGAGCTGTGCTCTCTCTCTCTCTGTCTGTGTATTAAGGCTTCCACATCAGAAGAGTACAAAGAAATGAGTGATGTTACATTCCTGTGTTCCCACTGATCATCTCTTGCATGCTTGCAATTTACTATATTGGTTCTTCTCAGTCTTCTCTTCTGCCTTCATTCATTTTTGTAAATACCCAATAGCAGTGTGTAGGAAAGAGCTTTCCAAGGAAAAAGACTAAATCCAGGTATGTCTGTGGTCTCCAGCTATACCAGAGTGACATGCTGTCCCATTTTTGGCCTTTCATTAAAATTTTGCTGATTTCTTCCCATTCACTTATTTACTGTCTTATGCCTCTTCTGCCAGTGTTCTGCCGCAGGTGGTACACTTTGTGCATCCTAACTCTTCTTACACTTGTTCTCTAGAATTCATGTTAGTTATTTGTTTTGTGTCCTTAGCTCTCTCTGATAGGCTCATTGAAATTATATTTTACTGTATCTGGGTTTTCCTTATTGTTACTGCAAAAGCAACATTCTTTGAAGCTGTATTTTCCAAGTGGAAATGGCAGTCCAGTAGGTTTGTTCTTGAGACTGTATGCACAAAGTAATTCTGAAGTATGAAGTCTTATAGAACTGAGCAAATCAGCAAATGTATGATGTTGTTGGGGTTAAAATTGTCATGGTGGAGCAAGAGGGAAGGCAAGTAAGAACCCCCTAGGACCTTTTCCCAGAAATAAATAAGTTTGCAAAGCAGCATTTTGGCAACCTTTTTAATACCTAATATTATGTACTTTATGACACTCTATAGTCATACAATATTTAACATAAGACTCATTGAAAGTAATCTTATTAACATAATATTACAGAAAACAAGCCATTCCTTACCTGTTCTAAATGTTGCCTTGAATACCAAAAATAAATGTTATAACTTATTAAAGACAATTATAAAATAAAATCTTATTTAATAAAAATTATCATTTTCCTGTAGTTGCTATGTTGAATATTGTGAATGGACACTCAGTTCATGTAATCATTTTTGCCTTTATCATATATATTAATCAGTTTATATTTGTGTAATTGTATAAATAATATATATATTATTTTGGACAAATACTACTCTTCCTTGGTTTTCCTTAGGAAAACCTGTATTCTACCACCAAAATGAATTTAATACATTGGGATAGAATGGGATTGTGAAAGAGAAAAAACTGATATACCAAAATAAAACTGTTAAATTTAGATTACTTTTTGTCTTCTCTGGGAATTATTTTTCAGCATCATGCATTTTGAGATTTCATTTCAGTCTTGAAGTAGAAGTGAAAGAATCTTATTTTATGTTTACAGACAATTCTAGTAACTCAGATAGTCTGTATAGCTAATACAAGTACCTAAACTTTTCTAAAAGATTTTACTAAAAGCTTCCTTTATTTACACAGAAATCTCCATTATTTTGCTTGGCAACTAACTTGTAGTAACAGTATATTTGACTATTCACTCATGATTTCTCACACCTGATGCCTTATTATAAACTTTTGTGTCTGCCTTCACCAATGTATGAGGTTTTACTCATTTGCCAATCTACTGCAAAAATTAAAATTAGAACCACTCTTTCTGATTAATATAAATTTTTTACTGGACTCCCAATGTTTGATCTCCCTCATCTCTAACCTGTTAAAACTATATATATATAGTTTTAATCTGAGTGAAACTGGCAATTTCTATCAATAGCCATTACTGAACATCACCCCACTTCTTGTAATCTCTTTTGCCCATTTCTTTTAAAATAAATTTCTACTATCTGGTAGAGTTTTTTTGGAGGACATTAGTTTGTTGAAAACTATTTTGTATAGTACATTGTGTCCTTGAGAAAATGTGCTTTATTTGGCTCATGTTTTTGAGCAGATCAGAGTTTTAGGGGAATGTTAAATGTGTGTCCTTGAGCACTTGAAAATAATGTGTATTCAGCTACTGTTGAGTGGAGTGTTCTAAAAATGTGAATCAGTTCAAGTTAATTGATAGTGTTATTCAGGTCATCTACATTCTTACTGGGTTTCTCCCTACTGTACTATCAATTACTGAGAAATAAATGTTGGAGTTTCCAACTATAATTGTGGATATATCTATTTTCTATTTTTCTATCTATCAGTATTTTGAAGCTCTGTTAGATATATACACAATTAGGACTGTTGTGTCTTTTTGAGGGATTGACCTTTTTATCAATATTTAATGTCTCTCTTTATCCCTGATAATATTCCATTTTTATCCCTGAAGTTTACCTTTTCTGAAATTAAAAATAAAAACTAGTCCTTGCTCCTTTTGATTAGTGTTTGTGTGACATATATTTTTACATCCTTTCATTTTTAGCCTATTTTTAAGTTTGAAGTGGCTTTCATTAAAACAAAACCTTAACTTAATATTTTATCAGTTTATACAGCATTCATCAGTGTCCTCAGTAAATATTCTGTTTCTAATTGCAGATATCTGTCCTGTTCTGAATGTGAGGTTCGTTGTTAGTCCTGTGACCTTTGTTTATTGATGGGCTCATATATCTTCAAAAATGTATATTATGTATACTGCTTTATTTTTCTAGGTGGGCAGTATAGTTAAACTGTAGTCCATTTGGATATATGTTCCACATGAATATGAAAAGAAAGGGCATTCTGAAGTTACTTTGTGCAGTGGTTTCAAAATGGAAATTTAGTGTAAATTTTCACAATGCATATTCAAATATTATATCTCCTTACAGGTTTTTTGATAACTTTTCAAATAAGTTTTCAAGAAAATATGTTCAAATATATTATCTTCATGGATTTTTCAATTTCTACTGATTTTGTAAAGTTTTGCTATGTATATTTTATGTTTATAGGAGTACACAAATTTTAAATTGCTATATATAATTGGAGAGATGTTTTTATAAAGTATACCTCAATATTTTCCAATGATTTTCCCTTAACACTTCATTTTTCGGATGACATATTTTTACAAGGCATTTTTGTTAGTTTGTATGTAGTAAAATTCACTCCATACTTTTACTTTCAAACTTTCGCTGTTTTTACTTTTAAAGTGTTTCTATTTAAGCAACACGAATTTTCTTTTTTTATATAGGCTGATAACATTTTTCCTTAAATTAGAATATTTTTCAAATTTCTATTTAATGTACTTACTAGTTTATTTTAGTTTAGATCCACAATTTCTGTCTCACCTATTTCTGTGCCATTTTTTTTTCCTTAGTTGAGTATTTGGCTTAACTAGGTTTGTTTATTTATTTTTTAAATCAATCCTGATTTTCTTCATTATTAGGTATGAAGTCTTTTTATTTCTTCTACCTTAGTGGTCACCCTAGATATTATAAATTCTTTCTCTTCCTTATTTGATTACTACATAAAATATTATTTTCAGTAACTTTTGGATGACATAATGACCTTATGAGACTATTTCTTTTATCTGCTCTCTCCTGTTGTCTTATTATTTTCATCTATTTATTTCATCTATTTACTTTACTTGTATTTTAAATTCAACAAGATGTTATTGTTCTTTCATACAGAAAATTCTCATTTGTATTTACTTGTATTTATTATTTTCTTTGCTTTTAATTCTTTTGTGTGTGTCCTTTTTCACAATTTTTTCCCTAGAACTACTAAAGATCTCTTTAAGTTCATTTATGTTTAAGTTATCATCTATTAAATTTTTTATTATGCATTAATTTCGAAGGACAAATTTCATTTGATAGAGAATTCTAGCCTGGTAATTATTTTCTCTCAGCACTTTGATCATATCATTTTATTATCTGTAGGTTGCCTTCATTTTGGGGGTGATGTCGGGTGTCAGAATTGCTTTTGCTTCTCTGAGTGTAATGTATCTTTTGGTCCTCTTTTGATGCTTTAATATTTTTAACTATGTCTTTGATTTTAACAGTTTTACTTTGATGGTTCTAGTAGTAACTTTTATTTGGATTTCTTCCCACTGGTGATTGAAAAGCTCCTGAATTTGGGTGTTTTGTCTTTCAGCAATTTAGAAAAAATTTAGCCATTATATCTTCTCATAGTATTTCTTTCTCATATTTCCTTTTCTCCTTTAGGACTCCACTTACACTTACACAATAACTTTTCACCATTTGCCATATATATGTTATGTTCTTGTTAAGTACATTTTGAACTTTACTCTCTTAATCTGGATATTTTTCATCTAATTTCTTTTGATTCAGTGATTGCTCTCTTCTTTTACCTAGTTTGGTTTTAAGTCTCTAGTGTTTTCTGAGTGCCTGTTGTAGTCTTCAGTTTTATGATTTCCATTTAATAGTTACTTTATTGTTTCCACCTTTTTAAGTGAAAATATCCCTCTTGTCCTGACTTTTTTTCTCTGATAACTGCAATTTTTTATTCACTATGTTAGATTCTATGAATTTTTTTCCATTTGGTTTTGTATTCTTACATTCCAGTCATTAAATATATATATATATATATATATATATATAATATATATATATATATTGCTGGTCACTTTATACGAAAACAGATTAGAAATAAATTGAGACTCCAAATACACTTAACTTAACTCACTTTTGAAAATATTGTTATGCTGTTAGAAGAGCACATTAGTTTATTTTACTTTGAAATTGAGTTTGGTCAAAGCTGTAGCTCAATCTTTTATGAGGGCTAGTCTAATTCTAATTTGCATTTACCCATATTTTGCAGTACTCTCTGGGATCCAGTTTGTGTGTGTGTGAAGTGTTTGTTGAAATATGCAATACATGTTAGGTTCTGAAGAATTGTTACTTTCCTCAGTTCTGTGAAATTCTTGAAAGTACTCAGCCTCCTAGCCTATTACCTATCCTTTTTCTGGTATTAAAGTTTATTATATCAGTACCTCTTATAAATCACTAATGCTTTTACTTTAAAAAGTGCCTTCAACTGTTGGGCTATTTCAATGTAATTTATTTCACTCTAACATATGAGACCTTTGTGTACTGACTTGCTAGCCCAGAAACTCAAATTTTGTCTTCCTGTTGCATGAGAATATGGAAAGTTAACTTTTCTTTATCAGCTACAGTCATTACTGTCTTCTTGGACTATTAGCTTCTCCTTTGGTTGCTGCTTTCAAAAATGGTAAATGTCTTGTGGGGAAAAGCAGTGAATAATTTGGATTTGCTTCAATGTTCTTTTCTTTATGATTCCGCTACATAAGCCCTGGATGTTTTGGTGTACCTCTGATGTCTGTAAAGAGATGCTTTTTGTATTTCATAGTTATTATCAGTAATGAATCGACGTGCAAAGAGCTAATGTGCCATTATTCCACAGTTCTTCTCTTATTATTTTTTAGTCAATTCTATGTACTCATTTCTGTGTGTGCATCTTGATTTTTACAACTAAGTATTCTAGTTGTATATATTGCAGACTTTCATGTTTTACCTTATTTTTATATTTATACTCTTCAAAATATAACAAAGGTAAAATATATCTTAAAAATCAATTACCTTGACTAATAAATCAAATTAATTGAATAAATAATGAAGCTCTTCTGGTAATAGAGTTTTTTGGGGGAAGCAATCCAAAATTACATTTCCTTTCCTTTTTCTTGGCTTTGCCCATTCGTATTTGGAAAAAACTTTATACAGTTTTTGGTACTACAGAGTAAAAGTTTTGTGCTTTCTTTTGCTCAGCAGAGTAGTCAGTTTTGCCCATGCTGCTGTGTAATCTCAGAAAAAAGAGGAATGAAGAAACAGGAAATTGTTCCTGCTATTTTATTTCAGTTATGTGGGTTGCTTCTTAGTGAATTTTGTCAAAAGATGGGAACAAAAGTAAGAGCATGGTGTCTGTTTTTGTTAATTCTCTTGTCAGTGTGACTAGAGGGTATAATAGCAGAAAGTGAAACGGCCTTTCCAGTTGATGAGAGAAAAGGGGAGAAAAGTAATACTAACATTACAATTCCCCAGAGGGATTTTATCAAGCAGGGAAAAAATGATAGGTTCACAGTTCTTTAATACCTTGCCTTTAATTTTAATTTCACCTCAAACCTTATCTATTTGGGCATATTTTACTCCAGTGGGGCTCTATCAGAAAGAATCCATTGAGACTGAAATGCAAAGAAAGTTTCTGTGTGGTCCCTGCTTTCCCACCCTCTTTAATGATCATAATGTTCTTATTAATGATTAAATTCTAGTTCACAGTGTGTTGAAGTGGCTATTTGACACACCACTTTACTCTGGGGAAGGGAAAATGATGGAGAAGGGACACAAAAATTCTAGATGCAATTATGAATGACCTTGCGATACTGAGCTGGCACACTCTACAGAATCAATAGCCAGAGAGAATTAAGTAGTGTGCCGATAAGGTGAAAGGGAACTTTGTGAAAACAGGTATTTGGAGGAAGGGAGGTGACTAGCAAAAAGAGGGAGGATGGGAAGGAAGAGTGAACCAAAGTGGTACTGATGTGGCTGTGCCCGTTGGTGCAGCTGCTTTCGAAGCTGAAATTTGATTCCCACAAAATGACAGATGTGCAGCTTTGGTCAATTAAGGGACAAAAAACTAATAATTTTATGCTCAGCTAACTGTATTACAGGTCCTTGAAAACTAGTCAACTACTTGAAGATAATAAAGCATGAACATGAATTTTATTGCTAAGTAAAAATATAAGTAAATAAAATTAAGGAATAGCAAAAAATCGTACATACATAAGAATTTATAGATGGAATACAAATTACAGAAGACATTTTTACTCAATGAAAATATGAGAAGAGTGACGTTCATATAATATATAATGCATGTAATTTTATTTCCATTTTCTACTGAGTAATCTGTTATTTAAAAAATTGTTAATGCCGCACTTTAAAAAGAAATACTTACATTTTTATTTCTATTTTTGCCTCATTTAAGTCTTTGGAATATATAAAAATGAGATTTTTTAATAGTGATGACTGCACCTTCATCCCAGAAGAAATGCATATTTGATGTACGCAAAAAATTTCAACAATTTTTTTTCTGCATTTTATTTATTGTGGTAAAATGCATACAAAATGTACTATTTTGAATATTTATAAGTGTATAGTACAGTGGTATTAAATGCATTCATAATGTGCCACCGTCTCTCCTTTCCTCAGAAGTATTTTCATATTTTCAAAACTGAAATTCTCTACTCCTTATACAATAATTCCCTATTTCTTGTTTTCCCCAGCAACTGGTAATCACTCTTCTACTCTTATCTCTTCGTTTTGACCACTCTTAAGTAACTTATAAATCTAAAATCATGCAGAATCTATGATTTTGTTAGTAGCCTATTTCACTTAGCATAAGGTCCTCAAGATTCACCTATGTTGCAGCATATGTCAGAATTTCCTTCCTTTTTAAGAATGAATAATATTCCATTGTAATTATATCCCACATTTTGCTTATCCTTTCATCTATCAGCTAACTGTATTACAATCGACACTTTTGTTACTTGCACATATTGTGAATAATGCTCTTTAATATATGTGTATGAATATCTCTTTGAGACCCAACTTTCAATTATTTGGCGTATGTACCCAGAAATGGAATTACTGGATCATAGAGTAATTGAATTTTTAATTTTTTGAGGAATTGTGATACTGTTTTCCATAGCTGCTTTTAACATTGTACATTCCTACCAACAATGCATAAGGGTTCCAATTTCTACATATCTTTGCCGACATTTGTTTTCTGTGGTCTTTCTTTCAATAGTAGCCATTCTGATGGGCATGAGGTGGTATAGCATTGTACTTTTGATTTACATTTTCCTAATGACTAGTGATCTTGAGCATCTTTTCATTTGTTTATTGGCCATTTGTATATCTTCTTTGGAATGTCTATTCAGGTGCTTCATCTATTTTTGAGTTGGGTTTTGTTTTTTGTTGATGAGTTTTAGAGATCCACTACATATTCTTATCAGAAAGATCTCTGTGAGTATCTTATATATAGGGTATAGTTTTGTCATGTTTTATTTGTTTGGTTTTTCTACATTCTATCAGTCTTTGTCTTTTGATTGGAAAATTTAGTTCAGTTATATTTAAAATAATTACTGATAAGAGGGTACTTCTGTCCTCTTCCTGTTTATTTTCCAGATATCTTACTGCTTTTTGGTCCTTGCTTCTTCCATTACTTTTTTCCTTTGTGTTTATGGGATTTTTTTGTAGTAAAACATTTAAATTCCTTTCTCATTTCCATTTGTGTATATTCTATAAAACTTTTTTCTTTGAGAATACATTTAATATTCTAAAGTTACAACCCTCTCATTTGAATTTATACCATGACACCTTTAATTACATATAAAAACTCTGCTCTACAGCTAATCCCCTTGCCTTTCAATTGTCGATGTTACAGAATTACATCTTTATATGTAAGTTAATGATTCTTTTAAATGTACATGTATTTTAAATTATATAAAAAACAAGTGTGGAGTTACAAGTCCAAGGCACAATATTACTAGCTTTCAGTCTAATTTTTTTAATGTATTGGTCTCATATCATGTAGAAAACAAAAAGCAGAGTTATATAACATTATTACAATTATAGTTGTTTTTATAATTGTCCATATAGTTACCTTTATAGAGATCCTTATTTCTTATTTGGCTTTTAGTTTCCATCTGGTGTTCTTTCATTTCAAAGTGCAGGACTCACGTTAGTATTTCTTGCAGGGTAGTTCTCCTGGTAATAAACTCCCTCTGGTTTTGTTTATCTGGCAATGTATTGATTTTGCAGTCATTTTTTAAGGCTATGTTTGCCATATATGGGATTCTTGGTTGACAGATTTTTTTTTTCTTATAGCACTTTGAATGTATTGGCCTACTGCTTTTTGACCTGGTTTCTGATGAGATATCTGCTCATAATATTGAGGATCTTTTGTATGTGACAGTTCACTTGTCTCTTGCTACTTTCAAGATTTTCTCTTTCTCTTTGTCTTTCAAAAGTTTTATGATAATTTATCTCCATGTGGGCATCTTTGCGTTCATCTTACTTAGAGTAAGTGGGGTTCTTGGGTATTTTTATTCATGTCTGTCATCAAATTTGGGACATTTTAAGCATTATTTATTCAAATATTTCTCTTTCTCTTCTTCTTCTGGGACTTTGACAATGCGTATATGGGGCTATTAGTGGTGTTCCACAAGTCCCTTACGGTCTATTAACTTTTCCTCAGATTTGACAATTTCCGTCACCCTATCTTCAAGTTCGCTAATTCTTCTGTTTGCTCAAATCTACTTTTGAATCTCTCCAATGAATCTTCCATCTGAGTTTTTGTAACTTTTAACTTCAGAATTACTCTTTATTTCTTTCTACGATTCTGTCTCTTTAGTGATATTTCCAATTTTTTCATACATCAATGTCTCGACTTTTTCCACATCTTCCTTAACTGTCTGAGCATCTTTAAGAGATATGTCTGAAAATGTATTTCTAGTAGATCTTCCATCAGTTCTTTTTCAGAGAAAATTTCTGTTGATTTATAATTTTTTGAGTGGGGTCTTAGTGTCCTATTTCTTTGTATGTTTTGTGACTTTTTGTTGAGAACTAGACATTTGAATCTAATATTGTAGTATCTCTAGAAATCAGTTTCTCTCCCCTTCCTTCCTAGGATTTGCTTTCTGTACTGTTTTATTGTGATTGTTTCATATTGTTTTTGTTTTTGGATTTGTTGCTTTTCCTTTGCTGAGAATCAGCCTAAGATATAAACTTAATCCACTTTCAGTTCTTCTCTCAACTTGTGCCTTTCCCTGGGCATATGTGGTGAATATATGTAGTTGCTTTTGAATGTACTGGTCTTAACTCTCTGGCTCCCAAAAGGGATGCAATAAAAATAAAGGGGGGGAAGGATGCTATCCCTTTTAGTCCCCTCTAAGTCATAGCAGACAGAGGGACTGGAGATAGAAAGAAATGGGGGTGGTGCATGAGCAATACCCACCTGCCTCCTTGACTGAACCTCTGACATCAGAAGCAGCAATCAGTGATCAAAGCACAGATCCCCAGTGTCTGGAAGACAGAGTTCTTTTTGTCCACCCTTGCTCCCACAGGGGTATATAAAAACTGTTCATAAAATGTATGCACAGTTGCCTGCTACGGTGCTGGGTGTGGGACATGGGTAACTGCTAATGTGCTAAGAGTTTAAATTGGCCATTAACCATAATTTACCATCCAGGCTACCCCCTGGATAACCATTTAATAGACTTCAGACTTCTAAAATACAGGTGACCCTTGAATAACATGGGCTTGAACTATATGAGTCCATTTATATGTGGATTATTTTTGATAAATATACCAAAAATTTTTGTGGAGATTTGTGACAATTGACTGTTTTCTCTAGCTTACTTTATTCTAAGACTATAATATATGAAATATGTGTTATAACATTTAACATATGAAATATGTGTTGATCAACTGTTTATGTTATTGGTAAGGCTTCCAGACAACAGTAGGCTATTAGTGGTTAAACTTTTGGAGAGTCAGAAGTTATATGTGGATTTTTAATTGTGCAGATTCAGTACCCCTCACCCCTGTGTTGTTCAAGGATCAACTGTAATTACACCAGAGTCTACCAATGCAATCATTATAGTTGTGGAAACACATTCCTGGTATTTCCTATTCTGCCATCTTCCCTGATTAATTTTAAGAAGATCATTGTGAAATTATCAAAAAATTTACAAAATATTTTATGTAGCAGATTTTCTCTTTGTTTTACACACAGACACACACCACATGCATACACATTAACACACAGATACAAGTTGGAACATGTTTTTTATTTACTGAAACTTCATAAGGCCAGACAGTACTAGGAATGTAATAACACTTGTCTTATATCTCTCTTTCCTTTTTTCTTTCCCAAATCCTATAATGATGCTTCAAAAGGATTCTAATTTAAGTTTTATTTCAGGGGTGGTGGGCAATAAATCCTCTTGACATTGCTTTTACTTAAGTTTAAAGTAACAATATGTTGCATTAACAAATGAGGAATGGCAGCATTGAAATGATTGATACAACGAGTTCTAGATATAGGTTTTAGATAAAACAAGGACTTTATAGTGACATAACTTACTCTTTTTTTCCCTCTTTTTATTACTCATATATATATATATTTTATTTTGTTATCATTAATCTACAATTACATGAAGAACATTATGTTTACTAGGCTCTGCCCTTCACCAAGTCCCCCCCACACACCCCATTACAGTCACTGTCCATCAGCATAGTAAGATGCTGTAGAATCACTACTTGTCTTCTCTGTGTTGCACAGTCCTCCCCATGCACCCCCTACATGCTAATTATACATGCTAATCGTAATACCCCCTTTCTTTTTCCTTGCCCTTATCCTTCCCTACCCTCCCATTCTCCCCAGTCCCTTTCCCTTTGGTAACTGTTAGTCCACTCTTGGGTTCTGTGATTCTGCTGCTGTTTTGTTCCTTCAGTTTTTCTTTGTTCTTATACTCCACAGATGAGTGAAATCATTCAGTACTTGTCTTTCTCTGCCTGGCTTATTTCACTGAGCATAATACCCTCTAGCTCCATCCATGTTGTTGCAAATGGTAGGATTTGTTTTCTTCTTATGGCTGAATAGAAAGAAGGTTTCATGATTTCTTCAAGTCCCCATAACTTCATAGAAATTGAATAGGAATTAACAATGCCCATGCCTTTAGACAAGAAGTTAATTTCAGTCCTCACCTATAATCAGAGAGTTATATGAACATGTTTTACCTTACTTTATTTATCATTACCTCTAGACTTAAAACAAAAATATAATTAAAATGAGTTTGTATGTGTGTGTGTCTGTGTGTACGTGTGATTGGGTTGGTATATATCAAGCTGATTCAAAAATGAAAATTTTTTCCTGAAAGATTGACAGCTCATTTTCCATTTTTGTAATTATGTTTTCTTTAGATAACTGCCATTTTAAACCAATATACACTGCTTTTCCAATAACTGTAAAGTTTCAGTGACAATATAAGGCTGTTAATCATTCTTTAGTAGCACTTTTGTTGAATTAAGAGTATATTTACATCTACTTATTTAGTCTCTTCATATACTGCATATAAATGCCGATAGATCTTGAAGCCTTATAAACCATCCCACTGTAGACTGCGAAAGTATTGTCAGTACATGTGTCTAAAAGGATCCGTGAACTCTGTTTTGCTAGAGTGAGGGTGAGCATCATAGTGACTGGTTATCTACAAATTTAAGCTGTTATTATGTGTACCTCATCAAACATGAAGTGAAAAGCAGCATGAATTTAGATTTAAGGTTAAGTGAAAATTTACCTAAGGAGCATGAATCAGGAAATCAATAGCATTTTACAACAGGAGATTATTTGGCTTTGAATTTTCTGAAATGTTTTATGTAGCCTGATTCTTTAGGTAATAATCATTGTCAAAATAAAGTTGGACATCTTTCTTAAAGGTACATTTTCTTGAAATTTTAAAAATTAACTCAGTACCTGCTTCCCCCTGTGCCACTCAAAAAAATATATCTATATATTTGACAAAGATTTTAAGTTAATTTAATGTAGAACTAGATAATTGAATTAAAGTAAGAACACAAATTTTTAAAAGACCTGTGTGGGGAAATACTCCAACTATTTAGGCTAATTCTATTGTGAAAAAACATAAATTTATTTCTAAATCATCCAGGAAACCAAGTGAAAAGGAAAACATGAATTTATTCTTCCAGTCATGCCATATTAATTAATTCATTAAGTATTAATTGATATGAAAGTTTACAGAAATATTAAACTTGCATTGTATATTTCTCAAAAGAAAACAAGAAATAAATTAGAAGCTTTAAACAGCTTTTTTTGAATGATACAAGAATAGCATATCTTCAAATAAAAAATAGCTTTATATTTTTCCACACATTATCATAGAAACATTTCAAATTAATATACCCCCAAAAAGTAACTAAAAGAAAGGAACGAAAATTGTTCTCATATCCTATCTACATTTATGTAGAGAGAACTAAATATTCCCCCATATACTTAAGTATTAAATCTATTTATTAATCCATAATATCATATCAAAATATTGCAAAGTAATGCTTTATAAAATCCTAATCCAGACAACCATTTCCCTTAGTAAATATGTTTTTCTTGCTATTTTTTCATAATATAATCAATAGTATGGTTAAATGTCATTGCAGATATATCCTTTGTATCTGTGATAGCTATTTCCAAAAATGACTTCCTACTGTCCCAAAGGGCCATGTCTCTCAGTATTCGTGTCCTTGTGTGATACTATCCACTTCAATTTGGCAAGCCATGTGACTCACTTGTAACAAACAGAATATGACAGAAGTTACTCATTGCTGTGTTTGAGTTCTAAGGCCTAGTTAAAAGTCTTGCAGGTTCCACTTTGATCTCCTGGAACACCCACTCTCAAAGCTTTGAGCTCCCTTCCAAGCAGTTCAACATTACCTAGACCATACATGCTGTGAAAAGCTCAAGCTATAAGGAGATACGATAAAGAATGATTTGCCATGTGGGAGGGAAGAAAAGAGAGAGAGATTGAACACTAAAGCTCCAGACATGTTAGTGAAGAAATCACAGGGCATTAGATTCTCCAGTCAGCATTCCCTGCTGACACCATGTCAAAGATGAATTGTCTCCCAGAACTGTTCCAAAATTCCTTTTTCACAAAATGATGAATAAAATGAAATGATTTGGGCCAAAATTCAGCCATGTATTTGAAAAAAATTTTTTCATCTTTATTGAAGTGTCATTGACAAAATGTAAGATATTTAGTGTACATCATGATGAGTTGACACACATATACATTATAAAACGATTCCTCCCATCAAGATAACACATCCATCACCTCACATATTTACCTTTTTTTGTGTGTGAGAGCACAAGTTCTATTCTCTTAGAAAATTTCAATTATACAGTACAGTATTATTAATTATTGTCAATGTGTTATATATTAGATCCTCAGGCCTTATTCATCATATAACTGATAGTTCGTACCCTTTTATCAATTTTTTTGGAAAAAATATGAAACAATGTTTGAAGGTACTGTGCATCAGTAAATGATCCCTAAGAGAGTGGAAACAAACAGGGAGAATCTTATAATTACCCTAGTTTAGAGCATGGAGAGAGTTTTCAGGGTATGACATAGAATGAGAGATCACCAAATTGGAACCTTGTGGTCTCCTATTTGAGGAGTTAAAGTTGGCAGTTGAAAAGGCCAAAAGATCTCTAGACTGCTGGGTAAAATAACAAACAGTGGAGAGCTGCATTGAGAAAGAACTCTAGAGATCTGCCAGGGGATTCACCTTGAGTCTTCTGCTGAGTAAAAGTGAGCATCGAAATGTAAGGAAAGTACCTGAAAGTAGGGAAATGATCACCTAAAAAATTAGAAGGAACAATATCTAGAGTTCACAAAGGTCCACTATGAGGTAGGACAAACATGAAAGTTCCACTCATCAGAAGGGAAGGACTCACAATTCACAAGAACAGAGTACTCAGAAAGATTTTGCCTCTGTATGGAGAGAAATTAGATGTAGAATAAAGAATATTTTGATATCCCATAATAATTTTTTAAAAAGCAGGATTTGAAGTGTCAAACTATTTCCAAGTATCTTAGCCACAACACAGAGAAAGGCTTAAGATTATATATAGAAATAAAAATCCATCAGTAATCATCAAGGTAAAATACACAATGTCTGGCATCCAATAAAAAATTACAGGACATGCAATGAAACAGGAAAATATAACCCATAATAAAAAAAATTAACCAACTGAACTCTATTAGAAATGACACAGATGATAAACTTAGTAGGAAAAGATGTTAAAACAATTACTATAACTAGATTCTCTGTGTTCAAGAATATAAAGGAAAAGCAGAATATATCAAGAAGAGGTATGGGAAACATGTAAAAAAAAAAGGTCCAAATTGAAACTCTAAAGACAAAATCCATGTCTGAATGGAAATGGGATAGAGTAACAGTTTATTAACAATACAGAAGAAAATCAAATAGTGGACTTTAAAACAAAGTAATTGAAACCATCCCAAATAGAACACAAAGAGAAAAGCAACAGACAAAAATGAGATGACTTCAAGCAACTAAATATAAATTAATTGTGTTCTGTAAAGGGAAAATAGAGAAAGGAAAATTTTTGAAGAAATATGGATAACACTTTTCCAAACATGAAGAAACCTGAAAATCAACAGATCCAAACTCAACAAACTGCTAAGACTAAGAACATGCAGATAACCATGCCAAAGCCAAACAATACAATATTCTTGCATATAGTCACTAGATCTAGGGATGTTTTGCTATGCAGCAATAGAAAATTGAAGTGATATTGCTGATTTTTTTAAATAACACATTCCTAAAAATGGTGTTTTAAGGTGAAAATGCATATACAATGTGTAGACTTTTCTATTTCCAAATTGTCCTTTAAGAAGTTTGCTACAATTTACTCTCCCACTAAATGTGGGAAAATTCTTATTCTTTATCCACTTTATTTCATCTTGAGAGCCATTATCATTTGTGTATAAGAGCTCAGCCATTGCCGTTGTATTTATCAGGTTTAACTTGTAACTATTACATCCTTAAGAAAGTTAAATAACTTTTATGTGCCTATTTCCTCATTAATAAAATGAGTTTAGTAATCTATCTCATCAAATGTTTCTTTGGTTTCATGAGATTTCAAATGTAAAATACATGACATACAGAAAGCACTCAAATAATATTAGATATTACATTCAGTAACATGAAAGTCTTGCACTTTATATCTACTGCTGGCCCTCTTTTCATTATCTTTGCTATTACTTCTGCCATTATTTCATTCCTTGTTCATTTCATTACTGTTATTTTAAAATGATCAGGAAAAGAAGGGAAAATACATGCATGTGCTCAAGCCAGGAAGTTCTTCTAAGGTCCAAATTCATGGGCATGTGACCAGAGCAGTTGTACAAGAACCCTTTCTCAAAAGCTTAATGTTCTGAAATCATCATCTAAAAATTCATAATACTTTGGCATTTGTATTTTACTATTTTTATAAGTGGTTTATGGTTGAAGTCCAAAGGGGCGATGGGACGTGCACTTGGAGCCTAGAACCTCAGCTCATGCGCAGTATGCCTCCCACCACGTTCTATTCCCCAGGTGAGTTCTTCTGTGTCTGCTCATTTTCCTACTCCCTGTCACACAGTCTGCCTAGCCTCTCCTCCACACGCCTGTCAGCCTGTGCTTTGTTCTCCACCTCTGATAGTGGCCGCCCAAGCTGAGGAAGAGTCAGTGTCTGGTGTGTATACCCTGAAACATCTCATGGGAGGACTAGTATTGGCCATCTCTGCCTTGGAAAGGCTGTGGCTTGGTGTGTACCATGGGTAGGGTAGGCAGGTCTCTTGCCCACCCTTGACCCAGATACCTAGTGTGTCCTTGCAGAGAGACTGAAATACACTTAAGGACCACATGCCCACTATTGCTTGTTTCAGTGGGTTTGCATGTTGAGCCCATGAGAAGGAGAGATGCCTGGCTCAACTCGGCCCCCACAGATGCTATGGCTCCTTCTCACCATGCTAGAAGTGTTGGAAACTGGAAGGTCTGCACTTGTGCACCAATGTCCATCCCCATGACTAAAAGATCACAGGGTACCTAAGTTCACTTTGTGCCTCAAAGAGCACTCTTCTTTCTTCCAATGTTGCTGAGTCCTGTTTGTGTTTGTCTCTTCTATTCAGAATGAGAAATACTTGGTGGTAAGCCACAAAATACTAATTGTGTAATTTTGGTGATTACATATACAAGTTAAATTGTCTGATATTTGCTTTTAAAACTGGAATTTCACATTATGACAATGATTAATTTTGTGCTAACTGAAAATTTTATTTCTTCTTTATCTTTGGCATTTAACACAAATTTAAAAATGCCATGAGAACTGAAAAAACATGCAAAAAAGAGAAAAGCTCTATGTTAGTATCTTTAATGGCACTTCCTCTGCCTGCGTTTTGAATAAGGGATGCCACATTTTCATTTTGCACTTTGTTCTACAGATAATGTAACCATTCTTTCTCTTTATACATACTGAGTGGCAAGATAGCACAGGGGTTGTGTAGCCAAAATACCTGGGTTCATTTATCTCACCCAACAGTCCTCACTATTACTGTGATCTTGGGTAAGTTAACCTTCCTGTTACCTCCATTTCTCTCATCTGAAATTTGAGAATAGTCATGTTGTAAAATTTAAATTTAAACTAGTTAAGTTGTGAAACTCTTAGAGTAATGCTCAGCACATAGTAAGTATTTAATAAATTTAGATAAAATAATTACATGTTAAGTACATCATACTTTTACTATCATATCTACTTCAATTATTTTTCCCAGTTGACTTCATGGCATTTATTTATTTATTTATTTATTTATTTGTTTGTTTGTTTGTTTGTTTGTTTGTCATCACATAGATGGTGTATTTCTATTTAATCAAACCTTGAAGTATTTTTTTCTGGTGACACAATCCATCATTCTTAAATTTTAAAAATCCCCCAGATTTTAAAAACTGGTCAACATGCACCTCTTTTTTTTATATTTTAATAAAGTTATTTTTGTTTTTTATTATATTTAATTCTAATCCACTTGGCAATTACTTTCATGTAAGGTAAGTGGTAATGTTATTTTTTAGCTTTACTGAAGTATACTTGACAAAAAATTTATAAAATACTTAGTGTATAATGTGATGATTTAATATACATATGCATTGTGAAAGGATTTCCCACATCAAGTTAATGAACATATCCATCAGCACACATATTTACTTTTTTTCTTGAGAATGTTTAAGTTCTACTCTTTTGGCAAACTTTAGTTGCATAATACAAAGTTATTAACTACAGTCACCATGTTACACATTAAATTCTCAGACCTTATTCATGTTTTAACTGAAATTCATGTATTTTTTTACCAACCTCATCCTATTTTCCCATACTGGCCCCTGGCATCCACTTTTCTGGTTTTTGTTTCCATGAGTTCAATTTTTTGATTTTTTTGAGATCCCACATATAAGTGAGATCATATGATACTTATCTCTCTCTGCCTGAATTGTTTCACTTAGCATAATGCCCTCAATGTCTGTCCATGTTGCTATAAATGGAAAGATTTAATTCTTTTTTAGGAATGTCTAATATTCCAGTGTGTATGTGTGTGTGTGTGTGTGTGTGTGTGTGTGTGTGTGTCTGTGTGTGAGATTTTCTTTATACATTCACCCATGGATAGACATGTAGGGTATATCCATATCTTGATTACTGTAAATAATACTGGAGTGAACATGTGTGCAAATATATCTTTACAAGTTAATATTTTCTTCTTCTTAGGTTATATACCTAGGAGCATAATTGTTAGGTCCATATGATAGTTCTATTTATAATTTTTGAGGCACCTCCATTTTTTTTCCAGAATGAGTGTACCTATTTACATTACTACAGTGGTCAAGAGTTTTCTTTCTCTACACTCTCACCAACATTTGTCATTTCTTGTCTTTTTTATACTAGCATTCTAACAGGTGTGAGGTGATACCTCATTATAGTTTTGATTTGCGTTTCCATGTTTAAATGCAATTGTTGAGCACCTTTTCATATATCTGTTGCTCATATATATATGTCTTCATTGGAAAAAATGTGTATTTCTTTTGTACATTTTTTAACCATATTTTTTTTCTTTTTGCTGTTTAATTGTGTGAGTACTTTATGTATTTTGGATCTTAACCTCTTGCTGGACATGTGATTTGCAAATATTTTCTCCCATTCCATAGGTTACCTTTTCATTTTGTTGATGGGTGATATTAAATGCTAATGGTTTTACTATTATTAAATATAATGGGAACATATTGTATATTTTCTTCAGCAATTAAATATCTTTTATTTTTAGAAAATGTATAAATATTTTTTATATCATCATTCTTGTACTGACCCCACATAAAAAAAGAGGTAGAACACAGCACTGGTTTTCTATTGTCTCTGTAAAAAAATTACAAAAACTTAGTGGTCTGAAACAGCACAAATGTATTATTTTAGAATTCTGTAAGTCACAAATCTGAGTACAGTGTGGCTCAGCTGGTTTCGCTGCATAGAATATTCAAAGAAGAAATTCAGGTGTTGGCAGGCCTGGATTTTCTTCTGGAGGCCTTGGGGAGAATCTACTTCCAAGTTGATTGAGGTTGTTGATAGAATTCGGTTCCTAGTGGTTGTAGAGTGAAGTCCTTGTTTCCTTCCTGGCCCTTAGCCAGAAGTCATTCTCATCTTCTAAAGGCTGCCTGTACTGCCTAGCTCTAGACCCTTTCTGTGTCTGCAGAACTAGCACCTTGACTCGAGTTCTTCCCTGTGGTTTGACTTTCTTTGACCTCTCCTTTTATCTCATCTCCCCCTCTTATTTTCTGCCACATTTTTCTGACTGGCAAAGCTAAAGACATTTCTCTGCTTTTAAGGTCCCAAGTGACTAGATAGGACCCACCTAGATAATCCTGGATAATCTACCTATGTCTTAAAATCTATCTTCAGAGGCCCTTTGCCATATAGCCTAACCTATGT
Organism: Manis javanica; assembly: GCF_040802235.1. Classification (NCBI taxonomy): domain Eukaryota; kingdom Metazoa; phylum Chordata; class Mammalia; order Pholidota; family Manidae; genus Manis; species Manis javanica. The sequence goes on from NC_133157.1 coordinate 56,235,491, forward strand.
AGGCACAAAGATTATAGAAGTCAAGATTCTGTCTAGCATACCCTAACCCAGTGAACATATTCTTACTACTTTAAGAATAATGAATTAATGCAGATTTTCAGTAAACTCAGCTAAATCCTGGTTATCAAATTTTTGCAAAGATAGGACATAAAGTGGAGAGAGACTGAATAATGGCCTGCTTTTCAGATGACCTTATTTAGGAGCTTCTATCTAAGCTATATTTTTGGCAGAGTTGTGGTAGCAAAAATTAAGGCTAAATTTACCTGCAAAAACCTGAACTCCAGGTATTCTCAGAGAGATCTGTACATTTTGTATAGTACATGTTCTAGTGGAAAGGTTACTAAGCTATAGTGAATTAGGAAATGTTGGCCTGTATTCAAACAGAGATCAACACAACACATGCAGAAGTGAAGGACAAAATATCTTTGCGGATAGATATATTTATGTGTTAAATTTTGTCAAATGCCTTTTCAAATATTCAAACAAATTTAAGCATATTTGAAAACATTTCACATTGAATAAGCTAAGTATACAGCATTTCAAAACCACTCCACAAATGTCATTGCTTCCTTGAACTCATTTGGAAATTTTATGATTGTGATTAAATTATATCCAGCTTTAATTAACCATCTAAATTTTAGTAAGATTATTTAATAAAATATTTTTGGATTTCTAAATGTTTTCCTTTTTCCTGAAAACTAAGTGTTTTTAATATAATCAATCATTTCATGTTATTTTTATTACTTTTTTCTATTTATAAAAGTATTTCCTTCCAATTGTAGAAAAATTCAGAATCATAAATGGTTAAAAAACAATTCTACACATCTTTATGTGTGTGTGTGCATGTATTTCTGCCACTGAGAGTCAACGAACTATTGCTAGTATTTCCCACTTACCATTTTTGTACATATATTTTGCACAGATAATTTCAAACTGCTTATAAAATTTTATATCCTGCCTGTTGAAAGCTAACGTTACAAAGTAAATAAATGTACTTCATTCTTTTACCATTGCAAGACAACATTCTACCTTAGAGCACTATTTCTTATTTCTGATATTTTCAACTTTTTACCACCCAACATTATTTTAGTTTAACAGTGATAATGTTCATATTCTCTGCAAAAGACAAATAATAAAGATAATTATTTTTTTCTATTCTCATGGCTAACCAACAGCCAAATTCTGTTACAAGCTGGATTGCATTATACGATAGATAGCTGTCGTTGTGTTGAAAAGTATTCAAAATGGGATACATGCAATCATGCCCTAATACCACTTCATTCGGCAAGAGTCTAGTTCCACTTAACTAAGAACTTACGTTCCATTAGCTACCAGTAATGATGTGTTTGCTCACAGGGATGTTTTTTCCTTCAGTCACCTTGTCTGACCAGTCAGGGTCAGTAGTCATCACCATTCTATCCTGAGAGTTCCTTCTTAAATATCCCTCCTAGTTCTGTCTGACAGGTGTCCTGCCCATCCTTTACACATGTGTCTCTTTAAAGACTAACCCACAGAATAACATGTTTGAAATATTTCCATGCTAATAACTAATTGACTATAAGCTTTTCTGATGCAACAGCCTATATATAACCCACAGTCTTTTATCATTTTGCTTACATAATGCTATTTCCTGAGCTCCAGGTTGTTCGGTTGCTTCAGTCCTGATGGGAATGCCTGCTCAAGTGCTCCTTTATCTGGAAGAAGATTTCATATTTGCTCTACACTTTAATTAACATGTGTTATTTATCTCATTCTAGTTACAGCTATTTCTCTTTAATAGTTAACTTCCATTCATTCTTTACATCTGTAATTTCCTCAAGCAGTCTCTTTTAACCTTAGGACAGTGCTATAGTTATAATTTCCCTTTATTTGTGTGATTATTTGATCCATAGCCCTTTCCTCTCACTTGACTGTTATCTTCATGAGAGTGCAATTTACTTCTACTGGCATTGTTTCTTGGCAGAATGTCCCATGATCCATGTATAGAAATGTTGACTGAAATAAGAAGTAAAGGAATACAAACTCTGTGAAGTTAATATAGCTGATAGTCATTTTTGTAAAAGTAATTACCACATTTTTCTAAAAAACGTTCTATTCTTTTGCACAGTTTACTATAACAAAGAACATGAGTAACCATTATGCATATCTAATATATATGGGCACTAATTCTTCTGGGTATTCGACATGCATTTTAGTATTCATAGTCATACAGAACTGCTTGTCAGATAAATTGTTTTACCACAGTTTTCATATGAAGAAAACAAAACTCTGATAATCTGATTAAAATCTTGTTAAAGATCATAAATATAGGAAGTGGCATATTTGAACCTAATTACATCTGGAGCCAGAACTGATATTCTGTGCATGCACTGCATCATACTTAAAATAGGAAGCAGAATATGCTTAATATAAAAGTAGATATCATAGTACCCTTTGTACAAGAGAATTGAAATGTAAATATTTTTATAATATTTCACAGAAAAAAAATAAACTTCCAATTCACAAAGGTCAGCAGTTTGCAGAATGCTGGAACCCTGTGTAAAGTTGTCCTCGGTCTGAAGCTTGAAGTGGGGAGGACTCTGGTCCTTCACTCCACTACAAATTGAGAAGCCACACTTTTTGTTTTATAATTTGACATTTCATGGAAGATGCTATTTGGGGGGGAAAGATCATATAAAATGAGCAAGAATCACAAAAGACAAGAAAATTGAGTACTAATAAATTAGGCTACAGAGAATAGACTTTGGGTTCTGCAATAATTCCTTCTGAAAGAACCATCCAATAGCTGACATTAAGGAGTAAAATTAACTCCAGCAGCAGTATGAGCTGAGTGAGATCCCCTTCTCTAAAGGAAGGCCCTCAGACCAAATAAGATGTCTGTCTGCTCAGGCTATGGGTTGAATTACTCTCAGACAAGTGTCTCTAAAAGGGACTTTGTTGTAATGAGGACTATACCTTAAGATTTCCTTTTCTTAAGGAGTAACTGCAGAAAGAAGCTAAAAGGCTATGGTCCTTTCAATTAGATGTCTTGCAATCTAGGACAATTGATTTTCGTGCTCTGCATCCTGGCTTGCTTAAATATATAACAGAAAAATCAACTCACAGGATTTAGTAACAATTAAAATAATTAATGTTAAAATATTATCCATTATTTTTTATAAAAACTTAACACATAGGGAGGGAAAAACGATGGCAGCATGAAAAGTGAGGGAGAAATCTCCACCCAAAACCACATATAATACAAAAATACAGCAATTACAACTAATCCTAAAAGAGTGACAAAGAAATAAGATTTAACCAGCCAGTCTACATCTGAGAAAAGAGAATATCTCATGGAAAAGTGTAAAGTAACAAAGCCTTGACCCACTGGGACCCAAGCACTCCTCCCACTCCAGCTCACCAGCAGGAGGAAAAGAAACAAAGTGGGGAAGGAGTGGAACCATAGGCCTGTTAAATACCCAGCCCTGGAAATCTACTCCGGGAGCACAAACCTACACTGCATGATGCTCTGCAGATTAGATGGGTTGAAAAGCAAAGTCAGAGACAGATTCCAGCCATTTGTGGAGAAGAGGTCCCCACAACCAGTGGCTCTGGGAAAAAAGAAAGCTGGGCGATTTGGAAGACTTCCAGGGAGAGGGCTGCTAAAGGCGGAAGGGTTACACAGAGCTTGTTGCTCAGGAGAAGGAACAGGGGGACAAAATCGTCTAGGCACACTCAACCCAGCAGGTTGGGAATGCTGGCAATGCAGCCCTGAGGCCCCCCACCAGGATAAGCTGCCTGCTGCTCTTTCCTCCTGGCTGGGACCTGCACACAAACCTGCTGCCCCCGCCATCGCTCCAGGCCAGCTAGACAGCAACTCTGCCTAGGGCAACTAGATGGACTTAACACAGAGGCTGCTCATGTGGGCGTGGCTAACTGGCCCTGACAGCAGAGGCAGGCACTGTGGCCCAGAAGCAGGAAAGAGCTCTGTCCTCCCAGCAGGCACCCGTGTGGCTCACCTGTGATGATTACCATGGCTCTAAGTGCGGGGCAGCTCTGAAGAGCAGAGCTTCTGGACACTAGAGGGTGACACCTACACAAACCTAATATTTCTCATTATTCAATAGGATTATGAAAAGGGAGAAGAACCTTATTCAATCCAAAATCCCTCAAACACAAGAAATAGGGCTCAATTAAACTGAAATAACAAATCTTCCTGAAAAAGAGTCAAAATAAAAGTCATAAACATGCTAATGGAGCTACAGAAAAATATTCAAGAGCTAAGGGATGAATTCAAGAGAGAGATAGACACTTTGAAAAATACAGTAGCTGAAATGAAACATACAATGGAGGGATTTCAAACCAAACTAGATGTAGAGAACAGGGTAAATGGAATAGAAATTAAAGAACACAAAGGAATTAAGGAATACAAAGAAGCTGAGGCAGAGATAGAAAAAAGTATCTCTAGGAATGAATGAATATGAAGAGAACTTTGTGAAGAATTCAAACTTAACAATATTTGCATTATAGGGTACCAGAAGAAGAAGAGAGAGTAATAGGGATAGAAAGTGTCTTTGAGGAAATAATTGCTAAAAACATCCCCAAACTGGGGAATGAAATAGTCTCTCAGGCCATGGGAGTACACAGATCTTCCAACACAAGGGACCCAAGGAGGACAGCATCAAGACATATAATAATTAAAATAGCAAAGATCAAGGACAAGGACAGAGTGTTAAAAGCAGCCAGAGAGAGAAAAAAGATCACATACAAAGGAAAACCCATCAGGCTATCATCATACTTCAAAGCAGAAACCTTACAGGCCAGAAGGGAGTGGCATGATATATTCAATGCAATAAAACAGAAGAGTCTCGAACCAAGAATACTGTATCCAGCAAGACTATCATTTAAATTTGAAGGAGGGATTAAACAATTCCCAGATAAGCAAAAGTTGAGGGAATTTACCTCCCACAAACCATCTCTACAGTGTATTTTAAAGGGACTGCTCTAGATGGAAGTATGCTTAAGCCTAAATAGCTTTCACCAGAGAAAATAAAACCACAGTAAAGGAAGAAGACCAATTAAATACTAATCAAATGTAAATTAAATCAGCTCCCCACAAACTCAGTCAAGGGATACACAAAGAGTAGAGAATATGACATCTAACCTATAAAGAGTGGAGGAGGAAGAAAAATATGTGAGGATAAAAAAACTTTCAGATTTTGTTCATAATGGCATAATGAGTGAGTTAAGTGAGACTGTTAGATAGTAAAGAAGCTGCCCTTGAACCTTTGGTAACCATGAATCCAAAGCCTGCAATGGCAATAAGTACATATCTATCAATAATCACCCTAAATGTGAATGGGCTGAATGCACCAATCAAAAGACACAGTTACAGAATGTATAAAAACACAAGATCCATGTGTATGCTGCCTGCAAGAGACTCACTTCAAATCCAAAGACATACACAGACTAAAAGTGAAGATGGAAAAAGATATTTCATACTAACTATAGGGAGAAAAAAAGCAGGAGTTGCAAGACATCTATCAGATAAAATAAACTTCAAAACAAAGAAAGTAAGAAGAGACAATGGAGGACATTACATAATGATAAAGGGGCCTGTCCAACAAGAGGACATAACCATTATAAATATCTATGCACCCAACAGAGGAGCACCCAAATATGTACAACAAATACTAACAGAATTAAAAGGGAAAATGGAATGCAATGCATTCATTTTAGGAGACTTCAACACAACACTCACTCCAAAGGACAGACAACTAGAGAGAAAATAAGTAAGAAAATTCAGAGGCACTGAACAACACATTGAAATAGATAGACCTAAAAGACACCTACAGAATACTCCACTCAAAAACAGCAGGATACACATTCTTTTCAAGTGCACATGGAACATTTCCCAGAATAGATCACAAAATAGGCCACAAAAAGAGCCTTGGGTAATTCAGAAGTATTAAAATTGTACTAACCAGCTTCTCAGACCTCTCAGATATGAAACTCGAAATAAATTATGCACAGTAAACAAAAAAGTTCACAAACACATGGAGCTAACATCATGCTCCTAAATAATCAATGAATCAATGACCAAATAAAATTACAGATCAAGCAATATATGGAGACAAGTGAAAACAATGACACAACACTGCAAAATCTGTGGGATGCAGCAAAGACCATGCTATAAGAGAAGTATATAGCAGTGTAGTCTTACTACAAGCAAGAAGAACAATCCCACATGAAGAGTCTAAACTCACAACTAAGGAAACTAGAAAAATAAGAACAAATGAAGTGCAAAGTCAGTAGAATGAGGCACATAATAAAGATCAGAGCATAAAAAAATAAAATTGAGAAGAATAAAACAATAAAAATAATCAACAAAAGCTCATGCTTGTTCTTCAAGAAAATAAACAAAATAGATAAGCCCCTAACCAGATTTATTAATAAAAAAGATAGTGTACACACATAAACAGAATCAGAAATGAGAAAGGAAAAATCACTACAGACACCACAGAAATACAAAGAATTATTAGAGAATACTATGATAAATTGTATGTTCCCAAATTGGATAACCTAGAAGAAATGGACAACTTTCTAGAAAAATACAACCTTCCAAGGCTGACCCAGGAAGAAGAAGAAAATCTGAAGAGACAAATTACCAACAACAACATTGAATTGATAATCAAAAAACTACCTAAGAACAAAATGCCTAGACCAGTTTGCTTTACCATTGAATTTTTTTTAAAATTTTATTTTGGTATCATTAATCTACAATTACATAAAGGACATTTACAAGTCCCCCCCACATCCCCGTTCACTATCACTGTCCATCAACATAACTTTACTGCTGAATTTTATCAAACATTTAGGAAAGACCTAATTCCCAGCCTCCTGAAAGTTTTCCAAAAAGTAGAGGAGAGAATACTTTCAAACTCATTCTATGAGGACAGCATCACTCTAATACCAAAACCAGGCAAAGACACCATAAAAAAGAACATTACAGACCAATATCCCTTATGAACATAGATGCAAAAATACTCAACAAAATATTAGCAAACCAAATTCAAAAATACATAAAAAAGATCATCCAACATGATCAAGTAGGATTTTCCAGGGATTCAAGGATGGTACAGTATTCAAAAAGTCATCAATATCATACACTACATCTACAAAAAGAAGGACAAATATCAAATGATCATGTTCATAGATGCTGAATAAAGTTGGGGTATTATCCTCTCCAACTTCAAGTTTACTACAGAGCCACAGTAATCAAGAGAATTTGGTACTGGCACAAGAACAGACCTATAGATCAATGGAAGAGAATAGGCAGCCCAGATATAAACCCAGTTACATATGAACAATTAATATATGATAAAGGAGCCTTGGATATACAATTGGAAAATGACAGCCTCTTGAAAAACTGGTGTTGGCAAAACTGGACAGCTATATGTAAGAGAATGAAACTGGATTCTAACTCCATGCACAAAAGTAAACTCTAAATGGGTCAAAGACCTGAATGTAGGTCATGAAACCATAAAACTCTTAGAAGAAAACATAGGCAAAAATCTCTTGAATGTAAACATGAGTAACTTTTTCATGAATATATTTCCTTGGACAAGGGAAACAAAAGCAAAAATGAACAAATGGCTTCATTTTTACAGAACTAAAAAGCTTCTGTACAGCAAAGGACACCATCAGTAGAAAAAAAGGCATCCTATAGTATGAGAGAATATATTCATAAATGACATATCTGACAAGGGGTTGACATCCAAAATATATAAAGGGCTCACATGCCTCAACATCCTAAAAGCAAATAATCCAATTAAAAAATGGGCAAAGGATCTGAACAGACATTTCTCCAAAGAAGAAGTTCAAATGGCCAACAGGCAGAAGAAAAGATGGTCCACATTGCTAATCATCAGGGAATTACAAATTAAAACCACAGTGAGATATCCCCGCACTCCAGTTAGGATGGCCAACATCCAAATGACAAGGAACAACAAATGCTCGCGATGATGTGGAGAAAGGGGAACCCTCCTGCACTGCTGGTGGGAATGTAAATTAGTTCAACCATTGTGGAAAGCAGTATGGAGATTCCTCAAAAAACTAAAAATAGAAATACCAGTTGACCCAGAAATTCCACTCCTAGGAATTTACCCAAAGAAAACAAGATCACAGATTCAAAAAGACATTTGCACCATATGTTTATTGCAACCTATTTACAATAGCCAAGACTTGGAAGAAACCTAAGTGTCCATCAGTAAATGAATGGATGAAGAAGACAACAAAAGCTTCTTTAGGAACACAGAGCTAAGAGGTTGTACATATACACAATGGAGTACTATTCAGCCATGAGAAGAAAACATATCCTACCATTTGCAACAACATGGATGGAGCTGGAGGATATTATGCTCAGTGAAGTAAGCAAGGCAGAGAAAGACAAGTGCCAAATGATTTCCCTCATCTGTGGAGTATAACAACAAAGCATAAACTGAAGGAACAAAACAGAAGCAGACTCACAGAACCCAAGAAGGGACTAGCGGTTATCAAAGAGAAAAGGGTTGGGGAGGGTGGATGGAAGGGAGGGAGAAAGGGATTAAGGGGATAATGATTAGCGCACATAATATAGGGTGGGCACGGGGGAGGCAGTATGGCACAGAGAAGACAAGTAGTGACTCTATAGCATCTTATAATGCTGATGGATAGTGACTGTAATGGGGTATGTGGTGGGGACTGGATAATATGGGTGAACATAGTAACCACAATGTTGCTCATGTGAAACCTTCATAAGAGTGTCTATCAATGAGACCTTAATAATAAATAAAATAAAAAACCTAACACAAGTTTAGCAATTCATTAGCATCATTAACAAAAACTGTACTTTTGAGCATTTATTCATGAGTGAGCCACTTTGCAAAATTTGCTGGGAGTTTCAAGGAAGTCTGAATCACAGCCAGACCACCAAGATGTATACAGTCTAATTAGGAAAAGAACCAAGATAACAGACTGCAGATGTACAGAACCAAACAGAAATGCTGACAGACTGAAATATTTAATCAATTACCACAGAATTATTGATCAGCAAAAAAAGAAAAAAGAAAAAAATTCCTGCTGATAAATGAGAGGAAAGCAACTCAACTAGAATCACAAAATGTTATGAGTATTGGGTCTGCCCACAAATTTCCTTCATTTTGATGTTAGACTAAATAAAAGATTCTCTCTTTGTTCTCCTGATAAATATTTACACTGAAAAGATTGTTAGTATTTTTCCAATCACAGTACCCTTACATTTTGTTGTAAACTTTTCTGGTATACTTTGTATGAAATTTTTCTTATTGTAGTCTCACAAGGATCCAGAGAAATGTCAGGTAACTATGATTTAGATTAGGAAGCTGAAGCACACAGAGACTGTGATTAAATCTTCATAATTTAATCCCATGGTTGTTAGCTGGATTTATAGCATTGTTCCTTCCCATGAGTTGCCCATTATTGATGCAGGTTTACAAAACCCTAAAGTCATGTTGTTAAATGCTCAATTGAGTTCACAAGTCTTACTTCTCCTTGAAACAAAGTGATTCCCCTTCCTTCAATGTTAACATTTGCTTAATTTGCCACTGTATTATATTGTTTAGAGACCTCAGGATCTTGGGAGATATAATTTATAGTACATTTGTAGACACACCATATACATGTAATGCCCATTATAATTAAGGTCCAAAAGTTAAGTCAGTGACACAAAGATGAAACTTAATGGCAAAGCTGAAACTTGCTTGAAGGCCATGGAGACCCAGTCAAAATTGTTTTTGCTAATCTCTGCTTTGCCATGTTTTCAATAACCAGGTTCTCAGATGAAGTCTTATCACTGGATGTATTCCCATGGGGAGTTGAAGGACTAACGCATCATCTTTAGATGCTTCAAATTGTGTACAGAGCCTGATGTATGGTAGCATGGGACCCAGAAATAATTTAGAATGTAAATAAGGATGGAAAGGCTAGAATAATCTGGAAGAGATATGCATGGATATTCAGGTTGCTATAGCCAGACAAGTCTATGAAAGGGGACAAAGTTCATTAGTCAGTGCATTATTCCCTCATTGATTTTCTCTGCCAGTTCCTTTCAGCTCATTGATTTCCATTGCTGATTGAGTCATGTCCATCTGCTGCTAGGAGGTCACTTCATTTCCCTTTTGCTCATTTTTTCTGCCTACCCTTCACTCCTCCACATGTTCTTTTCACTTCCACTAATCTCACTTGTCTGCTTTCAACAGAGTGAAATACTTTTCTGTGCAATGGGCCATGAGATTCAGGGTCAGTGCCTCAGGCAGCCACTGCATAAAATCTAACCAGAGTATACTTACAGATTCCATGGTACACCACAGTCATTTTGGGTGTTTGCTTGTTTCTTTTTTAGTATCAAATTTAAAAGTACACAATGTGTATGGTCCCCAGAGGCTTTAGGCAGTATACCCTAAGCAGACAGGAGGGATTAGTATTCTGATCTCTGAAAACAGCTGATAACACAATGCCATGAGTCACAAAACAAACACTACCTTAAGGTCACAATTCTATCATGCCACACTATCCAGAAGCCCTTTCTTTCAGCAGCCATGACATCTTATACCTACAGAGAACTGTTCAACAAGTGGAGAAAATAGGTATATTTTCCCAGTGATATCAGGTTGAATGATCTATTTGGATTCCTGAACTAAGTTAAATATTTCCACCAGCGTATGACAATAGTATGAGTCTGTAGATTAGGTCCATACATAGAAGGCATACACATTTTAAATGATGATGTACTTAATCACAGATTAAATCCTTAAGAAAATAAAACCAATTGGATAGCTGTAGAGTTTTATGTTATGCATATTCTAAATGCATTAGGAACAAAGCAGGTTGTATCATTCCCAGATAAAATCACAAATACATACACAAGGAAGACAACAAAAGCTTCTTTAGGAACACAGAGCTACATCCTTTAATGAGTTTCTTTTTCAGATTTGTTTTTAACACTGAAAATTTTGCCTTTGAATTTTTTATACCATTTGAAGATGTGATTTACTTTGTATTTATATTTAGTAATTGGCCCTGCAGGTTTCAGTTTTAAAATGTATTATGCAACATTCAACAAGACTAACAGTATTAAATACTAATCAACTTTTAATAAGAATTATAAATGCTATCTCCTTGCTCAAGACAAGAAAAGCAATCATTGCAATCAATCAGTAGTCTAATCAATTTTCAAAATGAAATTAATGATGTATCATGTAGGAAGAAAAAACTTTGAAGAATAGTATATGGCGTCTTTGCTACAGGAGATCTCAGTTTTAGAAAATATTAATAGGAAATGTAGTTTCTCCATGATCTAGTCACTCTGATGAGTTTTCAGAAGGTTTCTGAGATTTATTCTTACATGTCTTTTCAGTGACTTGAAGGGGGATTACAAAGAATCAATAGATATATGTTGAGAATGTGATATAATGTCCTCAATTTTTCTCCACTTTAGTACTTATACAAATTATATGAGGAAGGATTTTCAATCACCCATTATTCACCCACTTCTTAAAATGGTAGAAACCATGGAGAATTTAAGCACAGGTATACTTTATGAGAGCAAAAATTCTTATAAATAAGAATATAATTTAAATTGCTGCCCTAAGAAGATTTGTCAAAGAGGGTTTAAGTGTTTTCATTGATAATGTCCTGTGATATGAAGATGAGCCATCTAGTTTATTCAGTCAGTACAGAATGTAGAACCATTGTGTACCAAGTAATATTCCAGACACTGGGAATACCAGTAAGAAACAAATTCACAGAATGTAAGGAACTCAAGGCTCATGAAGGAGGCAGTCATATAAGCAGAATGAAAAACAAGTTGCTAAGTGCAATGACATTACAGAAGGCTTGTACATACCTGACTGGTTAAAAGAGTTGGTTTCTGTAACTGATCCATAGAGAGGTATGCCTGGGTTGTTAATAATAATATAATAATAATAATAATAATCATCATCATCATCATCATCCTGACACATAGTAAATAATTATTAGTTGCTAGTTCAACATACTTCATATATTTTATATTCTTTGATGCTCAGAAAAAAATAGCTGGGCTTAGTATTATAATTATATATTTTTTTAAATGAGGAAATATGAGACTCATAAAGTTTGAATAATTTGTCCAAAGTTACTAATTGATAAAGTAAGTAAAGCACCATGCAGAAGGTGCTTAACTGCCTTGCTGAGACAATTTAAATTCAAAGTTTAAAGGCCCCCATTTAATTTGGCCTTTTCTTTGAGGCAGAAACCCAAGAGAAATACTCTAAAAGAATATTTACCATCATTTTCAAATTATTATACTGGCACCTAACAGTGTGATGCGTATTTTAAATGAGCTACTTTTGTATTTAAAAAAATACAAAGACGTTTGAATTTGCCATTTGACTCTGTTTGCATAACAGATATTCTTTGCTGAAATTATCTGCTTTATGTAGAATTTTTCAAAAAAGGAATTTTGAATGAGAGAACAAGCATACTTGGTGGCATATCCAATGTTATCTATGATACACTCTTGACATGACAATACCTGAATAATATCTGGCCTTGTTACTGAAAAGACTCATCAAAATCACTGAAATGTGCATACCTAAAGCCCTCAAAAAATCTTTAAAATTACTTCCAAGTGTTTTCTTATGTTAACATTTTATACACACAGCATCATTTTTCATTGTTGTAATTATTTACCACACTCAGCCATATTCATAAGGGATAATTCAACATTGGTAAGGAGCAGAGGAGAATTAACATTTGCACATATGATCTCTGTCAACCTAAGAATCAACCTTGACATCTTATTCCCATTTACTCACTTATGGTACATTGGCCAGTGGAGGTTAATGAGTAATCCAGAGTCCTATTATATATCCAGCTGTCAGGGGAGCCAGGATCCGTACCTAAGGTTTGTACCTCTGAACTTCATATGTTATTTTCCACAATATATTGCTTGCTAAGATTCTTTTAAATTAACCAGAATATTTAGAGTTGTTTATAAGACAAAATGAGCAGTAAGTATTCCATAAGAACTTATATCTGAACAAATGTATGATATAGACATACTATATATAAAATATTATATTTATATATATATATATATTTTTTCTTTGTTCTCCATGAAACAGAAGTATGTTTCTAAATCTCAGACACCAAATCTACCAAGTAAAATGCAAATGTCTATCAGGCGTATCCTACCTCCATGTCTACCACCCACAAAGGCAGTACTTAAAGCTTTAGTGGGCAGTACTGTACATATAGAAATCATTCACTTCTAGGTAACTAATCTCTATCTCTTTCTCTCTTTCCTGCTTTATTGCCATTAACAATGACACATACTCATATCTCTCCTGTCCTTGTCACTGTCTTATCTTCACACATAAGAACACTTTATTTTATATTGTCATTCAACAAATATGGATAAGCCCTGATCTATACATACTTATCCAAGTAATGAGTCAAGAGTATTCTATTACACCAACAAAATCCTAACCATCATCATATTTACATTTTAATGGTGATGATTAAATTATAGACTAGTAGTCATTTTGGAGAGAAATCTGGTAGTATCTAAAATTGTATACATGTATATTGTGTATATGTACAAATATATATTTTGGTGTTAGGCAGGAAAATAGATATGAGTGGGTAGAAAGAGAATCAGGCCAGAAAAGCCCATGAAAAATACCAGAGTTAATCAATTAAAGCTCAGAAGCCAGGAGCAACTTGGCCTGGAATGTTTGAATATTCCCCAGATAAAGGAGATACCTCAGTATAGCCCATGACTTTATTGTGTTAATCATGCAGGCCCAGCTTATTTTTTTAACTTTACCTATATGCTGTTTTCTTTTCCTTCATACCTAATCAAGTAGTTTGCAACCTGGGCAATTAATTTAGCATAAAGACCCAGCTATAAACAACATAGTAAAGGCAGGAAGAATTCCATATTAAAGATAAGATTGCATTTTCATACCCAGGAAGTTAAGAAGTAAGATTCTTAACTTACTCTTTAGCAGATGGACAATAGATCAGCCCACCTTGGGGGCTGGGCAGACAGTCTTGTTTGATATGCTCCCAGACCAAGACACCAGTATTTCAGGGAGAAATCAGAGCAGTAAATTCCTTGTGTTAAGTTAATTTTAAATATTCAAGGACTACTTAACAAGGGTGCACCTACTGAACAAAGGTCACATTCATGAAAAATCCTTAAAAGGGGGAACCCCCAGGGTGCTCCTCTCTCTGAGGTCACCTGCACTTTCTAAGTGCATAATCTTCATTTATTTATTTATTAATTTAGTTAGTATCATTAATCTACAGTTACATGAAGAACATTATGATTACTAGGCTCCCCCCTTCACCAACTCCCCCCAACATACCCCTTCATAGTCACTGTCCATCAAGGGAAACAAAAGCAAAAATGAACAAGTGGGACTATATCAAGCTAAAAAGCTTCTGTACAGCAAAGGACACCATCAATAGAACAAAAAGGTATCCTACAGTATGGGAGAATATATTCATAAATGACAGATCTGATAAAGGGTTGACATCCAAAATATATAAAGAGCTCACACATCTCAACAATCAAAAAGCAAATAATCCAATTAAAAAATGGGCAGAGGAGCTGAATAGACAGTTCTCTAAAGAAGGAAGAAATAAAACTCTTTGTTCACAGATGACATGATAATCTGATTGAAAATCTGAAATAAATAATGAACAAAAAGACTCCTGGGACTATTAAGTGATTAGAGTAAGGTTTCAGGATACAAGATGAATATATAAAACTTGATTGTTTTCCTAAATTCTAAGTGGAATCTAAAATTAAAAACAATACCATTTGCATTAGTGCCTTAAAAAAGACATACTTGGATTAAATCCAACAAAATATATATAATATCTACATAAGAAAAACTATAAAACTTTAAAAATATAAAACTCCTTCAGAATAACAAAGGAGAAAAACATAGAGAGGTCACCAAAAACATGATTCTTGAAAGAAATAACTAATAAACTACACTTCATTAAAATTTAAAACTTCTGCTTGGTAAAAGACAATGTCAGGAGAATGAGATTAGCCACAGGGTAGGAGAATTATTTGGAAAAGACATATCTTATAAAAGGCTATTGTCCAAAACATACAAAGAACTCTTAAACTCATCAATAAGAAAACAAACAGTTAAAAATGGGTCAAAGTCCTTAAAAGACACCTCACCAAAGAAGATAAACAAATAGCACATAATCATATAAAAAGGATGTTCCACATTATATTTCATCAGGGAAAAGCAAATTTAAACAACAGTGAGATAATACTACACTCTTACTAGAATGGCCCAAATCAAGAACACTGATAATACCAAAAGCTGGTGCAGATGTGGAGTAGTAGGAACTCTCCTTCACTGTTGTTGGGAATATAAAATGCCACAGCCATTTGGAACATGTTTTGGTGGTTTCCTAGAAACAACAAGCAATCATGTTCCTGATATTTACCCAAAGGATTTAAAATCTTATGCCCACACAAGAAAATCTGCACATGGATGTTTATAGCAGCTTTGTTCATAAATGAAAAAAGGTGGAAACAACCAACATGTCCTTTGATAGATAAAAGAATAAACAAACTGTAATACATCTAGGCAATAGATTTTTTATTCAGTGCTGAAAAGAAATGAGCTATTAACCATGAAAAGACATGGAGGAAATTTAAGTGTGTGTTAGTTACTAACTGAAAGAAGTCAATGTGCAAAAGCTGTATATTGCATAGTTTCAATGAGGTGACATTCTAGAAAATGCCCAACTGTGAGACAGTAAAAAACTAGTGATTGTGGATTATGGGAAGGAATGAATAGATGGAGTACAGAGAACTTTAGGGCAGACAAAATAACTGTGTATGATAATGATGGGTACATGTCAGTATGCATTTGTCCAAGTCCTTAGAATGTAAAACATCAAGTGTGAACCATAATGTAAACTATGGATCTGGGGTGATTATGGTTTGTCAATACATGCTCAACAATTTTAACAAATGTACCACTCTGGTAGGTTATGTTAATAATAGGAGAGGGTCCTTATAAGGAATTGTTGAAGAATACAAATAATATAGGAAATCTTTGCACTTTCCCCTCAATTTTGCTGTGAATTAAAACTGTTCTAAAAAGTCTTTTAAAATAAAGGCTTTTGCTAAAGAGGAAAAACGTATGATGAGGTATATAAAGGCAGTTTAGGGTCAGAAGAGGATTGTCATTTTTTAGATGAGAGACTTGTTTGTATGTTAATTTACAGAAAAACACTAAGGGGACAGATTAGAGAGTCTGAGAGAGGGGGAAATGGTGATGCAGGATTGAGAGAGGTTCATAGCAATAACAGACTTTGATTGATAAAATACATTAAGATCTAGTTTCAAACTGGAGGGCCTGATAAGATAGAGTAAGGACATTTCTCCATGGTAACAGGAAAAAAAGAAAAGATTGTGAGCACTAATGCAGATAGGCAATAAAGAATTGGGAGGTTGAAATAGTTATCTTCTGTTTGCTTCTATTTTCTTATGAAAAATGACTCAGTCCATCAGCTAAGAATAACAAGTGGAGAATGAATATTAGAGGACTGAGTATTGATGAGAAGATGTAACTTCAAAGAGAAAATGTGAGAAAATGAGACCTCAAATATCCAAAGAAAATTTGGTAGGATTCTGTTTTATTTTTCATTACTTCTTATTTTCCTCTGCACACTTCATGTGCTATTTGGTATTGATAAGAGGTAGGCAGAAATTGAATTGCATGAGATTTGCATTTTTTTCAGGTGAAAATGTGAACACATTCAGTGCTTGTATTGTTATATCTCTTAGCAGAACTAAACATATTTGACCACAACCCATTTACTGAAATCAATATTGCCTTGGCTTTGAATATACCACAGTGTTCATTCTCAGTTTTCTGTCTGGGATCCTTCTACTCTATCAAAATATTCATTATTTGAATTCCTGAAATCTTGTTGGTTTTCATGTAAATTTGTGATGCTGATTATTAAAATTAGAAAGAAAAGGCTAATGCCCCTTTTTCATATTAATAATTAATACACTGAATTATATTATTGGACATAAAACACATTGCATTGAAGACCAAATTACCACCAGTCATAATCATAGATGTACACATCTTGTTATTCTTCAACTCTATGTTCAAAATGATTATCAAGAGAGAAAAAGGATTAAAGATGGTGGCATGAGAGGTGAGACAGAGGCTTCCTCCTAAAACGGCATATAATATGAAAATATAATTAATACAACTAATCCTGAGAGAGCAACAGGAAAGAGGACTGTGCCGGACTGCATACACCTGGAGAAAAGAGCAGAGCTCACAGAAGAGAGTAACGTACCAAAGCTGTGGCCCAGCAGGAATTGAGCCCTTCCTATACCCAAGCTCAATGGCAGGAGGAAGGGAAATGGAGCAGGGAGGGAGTGGAGGCCTGGGACTGATGAATATCTAACTCTGGAGATCTGCTCTGGGAGGACAAACCTACATTTCATGGTGCTTTCATGATACTCTCATGATTGCTGGGTTGGAAAGCTAAAATAGGCATAATTTCTGGAGAGTCTGAGTTTCCAGTCACTTGCGGAAAGCAGGGATCTGTATCTGGCTGCTCTGGGACAAAAGCTTATACCTGTGTGTCTGCCCACTACTTCAGGCAGTGGAGACAGGCACAGCAGCCGGGAAGCAGGGAACAGCTCTTTCCTCCCCCAAGGCACCAATACTACTCCCCTGTGACCCCTGACATTGCTTCAGGGGCTGAGCAGCTCCAGAGAGCAGAGCTACTGGACACTAGACGGGACCATAGACAAACATGAAACACCAAAGGAATGTGGTCCAGAGTAAAATTAATATAACCCCTGAGAAAGATGACATGGACCTGATAACTCTTTCTGAAATGGAGTTCAAAATAAAAATCATTAACATGCTAATGGAGGTGCAGAAAGACATCCAAGAACTCAGGATTGAATTCAGGTCAGAGATCCAATCATTAATGAGCACGATGGAGGGTATTAAAAGCAGGTTGGATACGGTAGAGGAGATGATAAATGAAATAGAAACTAAAGAAGAGGAATACAAAGAAGCTGAGGCACGGAGAGAAAAAAGGATCTCTAAGAATGAAAGAATACTGAGAGAATTGTGTGACCAATCTAAACAGAACAATATTTGAATTATAGGGGTACCAGAAGAAGAAGAAGAGAGAGAGAAAGGGATAGAAAGTGTCTTTGAGGAGGTAATTGCTGAAAACTTCCCCAATCTGGGGAAGGAGATAGTCTCTCAAGCCATGGAGATCCACAGATCTCCCAACACAAGTGACCCAGGGAAGACAACACTAAAATGTATGGTAATTAAAATGGCAAAGATCAAGGATAAAGACAGACTATTAAAAGCAGCCAGAGAGAGAAATAAGATCACATACAAAGGAAAGCCCATCAGGCTAACATCAGACTTCTCAGCAGAAACCTTACAGGCCAGAAGGGAGTGTCATGATGTATTTAATGCCATGAAGCAGAAGGGCCTGGAACCAAGATTACTTTAACCAGCAAGATTATCATTTAAATGTGAAGGAGGGATTAAACAATTTCCAAATAAGCAAAAGCTGAGAGAATTTACCTCCCACAAACCATCTCTACAGTCTATTTTGGAGGAACTGCTATAGATGGAAGTGTTCCTAAGGTTTAATAGCTGTCACCAGAGGTAATAAAACCACAGGAAAGAAAGTAGAACAGCTAATTACTAAGCAAATGCAAAATTAAATTAACTATCCCCAAAGTCAATCAAGGGATAGACAAAGAATACAGAATATGATACCTAAAATTAAAAGAATGAAGGAGGAAGAAAAAGGAGGAGAAAAAGAAAAGAACCTTTAGATTGTGTTTGTAACAGTATATTAAGTGAGTTAAGTTAGACTCTTAGATAGTAAGGAAATTAACCTTAAACCTTTGGTAACCACGAATCTAAATCCATCAATGACAATATTGATAATCACACTAAATGTAAATGGACTGAATGCACCAATCAAAAGATATAGAGTCACTGAATGGATAAAAAAACAAGACCCATCTATATGCTGCCTACAAGAGACTCACTTTAAACCCAAAGACATACACAGACTAAAAGTGAAGAGATGGAAAAAGATATTTCATGCAACTAACAGAGAGAAAAAAGCAGGAGTTGCAGTACTTGTATCAGACAAAATAGACTTCAAAACAAAGAAAGTCACAAGACAAAGGACATTACATAATAAAGGGGTCAATCCAACAAGAATATATAACCATTATAAATATCTATGCTCCCAACACAGGAGCACCCACATATGTGAAACAAATACTAACAGAATTAAAAGGAGAAGTAGAATGCAATGTATTCATTCTCAGAGACTTCAACACTCTACTCATTCTGAAGGACAGATCAACCAGACAGAAGAGAAATAAGGAGACAGAGGCACTGAACAACACATTAGAACAGATGGACATAACAGATATCTACAGAACTCTACACCCAAAAGCAACAGAATACACATTCATCTCAAGTGCACATGGAACATTTTCAAGAATAGACCACATACTAGGCCACAAAAAGAACCTCAGTAAATTCAAAAAGATTGAGATTGTACCAACCAGTTTCTCAGACCACAAAGGAAAGAAACTAGAAATAAATTACACAAAGAAAATGAAAAATACCACAAATACTTGGAGGCTTCACAACATGCTCCTGCATAAACAATGGATCAATGACCAAATAAAAACAGAGATCAAGCAATATATGGAGACAAATGAGAACAATAATTCAATACCACCAAATCTGTGGGACGCAGCCAAGCCATGCTAACAGGAAAGTATATTGCAAATCAGGCCTACCTCAGGAAAGAAGAACAATCCCAAATGAACAGTCTAAATTCACAATTAATGAAACTAGAAAAAGAAGAACAAATGAGGCCTAAAATCAGAAGAAGGAGGGACATAATAAAGATTAGAGCATAAATAAATGAAATCAAGGAGAATAAAACAGTTGAAAGAATCAATGAAAGCCAGAACTAGATCTTTGAGAAAATAAATAAAATAGATAAACACCTAGACAGACTTATCAAGAAAAAAAGAGAGTCTACACATATAAACAGAATCAGAAATAAGAAAGGAAAAATCACTACAGACACCACAGAAATGCAAAGAATTATTAGAGAATACTATGAAAAATTATATGCTAACAACCGAATAACATAGAAGAAATGGGCAACTTTCTAGAAAAATCAAACCTTTCAAGGCTTACCCAGAAAGAAACAGAAAATCTGAACAGACCAATTACCAGCAATGAAATTGAACTGGAAATCAAAAAACTATGAAAGAACAAAACCCCTGGACCAGATGGCTTCACTGCTGAATTTTATCAAACATTTAGTGAAGATCTAATATCTATCCTTCTTAAAGTTTTCCAAAGAGTAGAAGAAGAGAGAATACTTTCAAACTCATTCTGAGGCCTTCATCACTCTAATACAAAAAACAGGCAAAGACACCACAAAAAACAGAAAATTATAGACCAATATCCCTGATGAACATAGATGCAAAAATACTCAACAAAATATTAGCAAACTGAATTCAAAAACACATTAAAAAGATCATCTATCATGATCAAGTAGGATTTATTCCAAGGTGCAAGGATGGTACATTTGAAATTCCATCAACATCATCCACCACATCAACGAAAAGAAGGACAAAAAAAATATGATTATCTCCATAGATGCCATAAAAGCATTCAACAAAATTCAACATCCATTCATGATAAAAACTCTCAATAAAATGGGTATGGAAGGCAAGTAAACATAATAAAGGCCACATATGACAAACCCACAGCCAACTTTAGACTTAACGGCGAGAAGCTGAAAGCTTTTCCTTTAAGATCAGGAACAAGGCAGGGATGCCCACTCTCCCCACTTCTATTCAAAATAGTACCGGGGCTCCTATCTATGGCAATCAGACAACACAAAGAAACAAAAGGCATCCAGATTGGCAAGGAAGAAATTAAACTGTCCCCGTTTGCAGATGACATGATATTGTACATAAAAACCCTGAGGAATCCACTCCAAAACTAGTAGATCTAATATCTGAATTCAGCAAAGTTGCAGGATACAAAATTAATACACAGAAATCTGTTGCATTCCTATACACTAACAATGAACTAGCAGAAAGAGAAATCAGGAAAATAATTCCATTCACAATTGCATCAAAAAAATTAAAATACCTAGGAATAAACCTAACCAAGGAAGAGAAAGACTTATACTCTGAAAACTACAAGACACGCATGAGAGAAATTAAAGAAGATACCAATGAATGAAAACACATCCTGTGTTCATGGATAGGAAGAATTAATATTGTCAAAATGGCCACCCTGCCTAAAGCAATCTAGAGATTCAATGTAATTCCTATCAAAATACCAACAGCATTCTTCAATGAACTAGAGAAAATCATCCTTAAATTCATTTGGAACCACAAAAACCTCAAATAGCCAAAGCAATTCTGAGAAGAAAGAATAAAGCTGGGGGCATTATGCTCCCCAACTTCAAGCTCTACTACAAAGCTACAGTAATCAAGACAATTTGGTACTGGCACAAGAACAGACCCACAGACCAATGGAGCAGACTAGAGAGTCCTGATATAAACCTAACCATATATGGTTAATTAATGTATGATAAAGGAGCCATGGATATACAATAGGGAAATGACAGCCTCTTCAACAGCTGGTGTTGGCAAAACTGGACAGCTACATGCAAGAGAATGAAACTGGATTATTGTTTAATCCCATACAGAAAAGTAAACTCAAAATGGATTAAAGACTTGAATGTAAGTCATGAAACCATAAAAGTCTTAAAAGACAACCTAGGCAAACATCTCCTGAATATAAGTATGAGCCACTTCTTCCTGAATGCATCTCCTCAAGCAAGGGAAACAAAAGCAAAAATGATCTCATGTGACTACATCAAACTGAAAAGTTTCTGTATGGAAAATTACACCGTCAACAGAACAAAAAAGCATCCTATATAATGGGAGAATATATTTATAAATGACATATCTGACAAGGGGTTAACATCCAAAATATATAAAGAACTTGCACGCCTCCACACCCCAAAAGCAAATAACCTGATTAACAAATGGGAAGAGGATATGAAGAGACAGTTCTCCAAGGAGAAATTCAGATGGCCAACAGACACATGAAAAAATGCTCCACATCACTAATCATCAGGGAAATGCAAATTAAATCTACAATTAGATATCACCTAACACCATTAAGGATGGCCAGCATAGAAAAGACTAAGAACAACAAATGCTCATGAGGATGCGATGAAAGGGGAACCCTCCTACACTGCTGGTGGGAATGTAAGCTAGTTCAATCACTGTGGAAAGCAATATGGAGGTTCCTTGAAAAACTAAAAATTGAAATACCATTTGACCCAGGAATCCCACTCCTTGGAATTTACCCAAAGAACACAACTTCTCAGATTCAAAAAGACATGTGCACCCCTATGTTTATTGTAGCACTATTTACAATAGCCAAGATATGGATGCAACCTAAGTGTCCATCAGTAGATGAATGGATAAAGAAGATGTGGTACATATACACAATGGAATATTATTCAGCCATAAGAAAGAAACAAATCCTACCATTTGCAAGAACATGGATGGAGCTGGAGGACATTATGCTCAGTGAAATAAGCCAGGCAGAGAAAGACAAATGCCAAATGATTTCCCTCATTTGTGGAGTATGACAATGAAGCAAAATTGAAGGAAAAAATACAGCAGGATATTCACAGACTCCAAGAATGAACTAGTGGTTACCAAAGGGGAGAGGTGTGGGAGGGCAGGTGGGGAGGGAGGGAGAAGGGAATTGAGGGGTATTATGTTTAGTACACATGGTGTGGGGGGATCATGGGAAGAACAGTGTAGCACAGAGAAGGATCATAGTGGACCTGTGGCATCTTGCTGCACTTAAGGACAATGAATGCATTGGTGTATGGGTGGGGACTTGATAATATTGGTAAATGTAGTAACCACATTGTTTTCTCATGTGAAACCTTCATAAGAATGTATATTAATCATACCTTAATAAAAAATTAAAAATAATAATAATAATTATCAAGAAAAAATTGAGTATCAATAGTTTATTGTTGTCATTATTTTCTCTCATCTAGCCATGACAGTTTTAAAATGCAATCAGCAACTGGACAACAGTAGGTTTGCCCAAGAAAGTCCATAGTTTCTAAGTATGCATTGGGTTTTTACTGTTCCAAGATTCAATTTAAACAAAAACTTCTAAATGACTATAGGATGACTAGTACCACCAACCAACATCTGGACACCATGAGTCAGGCATTGTGCTGTGTCTGTGTTCTTTATTCAATAAAACAACATTAGAATGCGTACCATTAAAATCCACATCTTACAGGTGTGGATAACAATACTTACAGATAACAAGTAATGTATTCAAAATGATATAACGCGTATCTGGCAAAGTCAGAACCAGAAATCCAAAGATCCTGTCTTAAAGTGCAGTGTTCTATTTACACTGTCATACACACTTCTATAGAAGATAGAAGTTTTGGATGGTGTGGTGCATTAGATGGGAAAAGATTCTATGAGAAACATTGAGAGTGTGGGGAATTTATAAACACCTGAAGGTGAATGGTAACACAGTGAAAATTTTCAATATAAAGATTAAGATTATGAATGTTGGCTAGAAATCTATTTCCTGCAGGGCTTAAGAGTATACCTAAATTCAACTGACATTTTCATATGCTCTTTTGCAGTTATGTTTTCTGTATACATTCTTTCTCTGCAAGAAGTATCTGGCCTAATTAAGAGCAGATGTCATTGGTTTTCCCTTTGCATCCTACCATGCAGCTTTTGATTTACACTCTTGCAACAGGAGGTTACAGAAATTAGTTCATGACTTGCCCTACATGTAGGAACCATGAGACAAAATAAATGTTAAATATGCTTTGCTGGCCTCAAAATCATGGCAGAATTCAAGGAACAATGGTGTAAACAACTTTCATATAGTCAGAATATACTCTCATGCTTTTTACCAAAATCTGACTGAATAGAATGTACTGATCCTGATGCTTTGAACGAAGATTCTAGAAAATAGAGTCTAGAGTATCCTAACTGATTTTTTTTTAGAATAGCGTTCTGGTTTTTCTTAGTTTGCCTGCACCTGCAACTCACATAAGGAATATTGTTTTCATGACTGAGTTTGCTATTGTTTCCCTTCTCTGTACAATTAAGCACAAAATGTTGATAAGTATTAATGAGATACTTTCAAAGTATCTTCATATATTTTGAGGAATAAATAGTAGGAGAGACAGGGTGTTAGTAATAGAAACATAATGGTCTTGTGATTCAACTGAAATATTCAGTTTATTTCCTCAACCCATCTAAATGTGCTTAATTTTAGTTGCCTTTTATTATTCTGAAATTTGAAAGGATGAAAATAGTGGCATCTGCTTAAAACATGTTCAGGAAGGCATGCATATGAATTGATAATTGTACATTGTTATTGAAGTCATTGCCCTTTGATTCCTATAATATCTGCTTTTCCAAAGATGCCTCATATTACTATTAAAGCATTCAGGAGACTTTCTGACAATGTAACTATTAATACCTTCTCATTGTTCTGTCATTACTATCAAAATGGAAACCAACCCACTTGAGATAAGTAAGTATGTGAGCAGGGATTATGATTAAGTTTTAGCCACAGAAAGTGCTATGTTGCATTGATGTAGTTAAATACCTTTTAATATGTTCCTATCAAAAAAATCTGCGAACCTAATAGAACATAATAGGAAAAAAATCTTCATATGGTAATGGATTCAACTGCCTTGAACTACTGTTTAAAAATTCTACACCTTCCTTACATGTCAGTGTCGTTTCTTTTGATGAATACTACAACTCTTGGTCAGCTGGCTTGTTCGTGTTTTCACATAATTAATTTGTTACTGGTTTATACTTCCCTCAAGCTTGAAATGTACCTGTTGTTACAATATTATCATGAAAATTTGTACCCAGTATCTAATTACCTTGAAGAAAATTTTAGACAGCACTTTCTTAAGCAACAATTTTCATAGGCGGGGCTATTACATATTTTAATATCTGTTTTCAATCCATTCAGAACATGGACAAAATAATCACCCACTTTGATGTATAGGGATTTACTTTCAGAACAGGAAATTCACCCAAGACATTGGTTTGCAAATTCATTTACATTTCTTATTTAGTAGGAGGAACTGAAGACCCCATACCTTATCAGCAATAAATTACTCTTCTGTTAAACTGGCTGCTAAACAAGGAGCTACAGTCCTATTAAAATTCAATTAAACATGCATCACATTTGATAGATATAATTAGAACAACTGTAGAAGGTGAATGGCTCCAAGCACTGTAGCCAGAAGAAATGTAGGTCAGTGTTAAAAGGGAAAATAATAGAAAATACACTGGGGATTAGTTTCTTCAATGATTCCTTCTTAATTGTGGTGATTTTATTTATTACCATTTAGCAATTTTAATAGCTTCTCCAACTTATTGGGAAAGGATTGCTTTACTTTCATGTTTGCTTCCAGTAATAAGGATGGTGTATCTGCTTTCATGGGGAAAATCAGACAATACAAAATAGCAGATCATGCAAAATACACTAAGACTGGTAGCACTTAAGAAATAATTTAAGTCATTATGGGGGGCGGTTTAAATGCCCTCATTGCACCATATACAACTAAGACAGGAATCTCTCTAATTATCTTTTTCACAAAGATGCAATGACTAGGAATTGATAACCTAGACATTGTAACAATTGGGTAAACATGCAGTCGTTGGTTTCCTTAAATACTCATCTATTCTTCCGTAGTGGCTGTTGATAATCTCTTTGCTGTATCCTTCCCAGTGGTTCTTAGCAATAATTTATCCTCCTTTTGTGCTCTTTGGCTAATCAAAATGTAGAGGAATGTATTTCAACTTTACTTGTCCCTTGCCCACTCATAAACAAAAACTGCATCTATTTTGGGGTTAAAGAAAATATTCTAAACAGATCCATGACCAGTATGCAATATTTTTGTTAAGGATGATAAGTATTACAGATGTAACCATTTAGAATATAAACAGAATATTGAACATCAGTTTACTTGCACTGTTTCAATAGCGTTAAATTGAATATTCAAATAATATATATTCTATGAGACATCAGGGATGATTCAAGGAGGATGACATGTCCCTTCTCACTAAATATCTGCTTATTTTTACCCATTAGATTTTATAATACCAAAATACACAACCGTTCTTAAACCTTCTTAAACTTCCTTATCATTGTAGTCCCACTTTAAGCCATGAATAGTTAGGTTTTGACTCAGTTAACAGTTCTGAGCCTGCATATCTATTCATTGGCACATCAGGTGGGAAAAATGGACATGAAGAAATTGGGAACTTCAGGGTCTGGAATATAGGATTTGTGCACCATTTTACCCTTCTCTTTCTCTTTAAATCTCATGTTTCTGTTTTTCCACAATTGGCCTCCTTTTCCTGGATGGATTATCCAAGCAAAAAGATCCAAGGGCAGCTCTTATGACATTTCAGAATAGCTAGCTAAAGGAAAACACCTTTTCCTATCAACTTCCTGTAGAAAACCTCCTGGGAAAGGAGTCAGAATGGCCATACTTGCCTCAAGTACACAATCACTGTGACCATGATCGATGACTCAAACCTTGTCCTGTGCCCACTCACGATCAAGGATCCCATTACTGGGAGCTGGGTTGCTGGAAGGCAGTCAATAACAGTGATTATACCAAGTCCATTCTATGAAGCTGCTGCCAGGCAATTTTTGAGACTTTCCTGCCTTCAGAGACTCTCTGGGCACTGTCACAGCCCAGGAGCTCCTATGCTTCTTGCAAATCTGTGGTTTATATAACAAGCCTTGCCTGATTCCTCAGGAGGTAGAGAGAAGTTATCTGTTTTTCTGGATTTTCTGTCTTTGTCAATTCCATTTTCTCCCTTGCTCACCACCAGATAATGTGGGCTATACCGTTTGATCATCTATTTATCCCTCTGTTCTTCAGTCTTCCTCCTTATTTCTATAATAAAATATTTTCACATAAGTGTTAATAAATGTATGATTATATTTCCTTGTAGTACTTTCACTTGAAAAATGTTAACGAAAAGTGATAAATTGATTTATATGAAATAGTTCAAGTATATCCATATGAGGTTTTCTTTACATATTTTTCCTCCAAAATCTCATATACATAATAAATTTCTTGTGTCTAGATTTCACCAAAGAATAAGTTCCTATGGTAGGGGCGAGTCTAAAGATTTTATAGTTTTAGAAATTTAAATGTACAATGTGGAATTTCAGGGACTATGAAAATACTTTTAAATATATACTAGAATAATCAGAAGCACATACTTAAAAGTAATAATCTACTTTTAGTTAACTAGCTTTTAAGATAAACTTCTTTTTTCAAAATACTTCAAAAGCTATGTTGACCCTATAGCTTGTCCATTACTTATTAATTATGTCTGGAATTATTATATTATAAAGATATTTTATGCTATATTATTTGAGTATTTTATGATGACCTACGTTTTATGGCATCAGAACTGTGAAAGAATGAAACGACCAGAAATAAATATTGAAAGATGTATATTTCCTTATTAATAGGAAAAGTACATTTATTAATCAAATTATTACAGAATTACATAGTAACACAATTCACATATGCCCATGAATTTTAGATTTAAAGAAATGTATGAAATCTATTTATATTTTATTCTCATTTGTATTTGTTTGTACACATTAATCAGATATGCCCTTATTTTAAATTAATATATATTATTTACAAAGCTGAATGGACACAATTTTAAATATGTAACTTTTAAAGGAAAAAAATTTTGTTAAGAATCATTGGCATGGTAATATTAAATATATATTTTGTGAAAATAATTTATATAGAACCTAAGACTCTCAGTTCAAACTGATAAAAACACTAATGCATTTCAAGAGTTATAAATCAAGACTGTACTTCCATGTTAGTCAATGAAGCCTTAATTATGGAAAAGCAGCTGTGTAAAAGTATGTATAATATCAGGCATGCTTTCCATCTAAAATTAGAATTTGTGACATTACTAAACAAATGCTTCTAAATAATTTAAACTAAGAAATAAACTCTGTCAACATTTGGTGTTAGTGTGCTAATTTCCAGTCAAAGGTCTACCAATTCTTATTAATCATCAGTCAGCATTTAGAATGATCTATTATTCCCTCTCTGTGACAATTTGATATTCATCTGTTTACTTGTCAATACGCAAAACCATCTTTATGAATGTTAGCCATTTTTATTGGTCATTATGCATGCCATTTAGACACTAGCCTCCTTTGAATCAACCAGAGTGAACTTTTTGAAATATAAACATGATAAATATTTCACTGGTAAAATTTCTCGAATGGCTTCCCATATCTCTCACAGTAAACACATCTCATAGTCTCTAAGACCTTCATTATGGACTGCAACAAGCTAAATGTGCTCCAAATTCAAGACCCTTTGCTCTTTATTTTTCCTATTGCCAGATTGATTACTCCTCCCTGAAATGTTCACATGGCTTGCTGCATCACTTAATAGATTGCTCAAATGCCATCTTCTCAGGGAGGCTTTCCTTACCCTTCCTATCTAAAATGATACATCCCCCACATCAAAAACTCTATCCCCTATCCCAGATTCTTTCTTTTTTACCATCTTTACAAGTATTTGATGCTACATGTTTGTTTATACATTTGGTTTCTGTTTGTCTTTCCTACTAAAATGCAAACTCCATTAAGTCAGAGACCTCTGTTTGTATATGTCAGCATTCTTAGTGTTCACAGTATGCCCATCATATAATGATTTTTCAATAACGATCTGTTGCAAGGTTGAATATTTAAATCCATGTTTGAAAGGATACTTAACCCCTTTAAGGCTCAATCTTCTCATTTGAAAAATTGGCATAATGATGGCAACATCTCTACTGAAATTCAGTGAAGATCAAGTAGCATAATGAATGTGAAATTACTTTGAAAATTGCTAAGTACAATTGTGTTCCCTGAGAAAATCTAGAGGTAAATCTTTACTAAATTCAGTTTCCCATTTTTTATTTTTTTATTCTGAGAATTTTCTCTTCCCTCTTAATATCAGCAAGTGACATAATGATATGACTTAATTAATCATAGATTATGAAATAAATACAATACTGGCAATACAAATATAGTCTTATGGTAACATCATCATCCATCACAGAGAAGAAAATTAATATAATTGTAGACATCTTTATGAGACCTTAAATTAACACAAATAAAGTTAGAGATGTTCCAGTACACTCTGTTAGAACCAAAAAAAGAAACTTTAATAGTAAGAAAGTATTTCTTATCACTATTTTAAATATCTCCAGTATGTACCCATAATTCCTTATAATTGTGTCCTCTCTAATAGGAAGTTTATACCAAAAGAATAAAAATAAAAAGTCTGTTTACATCTATAACTGCTAAATTTCATCATATTTGTAAGTTCAACTCTCATGAAGTTATTCATTGTGTGAATCAGTTCTTCTAATAAACAACTGACTACTTACTAATAAAACATATAATAACAATTCTGGCATGAAAACTCTGAGCTTGTTTCTCAAAATGTTTTAAATACCACATCTCAGAGAATAAACAAAATGATAGAGATCTAGTTGCCTTGGGGACAAAAGCTCGACCTACCTCTTATGTGAGGTTTAAACCAGTTCGCTGGCTTAAATGACTTAAACCCAATGTAATATCTTAGCAGAGGACAAATATTCTAAATTAATAATTCTTCATATTTAAATTCATATTTGAATCCAAAAATAAAGCTATTAAAATAACTCATATGTTCATAATTCTTTTTGAGATATAAGAAAGAAGATAATTTTTCCAAAGTTATAAAAACTCTATACTTTTTATTTGTATTTATATAAACTCACATATTATTTATTTGCATGTGAAATAAACTTGAAATACTTAGATGTAACTTCACATGATATATAACACATAAATTCTATTAGATTTTTTCCACAGAACAATAAAATTTTCTTATTTTAAATTTAAATTCATCAAGTGTTGAAAGTACAATAAAAAGTTGGTTACAATTATGTTTCTGGTATTAGTATTACAATTATTTAGAATGGCAATTAACATAATAGCAATATAAAATATCTTTTACCCTATTTAAATCCATCAGTGTAGTAATCAGTATAATTTCAAAATACTATTCATTAAATTTATTTCAATAATTTTTTTATATTCTCAACTACTATTTCCCCCTTTGAATTATGAAGAATGGCAACCCTCAACAAAGAGAAAAGTAAAATATATCTACATAATTCTGAAAGAGAATTAACAAATTTGTGTTTATTCCCCTTCTTTCAGTAGCATTGCAATGACACAAAGGAATGGGGGGAAAGACTAGCTGGAGACCTGCTGAGAAGTCCTTTCAGCAGACACGTTCAAGTGTTTAACATTAAGTCTTAGATTAAATTTATAATTACTATGATCACATATAGCAGTATTGTAATTTAGTATAATTATATATGTAAGGAAAAATTGCTAATAAGTAGAAATGCTTAAATGTTAATATGTTTACAATTAAGCATAGTGATTCAAGAGCAGGAAAATAAAAGGTGCATATACTGGTGCTCATTGCTTTCAGGGCCAGTGAGTTACTTGTTATGCATCTGGAAACTGATTTACTTTTGTAATTTATTGTTTATTTCTACTTACATGGGGCCAAGATAGACTTGATGTATATCTAATTTTTCTATTAGTGAACAATGTCAGAGGGGAGTCCTTCGACTTTTAGTAGCCAGTTGTTAAGAGGCATAACTGTGTTTCTTGTTCTAGAATGTAAGCATTCTGAGTGTGCAATATGCAGGTTGAAAGCTGCCTTAAACTTGTGAAAGGTATGCCATTGTAGGATTAAGTGGGAAATATATCTGTAGTAAAGTTTCTAATTCCATTTTTGATGTTTGTCCACTGAGAGCTTTTACACCTTCCCCTTTTATGGCATATCTAGGCAAGCCCAGGGACTCTCATTTGCCACCATGGGGAAGTTCAAACCACTATGGGAAGGTTATACTTTCTAACCACAATAAAAACTTCAAGCCAGTCCCCTTTCCCTTGTTATCTCAAGTCATTTCAGGAGTGCTTGAAGTCACCCTGCTCTCCCCGTAAAACCTCACTGTGTCTGTGATGAAACCTTTCATACTGTCTTGGTATATGTGTGGCATCATGGGGCTTGATATCTGATCCAGATTTGGGTAGGGGGGTATCCATCTTGCTAATGTAGCAAGGTAGTAGAAGGATTTTTCTTAATGGCTTATCTCACACAGATATAAAATTGATTTAAACTAGCAGCCACATACATAATTCCAGTTCAGTAAGAGTAGATATGCTCTGAAGCAAGACATAATTTTTTTTAATCACTTGTGGATAAGTAGGTGAGTAAATATGCTTATGTGGGGGAACATAAATAAATAATGGTGTATTAAAGTACACGATATTTAAATCTGCCCACTTATGTATATTTCCACCAACACTTTAATATACTCAAGGCCTAAGTATGTGTGTTTTGAAACTGGGATATAAGTAAAAAGCAATATTTCATGGCAAGAAAAGAATATTGGTAAATATTGGAATTTCAGGGACACTGGTATTTAGGTGGAGCATTTTTTTTAGTTTGGTTGAGTTTGGTCTCATAGTCAATGGCCTATCAACGGAGCTATAGAGCATTCCTTGCCAAACATCCTTACTAAATTTATAATAGTGCAGCTTTTTTTTTTTACCCAACAAAAAAGATGAAAAAGTATGGATAATAGTCCTCACAGCCTTCCTGGTTGTGAAGTATTTAAGGCATACTCATTTAAGTTTTAAGTTACCTGAGTATAGAAAGCATGTAGCATATAAGTAGTAGGGACTCATTGTAAAAATGATAATTGTTATTGGCATTATGAACTAGTCCTAATATGGCATTAAGCATGGATTTAGAAGACATGCAGACCTAGCTTACAATCTTTACTGACTAGCTATGAAATGGCAGACAAATTACTAGTCCTCTCTGATTTTCCTCACCTATAAAATGGAGCAGCAACACTAAATTCCCATAGATGTTGAAAGGATTAATGCACTTACTGCAGAACTGATAATTATAGTGTTTCATTATTTGCCCTTACCTTACTCAGTGGAAATCATGTATATGCATTTTTTTCTCTCTTACTATAAGAAAAGCTTCTTGTGGACAAGCACTATGTCTTTCTGTCACTTTATTCCAAGAAAAACCCTTTCCAGAAATATCTCAGGTAATCAACAAGTGTGTGGTGTCTTAATTTTTCATAATGTTAATGATTTCAAACCAAGCACACATTAGACAACTCTTTTAACTGTATATGGCATCATTGCTGAAATTTTTCAACAATTGTGTATCAACTTTACCAGGTAACTTTTGTTTCTACTGCACATTCTATATCTACTTGCTGTAAAATATGTAAAACAACATTGATTATAGTAATTTCTTCATGATATAAATAACCATTAGGAAAACAGAAAAGTGGGTCTATTATTTTAGTTAGCAGACCACCAACTGAAAAGCCAGATGGTCATGATATTCTCTAAAGTCCCATAAATCAAATTTAAACTAGCAGGTTAAACATTAAAATTTGCCTTTTAAGCTACATTACTAGGCCAATTAGTTTTATAAATGAGAAGTTTTAATATGCAGTTCATAAATGTTGCCCACATAATAGTATTTTTGGAACAGTACTTAAACCCAGTTTCTAAAGAGTAATTTGGATAATAGTTCAAATAGAATGGTTGAAAAACATTAACTTTCTAAAATCCAGCTCTCCACCATTTTTAATCCAGGTAAATTATATAAACATTTTAAGGTAATACATGTAAATGGCTCCAAAAGAGCAGAAAAAAATTTTTAAGTATTCTTTAAATTCCATGAATATTTTTTGAGTGTTTATCCTATGCCATAGATTGTGAGTAAGATGCAGTTCTGGCCCTGAAGGAACTCACGAGCACATACATAGTTGGATACAACTTGAGAGATGAATTAATGGAGCTATGTATTAAGTGCTTGAGGATATGAAAGCAGAGTCTCCAAAAATTAATTCAGCCATTTGAAAGGAAGAGCTAAGAAAGTCATGATAAGGGGCTTATGTTTGAAATTAATCTTGAAAGATAAATAGAGGTTTGAGAATAAGAGCATTTTGAAAAAGAGAATGTGTACAACATTTAACAATATGAGAAAGGATGATTTGCTTGCAGAGAGTAACGAGTAGTGCACTATGTTAGGGGAATAAAGAAATGTCTGAGAGGAGAGATATGAGATTAGAACAGAAAGGCAGGCCAGGATCTGACAATGAAGCACCTTGTATTCCAAGCTGGGAAGCTTAGAATTTAAACTATAAATTGAATTGAAACCATAGTATTGAAGAATTTTAAGAACAGGACAGATAATATTAAATGCACATTTTAGAACATCCTCTAGTTATAATATGGGAAATGGATTAGGTCATGGGAAGTTCATAGAGTAATAAAACTGATGCAGTAGTCTGGGGAAATGATCAACTCTGAGTGGCAGTTGGGTTGGAAAGGAGGAAGCAGATAAAATAGATATCAAAGAACTGGAATTAATAGGATTTTGTGATAGAATATGGATGATAATAGCTAGTGAAACAAAGATTATAGCAAAGATTAACTAGTTTATAGGTTAAGTAAGATGGTGTATATAATAATCTTTAGTGCTTTGACATCACTGTACTTGTGGTCTTTCTCCAAGAATATGTAAGTTGCCATTTGTGGGAAGGTGTGCCGCACGATTTGCTTTATCTAATGAAATGCAAGAAGTTACATGTCTACTTCCACGAGCAAACTTCAGAAACCAGAGTGTGATTTTCCATGTTGTCTCTTTCCCTTTGCCACCATAGCCAGTAATGTATCAGTTTTTGCTCCCAACAGCCTAGGTAGGTCCTTGAGTAAAAACTATAAAAAGTTAAATCCCCAGCCAAACCACACAGATTTATAAAATTATGATAAAAATTCTTGTATTTCTTTTAAGACACTGAAATTTTTTGGTTTTTGCCTACTATACCATGACCTTGATAGTACTGAAGTGATGGTGGAATAACGTTAGGAATACCAGGGTTTGCAAGTAACATTATGAGGTTAGTTATAGACACAGGAGATTAAATGTTAGCTGATTATATTGGCTGTTGCCAGATTTATACCACTGACTTCTCAAAAGCAAAATGTAGATAGGAGATATGGATGGTTGTTAAACAAAGTCATAGAAACAGACATAATCATGCAGGAAAAATAAGGAGTTTGTGGAGAAAACTGCCAAGAACAGAAACCTGAAATACACCCATACTTTTTGTTGTGAATTTGGACTTTACCTTAAAGGAAGGGGTTTGTCATCAGAAGGTTTAAACAGAGAAATAACATGGTAAGAGTTGTGCTTTTGAAAACACACTTGTAGTTGAAATAATTCATTGAGAATAGGTTAAATTGGTTGTTAACACATTTCTGTATTATTCGGTGTATTCAGAAAGTATTCAGAAACAGATGAAATAAATGAAGGTGGAAAATTAGTGAGAATATTTAATATCTTAACCTGGGTGATGGTTTACATGAGTATATACATATGTCAAATTCATCAAGCTGCATTTTAATGTAGGTACCTCAATAACAAAATAAAATAAAATATTTAATTCAGAAATTAGATCTTGAAAAAATGCTGCTTCTAACATGTCTTTATTTGACTGTCCTAAATTTATTTTATAGGCAGTGCTTAGGGTTGGGATTATACTTCATACTATATAAACTGAAGACATGTAAACTTCACAGTTTTTGTGGTTCCTGAACAGATCCAGAGGAGCTAGATTTCAATAGAGAGAAAATGCTTTTAAAAGCTGCATGCCTTTGAAGCCTGGCATATATATTCTACAGAATACCTCAAAATACACTATCTTGCTGATCAATTAATATATTCTTAGCAGTTACATGGTACTAATCACTGTAAAGGACCTAAAGAAGTATAAACTACATTGCTGACCTCAAACTATTAAGAATCAAGGGAGAAGTTGGGACAAAATATCTGCAAAGATCTTTCTTTACAAAACAAGTATCTTATACAACACTGGTAAATAATGCCTAATGATCACATGGTACTACTCTTGAGTATCATATTTCTTTCTGGAATGTGTTCTTCTTCAATGAAACTTCAATTTTATTTTTATTTTTATTTTTCATATGTAAAGTGCTCTTATCCCTACAAAATTTTAATTTTCTTCATCTGCAGGTCAACTATTCTTATCTATTTCTTACTTTTTGTTAAGCTACTTGAAGATGTTGAATTCTAATAGGAATGTCTTATTGTCATCAGTATTTCCTTCACAGTGAAAAATAATAGCAATAGCAGAATATCATATTTTATATTACCCACATAATACAGTAAATTATTTGAAACTATGTCAGGAAATATTTTTCATAGTTGAACCATCCAGTTAATAATGAGACTATAAGCATGTATTCTGAAAGTCAAAAATAATACTATATCTATTGATGGATCACAGCTTGCTGACCCATGGAAGAGTTGGAGCAAACATACCATCTGTTATTTGGATGCATACATACAACAGACAAGAAGAAGAAAGGCAAGATATCTCACAAATAGAAAAGGAAGGATTGTAACCCTACGGAAGGTTGGTTCTTTAAAATAAATGGGTAGCTGCAGAGTACTCCATATAGACTGTTGACTTTATCTGAGTAAATACACAAAGGAAAAGAAAGAGGGAAAAAAGGGAAGAAAGAAACACAAAGTGTATAAAATGACCTCAAGTTGAACAAAAGAGGAAATCCTTTTATCTGAAATTGCCCTGTAATCCCTATTTGAGGGCAGCAAAAGAAGGATTTCTATTTCATATTTTATTTTTCCTTCCTAATTTATAGCAATCTAATTCTATTTTAAGTTAATGCATCTGCATAATACTTTTCCTATTATATCCCAGTCAGCTGCATGGCTGCCTCCTCTATATTATGAACAGGTTAAAAGTCTGTAATATGAAATGTCATTTTTACACTAGTTTCTTCTCCTACATAATACAGTTTTTAAATAGCCTGAAACAGAAGCAATTTTCTTTAATTAATATTATGATTATCATTAACTTTATCCTAATTTGGTCCTGGCATTTGCCCTGCATATGGATTAGAATCAGGATATAAAACAGAGAAACTGTTGAAAAACAGAAAGGAACAAATTGAAAATCTTTTAAATACAGTGAGTCCGAGCATGTACAAATGTCGTATGTTAAGTGTGGCAACTACTTTTTTCACTTAAATCCTAAAAGATATTTTAAGCCACTATAGCTCTGTTTTTTGCAAGTAGTATGGCTAATTTTTTTTCCTAAACTGCATTATCTGATAATAACTAATAGTATCAAAATGGATATATGTAAATATTTCACCATCATCAGGCAACACATTTTGATTGCCACCCAAGAAGTATACTGTCCTGAATTAAAGGCTAAGAGGCAGATATTTTGATATAAACTACTATATAACCTCAAATGTGTTTAATTTTTTATAGTACCACCTGGAAATCCTTAAATGCTGATTAGTGTCAAATCTAACTCTCTAAGGAGCTCTCTGAAATATAAGAGAAATAAACAATATATAGTCATTATAGTTTATTATGTTTATTTCACAAAACTGAACATTGAGATATAAAACATAGCATAACTCTCTAATGATAAAAATCCATAAAAATTAAAAATATATCCTATCAACTTAATGAAGTTTTCAATTGTTTATAGAAGTAACCTAGCATTATTTTAACAAACTCTAAGCTTTGCCATCTCCATAATGGATATACATTCGAACACAGTCCTGCTTCCTTTGTTCTGAAAAGACTTATATTTTAACTTGTGTCTTAAAACTATAAGAAAAGCCAGTGTTTTTCCCATTTTATTATCCTGTTTCAATTTATTACTTAGATACCTTTGTTTCTCTTTGGTATTTTTAGATCTATGACACTTCCTGATAGTAAATCAAACATGAATGGATAGATATGCACTCCCAGTCATTCAAGCAGCTATTGAGGTTTTGTCTCCTCTGAAACCTTAGTAAAAATCCTGCAGCAGATGCTTTTGATAGTTTCCAGAAAGGATATTCTATTTTGGCTTGGTCATCAGTTTTGGAATTACTAGTTTAAGTCTCTGTTTACCTGACTACGGTCTATAAGAGGACAGAGACCATATCTTTGTTATTCCCTGATATGTCCACAATACCTATTTTATGCCCATACCATTGTAGATACACAGTAAGTTAAATAAGTTATACTGATAACTCTTCCATATAGAGTCTACCGCGTGTGGAATTGACTGGTAAATTTAGGATTTTATAATGTGCATTGCACTGTCAGAGCTTTGTATCATTACAGTTGATCACTAATGTATACTACAAGAATATAAAACAAGTTCTCTCTAGTTATCCAAGTCACTCTTCTTGCCAAGTGACTGACTGAGATTGTAATCTTTTATAATGACAAACCCAACAAGGACTGAGAACAGAGCAAAGGGTAGCATGAGCCACCTTGGATCTTACGTTCTCTGTCCCGTTAAATTTCCTTACTCAGCTTTGGCTTGTAAGAAACTTATTTTTTTTGGAAGTCTTGGTTGCAGTGATCAGCTGTTATTTATACTTACTTCAGTTGTTCATTGAGATACTTAGAATATACAATATGAATATGAAAATTGCTCTGCATTATTTGTTAAACCTTTAACCATATTATCTATTTTCAAGTCTATAAATTATAAAATAAATGAGCATAAATGTAGTTTGTAAATAGGTTATGAAACATTTATTTAGCTGGTATTTTTTGCTGTTCATTCGTAATTACTTACTGTATCCTAATAATATTGGAGAATCGTAGTGATGATCATATATTGAAATGGATAATTCTCTCTACTGAGTTAGTATACTCACAAATTCATATGTATGTGTGTCCTAGTTAATATGCCTTCACAACCTAATATTTATCAAAAACCAACAAATTAGTAGATTGTGTGTTTGCCTTGCTGTCCCCAACATAGTAATTTATTTACTTAGCTAACACATTCAATCTGTTTCAAGGGCTTATGTCATGTAAAAATTAATACAGTTATCCCTGGGAAAACATGAGGTGTGCATCACTTAGCTTGGCTCAACAAGAAGGCTTTCATATATTAAGGTGTCCTGGTGAGAGCAGACCCATCATTATATTTAATACAGCTTAAGATTCAAAGTGTCAGTGCAGGATCAATCTATTAGAATACTAGTTCACAACATCCTGATGACCTGCATTAGGTTTCTATCACCCATAGACATATAAAGTAATACCTATAAACAAATGAGTTAATAAAGTTAGTAACCTATGTGATCAGACTCAACTACAGAATGAATGTACACATTTTGCTCTTTAGCTGATATTACTGATCATTTGA
Organism: Manis javanica; assembly: GCF_040802235.1. Classification (NCBI taxonomy): domain Eukaryota; kingdom Metazoa; phylum Chordata; class Mammalia; order Pholidota; family Manidae; genus Manis; species Manis javanica. Next base: position 56,274,108 of record NC_133157.1, read on the forward strand.
TATTTAATGTTCTTAGAAAATTATATTGCTTGTTAAATTTAAGGAGAAAAGAATTTGGGAGAATCAAAATGATAAATGGTTGCAGATGTTTTTGAACCCAAAGTCCAAAACTACTAACCATTTTAGCACTTACTGCAAATAGATTCTATGTCCAGAATGACATTTGAATAAATCACTGCTTCATTAATAACAAGATCATTGCATTACTGCTGGTATTTAAGTCATTGCATTATTAAAGTGCCTGGATATATTTTTATGTAATAGCTCTAAATATCTACATTCCACTTAATACCTATAGGCCATAAATTATGTCTTCAGCTATCTGTATAACCTCTACCAACCATTACCTTCTTAGTCTGGAAAGGCAAAGTCTAAAATTCCTGTGATCTGGTAAATTTGAAAGAAAGGTGATATCTTATTTGAGAAAGTTATAGATATTTGCTTTTAGATTGCTTTTTCTTTTGTACTTGTACTGTAGTTATACACAATATTTATATTAGATTATCCAGAGCACAAAAGAGCTATAAATGTCCTAGAACATCTCCGTACAACTAAGGGGGATAATCTTACAAAATTAAGAACCTTGGTCTCAAAGCCCTAAGAGATATTATGCAAAAGAGTTATTATCAAAAGCAATGATAAATAGCTACATAAAGCCTAGTCTTGCATAAAAATATGCATTATCCATCATTACAATAGAGCTACTGAACACCTTCTGAGTTCCTAATAAGCAGTAGTATAACAATTAAGTAACCTCACTCTCTCCAGGGCTCCCTTACAGAGAAGCTAATTGCTAAAATTCTTATTTAACTGGAAAATGGGAAAGTTTAATTCATGAATATATATTGAGCACCTACTATGTGACCAGCAGTTTGTTATACAAACCAAGACAAAAGAGCAGCCTATGATGTATAATCAAAGCATGTGCTCATGGTCTAAAATACACATGTGGTCTCTGTCAGACTTCTGGGACCTTAAGAGTGTCTAAAATGTCTTTAGAAATCTATGTTCACATATTAGGTACATGTCCTTAATGATGTCCTCTTTGTAGAATCTATTTCTAACCCAGGTTTCCCCAAAGGGAAGTAAATCAATTATCCCTCAAAAATGGATACTGAGGGAGTCTTCACATGTTTAGGAAGAATCAAGCTTCCTAAGAAAACATGGAATTTGAATGGAAATTAGAGATCACGTGGTTTATTCCTCCATAATTATTTGGCTAAAGAAGGTGTCAAAATAAGTAAATTTATATGATTAGCATGTGTAATGTGGGGGGGTGCTGCATGGGGAGGGCTGTGCAACACAGAGAAGACAAGTAGTGATTCTACAGCATCGTACTACCCTGATGGACAGTGACTGTAATGGGGTGTGGGGGGGGGGACTTGGTGAAGGGGGGAGCCTAGTAAGCTTAATGTTCTTCATGTAATTGTAGATTAATGATAACAAAATTAAAAAAAAGATAAGTAAATTTATAAATTTAGACAGTTGGTGGTAGACCAGAACAAGTCTGGGCCTCCAGGCCAACTCAGAGCGCCTTCTACCAAAATACAGCCTTCAGTTTTTTTCCCAAGAGTCTTACTTCTAAAACTGGGTGACATTGAATGTACAGTCAAGAAAACCAAAAGCATAAGGTAGCATTGAGGTTGGTAATTAACCAAATAATAACAGGTTTTAGAACTAGCTCTTAACCCCTGGATAAATCTTTATTAAACATACAGGTAGCAAACATTTTCAAAATTCCTTGAATCAATCCATGATTCCAGAATTGTTACTTCTCAATGGCCATACTATCAAAGCTTAGAGTGATGACTATTAAGAATAAAAAGAATTGAATAAATAGGAATATGTTTTTTATGGGAAACTTTTAACTGAAGTTTTATTTTTATTACTTTGTTTTCTCATGTTTCTGACAGTGATTTAAAAATCAGTGTACTAAGTGTGCTACAATGAAATACCAGTAAGAGTTCTGTCTTCACCTGCCACATTGCTCTTCTCACAATTATTGCAGGATAGGCATTTTTGTTTTATTGCTCTGTCAGAGAAATTGTGAGTGATTTGGCTATGTAGATACTATATACCCTAATAGGACTCATATTTTCATAGTTATTTCCCAGATTACTACAGATTTTATTAACTGCTCTGAAAAACACTTCAAAAAAGCTGATTGTCAATTAGAATTTTCTCTGCACCTGAAAAAAAGTCATCATTATGAGAGAATCTACTTTGCAGAGTATTCAACTATGAAGAGAGAGAAAATCTGGCTTATATTTTATCTTGATTTGAAAAAAATCAAAATATTTAAAAATCATATAGATTTAATTTCATGGAGAACAAAAAAATAGTAGGATTGACTCAATTTGGATCTTCTGCTTTCTAATGAGAATCTGTATTGAAGCTTACCCATTAGCAGTTTAGAAGTTTAGATCTAACTCATTAATATAAATGCATAGAAATTTGAACTCGAAAGAAGCAAATTTGTAGTCTAAGTCTCAGGGAATTGGTAGTAATAGCTCCATTATCAACTGGATTACATAATATAGAAGGAATAATTAAATCAACATAGCCAGAAATTTTTTTGAAGAAATCAATTGTAAAAGTTGTGTCTCACAGAACAGGAATTAAGCTGAAACACATAGGGGAATGGGGGAAGAAATGCTTCTTATATATAAAATGATTTATAGTATTAAATGTTTAAAACAAAACAAAATTACCTGTGTGTGAATATATGTGTATGTACCTATATATTACATACCATAACTGTAAATTATTTTAAAAATATCAGTAGGAATGTCAGTGTCTGCTATTTTTAAAAGGCATACAAATCTACAATATTTTGACAATTTTTAAAAGGCATACAAATCTACAATATTTTGACAATATTTTCTCTCTGAAACAAAGTAAGTCAGACAAATTTGTTAGGACTGTTTTATTGATTATATATCCATATGCTCATGTCCATGTTTATAATATTTACATTTTTCTGATATTGAAAGCAATGGCTGCTAATTTTTAAAAATTTAGACTGCAGAAAAATTTAGAATATACATAAAGAGAAAAAAAGAAAAATTATATTTCCAATTTTTTTCTATGTCTAATCTTAGATAATCCTTAGTTGCACAATTTCCTATTCTTTGGCCTTCTCAACATTATGTTATGGGAAGCAAGCCACATTTTATTAAACTTTCTTTGAAATCATGATTTCAAATGTAGATATAATATTTCATTGGAAATAAGTCCATTATTTAGATTATCCCATATTTGCTGTTTCAAAAGCTATCATATATATTCTTTGTAAATTATTTATATGAATCAGTGATAATTTCCATAAATTAGGTTCCAAGCAGGAATGTCAGTGATTTGATGGGTGTTACCATTGATGTCTCCCCATAAGTAATGAAGGAGGGATTAAGTAGAACATAAACTGATTCCTGGTCATTACCTATAAATCTTCAGTGGTGACTCAATGCTTCCCAAATGTCTGTCATGAAGAAATATTTATGGAACCCTTGAAGGGTGCGAAGCTCTGGGCTTCATATAGTATAGGTAAGCATATGAACCTTACATGGGATGTTCTCAGCTGACTTTTTTTTTTTTGGTGAGGGATGCAGAGATCATACTTAGATGTGCACTATTTACTGAGTCCCTAAAATGAACCAAGCCTGTATGAGAAGCTCTTCATTCACATTTTCGCTAACAGTTATTGAACTCACAAACTCAGAGCTGCTACCTTAAATTAGACAATTTGCTATCCCATGCTCTGACCTATGAAGTAGAAATTGAGGAGGACAGGGCTTTCCTCGGACCTTTCTTAGGAGTGAGACTCTTCTATTTCATGAAATAAAGTATTAGACCACCAGGGTTCCCCCTCCCTTTACTTGCATTGTACTCATCTTGCATGGAATTTCTCTTGTATTCTGATAAAAGTCTCTCTCTGCATCTTTGTGCGCTAAACTTATTTGTTTTTCAGCCTTTTCTATATCGTTTAAAACATTATAGTTGCAAGGTGATGAGTCTATATCAGGATCTTCTAGGCAAATACTATTTCAATTTAGAGAGTCAAATATGTCCTTCAACCTTTACCACTTGGGCAAAATAGGTGAGAATTGATGTTAATTAGCCACTCTTAACAGGGAAAGTGTTTACAAAATGCACTCTGCTTTGGCAAGCACATCTCTTTCTTGTGGGGAGGTCGATACTATTAAAAGTCAATGTTATGGTGGGTGGAGCCAAGACGGCGGCATGAGTAGGACAGTGGGAATCTCCTCCCAAAAACATACATATTTTTGAAACTACAACAAATACAACTATCCCTAAAAGAGAGACCAGAAGACACAGGACAACAACCAGACTACATCCACACCTTTGAGAACCCAGCGCCTGGTGAAAGGGGTAAGATACAAGCCACAGCCTGGAGGGACCCGAGGCCCCTCACCCCAGCTCCTGGTGGGAGGAGAGGAGTCAGAGGAGGGAGGGAGAGGGAGCCCAGGACTGCTGAATACCCAGCCCTAGCCATCCACACCAGAGCGCAGACACACAGTGCATGTGTGGGGTGCTGGAAAATAGGGAAGCAGGACAGTAAGACCTGTGAGCAGGTCCTGAAGCTGGCACCCCTGGGACAAAGAAAAGTGAGTGCTTTTTGAAAGTCTTAAAGGGACAGGGACCCCAGCTGGATGGAAGCATCCCAGGTCACAGTCCAGCAGCTGGAAAATCCAGGGAATTCTGGGCGTACTAACCCCCGGGGCAACAGCTCTGAGACCCCTCAGGGAGGTAAACAGGCAAACAGCCCTCCATCCATTACCCTTCTGGGGCCTCGCCATAGCAGAGCAGCAGCCTGAGGCTGGCCATGCCCACAGCAAGGGAGCTTTCTCCGTAATGGCCAGGCAAGATACAGAGACCCAGTCTACAAGCAAGTGCCGAACACAAGCCACTAGGGGTCGCAGTTGTCCCAGTAAAGAAAGGCCAGGCCAAGTAGAAAGAGTCTTGGCTCTCCCAGCTGACAGATGCGTCAATAGCATACCACTGCACCTATCAAAATGAAAAGGCAAAAAAATTTGATCCAGAGAAGACTAACCCAGACAGCTTTGACATCTTCTACATCTTCCCCTGAGAAGCAACCTGAGGAGATAGATTTAACCAATCTTCCTGAAAAAGAATTCAAAACAAAAGTCATAACCATGCTGATGGACTTGTAGAGAAATATGCAAGAACTAAGGAGGGAGAATACAGAAATAAAACAATCTCTGGAAGGACTTCAAAACACAATGGACGATATGCAAGAGACCATTAATGGACTAGAAAACAGAGAACAGGAACACAGAGAACCTTATGCAGAGAGAGATAAAAGAATCTCCAGGAATGAAAGAATTTTAAGAGAACTGTGTGAAAAATCGAAATGGAACAATATCCACATTATAGGGGTACCAGAAGAAGAAGAAGAGAGAAAAAGGGATAGGAAGTGTCTTTGAAGAAATAATTGCTGAAAAATTCCCCAAACTAGGGGGAGGAAATGGCCTCTCAGACCACAGAGGTACACAGAACTCCCATGACAAGGGATCCAAGTAGGGCAACACCAAAACACATAATAATTAAAATGGCAAAGATCAAAGACAAGGACAAAATATTAAAGGCAGCCAGAGAGAAAAAAAAGGTCACCTACAAAGGAAAAGCCATCAGGCTATCATCAGACTTCTCAACAGAAACCCTACAGGCCAGAAGAGAATGGCATGATATACTTAATGCAATGAAACAGAAGGGCCATGAACCAAGAATACTGTATCCAGGACGACTATCATTGAAATATGAAGGAGGGACTAAACAATTCCCAGACAAGCAGAAGTTGAGGGAATTTGCCTCCCACAAAACACCTCTACAGGGAATCTTACAGGGACTGCTCTAGATGGGAGCACTCCTAAAAAGAGCACAGAACAAAACACCCAACATATGAAGAATGGAGGAGGAGGAATAAGAAGGGAGAGAAATAAAGAATCATCAGACCGCATTTATAATAGCTCAATAGGCAAGATAAGTTAGACAGTAAGATAGCAAAGAAGCGAACCTTGAACCTTTGGTAACCACAAACTTAAAGCTGCAATGGCAATAAGTACATACCTTTCAATAATCACCCTAAATGTAAATGAACTGAATGCACCAATCAAAAGAAACAGAGTAATAGAATGGATAAAAAAGCAAGACCCATCCATATGCTGCTTACAAGAGACTCACCTCAAACCCAAAGACATGCGCAGACTTAAAGTCAAGGGAGGGAAAAAGATATTTATGCAAACAACAGGGAGAAAAAAAGCAGGTGTCACAATACTAGTATCAGAAAAAATAGACTTCAAAATAAAGAAAGTAACAAAAGATAAAGAAGGACTTTACATAATGATAAAGGGCTCAGTCCAACAAGAGGATATAACAATTATAAATATATATGCACCCAATAAAGGAGCACCAACATATGTGAAACAAATACTAACAGAATTAAAGGAGGAAATAGAGTGCAATGCATTCATTCTGGGAGACTTCAACACACCACTCACTCCAAAGAACAGATCCACCAGACAGAAAATAAGTAAAGACACAGAGGCACTGATCAACACACTAGAACAGATGGACCTAATAGACATCTACAGAACTCTACATCCAAAAGCAACAGGATACACGTTCTTCTCAAGTGCACATGGAACATTCTCCAGAATAGACCACATACTAGGCCACAAAAAGAGCCTTAGTAAATTCCAAAAGTTTGAAATCCTACCAACCAACTTCTCAGACCACAAAGGCATAAAACTAGAAATAAATTGTACAAAGAAAGAAAAAGGCTCACAAACACATGGAGGCTTAACAACATGCTCCTAAATAATCAATGGATCAATGACCAAAACAAAATGGAGATCCGGCAATATATGGAAACATACGACAGCAACAACACAAAGCCCCAACTACTGTGGGATACAGCAAAAGCAGTCTTAACAGGAAAGTATATAGCAATCCAGGCACATTTAATGAAGGAAGAACAATCCCAAATGAATGGTCTAATGTCACAAATATCAAAATTGGTAAAAGAAGAGCAAAAGAGGCCTAAGGTCATCAGATGGAGGGACATAATAAAGATCAGAGAAGAAATAAATAAAATTGAGAAGAATAAAACAATAGCAAATATCAGTGAAACTAAGAGCTGGTTCTTTGAGAAAATAAACAAAATAGATAAGCCTCTAGCCAGACTTATTAAGAGGAAAAGAGAGTCAACACAAATCAACAGAATCAGAAATGAGAAGGGAAAAATCACGACGGACCCCACAGAAATACAAAGAATTATGAGAGAGTACTATGAAAACCTATATGCTAACAAGCTGGGAAACCTAGGAGAAATGGAAAACTTCCTAGAAAAATACAACTTCCAAGACTGGCCAAGGAAGAAACACAAAATCTAAACAGACCAATTACCAGCAACGAAATTGAATCAGTAATCAAAAAACTACCCAAAAGCCCCGGGCCAGATGGATTTACCTTGGAATTTTATCAGACATGCAGAGAAGACATAACACCCATTCTCCTTAAAGTTTTCCAAAAAATAGAAGAGGAGGGAATACTCCCAAACTCATTCTATGAAGCCAACATCACCCTAATACCAAAACCAGGCAAAGACCCCACCAAAAAAGAAAACTACAGACCAATATCCCTGATGAACATAGATACAAAAATACTCAACAAAATATTAGCAAACAGAATTCAAAATTACATCAAAAGGATCATACACCATGACCAAGTGGGATTCATCCCAGGGATGCAAGGATGGTACAACATTCAAAAATCCATCATCATCCACCACATCAACAGAAAGAAAGACAAAAACCACATGATTATTTCCATAGATGCTGAAAAAGCATTCGACATAATTCACCATCATTCATGATAAAAACTCTCAGCAAAATGGGTATAGAGGGCAAGTTCCTCAACATACTAAAGGCCATATATGATAAACCCACAGACAACATCATACTGAACAGCGAGAAGCTGAAAGCATTTCCTCTGTGATTGGGAACAAGACAGGGATGCCCACTCTCCCCACTGTTATTCAACATAGTACTGGAGGTCCTAGCCATGGCAATTAGAGAAAACAAAGAAAGACAAGGAATCCAGATTGGTAAAGAAAAAAGTTAAACTGTCACTATTTGCAGATGACATGATATTGTACATAAAAAACCCTAAAGACTCCACTCCAAAACTACTAGAGCTAATGTCGGAATTCAGCAAAGTTGCAGGATACAAAATTAACACACAGAAATCTGTGGCTTTCCTATACACTAACAATAAACTAATAGAAAGAGAAATCGGGAAGACAATTCCATTCACAGTAGCATCAAAAAAATAAAATACCTAGGAATAAACCTAACCAAGGAAGTGAAAGACCTATACCCTGAAAACTATAAGATGCTCTTAAGAGTACTTAAAGAGGTCACTAACAATTAGAAACTCATCCCATGCTCCTGGCTAGGAAGAATTAATATCGTCAAAATGGCCATCCTGCCCAAAGCAATATACAGATTTGATGCAATCCCTATCAAACTACCAACAGCATTCTTCAATGAACTGGAACAAATAGTTCAAAAATTCATATGGAAACACCAAAGACCCCAAATAGCTAAAGCAATCCTGAGAAGGAAGAATAAAGGTGGGGGGGGATCTCACTCCCCAACTTCAAGCTCTACTACAAAGCCACAGTAATCAAGACAATTTGGTACTAGCACAAGAACAAAGCCACAGACCAATGGAACAAATAGAGACTCCAAACATTACCTCAAACATATGTGGTCAACCAATATTCGATAAAGGGGCCATGGACATACAATGGGGAAATGACAGTCTCTTCAATAGATGGTGCTAGCAAAACTGGACATCTACATGTAAGAGAATGAAACTGGATCACTGTCTAACACCATACACAAAAGTAAATTCAAAATGGATCAAAGACTTGAATGTAAGTCACGAAACCATAAAACTCTTAGAAAAAACATAGGCAAAAATCTCCTAGACATAAACATGAGTGACCTCTTCTTGAACATATCTCCCTGGGCCAGGGAAACAAATGCAAAAATGAACAAATGGGACTATATCAAGCTGAAAAGCTTCTGTACAGCAAAGGACACCATCAATAGAACAAAAGGAATCCTACAGTATGGGAGAATATATTTGTAAATGACAGATCCGCTAAAGGGTTGACATCCAAAATATATAAAGAGCTCACACACCTCAACAAACAAAAAGCAAATAATCCAATTAAAAAATGGGCAGAGGAGCTGAATAGACAGTTCTCTAAAGAAGAAATTCAGATGGCCAACAGACACATGAAAAGATCCTCCACATCACTTGTCATCAGAGAAATGCAAATTAAAACGACAGTGAGATATCATCTCACACCAGTAAGGATGGCTACTGTCCAAACGACAAACAACAACAAATGTTGGCGAGGTTGTGGAGAAAGGGGAACCCTCCTACACTGCTGGTGGGAATGTACATTAGTTCAACCATTGTGAAAGCAGTATGGAGGTTCCTCAAAATGCTCAAAATAGAAATACCATTTGATCCAGGAATTCCACTTCTAGGAGTTTACCCCAAGAATGCAGCACTCCAGTTTGAAAAAGACAGATGCACCCCTATGTTTATTGCTGCACTATTTACAATAGCCAAGATATGGAAGCAACCTAAATATCCATCAGTAGATGAATGGATAAAGAGGATGTGGTACATATACACAATGGAATATTACTCAGCCATAAGAAAAAAACAGATCCTACCATTCACAACAATATGGATGGAGCTAGAGGGTATTAGGCTCAGTGAAATAAGCCAGGCGGAGAAAGACAAGCACCAAATGATTTCACTCATATGTGGAGTATAAGAACAAAAGAAAACTGAAGGAACAAAACAGCAGCAGAAGCAAAGAACCCAAGAATGGACTAACAGTTACCAAAGGGAAAGGGACTGGGGAGGACGGGTGGGAAGGGAGGGATAAGGGCGGGAAAAAAAGAAAGGGGGTATTAAGATTAACATGTATAGTGTGGGGGGTGGGGTACAGGGATGGCTGTGCAACACAGAAAAGACAAGTAGTGATTTTACAGCATTTTACTATGTTGATGGACAGTGACTGTGAACGGGGATGTGGGGGTTACTTGGTGAAGGGGAGAGGCTAGTAAACATAATGTCCTTCATGTAATTGTAGATTAATGATACCAAAATAAAATTTTTTTAAAAAGTCAATGTTATTTTATTGATTAATTTGATATAGCTGTGTAACAACAGATGTTAAAGAAACATTGTATATATTTTAAAAATCCACTTTTGATTGTATTCCCAGAAACTGACACAAATTTTGATGTATTTTCAAAAGACATATTTTCTTTACGATTGGAAAGTTTGTATACTTGAAATATTCTATTTAAAAAGCATTATTAGAAGGAAGGAAATACCAGGACATTGGATAAGAAATGTATTTACATTGATCTAGAAGATGAGGAAAAGTCTTCCAGAAACTATATTCTTTCCAGTATTAAATCTCTTGTTATGTGTAATATAATTGTCTACAAATAAGGTTTCACAGCTTCTGAACAAGTTTTGTTGAGTGCTGTGTAATAATGAGTGTTTATACTTATAAAATACTTTTGTTCCTACTGGGGACTGCTAACCATTCAGAGATAAGGAAATGCATCATACTTTCCTAATACCAATTCAAATAATCTAATTATAAAATAAAATTATTAGTTTGTGATGCTAAGTCAAGCTCTTCCCTTCTTTTTTGCTTTGCTAAAATTTATAGATTTATTCCCTTATATTGGGGTTTCTCAAAATGAAATAAATTCTTATTTGCTTTCTCTGATATGCCTGTATCATCTGGGGGTGAAAGGACATCATATAGGACAAGTTGGAAATTTTTTTCCTTTGTCTTTCATGTTTAAATATTGTGTGAATTAGGTTAGTACTTTATCAGCAAATATATGTGAAAATGTGGAATTAGAAATAGACAGAGGAAAAGGGACAGCACAATTTTGGATGTTCCCAAATCCTCACATAAAATTAGACACAGCACCCAGAAGGCAAAACCCGAAGTACATGTAAAATATTTGCATCTACATTATATTAGTGTTGTCCATTTTACAAGCAAGAAAGCTGAGACACAGAGGAAATAACTAACCTGCCCACAGTTACCAAGTGAACAAGTTCATTAACTGAGGAGGATTTTAATATACAGACACACCTCAGAGATATCACCGGTTAGGTTCCAGACCATCTCAATAAAGAGAATATCACAATACAGTGAGTCAAATGAATTTTTTGGTTTACCAGTGTATGAAAGTTATGTTTATACTGTAGTCTATTAAGTGTGCAATAGCATTGTTTAAAAAAATGCACACCTTAATTTAAAAAATACTTCATTTTTTAAAAATGCTGAACATCATCAGAGCTTTCAGCGAGTCATAATCTTTTTCCTGGTGGAGGGTCTTGCCTTGATGCTGATGGCTGCTAACTGATCAGGGTGGTGGTTGCTGGAAGTTGGGATGGCTATAGGAATTTCTTAAGGTAAGACAATAATGAGTTTATAATATCAACTGACCATTGCATGGCTGATTTCTCTGTCATGCAATGCTGTTTGATAGTATGTTATCCATAGTAGAGCACCTTTCAAAACTAGAGTCAGTTCCCTCAAACCCTGCAGCTGCTTTATCAACTAGTTAATGTAATATTCTAAATGCTTTGTTGTCAGTTAATCAACAGAGTCCTTAGCAAGAGAGTCAGCTTGTTCTTTGAAGCTTTAAAGTCAAGCATTGATTTTTCCTCCCTTGCTATGAAAATCCTAAATTGGATCTTCTTCCAATAAAAGGCTGTTTCATCTACAATGTAAGCCACTTTCATTAATGATTTTAGCTAGACCTTCTAGAAAATGCTACAGCTTCTACATCAGTACTTGCTGCTTCACCCTACACTTTTATGTTGCAGAGGCAGCTTATTTCTTTTAACTTCATGAACCAACCTCTGCTAGCTTCAAACTTTTCTTCTGCAGTTACCTCATTTCTCTTAGCCTTCATAGAACTGAAGATAAATTGCTTGCTCTGGATTAGCATTGGCTTAAAAGGAATGTTGTGGCTCATTTTATCTGTCCAGATCACCAAAACTCTCTCCACATCAGCAATAAGGCGGTTTCACTTTCTAATCATCCATTTTCACTGCAGCAGCACTTATAACTTTCTTCAAGAACTTTTCCTTTTTATTCATAACTTGGTTAACTATTTAGTGAAATAGACCTAGCTTTTGACCTCTTTTAGCTTTTGGCATGCCTTTACCACTAAGCTTTATCGTTTCTAGTTTTTTATTTAAAGTGAGAGATGTGCATCTGACAAGGGGTTAACATCCAAAATATATAAAGAACGTACATGTCTCAAGACCCAAAAAGCAAATAACCCGATTATAAAATGGGCGGAGGATATGAACAGACAATTCTCCAAAGAAGAAATTCAGATGGCCAGCAGGAACATGAAAAGATGCTCCACATCGCTAATCATCAGGGAAATGCAAATAAAAACCACAGTGAGATATCACTTCACACCAGTAAGGATGGCCAGCATCAAAAAGACTAAGAACAACAAATGCTGGCGAGGATGTGGAGAAAGCAGAACCCTCCTCTGCTTCTCGTGGGAATGTAAACTAGTTCAACCATTGTGGAAAGCAATATGGAAGTTTCTCAAAAAACTAAAAGTCGAAATACCATTTGACCTGGGAATTCCACTACTGGGGATTTATGCAAAGAATACAAGTTCTCAGATTCAAAAAGACATATGCACCCCTGTGTTTACTGCAGCACTATTTACAATAGCCAAGATGTGGAAGCAACCTAAGTGTCCATCAGTAAATGAATGGTTAAAGAAGATGTGGTACATATACACAATGGAATACTATTCAGCCATAAGAAAAAAAACAAACCCTATCATTTGCAACAACATGGATGGAGCTGGAGGATATTATGCTCAGTGAAATAAGCCAGGCAGAGAGAGACAAGTACCAAATGATTTCCCTCATTTGTGGAGTATAACAATGAAGGAAAACTGAAGGAACAAAACAGCAGCAGACTCACAGACTCCAAGAAGGGACTAGCAGTTACCAAAGGGGAGGGATGAGGAGGGTGTGTGGGCAGGGAGGGAGAAGGGGCTTGTGGGGTATTATGATTGGTACACATGATGTGGGGGGGATCGTGGGGAAGACAGTATAGCACAGAGGAGACAAATAGTGACTCTGTGGCATCTCTTACTACACTGATGGACAGTGACTGCAGTGGGGTATGTGGGGGTACTATATAATATGGATGAATGTAGTAACTACATTGTTTTTCATGTGAAACCTTCATAAGAGTCTATATCAATACTACCTTAATTAAAAAAACCTTAAGGAAAAAAATTTAAAGACATGAAAATAAAGTGAGGGATGTGTGGCTCCTCCTTTCGCTTGAACACTTAAAGACCATTGTAGGATATGAATTGCTCTAATTTTAATATTGTTGTGTCTCAAGGAATAGGGAGGCCCCAGGAAAGGGAGATATGGGAATGACTGGTCAGTGGAGTGGTCTGAACACACACATTTAGTGATTAAGTTCACCATTTTATATGAACCCAGTTCATGGTGCCACAGAACAATTACAATACTTATAATTATGTAACTGATCACAGATCACCATAACAAATATGATAATCATTTAAAAGTTTAAAATACTGTGAGAATTAGCAAAATATGACACAGAGACAAGAAGTAAGCAAATGCTGTTGGAAAAAATGGTGCAATAGACTTGATTGACACAAGGTTGCCACAGATCTTCTATTTGTAAAAATTGTAATATCTCTGAAGCACAATAAAGTCAAGTGTAACAAAACAGTTATGCCTGTATAGGTCTCTGTTCCATACCTGTTCTAATGAATACCCAACTCTATCTGTAGTGTAATTTAGTTGTGGCAAATGACTGCACTTATCTTTTATTTTAGTGTTGCAGGATAGAGATTAGTGGCCTAGGAGATTAGACTCAACAATGTATGATCTTTTCATTTCACTTGGCATTGCATGAAAGCCAGATAGTACTCAATTGTAAGTACCTTCCAATAAGGAAGATCCACATTTTAATACATAGGTGTTTTCTGTATTTTAATTCCCCCTGAGCAAGCAAATATCAAAAGTGGCCAAGTATTTACTTTTCATCATTAGATTAGATGTCAGATCCAATAAGAAGTCCCTACTTTGCTCATATATTCAAAAGAAGATCCCCTCTTCACGCCTCTGTGACTTATTACTCTCTACTCCAGACTAGACTATAAGCTTCAAGTTCCTTGTAGATAAAAGGAAAATTATGAGAGACTTTGGAATTCAGTGAGTATCCTGACCACCTCTAACTCTTGTTTTTTTTCTGCCTTTGTTTGTCATTAATTAGGCTACTGTGTAGAAATAGAAAATAACTTAGGAAATGCTAATATTATATAAAAATTATATCCAGTAGGAGGCAATTGATTGTCACCCTGTAAATATTAATCAGTTTTTCTATCCACTGATAAATTCACTTCAGCATTCCTCTACTGATTATAAATGTCTGGATTTTAAAATCTCTTTTGAACTAATTGTAGTATCACACTAATTTCTGTATTAATGAGTTAAATAAAATATTAATAAAGTCATTTTACTTTTTCATTATATAAATAATATATAATATATATAAATTCATAATATATAATAAATATATAAATATAATATATAAATATAAATTATATAATGTATAAATATATAAAGTCATTTTATTTATTATTAACTTTGTTGTATCTATATAACAATCATTGTTTCACCTACTTTTAAAAACTTTAATCTTTAAGAAGATCATCTTGTTCTCTGTACTGTCTAAATATAGAAGTTCTGGCAAATTACTAGCCCAGAAAAGGTACTATTTAAATATTGAATGAAATAATTGTCTCTAGTTCTGATCCTTGGGTTACACTTGTGTTCAACTGTGTTACAGAATTCATAGCATGTGTTTAGATAGAAATATATACCTAATTCAAAATGAACTCAAGTTAAAAAAATTTATACCCATGTTCTTGATCACTGGAAAGCAATCTCAGAGAGTTTATTGGTTTTAGACTCTCTTCCCAAGACTAAGTCAAATTTGGAAGATCTTGACTAAAGAAGAATTATACATCACAAGATTTGTATTGCTGAGAGATAAAAAATTTCCACTATAGTTTTTTTTTTCTGGAAATATCCAGTAAGTTACACCTATGACTAAAGTGATTTTATCAGTCCCCTACCCCCATTCAACATCAAAAGCATTCATGTTCATTTCTTCACTTAAAATCTCTAAGACCACATTAATAGAAAAGTGTTACTCATTAATCTCCTTTCCTTGAGGCCTTGCACTTAATTCTCTACATTTTTATTCTCACTAGTTTTCTGATACCTCACTTATTTCTTCTTGATGGACACATTCTTCCTACAGCTGACAGAACAGTCGTCTCCTTCCTTGCAAATTTTCCATTCATTCTTACCATGTTGTTCTTCCAACATTTTACGTATTCTAGTTCCTCCCCTTCTCCTCTCAAGCATAATATATATTTCAGTACCTTAACTGGATCTTCATGAATATGATTTCAGGTTGTCAGAATTCATTCAGTAGACAAATATTTAGTTTTATGTATTAAACTGCACCCTCTGGTAAAACAGGATGATAAAAGGAAGAATAAAGCCTGTCCTCCTAGGATTTTAGAGGAAACAAAAAACCAAGTAAATAATGAAAACAATGTGGGATGGATTTTTGCAGAGATTATCTGGAAGTAATGAAGACCTCTCACCCTAGCAGTAGGGACACCAAAGTAAGTCATATTAAAATTGAGACAAGAGGAGAGAAAATATGTAGAATAGGTTTGGTATGTATAACAGAATATTACAGACAGGACTGTAACCTTGTGAAAAGTTTATCACAAGGAAAGTTTATATCACACTGAAACAAAATCTAGTGTGGATGCTCCTGGTATAACAGATCCTTGGACAGTTCTTGAACTAGCTAATTAAGAATCCAAGCTTCTTTCCTCCTTCAAACCTGCTCTTTATCCTATGTTCTTCAGAGTCACCATGAATGGAAAAACAAGACCCTGCAGGATTTTAAGGCCACACCATGTAATAGTAAACATAACTTCCACCCACATTCCATTAGGCAAAATTCATTTCAGCTGGTAAATGCCATTTAAATATATATTTAGAAGGAAAAAAGAACAGTTAAGTATGTACCAGAATCTATTCCTACTATATCAGTTGTTTCCTATTCAAGTATTCTATGAAACACAGTTTAAGACACATGGTGCTGCAAACACTATTGGCCGGTAACTGACATGTATCTTCATTGCCCTTCTGCATGACACCTCCACTGATAAAGTTTCTGTCAAGGGTATAATGGGGCATGTCCACTGAAAGGACAGGGATTCTGGGAAATATTCTAATTCTTTTTTTAGGAAAATAGATCTGTATATATCTAGGTCTTTTCCTTTTTTCTTGAATAGAATTTAAAGCTTTCTGTTGGAGAGCCAAGAGAGTCATACAGAAGCCAATCTAGTTTTGTCCAGATTGAACCATGGGGAAGCTCACCATTAGAACCAGATAGAAAACAGTGAGCACCTAACTTTAACTCAGCACTGGTTGAATTTTCTGTCGCTTAACAATTTCTTACAGATGTACTTAGACAATTTCCAAAATGTCATACTTTACTTTGGAAAGGAGAATTGTTTTCATAAATTTTCTTTGCAATACATACTCATTAAATGTTTATTCATATATAAAATTCCTTATATAAACATTATACTTAAAAAAGAATGTAAATCTCTATTTACCTAATGTATTTTATAAACACTAAAAACTTTGAGTCAAAACAGTGTCATGACTCAAAAAGAATTTATAAAATATTCTTTTAACTCTTTGACAGGTGTTATTTTATTTTTTCCAGATTTATTGAAGTATGATTGACAAATAAAAATACGTATTTTAGGTATGCATGATGGCTTGATATTTATGTGCATTGTGAAATGATTACCACAATCAAGATAGTTAACAAATCTATCATTTCACATAATTACCATCTTTGTATATAAATACATTTTCTTTATCCATTCATCCAGCAATGGACACTGAGGTTGTCTCCATGTCTTGACTATTGTAAATAATTCCATGGTAAATGAAAGTGGTCCAGATATCTTTTCCAGATAGTGATTCTGTTTCATTTGGAAGTGGAATTGTTGGATTTATGGTAGTTCTATTTTTAATTTTCTAAGGAACCTCCAGGCTATTTTTTCATAGTGGTTTCACCAGTTTACATTCCTCCCAACAGCATAGAAGCGTTCCCTTTTCATCACATCCTTGCCTATGCTTGTTTTATTTGTCTTTCTGATTATACCTATTCTAACAGAGGTGAGGTGATATTTCACTGTTGTTTTGATTTCCATTTCTCTGATGATTAGTGGTGATAAACACTTTTTAATATACCTTTTGGCCACCTGTATATCTTTTTTTGGGGAAAAAACGTTTGTTCAGGTCCTTTGTACTGAAATTGAATGTTTTTCTACTGAGTTGTATGAGTTCCTTATATGTTACAGATATTAACTCCTTATCAGATATGTGATTTGCAAATATTTTCTCCCATTCTATAGTTTACATATTTTCATAGTTCTCATGGTTTCCTTTGCTGTGCAGAAACTTTTTTATTTGATGTGGTGTAACTCTGGGGTGGTGGTGGGGGAAATATGTTCCCATCCCAGGGCAAATAACCTTTGAAACCAAAATCAAAGGGAGAAATAAAGTGAGAGAAACTCATTTATTGCTCACAAGCAGTTGTCTACTTCTGTTCACCCTTGTGTCTTGTGACCTGGCTGTAAAAGGGCCCCACCAAACCTCTCCAGTCCAGTGTGCACTTACATTTCATCCTCTTTATAATCGCCTATTGATATGGAGATGGACTACTTCTCTCCACACCTTGGAAACACCTATTGATATGGAGATGCACTAAGTGGAGGGGAGAGATTTTGAAAATAGTGTAATTTTATCCCATGTGGTCTCACTTGATTATTTTTTATTTTGTTGTATAACTCTCTTGTCTCTCCAACAGAAAGCTTTTAAATTCTATTCCAGAAAAAAGGAAAAGACCTGGACATATACAGATCTATTTCTTCAGTGTGATATCCAAAAAATATACTGCCAGTACAATGTCAAGGAGCTTTTTATCTATGATTTCTGCTAGGAGTTTATGGTTTCAGGTCTTACATTTAAGTCTTCAATGCTAGTTATTTTTAAAGGAAAGGTGTTTTATGTTCAAAATAAAAGTCATGAAGA